>NW_026577939.1:0-600000 GCF_029407905.1 Bubalus kerabau
GGAGCCTCTCGTGCGGCGCCAGGGAAGTCAGGTCTCCATGCGCGTGGCGAGGGGGAGCGCGTCCTGGCTCTCGAGTCACGGGAGGGGACTAGGGCCTCGAGACGCGTTGAAGAAGGACTCTCGAGGTCTTTGTCGGGGGGCGGCGGGAAACCCTCGTTTCCCTCGCCTTCTGCCGGGGACCTTAGGGAACTTCCCGGGGTGCCTCTGAGAGGCGAGGGATCCTGTGGAGGTGGCGGGGCCCCTCGGGACTCCGCTGGGTCTGGCGCAACGGAAGAGGGCCTCACCTCGAGGGGAGGCAGGCACCTCAGGCTTCCTCTGCGTTTCGGACTCCGACCGCAGGGTCCCTGCAGAGTTGGGACAGGAGAGTCAGGCCTCGTCTTGTCTGAGGAAGGGAACCCCGCTGGCCTCTCGAGTTGCTCAGGGGGTCTCAGGCCCCTCGTCGAGCTGTGTGTGGAACCCGCGGGTCTTTGCGGACGATGCACGGGGGTGGCAGTGCCCCTTCGTGTTGTGCCTTCACCCACAGGGTTGCCTTCGAAGAGGGGTCCGGGCCTCGGGTCCTTCTCAAGAGCGGACCGGGGAATCGGGGGCGTTCGGCCTGTGGCCCCACCCACGTGGCTCGTCTCGAATTTCCTCGTGAGACCGGCCTCATCCTGAGGTGCGCCGGGAAGGCCGGGAACCCCTTCCAGACCACGCAGGGGAATCGCCTCTCCTGTCGCGATCAGGAGGGGAGAGGGGGCTCAGAGGAAGCGGTGCCGGGACCCTCGGTGTTCCCCTCGGGGGAACCCGGCGTGTCGGGGGACTTTTGGGGGTCGCAGGAAGGCTGTCAGGGACCGTCTCGCCCTTCAGGGCGGAACAGGGGACTTCCCTTGAGACGCCGTCGCGGGCAAGGGCCTCATCTTGCCAAGCGGTGGGAACCCCGTGGTTTTTCTCGAGGTGCGGCGGCATTCTCGAGTTACGACGGGGATCTCAGCCTTCCCCTTGGGTTGGCCCTGGGAAGCCCAATCTTCCCCTCGGGTTGCGAGGGAAAGCTGGGGGTGGCGCTCGAGTCACTGCAGGGCCTAAGAGACCTCACCTAAGCGTGTGTCCGGGACCTAATTTTCCTCTCCAGGGAAGGCAGGGATCTCGGGGTTGCATTCCAGGCTCCCCCGGGGAGTCAGGCCTCGTCTCGAGGGGAAGCCAAGGACTCCGCTCTCCTCTCGAGTCGCGACGCGGCTCTCTTGGAGCCCCCTGAGCGGCCTCAAGGGAGTCCAGCCTCCTCTTCCGTTTGGAGAGAGGACCCGGGATTGCTCTCCAGGCCATGCAGGAAAAGAAGGCCCTCAGCTCGCGAGGACGGGGGCGTCTCAGGGGTTTCCTCGAGCTGCGGCGCCCGTGGGGGTTTTCTCCCGAGGCACGACGAGGATCTCAGGGAGCCTCTCGTGCGGCGCCAGGGAAGTCAGGTCTCCATGCGCGTGGCGAGGGGGAGCGCGTCCTGGCTCTCGAGTCACGGGAGGGGACTAGGGCCTCGAGACGCGTTGAAGAAGGACTCTCGAGGTCTTTGTCGGGGGGCGGCGGGAAACCCTCGTTTCCCTCGCCTTCTGCCGGGGACCTTAGGGAACTTCCCGGGGTGCCTCTGAGAGGCGAGGGATCCTGTGGAGGTGGCGGGGCCCCTCGGGACTCCGCTGGGTCTGGCGCAACGGAAGAGGGCCTCACCTCGAGGGGAGGCAGGCACCTCAGGCTTCCTCTGCGTTTCGGACTCCGACCGCAGGGTCCCTGCAGAGTTGGGACAGGAGAGTCAGGCCTCGTCTTGTCTGAGGAAGGGAACCCCGCTGGCCTCTCGAGTTGCTCAGGGGGTCTCAGGCCCCTCGTCGAGCTGTGTGTGGAACCCGCGGGTCTTTGCGGACGATGCACGGGGGTGGCAGTGCCCCTTCGTGTTGTGCCTTCACCCACAGGGTTGCCTTCGAAGAGGGGTCCGGGCCTCGGGTCCTTCTCAAGAGCGGACCGGGGAATCGGGGGCGTTCGGCCTGTGGCCCCACCCACGTGGCTCGTCTCGAATTTCCTCGTGAGACCGGCCTCATCCTGAGGTGCGCCGGGAAGGCCGGGAACCCCTTCCAGACCACGCAGGGGAATCGCCTCTCCTGTCGCGATCAGGAGGGGAGAGGGGGCTCAGAGGAAGCGGTGCCGGGACCCTCGGTGTTCCCCTCGGGGGAACCCGGCGTGTCGGGGGACTTTTGGGGGTCGCAGGAAGGCTGTCAGGGACCGTCTCGCCCTTCAGGGCGGAACAGGGGACTTCCCTTGAGACGCCGTCGCGGGCAAGGGCCTCATCTTGCCAAGCGGTGGGAACCCCGTGGTTTTTCTCGAGGTGCGGCGGCATTCTCGAGTTACGACGGGGATCTCAGCCTTCCCCTTGGGTTGGCCCTGGGAAGCCCAATCTTCCCCTCGGGTTGCGAGGGAAAGCTGGGGGTGGCGCTCGAGTCACTGCAGGGCCTAAGAGACCTCACCTAAGCGTGTGTCCGGGACCTAATTTTCCTCTCCAGGGAAGGCAGGGATCTCGGGGTTGCATTCCAGGCTCCCCCGGGGAGTCAGGCCTCGTCTCGAGGGGAAGCCAAGGACTCCGCTCTCCTCTCGAGTCGCGACGCGGCTCTCTTGGAGCCCCCTGAGCGGCCTCAAGGGAGTCCAGCCTCCTCTTCCGTTTGGAGAGAGGACCCGGGATTGCTCTCCAGGCCATGCAGGAAAAGAAGGCCCTCAGCTCGCGAGGACGGGGGCGTCTCAGGGGTTTCCTCGAGCTGCGGCGCCCGTGGGGGTTTTCTCCCGAGGCACGACGAGGATCTCAGGGAGCCTCTCGTGCGGCGCCAGGGAAGTCAGGTCTCCATGCGCGTGGCGAGGGGGAGCGCGTCCTGGCTCTCGAGTCACGGGAGGGGACTAGGGCCTCGAGACGCGTTGAAGAAGGACTCTCGAGGTCTTTGTCGGGGGGCGGCGGGAAACCCTCGTTTCCCTCGCCTTCTGCCGGGGACCTTAGGGAACTTCCCGGGGTGCCTCTGAGAGGCGAGGGATCCTGTGGAGGTGGCGGGGCCCCTCGGGACTCCGCTGGGTCTGGCGCAACGGAAGAGGGCCTCACCTCGAGGGGAGGCAGGCACCTCAGGCTTCCTCTGCGTTTCGGACTCCGACCGCAGGGTCCCTGCAGAGTTGGGACAGGAGAGTCAGGCCTCGTCTTGTCTGAGGAAGGGAACCCCGCTGGCCTCTCGAGTTGCTCAGGGGGTCTCAGGCCCCTCGTCGAGCTGTGTGTGGAACCCGCGGGTCTTTGCGGACGATGCACGGGGGTGGCAGTGCCCCTTCGTGTTGTGCCTTCACCCACAGGGTTGCCTTCGAAGAGGGGTCCGGGCCTCGGGTCCTTCTCAAGAGCGGACCGGGGAATCGGGGGCGTTCGGCCTGTGGCCCCACCCACGTGGCTCGTCTCGAATTTCCTCGTGAGACCGGCCTCATCCTGAGGTGCGCCGGGAAGGCCGGGAACCCCTTCCAGACCACGCAGGGGAATCGCCTCTCCTGTCGCGATCAGGAGGGGAGAGGGGGCTCAGAGGAAGCGGTGCCGGGACCCTCGGTGTTCCCCTCGGGGGAACCCGGTGTGTCGGGGGACTTTTGGGGGTCGCAGGAAGGCTGTCAGGGACCGTCTCGCCCTTCAGGGCGGAACAGGGGACTTCCCTTGAGACGCCGTCGCGGGCAAGGGCCTCATCTTGCCAAGCGGTGGGAACCCCGTGGTTTTTCTCGAGGTGCGGCGGCATTCTCGAGTTACGACGGGGATCTCAGCCTTCCCCTTGGGTTGGCCCTGGGAAGCCCAATCTTCCCCTCGGGTTGCGAGGGAAAGCTGGGGGTGGCGCTCGAGTCACTGCAGGGCCTAAGAGACCTCACCTAAGCGTGTGTCCGGGACCTAATTTTCCTCTCCAGGGAAGGCAGGGATCTCGGGGTTGCATTCCAGGCTCCCCCGGGGAGTCAGGCCTCGTCTCGAGGGGAAGCCAAGGACTCCGCTCTCCTCTCGAGTCGCGACGCGGCTCTCTTGGAGCCCCCTGAGCGGCCTCAAGGGAGTCCAGCCTCCTCTTCCGTTTGGAGAGAGGACCCGGGATTGCTCTCCAGGCCATGCAGGAAAAGAAGGCCCTCAGCTCGCGAGGACGGGGGCGTCTCAGGGGTTTCCTCGAGCTGCGGCGCCCGTGGGGGTTTTCTCCCGAGGCACGACGAGGATCTCAGGGAGCCTCTCGTGCGGCGCCAGGGAAGTCAGGTCTCCATGCGCGTGGCGAGGGGGAGCGCGTCCTGGCTCTCGAGTCACGGGAGGGGACTAGGGCCTCGAGACGCGTTGAAGAAGGACTCTCGAGGTCTTTGTCGGGGGGCGGCGGGAAACCCTCGTTTCCCTCGCCTTCTGCCGGGGACCTTAGGGAACTTCCCGGGGTGCCTCTGAGAGGCGAGGGATCCTGTGGAGGTGGCGGGGCCCCTCGGGACTCCGCTGGGTCTGGCGCAACGGAAGAGGGCCTCACCTCGAGGGGAGGCAGGCACCTCAGGCTTCCTCTGCGTTTCGGACTCCGACCGCAGGGTCCCTGCAGAGTTGGGACAGGAGAGTCAGGCCTCGTCTTGTCTGAGGAAGGGAACCCCGCTGGCCTCTCGAGTTGCTCAGGGGGTCTCAGGCCCCTCGTCGAGCTGTGTGTGGAACCCGCGGGTCTTTGCGGACGATGCACGGGGGTGGCAGTGCCCCTTCGTGTTGTGCCTTCACCCACAGGGTTGCCTTCGAAGAGGGGTCCGGGCCTCGGGTCCTTCTCAAGAGCGGACCGGGGAATCGGGGGCGTTCGGCCTGTGGCCCCACCCACGTGGCTCGTCTCGAATTTCCTCGTGAGACCGGCCTCATCCTGAGGTGCGCCGGGAAGGCCGGGAACCCCTTCCAGACCACGCAGGGGAATCGCCTCTCCTGTCGCGATCAGGAGGGGAGAGGGGGCTCAGAGGAAGCGGTGCCGGGACCCTCGGTGTTCCCCTCGGGGGAACCCGGCGTGTCGGGGGACTTTTGGGGGTCGCAGGAAGGCTGTCAGGGACCGTCTCGCCCTTCAGGGCGGAACAGGGGACTTCCCTTGAGACGCCGTCGCGGGCAAGGGCCTCATCTTGCCAAGCGGTGGGAACCCCGTGGTTTTTCTCGAGGTGCGGCGGCATTCTCGAGTTACGACGGGGATCTCAGCCTTCCCCTTGGGTTGGCCCTGGGAAGCCCAATCTTCCCCTCGGGTTGCGAGGGAAAGCTGGGGGTGGCGCTCGAGTCACTGCAGGGCCTAAGAGACCTCACCTAAGCGTGTGTCCGGGACCTAATTTTCCTCTCCAGGGAAGGCAGGGATCTCGGGGTTGCATTCCAGGCTCCCCCGGGGAGTCAGGCCTCGTCTCGAGGGGAAGCCAAGGACTCCGCTCTCCTCTCGAGTCGCGACGCGGCTCTCTTGGAGCCCCCTGAGCGGCCTCAAGGGAGTCCAGCCTCCTCTTCCGTTTGGAGAGAGGACCCGGGATTGCTCTCCAGGCCATGCAGGAAAAGAAGGCCCTCAGCTCGCGAGGACGGGGGCGTCTCAGGGGTTTCCTCGAGCTGCGGCGCCCGTGGGGGTTTTCTCCCGAGGCACGACGAGGATCTCAGGGAGCCTCTCGTGCGGCGCCAGGGAAGTCAGGTCTCCATGCGCGTGGCGAGGGGGAGCGCGTCCTGGCTCTCGAGTCACGGGAGGGGACTAGGGCCTCGAGACGCGTTGAAGAAGGACTCTCGAGGTCTTTGTCGGGGGGCGGCGGGAAACCCTCGTGTCCCTCGCCTTCTGCCGGGGACCTTAGGGAACTTCCCGGGGTGCCTCTGAGAGGCGAGGGATCCTGTGGAGGTGGCGGGGCCCCTCGGGACTCCGCTGGGTCTGGCGCAACGGAAGAGGGCCTCACCTCGAGGGGAGGCAGGAACCTCAGGCTTCCTCTGCGTTTCGGACTCCGACCGCAGGGTCCCTGCAGAGTTGGGACAGGAGAGTCAGGCCTCGTCTTGTCTGAGGAAGGGAACCCCGCTGGCCTCTCGAGTTGCTCAGGGGGTCTCAGGCCCCTCGTCGAGCTGTGTGTGGAACCCGCGGGTCTTTGCGGACGATGCACGGGGGTGGCAGTGCCCCTTCGTGTTGTGCCTTCACCCACAGGGTTGCCTTCGAAGAGGGGTCCGGGCCTCGGGTCCTTCTCAAGAGCGGACCGGGGAATCGGGGGCGTTCGGCCTGTGGCCCCACCCACGTGGCTCGTCTCGAATTTCCTCGTGAGACCGGCCTCATCCTGAGGTGCGCCGGGAAGGCCGGGAACCCCTTCCAGACCACGCAGGGGAATCGCCTCTCCTGTCGCGATCAGGAGGGGAGAGGGGGCTCAGAGGAAGCGGTGCCGGGACCCTCGGTGTTCCCCTCGGGGGAACCCGGCGTGTCGGGGGACTTTTGGGGGTCGCAGGAAGGCTGTCAGGGACCGTCTCGCCCTTCAGGGCGGAACAGGGGACTTCCCTTGAGACGCCGTCGCGGGCAAGGGCCTCATCTTGCCAAGCGGTGGGAACCCCGTGGTTTTTCTCGAGGTGCGGCGGCATTCTCGAGTTACGACGGGGATCTCAGCCTTCCCCTTGGGTTGGCCCTGGGAAGCCCAATCTTCCCCTCGGGTTGCGAGGGAAAGCTGGGGGTGGCGCTCGAGTCACTGCAGGGCCTAAGAGACCTCACCTAAGCGTGTGTCCGGGACCTAATTTTCCTCTCCAGGGAAGGCAGGGATCTCGGGGTTGCATTCCAGGCTCCCCCGGGGAGTCAGGCCTCGTCTCGAGGGGAAGCCAAGGACTCCGCTCTCCTCTCGAGTCGCGACGCGGCTCTCTTGGAGCCCCCTGAGCGGCCTCAAGGGAGTCCAGCCTCCTCTTCCGTTTGGAGAGAGGACCCGGGATTGCTCTCCAGGCCATGCAGGAAAAGAAGGCCCTCAGCTCGCGAGGACGGGGGCGTCTCAGGGGTTTCCTCGAGCTGCGGCGCCCGTGGGGGTTTTCTCCCGAGGCACGACGAGGATCTCAGGGAGCCTCTCGTGCGGCGCCAGGGAAGTCAGGTCTCCATGCGCGTGGCGAGGGGGAGCGCGTCCTGGCTCTCGAGTCACGGGAGGGGACTAGGGCCTCGAGACGCGTTGAAGAAGGACTCTCGAGGTCTTTGTCGGGGGGCGGCGGGAAACCCTCGTGTCCCTCGCCTTCTGCCGGGGACCTTAGGGAACTTCCCGGGGTGCCTCTGAGAGGCGAGGGATCCTGTGGAGGTGGCGGGGCCCCTCGGGACTCCGCTGGGTCTGGCGCAACGGAAGAGGGCCTCACCTCGAGGGGAGGCAGGAACCTCAGGCTTCCTCTGCGTTTCGGACTCCGACCGCAGGGTCCCTGCAGAGTTGGGACAGGAGAGTCAGGCCTCGTCTTGTCTGAGGAAGGGAACCCCGCTGGCCTCTCGAGTTGCTCAGGGGGTCTCAGGCCCCTCGTCGAGCTGTGTGTGGAACCCGCGGGTCTTTGCGGACGATGCACGGGGGTGGCAGTGCCCCTTCGTGTTGTGCCTTCACCCACAGGGTTGCCTTCGAAGAGGGGTCCGGGCCTCGGGTCCTTCTCAAGAGCGGACCGGGGAATCGGGGGCGTTCGGCCTGTGGCCCCACCCACGTGGCTCGTCTCGAATTTCCTCGTGAGACCGGCCTCATCCTGAGGTGCGCCGGGAAGGCCGGGAACCCCTTCCAGACCACGCAGGGGAATCGCCTCTCCTGTCGCGATCAGGAGGGGAGAGGGGGCTCAGAGGAAGCGGTGCCGGGACCCTCGGTGTTCCCCTCGGGGGAACCCGGCGTGTCGGGGGACTTTTGGGGGTCGCAGGAAGGCTGTCAGGGACCGTCTCGCCCTTCAGGGCGGAACAGGGGACTTCCCTTGAGACGCCGTCGCGGGCAAGGGCCTCATCTTGCCAAGCGGTGGGAACCCCGTGGTTTTTCTCGAGGTGCGGCGGCATTCTCGAGTTACGACGGGGATCTCAGCCTTCCCCTTGGGTTGGCCCTGGGAAGCCCAATCTTCCCCTCGGGTTGCGAGGGAAAGCTGGGGGTGGCGCTCGAGTCACTGCAGGGCCTAAGAGACCTCACCTAAGCGTGTGTCCGGGACCTAATTTTCCTCTCCAGGGAAGGCAGGGATCTCGGGGTTGCATTCCAGGCTCCCCCGGGGAGTCAGGCCTCGTCTCGAGGGGAAGCCAAGGACTCCGCTCTCCTCTCGAGTCGCGACGCGGCTCTCTTGGAGCCCCCTGAGCGGCCTCAAGGGAGTCCAGCCTCCTCTTCCGTTTGGAGAGAGGACCCGGGATTGCTCTCCAGGCCATGCAGGAAAAGAAGGCCCTCAGCTCGCGAGGACGGGGGCGTCTCAGGGGTTTCCTCGAGCTGCGGCGCCCGTGGGGGTTTTCTCCCGAGGCACGACGAGGATCTCAGGGAGCCTCTCGTGCGGCGCCAGGGAAGTCAGGTCTCCATGCGCGTGGCGAGGGGGAGCGCGTCCTGGCTCTCGAGTCACGGGAGGGGCCTAGGGCCTCGAGACGCGTTGAAGAAGGACTCTCGAGGTCTTTGTCGGGGGGCGGCGGGAAACCCTCGTGTCCCTCGCCTTCTGCCGGGGACCTTAGGGAACTTCCCGGGGTGCCTCTGAGAGGCGAGGGATCCTGTGGAGGTGGCGGGGCCCCTCGGGACTCCGCTGGGTCTGGCGCAACGGAAGAGGGCCTCACCTCGAGGGGAGGCAGGAACCTCAGGCTTCCTCTGCGTTTCGGACTCCGACCGCAGGGTCCCTGCAGAGTTGGGACAGGAGAGTCAGGCCTCGTCTTGTCTGAGGAAGGGAACCCCGCTGGCCTCTCGAGTTGCTCAGGGGGTCTCAGGCCCCTCGTCGAGCTGTGTGTGGAACCCGCGGGTCTTTGCGGACGATGCACGGGGGTGGCAGTGCCCCTTCGTGTTGTGCCTTCACCCACAGGGTTGCCTTCGAAGAGGGGTCCGGGCCTCGAGGCCTTCTCAAGAGCGGACCGGGGAATCGGGGGCGTTCGGCCTGTGGCCCCACCCACGTGGCTCGTCTCGAATTTCCTCGTGAGACCGGCCTCATCCTGAGGTGCGCCGGGAAGGCCGGGAACCCCTTCCAGACCACGCAGGGGAATCGCCTCTCCTGTCGCGATCAGGAGGGGAGAGGGGGCTCAGAGGAAGCGGTGCCGGGACCCTCGGTGTTCCCCTCGGGGGAACCCGGCGTGTCGGGGGACTTTTGGGGGTCGCAGGAAGGCTGTCAGGGACCGTCTCGCCCTTCAGGGCGGAACAGGGGACTTCCCTTGAGACGCCGTCGCGGGCAAGGGCCTCATCTTGCCAAGCGGTGGGAACCCCGTGGTTTTTCTCGAGGTGCGGCGGCATTCTCGAGTTACGACGGGGATCTCAGCCTTCCCCTTGGGTTGGCCCTGGGAAGCCCAATCTTCCCCTCGGGTTGCGAGGGAAAGCTGGGGGTGGCGCTCGAGTCACTGCAGGGCCTAAGAGACCTCACCTAAGCGTGTGTCCGGGACCTAATTTTCCTCTCCAGGGAAGGCAGGGATCTCGGGGTTGCATTCCAGGCTCCCCCGGGGAGTCAGGCCTCGTCTCGAGGGGAAGCCAAGGACTCCGCTCTCCTCTCGAGTCGCGACGCGGCTCTCTTGGAGCCCCCTGAGCGGCCTCAAGGGAGTCCAGCCTCCTCTTCCGTTTGGAGAGAGGACCCGGGATTGCTCTCCAGGCCATGCAGGAAAAGAAGGCCCTCAGCTCGCGAGGACGGGGGCGTCTCAGGGGTTTCCTCGAGCTGCGGCGCCCGTGGGGGTTTTCTCCCGAGGCACGACGAGGATCTCAGGGAGCCTCTCGTGCGGCGCCAGGGAAGTCAGGTCTCCATGCGCGTGGCGAGGGGGAGCGCGTCCTGGCTCTCGAGTCACGGGAGGGGCCTAGGGCCTCGAGACGCGTTGAAGAAGGACTCTCGAGGTCTTTGTCGGGGGGCGGCGGGAAACCCTCGTGTCCCTCGCCTTCTGCCGGGGACCTTAGGGAACTTCCCGGGGTGCCTCTGAGAGGCGAGGGATCCTGTGGAGGTGGCGGGGCCCCTCGGGACTCCGCTGGGTCTGGCGCAACGGAAGAGGGCCTCACCTCGAGGGGAGGCAGGCACCTCAGGCTTCCTCTGCGTTTCGGACTCCGACCGCAGGGTCCCTGCAGAGTTGGGACAGGAGAGTCAGGCCTCGTCTTGTCTGAGGAAGGGAACCCCGCTGGCCTCTCGAGTTGCTCAGGGGGTCTCAGGCCCCTCGTCGAGCTGTGTGTGGAACCCGCGGGTCTTTGCGGACGATGCACGGGGGTGGCAGTGCCCCTTCGTGTTGTGCCTTCACCCACAGGGTTGCCTTCGAAGAGGGGTCCGGGCCTCGGGTCCTTCTCAAGAGCGGACCGGGGAATCGGGGGCGTTCGGCCTGTGGCCCCACCCACGTGGCTCGTCTCGAATTTCCTCGTGAGACCGGCCTCATCCTGAGGTGCGCCGGGAAGGCCGGGAACCCCTTCCAGACCACGCAGGGGAATCGCCTCTCCTGTCGCGATCAGGAGGGGAGAGGGGGCTCAGAGGAAGCGGTGCCGGGACCCTCGGTGTTCCCCTCGGGGGAACCCGGCGTGTCGGGGGACTTTTGGGGGTCGCAGGAAGGCTGTCAGGGACCGTCTCGCCCTTCAGGGCGGAACAGGGGACTTCCCTTGAGACGCCGTCGCGGGCAAGGGCCTCATCTTGCCAAGCGGTGGGAACCCCGTGGTTTTTCTCGAGGTGCGGCGGCATTCTCGAGTTACGACGGGGATCTCAGCCTTCCCCTTGGGTTGGCCCTGGGAAGCCCAATCTTCCCCTCGGGTTGCGAGGGAAAGCTGGGGGTGGCGCTCGAGTCACTGCAGGGCCTAAGAGACCTCACCTAAGCGTGTGTCCGGGACCTAATTTTCCTCTCCAGGGAAGGCAGGGATCTCGGGGTTGCATTCCAGGCTCCCCCGGGGAGTCAGGCCTCGTCTCGAGGGGAAGCCAAGGACTCCGCTCTCCTCTCGAGTCGCGACGCGGCTCTCTTGGAGCCCCCTGAGCGGCCTCAAGGGAGTCCAGCCTCCTCTTCCGTTTGGAGAGAGGACCCGGGATTGCTCTCCAGGCCATGCAGGAAAAGAAGGCCCTCAGCTCGCGAGGACGGGGGCGTCTCAGGGGTTTCCTCGAGCTGCGGCGCCCGTGGGGGTTTTCTCCCGAGGCACGACGAGGATCTCAGGGAGCCTCTCGTGCGGCGCCAGGGAAGTCAGGTCTCCATGCGCGTGGCGAGGGGGAGCGCGTCCTGGCTCTCGAGTCACGGGAGGGGCCTAGGGCCTCGAGACGCGTTGAAGAAGGACTCTCGAGGTCTTTGTCGGGGGGCGGCGGGAAACCCTCGTGTCCCTCGCCTTCTGCCGGGGACCTTAGGGAACTTCCCGGGGTGCCTCTGAGAGGCGAGGGATCCTGTGGAGGTGGCGGGGCCCCTCGGGACTCCGCTGGGTCTGGCGCAACGGAAGAGGGCCTCACCTCGAGGGGAGGCAGGCACCTCAGGCTTCCTCTGCGTTTCGGACTCCGACCGCAGGGTCCCTGCAGAGTTGGGACAGGAGAGTCAGGCCTCGTCTTGTCTGAGGAAGGGAACCCCGCTGGCCTCTCGAGTTGCTCAGGGGGTCTCAGGCCCCTCGTCGAGCTGTGTGTGGAACCCGCGGGTCTTTGCGGACGATGCACGGGGGTGGCAGTGCCCCTTCGTGTTGTGCCTTCACCCACAGGGTTGCCTTCGAAGAGGGGTCCGGGCCTCGGGTCCTTCTCAAGAGCGGACCGGGGAATCGGGGGCGTTCGGCCTGTGGCCCCACCCACGTGGCTCGTCTCGAATTTCCTCGTGAGACCGGCCTCATCCTGAGGTGCGCCGGGAAGGCCGGGAACCCCTTCCAGACCACGCAGGGGAATCGCCTCTCCTGTCGCGATCAGGAGGGGAGAGGGGGCTCAGAGGAAGCGGTGCCGGGACCCTCGGTGTTCCCCTCGGGGGAACCCGGCGTGTCGGGGGACTTTTGGGGGTCGCAGGAAGGCTGTCAGGGACCGTCTCGCCCTTCAGGGCGGAACAGGGGACTTCCCTTGAGACGCCGTCGCGGGCAAGGGCCTCATCTTGCCAAGCGGTGGGAACCACGTGGTTTTTCTCGAGTTGCGGCGGCATTCTCGAGTTACGACGGGGATCTCAGCCTTCCCCTTGGGTTGGCCCTGGGAAGCCCAATCTTCCCCTCGGGTTGCGAGGGAAAGCTGGGGGTGGCGCTCGAGTCACTGCAGGGCCTAAGAGACCTCACCTAAGCGTGTGTCCGGGACCTAATTTTCCTCTCCAGGGAAGGCAGGGATCTCGGGGTTGCATTCCAGGCTCCCCCGGGGAGTCAGGCCTCGTCTCGAGGGGAAGCCAAGGACTCCGCTCTCCTCTCGAGTCGCGACGCGGCTCTCTTGGAGCCCCCTGAGCGGCCTCAAGGGAGTCCAGCCTCCTCTTCCGTTTGGAGAGAGGACCCGGGATTGCTCTCCAGGCCATGCAGGAAAAGAAGGCCCTCAGCTCGCGAGGACGGGGGCGTCTCAGGGGTTTCCTCGAGCTGCGGCGCCCGTGGGGGTTTTCTCCCGAGGCACGACGAGGATCTCAGGGAGCCTCTCGTGCGGCGCCAGGGAAGTCAGGTCTCCATGCGCGTGGCGAGGGGGAGCGCGTCCTGGCTCTCGAGTCACGGGAGGGGCCTAGGGCCTCGAGACGCGTTGAAGAAGGACTCTCGAGGTCTTTGTCGGGGGGCGGCGGGAAACCCTCGTGTCCCTCGCCTTCTGCCGGGGACCTTAGGGAACTTCCCGGGGTGCCTCTGAGAGGCGAGGGATCCTGTGGAGGTGGCGGGGCCCCTCGGGACTCCGCTGGGTCTGGCGCAACGGAAGAGGGCCTCACCTCGAGGGGAGGCAGGCACCTCAGGCTTCCTCTGCGTTTCGGACTCCGACCGCAGGGTCCCTGCAGAGTTGGGACAGGAGAGTCAGGCCTCGTCTTGTCTGAGGAAGGGAACCCCGCTGGCCTCTCGAGTTGCTCAGGGGGTCTCAGGCCCCTCGTCGAGCTGTGTGTGGAACCCGCGGGTCTTTGCGGACGATGCACGGGGGTGGCAGTGCCCCTTCGTGTTGTGCCTTCACCCACAGGGTTGCCTTCGAAGAGGGGTCCGGGCCTCGGGTCCTTCTCAAGAGCGGACCGGGGAATCGGGGGCGTTCGGCCTGTGGCCCCACCCACGTGGCTCGTCTCGAATTTCCTCGTGAGACCGGCCTCATCCTGAGGTGCGCCGGGAAGGCCGGGAACCCCTTCCAGACCACGCAGGGGAATCGCCTCTCCTGTCGCGATCAGGAGGGGAGAGGGGGCTCAGAGGAAGCGGTGCCGGGACCCTCGGTGTTCCCCTCGGGGGAACCCGGCGTGTCGGGGGACTTTTGGGGGTCGCAGGAAGGCTGTCAGGGACCGTCTCGCCCTTCAGGGCGGAACAGGGGACTTCCCTTGAGACGCCGTCGCGGGCAAGGGCCTCATCTTGCCAAGCGGTGGGAACCACGTGGTTTTTCTCGAGGTGCGGCGGCATTCTCGAGTTACGACGGGGATCTCAGCCTTCCCCTTGGGTTGGCCCTGGGAAGCCCAATCTTCCCCTCGGGTTGCGAGGGAAAGCTGGGGGTGGCGCTCGAGTCACTGCAGGGCCTAAGAGACCTCACCTAAGCGTGTGTCCGGGACCTAATTTTCCTCTCCAGGGAAGGCAGGGATCTCGGGGTTGCATTCCAGGCTCCCCCGGGGAGTCAGGCCTCGTCTCGAGGGGAAGCCAAGGACTCCGCTCTCCTCTCGAGTCGCGACGCGGGTCTCTTGGAGCCCCCTGAGCGGCCTCAAGGGAGTCCAGCCTCCTCTTCCGTTTGGAGAGAGGACCCGGGATTGCTCTCCAGGCCATGCAGGAAAAGAAGGCCCTCAGCTCGCGAGGACGGGGGCGTCTCAGGGGTTTCCTCGAGCTGCGGCGCCCGTGGGGGTTTTCTCCCGAGGCACGACGAGGATCTCAGGGAGCCTCTCGTGCGGCGCCAGGGAAGTCAGGTCTCCATGCGCGTGGCGAGGGGGAGCGCGTCCTGGCTCTCGAGTCACGGGAGGGGCCTAGGGCCTCGAGACGCGTTGAAGAAGGACTCTCGAGGTCTTTGTCGGGGGGCGGCGGGAAACCCTCGTGTCCCTCGCCTTCTGCCGGGGACCTTAGGGAACTTCCCGGGGTGCCTCTGAGAGGCGAGGGATCCTGTGGAGGTGGCGGGGCCCCTCGGGACTCCGCTGGGTCTGGCGCAACGGAAGAGGGCCTCACCTCGAGGGGAGGCAGGCACCTCAGGCTTCCTCTGCGTTTCGGACTCCGACCGCAGGGTCCCTGCAGAGTTGGGACAGGAGAGTCAGGCCTCGTCTTGTCTGAGGAAGGGAACCCCGCTGGCCTCTCGAGTTGCTCAGGGGGTCTCAGGCCCCTCGTCGAGCTGTGTGTGGAACCCGCGGGTCTTTGCGGACGATGCACGGGGGTGGCAGTGCCCCTTCGTGTTGTGCCTTCACCCACAGGGTTGCCTTCGAAGAGGGGTCCGGGCCTCGGGTCCTTCTCAAGAGCGGACCGGGGAATCGGGGGCGTTCGGCCTGTGGCCCCACCCACGTGGCTCGTCTCGAATTTCCTCGTGAGACCGGCCTCATCCTGAGGTGCGCCGGGAAGGCCGGGAACCCCTTCCAGACCACGCAGGGGAATCGCCTCTCCTGTCGCGATCAGGAGGGGAGAGGGGGCTCAGAGGAAGCGGTGCCGGGACCCTCGGTGTTCCCCTCGGGGGAACCCGGCGTGTCGGGGGACTTTTGGGGGTCGCAGGAAGGCTGTCAGGGACCGTCTCGCCCTTCAGGGCGGAACAGGGGACTTCCCTTGAGACGCCGTCGCGGGCAAGGGCCTCATCTTGCCAAGCGGTGGGAACCACGTGGTTTTTCTCGAGGTGCGGCGGCATTCTCGAGTTACGACGGGGATCTCAGCCTTCCCCTTGGGTTGGCCCTGGGAAGCCCAATCTTCCCCTCGGGTTGCGAGGGAAAGCTGGGGGTGGCGCTCGAGTCACTGCAGGGCCTAAGAGACCTCACCTAAGCGTGTGTCCGGGACCTAATTTTCCTCTCCAGGGAAGGCAGGGATCTCGGGGTTGCATTCCAGGCTCCCCCGGGGAGTCAGGCCTCGTCTCGAGGGGAAGCCAAGGACTCCGCTCTCCTCTCGAGTCGCGACGCGGCTCTCTTGGAGCCCCCTGAGCGGCCTCAAGGGAGTCCAGCCTCCTCTTCCGTTTGGAGAGAGGACCCGGGATTGCTCTCCAGGCCATGCAGGAAAAGAAGGCCCTCAGCTCGCGAGGACGGGGGCGTCTCAGGGGTTTCCTCGAGCTGCGGCGCCCGTGGGGGTTTTCTCCCGAGGCACGACGAGGATCTCAGGGAGCCTCTCGTGCGGCGCCAGGGAAGTCAGGTCTCCATGCGCGTGGCGAGGGGGAGCGCGTCCTGGCTCTCGAGTCACGGGAGGGGACTAGGGCCTCGAGACGCGTTGAAGAAGGACTCTCGAGGTCTTTGTCGGGGGGCGGCGGGAAACCCTCGTGTCCCTCGCCTTCTGCCGGGGACCTTAGGGAACTTCCCGGGGTGCCTCTGAGAGGCGAGGGATCCTGTGGAGGTGGCGGGGCCCCTCGGGACTCCGCTGGGTCTGGCGCAACGGAAGAGGGCCTCACCTCGAGGGGAGGCAGGCACCTCAGGCTTCCTCTGCGTTTCGGACTCCGACCGCAGGGTCCCTGCAGAGTTGGGACAGGAGAGTCAGGCCTCGTCTTGTCTGAGGAAGGGAACCCCGCTGGCCTCTCGAGTTGCTCAGGGGGTCTCAGGCCCCTCGTCGAGCTGTGTGTGGAACCCGCGGGTCTTTGCGGACGATGCACGGGGGTGGCAGTGCCCCTTCGTGTTGTGCCTTCACCCACAGGGTTGCCTTCGAAGAGGGGTCCGGGCCTCGGGTCCTTCTCAAGAGCGGACCGGGGAATCGGGGGCGTTCGGCCTGTGGCCCCACCCACGTGGCTCGTCTCGAATTTCCTCGTGAGACCGGCCTCATCCTGAGGTGCGCCGGGAAGGCCGGGAACCCCTTCCAGACCACGCAGGGGAATCGCCTCTCCTGTCGCGATCAGGAGGGGAGAGGGGGCTCAGAGGAAGCGGTGCCGGGACCCTCGGTGTTCCCCTCGGGGGAACCCGGCGTGTCGGGGGACTTTTGGGGGTCGCAGGAAGGCTGTCAGGGACCGTCTCGCCCTTCAGGGCGGAACAGGGGACTTCCCTTGAGACGCCGTCGCGGGCAAGGGCCTCATCTTGCCAAGCGGTGGGAACCACGTGGTTTTTCTCGAGTTGCGGCGGCATTCTCGAGTTACGACGGGGATCTCAGCCTTCCCCTTGGGTTGGCCCTGGGAAGCCCAATCTTCCCCTCGGGTTGCGAGGGAAAGCTGGGGGTGGCGCTCGAGTCACTGCAGGGCCTAAGAGACCTCACCTAAGCGTGTGTCCGGGACCTAATTTTCCTCTCCAGGGAAGGCAGGGATCTCGGGGTTGCATTCCAGGCTCCCCCGGGGAGTCAGGCCTCGTCTCGAGGGGAAGCCAAGGACTCCGCTCTCCTCTCGAGTCGCGACGCGGCTCTCTTGGAGCCCCCTGAGCGGCCTCAAGGGAGTCCAGCCTCCTCTTCCGTTTGGAGAGAGGACCCGGGATTGCTCTCCAGGCCATGCAGGAAAAGAAGGCCCTCAGCTCGCGAGGACGGGGGCGTCTCAGGGGTTTCCTCGAGCTGCGGCGCCCGTGGGGGTTTTCTCCCGAGGCACGACGAGGATCTCAGGGAGCCTCTCGTGCGGCGCCAGGGAAGTCAGGTCTCCATGCGCGTGGCGAGGGGGAGCGCGTCCTGGCTCTCGAGTCACGGGAGGGGCCTAGGGCCTCGAGACGCGTTGAAGAAGGACTCTCGAGGTCTTTGTCGGGGGGCGGCGGGAAACCCTCGTGTCCCTCGCCTTCTGCCGGGGACCTTAGGGAACTTCCCGGGGTGCCTCTGAGAGGCGAGGGATCCTGTGGAGGTGGCGGGGCCCCTCGGGACTCCGCTGGGTCTGGCGCAACGGAAGAGGGCCTCACCTCGAGGGGAGGCAGGCACCTCAGGCTTCCTCTGCGTTTCGGACTCCGACCGCAGGGTCCCTGCAGAGTTGGGACAGGAGAGTCAGGCCTCGTCTTGTCTGAGGAAGGGAACCCCGCTGGCCTCTCGAGTTGCTCAGGGGGTCTCAGGCCCCTCGTCGAGCTGTGTGTGGAACCCGCGGGTCTTTGCGGACGATGCACGGGGGTGGCAGTGCCCCTTCGTGTTGTGCCTTCACCCACAGGGTTGCCTTCGAAGAGGGGTCCGGGCCTCGGGTCCTTCTCAAGAGCGGACCGGGGAATCGGGGGCGTTCGGCCTGTGGCCCCACCCACGTGGCTCGTCTCGAATTTCCTCGTGAGACCGGCCTCATCCTGAGGTGCGCCGGGAAGGCCGGGAACCCCTTCCAGACCACGCAGGGGAATCGCCTCTCCTGTCGCGATCAGGAGGGGAGAGGGGGCTCAGAGGAAGCGGTGCCGGGACCCTCGGTGTTCCCCTCGGGGGAACCCGGCGTGTCGGGGGACTTTTGGGGGTCGCAGGAAGGCTGTCAGGGACCGTCTCGCCCTTCAGGGCGGAACAGGGGACTTCCCTTGAGACGCCGTCGCGGGCAAGGGCCTCATCTTGCCAAGCGGTGGGAACCCCGTGGTTTTTCTCGAGGTGCGGCGGCATTCTCGAGTTACGACGGGGATCTCAGCCTTCCCCTTGGGTTGGCCCTGGGAAGCCCAATCTTCCCCTCGGGTTGCGAGGGAAAGCTGGGGGTGGCGCTCGAGTCACTGCAGGGCCTAAGAGACCTCACCTAAGCGTGTGTCCGGGACCTAATTTTCCTCTCCAGGGAAGGCAGGGATCTCGGGGTTGCATTCCAGGCTCCCCCGGGGAGTCAGGCCTCGTCTCGAGGGGAAGCCAAGGACTCCGCTCTCCTCTCGAGTCGCGACGCGGCTCTCTTGGAGCCCCCTGAGCGGCCTCAAGGGAGTCCAGCCTCCTCTTCCGTTTGGAGAGAGGACCCGGGATTGCTCTCCAGGCCATGCAGGAAAAGAAGGCCCTCAGCTCGCGAGGACGGGGGCGTCTCAGGGGTTTCCTCGAGCTGCGGCGCCCGTGGGGGTTTTCTCCCGAGGCACGACGAGGATCTCAGGGAGCCTCTCGTGCGGCGCCAGGGAAGTCAGGTCTCCATGCGCGTGGCGAGGGGGAGCGCGTCCTGGCTCTCGAGTCACGGGAGGGGACTAGGGCCTCGAGACGCGTTGAAGAAGGACTCTCGAGGTCTTTGTCGGGGGGCGGCGGGAAACCCTCGTGTCCCTCGCCTTCTGCCGGGGACCTTAGGGAACTTCCCGGGGTGCCTCTGAGAGGCGAGGGATCCTGTGGAGGTGGCGGGGCCCCTCGGGACTCCGCTGGGTCTGGCGCAACGGAAGAGGGCCTCACCTCGAGGGGAGGCAGGCACCTCAGGCTTCCTCTGCGTTTCGGACTCCGACCGCAGGGTCCCTGCAGAGTTGGGACAGGAGAGTCAGGCCTCGTCTTGTCTGAGGAAGGGAACCCCGCTGGCCTCTCGAGTTGCTCAGGGGGTCTCAGGCCCCTCGTCGAGCTGTGTGTGGAACCCGCGGGTCTTTGCGGACGATGCACGGGGGTGGCAGTGCCCCTTCGTGTTGTGCCTTCACCCACAGGGTTGCCTTCGAAGAGGGGTCCGGGCCTCGGGTCCTTCTCAAGAGCGGACCGGGGAATCGGGGGCGTTCGGCCTGTGGCCCCACCCACGTGGCTCGTCTCGAATTTCCTCGTGAGACCGGCCTCATCCTGAGGTGCGCCGGGAAGGCCGGGAACCCCTTCCAGACCACGCAGGGGAATCGCCTCTCCTGTCGCGATCAGGAGGGGAGAGGGGGCTCAGAGGAAGCGGTGCCGGGACCCTCGGTGTTCCCCTCGGGGGAACCCGGCGTGTCGGGGGACTTTTGGGGGTCGCAGGAAGGCTGTCAGGGACCGTCTCGCCCTTCAGGGCGGAACAGGGGACTTCCCTTGAGACGCCGTCGCGGGCAAGGGCCTCATCTTGCCAAGCGGTGGGAACCCCGTGGTTTTTCTCGAGGTGCGGCGGCATTCTCGAGTTACGACGGGGATCTCAGCCTTCCCCTTGGGTTGGCCCTGGGAAGCCCAATCTTCCCCTCGGGTTGCGAGGGAAAGCTGGGGGTGGCGCTCGAGTCACTGCAGGGCCTAAGAGACCTCACCTAAGCGTGTGTCCGGGACCTAATTTTCCTCTCCAGGGAAGGCAGGGATCTCGGGGTTGCATTCCAGGCTCCCCCGGGGAGTCAGGCCTCGTCTCGAGGGGAAGCCAAGGACTCCGCTCTCCTCTCGAGTCGCGACGCGGCTCTCTTGGAGCCCCCTGAGCGGCCTCAAGGGAGTCCAGCCTCCTCTTCCGTTTGGAGAGAGGACCCGGGATTGCTCTCCAGGCCATGCAGGAAAAGAAGGCCCTCAGCTCGCGAGGACGGGGGCGTCTCAGGGGTTTCCTCGAGCTGCGGCGCCCGTGGGGGTTTTCTCCCGAGGCACGACGAGGATCTCAGGGAGCCTCTCGTGCGGCGCCAGGGAAGTCAGGTCTCCATGCGCGTGGCGAGGGGGAGCGCGTCCTGGCTCTCGAGTCACGGGAGGGGACTAGGGCCTCGAGACGCGTTGAAGAAGGACTCTCGAGGTCTTTGTCGGGGGGCGGCGGGAAACCCTCGTGTCCCTCGCCTTCTGCCGGGGACCTTAGGGAACTTCCCGGGGTGCCTCTGAGAGGCGAGGGATCCTGTGGAGGTGGCGGGGCCCCTCGGGACTCCGCTGGGTCTGGCGCAACGGAAGAGGGCCTCACCTCGAGGGGAGGCAGGCACCTCAGGCTTCCTCTGCGTTTCGGACTCCGACCGCAGGGTCCCTGCAGAGTTGGGACAGGAGAGTCAGGCCTCGTCTTGTCTGAGGAAGGGAACCCCGCTGGCCTCTCGAGTTGCTCAGGGGGTCTCAGGCCCCTCGTCGAGCTGTGTGTGGAACCCGCGGGTCTTTGCGGACGATGCACGGGGGTGGCAGTGCCCCTTCGTGTTGTGCCTTCACCCACAGGGTTGCCTTCGAAGAGGGGTCCGGGCCTCGGGTCCTTCTCAAGAGCGGACCGGGGAATCGGGGGCGTTCGGCCTGTGGCCCCACCCACGTGGCTCGTCTCGAATTTCCTCGTGAGACCGGCCTCATCCTGAGGTGCGCCGGGAAGGCCGGGAACCCCTTCCAGACCACGCAGGGGAATCGCCTCTCCTGTCGCGATCAGGAGGGGAGAGGGGGCTCAGAGGAAGCGGTGCCGGGACCCTCGGTGTTCCCCTCGGGGGAACCCGGCGTGTCGGGGGACTTTTGGGGGTCGCAGGAAGGCTGTCAGGGACCGTCTCGCCCTTCAGGGCGGAACAGGGGACTTCCCTTGAGACGCCGTCGCGGGCAAGGGCCTCATCTTGCCAAGCGGTGGGAACCCCGTGGTTTTTCTCGAGGTGCGGCGGCATTCTCGAGTTACGACGGGGATCTCAGCCTTCCCCTTGGGTTGGCCCTGGGAAGCCCAATCTTCCCCTCGGGTTGCGAGGGAAAGCTGGGGGTGGCGCTCGAGTCACTGCAGGGCCTAAGAGACCTCACCTAAGCGTGTGTCCGGGACCTAATTTTCCTCTCCAGGGAAGGCAGGGATCTCGGGGTTGCATTCCAGGCTCCCCCGGGGAGTCAGGCCTCGTCTCGAGGGGAAGCCAAGGACTCCGCTCTCCTCTCGAGTCGCGACGCGGCTCTCTTGGAGCCCCCTGAGCGGCCTCAAGGGAGTCCAGCCTCCTCTTCCGTTTGGAGAGAGGACCCGGGATTGCTCTCCAGGCCATGCAGGAAAAGAAGGCCCTCAGCTCGCGAGGACGGGGGCGTCTCAGGGGTTTCCTCGAGCTGCGGCGCCCGTGGGGGTTTTCTCCCGAGGCACGACGAGGATCTCAGGGAGCCTCTCGTGCGGCGCCAGGGAAGTCAGGTCTCCATGCGCGTGGCGAGGGGGAGCGCGTCCTGGCTCTCGAGTCACGGGAGGGGACTAGGGCCTCGAGACGCGTTGAAGAAGGACTCTCGAGGTCTTTGTCGGGGGGCGGCGGGAAACCCTCGTGTCCCTCGCCTTCTGCCGGGGACCTTAGGGAACTTCCCGGGGTGCCTCTGAGAGGCGAGGGATCCTGTGGAGGTGGCGGGGCCCCTCGGGACTCCGCTGGGTCTGGCGCAACGGAAGAGGGCCTCACCTCGAGGGGAGGCAGGCACCTCAGGCTTCCTCTGCGTTTCGGACTCCGACCGCAGGGTCCCTGCAGAGTTGGGACAGGAGAGTCAGGCCTCGTCTTGTCTGAGGAAGGGAACCCCGCTGGCCTCTCGAGTTGCTCAGGGGGTCTCAGGCCCCTCGTCGAGCTGTGTGTGGAACCCGCGGGTCTTTGCGGACGATGCACGGGGGTGGCAGTGCCCCTTCGTGTTGTGCCTTCACCCACAGGGTTGCCTTCGAAGAGGGGTCCGGGCCTCGGGTCCTTCTCAAGAGCGGACCGGGGAATCGGGGGCGTTCGGCCTGTGGCCCCACCCACGTGGCTCGTCTCGAATTTCCTCGTGAGACCGGCCTCATCCTGAGGTGCGCCGGGAAGGCCGGGAACCCCTTCCAGACCACGCAGGGGAATCGCCTCTCCTGTCGCGATCAGGAGGGGAGAGGGGGCTCAGAGGAAGCGGTGCCGGGACCCTCGGTGTTCCCCTCGGGGGAACCCGGCGTGTCGGGGGACTTTTGGGGGTCGCAGGAAGGCTGTCAGGGACCGTCTCGCCCTTCAGGGCGGAACAGGGGACTTCCCTTGAGACGCCGTCGCGGGCAAGGGCCTCATCTTGCCAAGCGGTGGGAACCCCGTGGTTTTTCTCGAGGTGCGGCGGCATTCTCGAGTTACGACGGGGATCTCAGCCTTCCCCTTGGGTTGGCCCTGGGAAGCCCAATCTTCCCCTCGGGTTGCGAGGGAAAGCTGGGGGTGGCGCTCGAGTCACTGCAGGGCCTAAGAGACCTCACCTAAGCGTGTGTCCGGGACCTAATTTTCCTCTCCAGGGAAGGCAGGGATCTCGGGGTTGCATTCCAGGCTCCCCCGGGGAGTCAGGCCTCGTCTCGAGGGGAAGCCAAGGACTCCGCTCTCCTCTCGAGTCGCGACGCGGCTCTCTTGGAGCCCCCTGAGCGGCCTCAAGGGAGTCCAGCCTCCTCTTCCGTTTGGAGAGAGGACCCGGGATTGCTCTCCAGGCCATGCAGGAAAAGAAGGCCCTCAGCTCGCGAGGACGGGGGCGTCTCAGGGGTTTCCTCGAGCTGCGGCGCCCGTGGGGGTTTTCTCCCGAGGCACGACGAGGATCTCAGGGAGCCTCTCGTGCGGCGCCAGGGAAGTCAGGTCTCCATGCGCGTGGCGAGGGGGAGCGCGTCCTGGCTCTCGAGTCACGGGAGGGGACTAGGGCCTCGAGACGCGTTGAAGAAGGACTCTCGAGGTCTTTGTCGGGGGGCGGCGGGAAACCCTCGTGTCCCTCGCCTTCTGCCGGGGACCTTAGGGAACTTCCCGGGGTGCCTCTGAGAGGCGAGGGATCCTGTGGAGGTGGCGGGGCCCCTCGGGACTCCGCTGGGTCTGGCGCAACGGAAGAGGGCCTCACCTCGAGGGGAGGCAGGCACCTCAGGCTTCCTCTGCGTTTCGGACTCCGACCGCAGGGTCCCTGCAGAGTTGGGACAGGAGAGTCAGGCCTCGTCTTGTCTGAGGAAGGGAACCCCGCTGGCCTCTCGAGTTGCTCAGGGGGTCTCAGGCCCCTCGTCGAGCTGTGTGTGGAACCCGCGGGTCTTTGCGGACGATGCACGGGGGTGGCAGTGCCCCTTCGTGTTGTGCCTTCACCCACAGGGTTGCCTTCGAAGAGGGGTCCGGGCCTCGGGTCCTTCTCAAGAGCGGACCGGGGAATCGGGGGGCGTTCGGCCTGTGGCCCCACCCACGTGGCTCGTCTCGAATTTCCTCGTGAGACCGGCCTCATCCTGAGGTGCGCCGGGAAGGCCGGGAACCCCTTCCAGACCACGCAGGGGAATCGCCTCTCCTGTCGCGATCAGGAGGGGAGAGGGGGCTCAGAGGAAGCGGTGCCGGGACCCTCGGTGTTCCCCTCGGGGGAACCCGGCGTGTCGGGGGACTTTTGGGGGTCGCAGGAAGGCTGTCAGGGACCGTCTCGCCCTTCAGGGCGGAACAGGGGACTTCCCTTGAGACGCCGTCGCGGGCAAGGGCCTCATCTTGCCAAGCGGTGGGAACCCCGTGGTTTTTCTCGAGGTGCGGCGGCATTCTCGAGTTACGACGGGGATCTCAGCCTTCCCCTTGGGTTGGCCCTGGGAAGCCCAATCTTCCCCTCGGGTTGCGAGGGAAAGCTGGGGGTGGCGCTCGAGTCACTGCAGGGCCTAAGAGACCTCACCTAAGCGTGTGTCCGGGACCTAATTTTCCTCTCCAGGGAAGGCAGGGATCTCGGGGTTGCATTCCAGGCTCCCCCGGGGAGTCAGGCCTCGTCTCGAGGGGAAGCCAAGGACTCCGCTCTCCTCTCGAGTCGCGACGCGGCTCTCTTGGAGCCCCCTGAGCGGCCTCAAGGGAGTCCAGCCTCCTCTTCCGTTTGGAGAGAGGACCCGGGATTGCTCTCCAGGCCATGCAGGAAAAGAAGGCCCTCAGCTCGCGAGGACGGGGGCGTCTCAGGGGTTTCCTCGAGCTGCGGCGCCCGTGGGGGTTTTCTCCCGAGGCACGACGAGGATCTCAGGGAGCCTCTCGTGCGGCGCCAGGGAAGTCAGGTCTCCATGCGCGTGGCGAGGGGGAGCGCGTCCTGGCTCTCGAGTCACGGGAGGGGACTAGGGCCTCGAGACGCGTTGAAGAAGGACTCTCGAGGTCTTTGTCGGGGGGCGGCGGGAAACCCTCGTGTCCCTCGCCTTCTGCCGGGGACCTTAGGGAACTTCCCGGGGTGCCTCTGAGAGGCGAGGGATCCTGTGGAGGTGGCGGGGCCCCTCGGGACTCCGCTGGGTCTGGCGCAACGGAAGAGGGCCTCACCTCGAGGGGAGGCAGGCACCTCAGGCTTCCTCTGCGTTTCGGACTCCGACCGCAGGGTCCCTGCAGAGTTGGGACAGGAGAGTCAGGCCTCGTCTTGTCTGAGGAAGGGAACCCCGCTGGCCTCTCGAGTTGCTCAGGGGGTCTCAGGCCCCTCGTCGAGCTGTGTGTGGAACCCGCGGGTCTTTGCGGACGATGCACGGGGGTGGCAGTGCCCCTTCGTGTTGTGCCTTCACCCACAGGGTTGCCTTCGAAGAGGGGTCCGGGCCTCGGGTCCTTCTCAAGAGCGGACCGGGGAATCGGGGGCGTTCGGCCTGTGGCCCCACCCACGTGGCTCGTCTCGAATTTCCTCGTGAGACCGGCCTCATCCTGAGGTGCGCCGGGAAGGCCGGGAACCCCTTCCAGACCACGCAGGGGAATCGCCTCTCCTGTCGCGATCAGGAGGGGAGAGGGGGCTCAGAGGAAGCGGTGCCGGGACCCTCGGTGTTCCCCTCGGGGGAACCCGGCGTGTCGGGGGACTTTTGGGGGTCGCAGGAAGGCTGTCAGGGACCGTCTCGCCCTTCAGGGCGGAACAGGGGACTTCCCTTGAGACGCCGTCGCGGGCAAGGGCCTCATCTTGCCAAGCGGTGGGAACCACGTGGTTTTTCTCGAGTTGCGGCGGCATTCTCGAGTTACGACGGGGATCTCAGCCTTCCCCTTGGGTTGGCCCTGGGAAGCCCAATCTTCCCCTCGGGTTGCGAGGGAAAGCTGGGGGTGGCGCTCGAGTCACTGCAGGGCCTAAGAGACCTCACCTAAGCGTGTGTCCGGGACCTAATTTTCCTCTCCAGGGAAGGCAGGGATCTCGGGGTTGCATTCCAGGCTCCCCCGGGGAGTCAGGCCTCGTCTCGAGGGGAAGCCAAGGACTCCGCTCTCCTCTCGAGTCGCGACGCGGCTCTCTTGGAGCCCCCTGAGCGGCCTCAAGGGAGTCCAGCCTCCTCTTCCGTTTGGAGAGAGGACCCGGGATTGCTCTCCAGGCCATGCAGGAAAAGAAGGCCCTCAGCTCGCGAGGACGGGGGCGTCTCAGGGGTTTCCTCGAGCTGCGGCGCCCGTGGGGGTTTTCTCCCGAGGCACGACGAGGATCTCAGGGAGCCTCTCGTGCGGCGCCAGGGAAGTCAGGTCTCCATGCGCGTGGCGAGGGGGAGCGCGTCCTGGCTCTCGAGTCACGGGAGGGGACTAGGGCCTCGAGACGCGTTGAAGAAGGACTCTCGAGGTCTTTGTCGGGGGGCGGCGGGAAACCCTCGTGTCCCTCGCCTTCTGCCGGGGACCTTAGGGAACTTCCCGGGGTGCCTCTGAGAGGCGAGGGATCCTGTGGAGGTGGCGGGGCCCCTCGGGACTCCGCTGGGTCTGGCGCAACGGAAGAGGGCCTCACCTCGAGGGGAGGCAGGCACCTCAGGCTTCCTCTGCGTTTCGGACTCCGACCGCAGGGTCCCTGCAGAGTTGGGACAGGAGAGTCAGGCCTCGTCTTGTCTGAGGAAGGGAACCCCGCTGGCCTCTCGAGTTGCTCAGGGGGTCTCAGGCCCCTCGTCGAGCTGTGTGTGGAACCCGCGGGTCTTTGCGGACGATGCACGGGGGTGGCAGTGCCCCTTCGTGTTGTGCCTTCACCCACAGGGTTGCCTTCGAAGAGGGGTCCGGGCCTCGGGTCCTTCTCAAGAGCGGACCGGGGAATCGGGGGCGTTCGGCCTGTGGCCCCACCCACGTGGCTCGTCTCGAATTTCCTCGTGAGACCGGCCTCATCCTGAGGTGCGCCGGGAAGGCCGGGAACCCCTTCCAGACCACGCAGGGGAATCGCCTCTCCTGTCGCGATCAGGAGGGGAGAGGGGGCTCAGAGGAAGCGGTGCCGGGACCCTCGGTGTTCCCCTCGGGGGAACCCGGCGTGTCGGGGGACTTTTGGGGGTCGCAGGAAGGCTGTCAGGGACCGTCTCGCCCTTCAGGGCGGAACAGGGGACTTCCCTTGAGACGCCGTCGCGGGCAAGGGCCTCATCTTGCCAAGCGGTGGGAACCACGTGGTTTTTCTCGAGTTGCGGCGGCATTCTCGAGTTACGACGGGGATCTCAGCCTTCCCCTTGGGTTGGCCCTGGGAAGCCCAATCTTCCCCTCGGGTTGCGAGGGAAAGCTGGGGGTGGCGCTCGAGTCACTGCAGGGCCGAAGAGACCTCACCTAAGCGTGTGTCCGGGACCTAATTTTCCTCTCCAGGGAAGGCAGGGATCTCGGGGTTGCATTCCAGGCTCCCCCGGGGAGTCAGGCCTCGTCTCGAGGGGAAGCCAAGGACTCCGCTCTCCTCTCGAGTCGCGACGCGGCTCTCTTGGAGCCCCCTGAGCGGCCTCAAGGGAGTCCAGCCTCCTCTTCCGTTTGGAGAGAGGACCCGGGATTGCTCTCCAGGCCATGCAGGAAAAGAAGGCCCTCAGCTCGCGAGGACGGGGGCGTCTCAGGGGTTTCCTCGAGCTGCGGCGCCCGTGGGGGTTTTCTCCCGAGGCACGACGAGGATCTCAGGGAGCCTCTCGTGCGGCGCCAGGGAAGTCAGGTCTCCATGCGCGTGGCGAGGGGGAGCGCGTCCTGGCTCTCGAGTCACGGGAGGGGACTAGGGCCTCGAGACGCGTTGAAGAAGGACTCTCGAGGTCTTTGTCGGGGGGCGGCGGGAAACCCTCGTGTCCCTCGCCTTCTGCCGGGGACCTTAGGGAACTTCCCGGGGTGCCTCTGAGAGGCGAGGGATCCTGTGGAGGTGGCGGGGCCCCTCGGGACTCCGCTGGGTCTGGCGCAACGGAAGAGGGCCTCACCTCGAGGGGAGGCAGGCACCTCAGGCTTCCTCTGCGTTTCGGACTCCGACCGCAGGGTCCCTGCAGAGTTGGGACAGGAGAGTCAGGCCTCGTCTTGTCTGAGGAAGGGAACCCCGCTGGCCTCTCGAGTTGCTCAGGGGGTCTCAGGCCCCTCGTCGAGCTGTGTGTGGAACCCGCGGGTCTTTGCGGACGATGCACGGGGGTGGCAGTGCCCCTTCGTGTTGTGCCTTCACCCACAGGGTTGCCTTCGAAGAGGGGTCCGGGCCTCGGGTCCTTCTCAAGAGCGGACCGGGGAATCGGGGGCGTTCGGCCTGTGGCCCCACCCACGTGGCTCGTCTCGAATTTCCTCGTGAGACCGGCCTCATCCTGAGGTGCGCCGGGAAGGCCGGGAACCCCTTCCAGACCACGCAGGGGAATCGCCTCTCCTGTCGCGATCAGGAGGGGAGAGGGGGCTCAGAGGAAGCGGTGCCGGGACCCTCGGTGTTCCCCTCGGGGGAACCCGGCGTGTCGGGGGACTTTTGGGGGTCGCAGGAAGGCTGTCAGGGACCGTCTCGCCCTTCAGGGCGGAACAGGGGACTTCCCTTGAGACGCCGTCGCGGGCAAGGGCCTCATCTTGCCAAGCGGTGGGAACCACGTGGTTTTTCTCGAGTTGCGGCGGCATTCTCGAGTTACGACGGGGATCTCAGCCTTCCCCTTGGGTTGGCCCTGGGAAGCCCAATCTTCCCCTCGGGTTGCGAGGGAAAGCTGGGGGTGGCGCTCGAGTCACTGCAGGGCCTAAGAGACCTCACCTAAGCGTGTGTCCGGGACCTAATTTTCCTCTCCAGGGAAGGCAGGGATCTCGGGGTTGCATTCCAGGCTCCCCCGGGGAGTCAGGCCTCGTCTCGAGGGGAAGCCAAGGACTCCGCTCTCCTCTCGAGTCGCGACGCGGCTCTCTTGGAGCCCCCTGAGCGGCCTCAAGGGAGTCCAGCCTCCTCTTCCGTTTGGAGAGAGGACCCGGGATTGCTCTCCAGGCCATGCAGGAAAAGAAGGCCCTCAGCTCGCGAGGACGGGGGCGTCTCAGGGGTTTCCTCGAGCTGCGGAGCCCGTGGGGGTTTTCTCCCGAGGCACGACGAGGATCTCAGGGAGCCTCTCGTGCGGCGCCAGGGAAGTCAGGTCTCCATGCGCGTGGCGAGGGGGAGCGCGTCCTGGCTCTCGAGTCACGGGAGGGGACTAGGGCCTCGAGACGCGTTGAAGAAGGACTCTCGAGGTCTTTGTCGGGGGGCGGCGGGAAACCCTCGTGTCCCTCGCCTTCTGCCGGGGACCTTAGGGAACTTCCCGGGGTGCCTCTGAGAGGCGAGGGATCCTGTGGAGGTGGCGGGGCCCCTCGGGACTCCGCTGGGTCTGGCGCAACGGAAGAGGGCCTCACCTCGAGGGGAGGCAGGCACCTCAGGCTTCCTCTGCGTTTCGGACTCCGACCGCAGGGTCCCTGCAGAGTTGGGACAGGAGAGTCAGGCCTCGTCTTGTCTGAGGAAGGGAACCCCGCTGGCCTCTCGAGTTGCTCAGGGGGTCTCAGGCCCCTCGTCGAGCTGTGTGTGGAACCCGCGGGTCTTTGCGGACGATGCACGGGGGTGGCAGTGCCCCTTCGTGTTGTGCCTTCACCCACAGGGTTGCCTTCGAAGAGGGGTCCGGGCCTCGGGTCCTTCTCAAGAGCGGACCGGGGAATCGGGGGCGTTCGGCCTGTGGCCCCACCCACGTGGCTCGTCTCGAATTTCCTCGTGAGACCGGCCTCATCCTGAGGTGCGCCGGGAAGGCCGGGAACCCCTTCCAGACCACGCAGGGGAATCGCCTCTCCTGTCGCGATCAGGAGGGGAGAGGGGGCTCAGAGGAAGCGGTGCCGGGACCCTCGGTGTTCCCCTCGGGGGAACCCGGCGTGTCGGGGGACTTTTGGGGGTCGCAGGAAGGCTGTCAGGGACCGTCTCGCCCTTCAGGGCGGAACAGGGGACTTCCCTTGAGACGCCGTCGCGGGCAAGGGCCTCATCTTGCCAAGCGGTGGGAACCACGTGGTTTTTCTCGAGTTGCGGCGGCATTCTCGAGTTACGACGGGGATCTCAGCCTTCCCCTTGGGTTGGCCCTGGGAAGCCCAATCTTCCCCTCGGGTTGCGAGGGAAAGCTGGGGGTGGCGCTCGAGTCACTGCAGGGCCGAAGAGACCTCACCTAAGCGTGTGTCCGGGACCTAATTTTCCTCTCCAGGGAAGGCAGGGATCTCGGGGTTGCATTCCAGGCTCCCCCGGGGAGTCAGGCCTCGTCTCGAGGGGAAGCCAAGGACTCTGCTCTCCTCTCGAGTCGCGACGCGGCTCTCTTGGAGCCCCCTGAGCGGCCTCAAGGGAGTCCAGCCTCCTCTTCCGTTTGGAGAGAGGACCCGGGATTGCTCTCCAGGCCATGCAGGAAAAGAAGGCCCTCAGCTCGCGAGGACGGGGGCGTCTCAGGGGTTTCCTCGAGCTGCGGCGCCCGTGGGGGTTTTCTCCCGAGGCACGACGAGGATCTCAGGGAGCCTCTCGTGCGGCGCCAGGGAAGTCAGGTCTCCATGCGCGTGGCGAGGGGGAGCGCGTCCTGGCTCTCGAGTCACGGGAGGGGACTAGGGCCTCGAGACGCGTTGAAGAAGGACTCTCGAGGTCTTTGTCGGGGGGCGGCGGGAAACCCTCGTGTCCCTCGCCTTCTGCCGGGGACCTTAGGGAACTTCCCGGGGTGCCTCTGAGAGGCGAGGGATCCTGTGGAGGTGGCGGGGCCCCTCGGGACTCCGCTGGGTCTGGCGCAACGGAAGAGGGCCTCACCTCGAGGGGAGGCAGGCACCTCAGGCTTCCTCTGCGTTTCGGACTCCGACCGCAGGGTCCCTGCAGAGTTGGGACAGGAGAGTCAGGCCTCGTCTTGTCTGAGGAAGGGAACCCCGCTGGCCTCTCGAGTTGCTCAGGGGGTCTCAGGCCCCTCGTCGAGCTGTGTGTGGAACCCGCGGGTCTTTGCGGACGATGCACGGGGGTGGCAGTGCCCCTTCGTGTTGTGCCTTCACCCACAGGGTTGCCTTCGAAGAGGGGTCCGGGCCTCGGGTCCTTCTCAAGAGCGGACCGGGGAATCGGGGGCGTTCGGCCTGTGGCCCCACCCACGTGGCTCGTCTCGAATTTCCTCGTGAGACCGGCCTCATCCTGAGGTGCGCCGGGAAGGCCGGGAACCCCTTCCAGACCACGCAGGGGAATCGCCTCTCCTGTCGCGATCAGGAGGGGAGAGGGGGCTCAGAGGAAGCGGTGCCGGGACCCTCGGTGTTCCCCTCGGGGGAACCCGGCGTGTCGGGGGACTTTTGGGGGTCGCAGGAAGGCTGTCAGGGACCGTCTCGCCCTTCAGGGCGGAACAGGGGACTTCCCTTGAGACGCCGTCGCGGGCAAGGGCCTCATCTTGCCAAGCGGTGGGAACCACGTGGTTTTTCTCGAGTTGCGGCGGCATTCTCGAGTTACGACGGGGATCTCAGCCTTCCCCTTGGGTTGGCCCTGGGAAGCCCAATCTTCCCCTCGGGTTGCGAGGGAAAGCTGGGGGTGGCGCTCGAGTCACTGCAGGGCCTAAGAGACCTCACCTAAGCGTGTGTCCGGGACCTAATTTTCCTCTCCAGGGAAGGCAGGGATCTCGGGGTTGCATTCCAGGCTCCCCCGGGGAGTCAGGCCTCGTCTCGAGGGGAAGCCAAGGACTCCGCTCTCCTCTCGAGTCGCGACGCGGCTCTCTTGGAGCCCCCTGAGCGGCCTCAAGGGAGTCCAGCCTCCTCTTCCGTTTGGAGAGAGGACCCGGGATTGCTCTCCAGGCCATGCAGGAAAAGAAGGCCCTCAGCTCGCGAGGACGGGGGCGTCTCAGGGGTTTCCTCGAGCTGCGGCGCCCGTGGGGGTTTTCTCCCGAGGCACGACGAGGATCTCAGGGAGCCTCTCGTGCGGCGCCAGGGAAGTCAGGTCTCCATGCGCGTGGCGAGGGGGAGCGCGTCCTGGCTCTCGAGTCACGGGAGGGGACTAGGGCCTCGAGACGCGTTGAAGAAGGACTCTCGAGGTCTTTGTCGGGGGGCGGCGGGAAACCCTCGTGTCCCTCGCCTTCTGCCGGGGACCTTAGGGAACTTCCCGGGGTGCCTCTGAGAGGCGAGGGATCCTGTGGAGGTGGCGGGGCCCCTCGGGACTCCGCTGGGTCTGGCGCAACGGAAGAGGGCCTCACCTCGAGGGGAGGCAGGCACCTCAGGCTTCCTCTGCGTTTCGGACTCCGACCGCAGGGTCCCTGCAGAGTTGGGACAGGAGAGTCAGGCCTCGTCTTGTCTGAGGAAGGGAACCCCGCTGGCCTCTCGAGTTGCTCAGGGGGTCTCAGGCCCCTCGTCGAGCTGTGTGTGGAACCCGCGGGTCTTTGCGGACGATGCACGGGGGTGGCAGTGCCCCTTCGTGTTGTGCCTTCACCCACAGGGTTGCCTTCGAAGAGGGGTCCGGGCCTCGGGTCCTTCTCAAGAGCGGACCGGGGAATCGGGGGCGTTCGGCCTGTGGCCCCACCCACGTGGCTCGTCTCGAATTTCCTCGTGAGACCGGCCTCATCCTGAGGTGCGCCGGGAAGGCCGGGAACCCCTTCCAGACCACGCAGGGGAATCGCCTCTCCTGTCGCGATCAGGAGGGGAGAGGGGGCTCAGAGGAAGCGGTGCCGGGACCCTCGGTGTTCCCCTCGGGGGAACCCGGCGTGTCGGGGGACTTTTGGGGGTCGCAGGAAGGCTGTCAGGGACCGTCTCGCCCTTCAGGGCGGAACAGGGGACTTCCCTTGAGACGCCGTCGCGGGCAAGGGCCTCATCTTGCCAAGCGGTGGGAACCACGTGGTTTTTCTCGAGTTGCGGCGGCATTCTCGAGTTACGACGGGGATCTCAGCCTTCCCCTTGGGTTGGCCCTGGGAAGCCCAATCTTCCCCTCGGGTTGCGAGGGAAAGCTGGGGGTGGCGCTCGAGTCACTGCAGGGCCTAAGAGACCTCACCTAAGCGTGTGTCCGGGACCTAATTTTCCTCTCCAGGGAAGGCAGGGATCTCGGGGTTGCATTCCAGGCTCCCCCGGGGAGTCAGGCCTCGTCTCGAGGGGAAGCCAAGGACTCCGCTCTCCTCTCGAGTCGCGACGCGGCTCTCTTGGAGCCCCCTGAGCGGCCTCAAGGGAGTCCAGCCTCCTCTTCCGTTTGGAGAGAGGACCCGGGATTGCTCTCCAGGCCATGCAGGAAAAGAAGGCCCTCAGCTCGCGAGGACGGGGGCGTCTCAGGGGTTTCCTCGAGCTGCGGCGCCCGTGGGGGTTTTCTCCCGAGGCACGACGAGGATCTCAGGGAGCCTCTCGTGCGGCGCCAGGGAAGTCAGGTCTCCATGCGCGTGGCGAGGGGGAGCGCGTCCTGGCTCTCGAGTCACGGGAGGGGACTAGGGCCTCGAGACGCGTTGAAGAAGGACTCTCGAGGTCTTTGTCGGGGGGCGGCGGGAAACCCTCGTGTCCCTCGCCTTCTGCCGGGGACCTTAGGGAACTTCCCGGGGTGCCTCTGAGAGGCGAGGGATCCTGTGGAGGTGGCGGGGCCCCTCGGGACTCCGCTGGGTCTGGCGCAACGGAAGAGGGCCTCACCTCGAGGGGAGGCAGGCACCTCAGGCTTCCTCTGCGTTTCGGACTCCGACCGCAGGGTCCCTGCAGAGTTGGGACAGGAGAGTCAGGCCTCGTCTTGTCTGAGGAAGGGAACCCCGCTGGCCTCTCGAGTTGCTCAGGGGGTCTCAGGCCCCTCGTCGAGCTGTGTGTGGAACCCGCGGGTCTTTGCGGACGATGCACGGGGGTGGCAGTGCCCCTTCGTGTTGTGCCTTCACCCACAGGGTTGCCTTCGAAGAGGGGTCCGGGCCTCGGGTCCTTCTCAAGAGCGGACCGGGGAATCGGGGGCGTTCGGCCTGTGGCCCCACCCACGTGGCTCGTCTCGAATTTCCTCGTGAGACCGGCCTCATCCTGAGGTGCGCCGGGAAGGCCGGGAACCCCTTCCAGACCACGCAGGGGAATCGCCTCTCCTGTCGCGATCAGGAGGGGAGAGGGGGCTCAGAGGAAGCGGTGCCGGGACCCTCGGTGTTCCCCTCGGGGGAACCCGGCGTGTCGGGGGACTTTTGGGGGTCGCAGGAAGGCTGTCAGGGACCGTCTCGCCCTTCAGGGCGGAACAGGGGACTTCCCTTGAGACGCCGTCGCGGGCAAGGGCCTCATCTTGCCAAGCGGTGGGAACCACGTGGTTTTTCTCGAGTTGCGGCGGCATTCTCGAGTTACGACGGGGATCTCAGCCTTCCCCTTGGGTTGGCCCTGGGAAGCCCAATCTTCCCCTCGGGTTGCGAGGGAAAGCTGGGGGTGGCGCTCGAGTCACTGCAGGGCCTAAGAGACCTCACCTAAGCGTGTGTCCGGGACCTAATTTTCCTCTCCAGGGAAGGCAGGGATCTCGGGGTTGCATTCCAGGCTCCCCCGGGGAGTCAGGCCTCGTCTCGAGGGGAAGCCAAGGACTCCGCTCTCCTCTCGAGTCGCGACGCGGCTCTCTTGGAGCCCCCTGAGCGGCCTCAAGGGAGTCCAGCCTCCTCTTCCGTTTGGAGAGAGGACCCGGGATTGCTCTCCAGGCCATGCAGGAAAAGAAGGCCCTCAGCTCGCGAGGACGGGGGCGTCTCAGGGGTTTCCTCGAGCTGCGGCGCCCGTGGGGGTTTTCTCCCGAGGCACGACGAGGATCTCAGGGAGCCTCTCGTGCGGCGCCAGGGAAGTCAGGTCTCCATGCGCGTGGCGAGGGGGAGCGCGTCCTGGCTCTCGAGTCACGGGAGGGGACTAGGGCCTCGAGACGCGTTGAAGAAGGACTCTCGAGGTCTTTGTCGGGGGGCGGCGGGAAACCCTCGTGTCCCTCGCCTTCTGCCGGGGACCTTAGGGAACTTCCCGGGGTGCCTCTGAGAGGCGAGGGATCCTGTGGAGGTGGCGGGGCCCCTCGGGACTCCGCTGGGTCTGGCGCAACGGAAGAGGGCCTCACCTCGAGGGGAGGCAGGCACCTCAGGCTTCCTCTGCGTTTCGGACTCCGACCGCAGGGTCCCTGCAGAGTTGGGACAGGAGAGTCAGGCCTCGTCTTGTCTGAGGAAGGGAACCCCGCTGGCCTCTCGAGTTGCTCAGGGGGTCTCAGGCCCCTCGTCGAGCTGTGTGTGGAACCCGCGGGTCTTTGCGGACGATGCACGGGGGTGGCAGTGCCCCTTCGTGTTGTGCCTTCACCCACAGGGTTGCCTTCGAAGAGGGGTCCGGGCCTCGGGTCCTTCTCAAGAGCGGACCGGGGAATCGGGGGCGTTCGGCCTGTGGCCCCACCCACGTGGCTCGTCTCGAATTTCCTCGTGAGACCGGCCTCATCCTGAGGTGCGCCGGGAAGGCCGGGAACCCCTTCCAGACCACGCAGGGGAATCGCCTCTCCTGTCGCGATCAGGAGGGGAGAGGGGGCTCAGAGGAAGCGGTGCCGGGACCCTCGGTGTTCCCCTCGGGGGAACCCGGCGTGTCGGGGGACTTTTGGGGGTCGCAGGAAGGCTGTCAGGGACCGTCTCGCCCTTCAGGGCGGAACAGGGGACTTCCCTTGAGACGCCGTCGCGGGCAAGGGCCTCATCTTGCCAAGCGGTGGGAACCACGTGGTTTTTCTCGAGTTGCGGCGGCATTCTCGAGTTACGACGGGGATCTCAGCCTTCCCCTTGGGTTGGCCCTGGGAAGCCCAATCTTCCCCTCGGGTTGCGAGGGAAAGCTGGGGGTGGCGCTCGAGTCACTGCAGGGCCTAAGAGACCTCACCTAAGCGTGTGTCCGGGACCTAATTTTCCTCTCCAGGGAAGGCAGGGATCTCGGGGTTGCATTCCAGGCTCCCCCGGGGAGTCAGGCCTCGTCTCGAGGGGAAGCCAAGGACTCCGCTCTCCTCTCGAGTCGCGACGCGGCTCTCTTGGAGCCCCCTGAGCGGCCTCAAGGGAGTCCAGCCTCCTCTTCCGTTTGGAGAGAGGACCCGGGATTGCTCTCCAGGCCATGCAGGAAAAGAAGGCCCTCAGCTCGCGAGGACGGGGGCGTCTCAGGGGTTTCCTCGAGCTGCGGCGCCCGTGGGGGTTTTCTCCCGAGGCACGACGAGGATCTCAGGGAGCCTCTCGTGCGGCGCCAGGGAAGTCAGGTCTCCATGCGCGTGGCGAGGGGGAGCGCGTCCTGGCTCTCGAGTCACGGGAGGGGACTAGGGCCTCGAGACGCGTTGAAGAAGGACTCTCGAGGTCTTTGTCGGGGGGCGGCGGGAAACCCTCGTGTCCCTCGCCTTCTGCCGGGGACCTTAGGGAACTTCCCGGGGTGCCTCTGAGAGGCGAGGGATCCTGTGGAGGTGGCGGGGCCCCTCGGGACTCCGCTGGGTCTGGCGCAACGGAAGAGGGCCTCACCTCGAGGGGAGGCAGGCACCTCAGGCTTCCTCTGCGTTTCGGACTCCGACCGCAGGGTCCCTGCAGAGTTGGGACAGGAGAGTCAGGCCTCGTCTTGTCTGAGGAAGGGAACCCCGCTGGCCTCTCGAGTTGCTCAGGGGGTCTCAGGCCCCTCGTCGAGCTGTGTGTGGAACCCGCGGGTCTTTGCGGACGATGCACGGGGGTGGCAGTGCCCCTTCGTGTTGTGCCTTCACCCACAGGGTTGCCTTCGAAGAGGGGTCCGGGCCTCGGGTCCTTCTCAAGAGCGGACCGGGGAATCGGGGGCGTTCGGCCTGTGGCCCCACCCACGTGGCTCGTCTCGAATTTCCTCGTGAGACCGGCCTCATCCTGAGGTGCGCCGGGAAGGCCGGGAACCCCTTCCAGACCACGCAGGGGAATCGCCTCTCCTGTCGCGATCAGGAGGGGAGAGGGGGCTCAGAGGAAGCGGTGCCGGGACCCTCGGTGTTCCCCTCGGGGGAACCCGGCGTGTCGGGGGACTTTTGGGGGTCGCAGGAAGGCTGTCAGGGACCGTCTCGCCCTTCAGGGCGGAACAGGGGACTTCCCTTGAGACGCCGTCGCGGGCAAGGGCCTCATCTTGCCAAGCGGTGGGAACCACGTGGTTTTTCTCGAGTTGCGGCGGCATTCTCGAGTTACGACGGGGATCTCAGCCTTCCCCTTGGGTTGGCCCTGGGAAGCCCAATCTTCCCCTCGGGTTGCGAGGGAAAGCTGGGGGTGGCGCTCGAGTCACTGCAGGGCCTAAGAGACCTCACCTAAGCGTGTGTCCGGGACCTAATTTTCCTCTCCAGGGAAGGCAGGGATCTCGGGGTTGCATTCCAGGCTCCCCCGGGGAGTCAGGCCTCGTCTCGAGGGGAAGCCAAGGACTCCGCTCTCCTCTCGAGTCGCGACGCGGCTCTCTTGGAGCCCCCTGAGCGGCCTCAAGGGAGTCCAGCCTCCTCTTCCGTTTGGAGAGAGGACCCGGGATTGCTCTCCAGGCCATGCAGGAAAAGAAGGCCCTCAGCTCGCGAGGACGGGGGCGTCTCAGGGGTTTCCTCGAGCTGCGGCGCCCGTGGGGGTTTTCTCCCGAGGCACGACGAGGATCTCAGGGAGCCTCTCGTGCGGCGCCAGGGAAGTCAGGTCTCCATGCGCGTGGCGAGGGGGAGCGCGTCCTGGCTCTCGAGTCACGGGAGGGGACTAGGGCCTCGAGACGCGTTGAAGAAGGACTCTCGAGGTCTTTGTCGGGGGGCGGCGGGAAACCCTCGTGTCCCTCGCCTTCTGCCGGGGACCTTAGGGAACTTCCCGGGGTGCCTCTGAGAGGCGAGGGATCCTGTGGAGGTGGCGGGGCCCCTCGGGACTCCGCTGGGTCTGGCGCAACGGAAGAGGGCCTCACCTCGAGGGGAGGCAGGCACCTCAGGCTTCCTCTGCGTTTCGGACTCCGACCGCAGGGTCCCTGCAGAGTTGGGACAGGAGAGTCAGGCCTCGTCTTGTCTGAGGAAGGGAACCCCGCTGGCCTCTCGAGTTGCTCAGGGGGTCTCAGGCCCCTCGTCGAGCTGTGTGTGGAACCCGCGGGTCTTTGCGGACGATGCACGGGGGTGGCAGTGCCCCTTCGTGTTGTGCCTTCACCCACAGGGTTGCCTTCGAAGAGGGGTCCGGGCCTCGGGTCCTTCTCAAGAGCGGACCGGGGAATCGGGGGCGTTCGGCCTGTGGCCCCACCCACGTGGCTCGTCTCGAATTTCCTCGTGAGACCGGCCTCATCCTGAGGTGCGCCGGGAAGGCCGGGAACCCCTTCCAGACCACGCAGGGGAATCGCCTCTCCTGTCGCGATCAGGAGGGGAGAGGGGGCTCAGAGGAAGCGGTGCCGGGACCCTCGGTGTTCCCCTCGGGGGAACCCGGCGTGTCGGGGGACTTTTGGGGGTCGCAGGAAGGCTGTCAGGGACCGTCTCGCCCTTCAGGGCGGAACAGGGGACTTCCCTTGAGACGCCGTCGCGGGCAAGGGCCTCATCTTGCCAAGCGGTGGGAACCACGTGGTTTTTCTCGAGTTGCGGCGGCATTCTCGAGTTACGACGGGGATCTCAGCCTTCCCCTTGGGTTGGCCCTGGGAAGCCCAATCTTCCCCTCGGGTTGCGAGGGAAAGCTGGGGGTGGCGCTCGAGTCACTGCAGGGCCTAAGAGACCTCACCTAAGCGTGTGTCCGGGACCTAATTTTCCTCTCCAGGGAAGGCAGGGATCTCGGGGTTGCATTCCAGGCTCCCCCGGGGAGTCAGGCCTCGTCTCGAGGGGAAGCCAAGGACTCCGCTCTCCTCTCGAGTCGCGACGCGGCTCTCTTGGAGCCCCCTGAGCGGCCTCAAGGGAGTCCAGCCTCCTCTTCCGTTTGGAGAGAGGACCCGGGATTGCTCTCCAGGCCATGCAGGAAAAGAAGGCCCTCAGCTCGCGAGGACGGGGGCGTCTCAGGGGTTTCCTCGAGCTGCGGCGCCCGTGGGGGTTTTCTCCCGAGGCACGACGAGGATCTCAGGGAGCCTCTCGTGCGGCGCCAGGGAAGTCAGGTCTCCATGCGCGTGGCGAGGGGGAGCGCGTCCTGGCTCTCGAGTCACGGGAGGGGACTAGGGCCTCGAGACGCGTTGAAGAAGGACTCTCGAGGTCTTTGTCGGGGGGCGGCGGGAAACCCTCGTGTCCCTCGCCTTCTGCCGGGGACCTTAGGGAACTTCCCGGGGTGCCTCTGAGAGGCGAGGGATCCTGTGGAGGTGGCGGGGCCCCTCGGGACTCCGCTGGGTCTGGCGCAACGGAAGAGGGCCTCACCTCGAGGGGAGGCAGGCACCTCAGGCTTCCTCTGCGTTTCGGACTCCGACCGCAGGGTCCCTGCAGAGTTGGGACAGGAGAGTCAGGCCTCGTCTTGTCTGAGGAAGGGAACCCCGCTGGCCTCTCGAGTTGCTCAGGGGGTCTCAGGCCCCTCGTCGAGCTGTGTGTGGAACCCGCGGGTCTTTGCGGACGATGCACGGGGGTGGCAGTGCCCCTTCGTGTTGTGCCTTCACCCACAGGGTTGCCTTCGAAGAGGGGTCCGGGCCTCGGGTCCTTCTCAAGAGCGGACCGGGGAATCGGGGGCGTTCGGCCTGTGGCCCCACCCACGTGGCTCGTCTCGAATTTCCTCGTGAGACCGGCCTCATCCTGAGGTGCGCCGGGAAGGCCGGGAACCCCTTCCAGACCACGCAGGGGAATCGCCTCTCCTGTCGCGATCAGGAGGGGAGAGGGGGCTCAGAGGAAGCGGTGCCGGGACCCTCGGTGTTCCCCTCGGGGGAACCCGGCGTGTCGGGGGACTTTTGGGGGTCGCAGGAAGGCTGTCAGGGACCGTCTCGCCCTTCAGGGCGGAACAGGGGACTTCCCTTGAGACGCCGTCGCGGGCAAGGGCCTCATCTTGCCAAGCGGTGGGAACCACGTGGTTTTTCTCGAGTTGCGGCGGCATTCTCGAGTTACGACGGGGATCTCAGCCTTCCCCTTGGGTTGGCCCTGGGAAGCCCAATCTTCCCCTCGGGTTGCGAGGGAAAGCTGGGGGTGGCGCTCGAGTCACTGCAGGGCCTAAGAGACCTCACCTAAGCGTGTGTCCGGGACCTAATTTTCCTCTCCAGGGAAGGCAGGGATCTCGGGGTTGCATTCCAGGCTCCCCCGGGGAGTCAGGCCTCGTCTCGAGGGGAAGCCAAGGACTCCGCTCTCCTCTCGAGTCGCGACGCGGCTCTCTTGGAGCCCCCTGAGCGGCCTCAAGGGAGTCCAGCCTCCTCTTCCGTTTGGAGAGAGGACCCGGGATTGCTCTCCAGGCCATGCAGGAAAAGAAGGCCCTCAGCTCGCGAGGACGGGGGCGTCTCAGGGGTTTCCTCGAGCTGCGGCGCCCGTGGGGGTTTTCTCCCGAGGCACGACGAGGATCTCAGGGAGCCTCTCGTGCGGCGCCAGGGAAGTCAGGTCTCCATGCGCGTGGCGAGGGGGAGCGCGTCCTGGCTCTCGAGTCACGGGAGGGGACTAGGGCCTCGAGACGCGTTGAAGAAGGACTCTCGAGGTCTTTGTCGGGGGGCGGCGGGAAACCCTCGTGTCCCTCGCCTTCTGCCGGGGACCTTAGGGAACTTCCCGGGGTGCCTCTGAGAGGCGAGGGATCCTGTGGAGGTGGCGGGGCCCCTCGGGACTCCGCTGGGTCTGGCGCAACGGAAGAGGGCCTCACCTCGAGGGGAGGCAGGCACCTCAGGCTTCCTCTGCGTTTCGGACTCCGACCGCAGGGTCCCTGCAGAGTTGGGACAGGAGAGTCAGGCCTCGTCTTGTCTGAGGAAGGGAACCCCGCTGGCCTCTCGAGTTGCTCGGGGGGTCTCAGGCCCCTCGTCGAGCTGTGTGTGGAACCCGCGGGTCTTTGCGGACGATGCACGGGGGTGGCAGTGCCCCTTCGTGTTGTGCCTTCACCCACAGGGTTGCCTTCGAAGAGGGGTCCGGGCCTCGGGTCCTTCTCAAGAGCGGACCGGGGAATCGGGGGCGTTCGGCCTGTGGCCCCACCCACGTGGCTCGTCTCGAATTTCCTCGTGAGACCGGCCTCATCCTGAGGTGCGCCGGGAAGGCCGGGAACCCCTTCCAGACCACGCAGGGGAATCGCCTCTCCTGTCGCGATCAGGAGGGGAGAGGGGGCTCAGAGGAAGCGGTGCCGGGACCCTCGGTGTTCCCCTCGGGGGAACCCGGCGTGTCGGGGGACTTTTGGGGGTCGCAGGAAGGCTGTCAGGGACCGTCTCGCCCTTCAGGGCGGAACAGGGGACTTCCCTTGAGACGCCGTCGCGGGCAAGGGCCTCATCTTGCCAAGCGGTGGGAACCACGTGGTTTTTCTCGAGTTGCGGCGGCATTCTCGAGTTACGACGGGGATCTCAGCCTTCCCCTTGGGTTGGCCCTGGGAAGCCCAATCTTCCCCTCGGGTTGCGAGGGAAAGCTGGGGGTGGCGCTCGAGTCACTGCAGGGCCTAAGAGACCTCACCTAAGCGTGTGTCCGGGACCTAATTTTCCTCTCCAGGGAAGGCAGGGATCTCGGGGTTGCATTCCAGGCTCCCCCGGGGAGTCAGGCCTCGTCTCGAGGGGAAGCCAAGGACTCCGCTCTCCTCTCGAGTCGCGACGCGGCTCTCTTGGAGCCCCCTGAGCGGCCTCAAGGGAGTCCAGCCTCCTCTTCCGTTTGGAGAGAGGACCCGGGATTGCTCTCCAGGCCATGCAGGAAAAGAAGGCCCTCAGCTCGCGAGGACGGGGGCGTCTCAGGGGTTTCCTCGAGCTGCGGCGCCCGTGGGGGTTTTCTCCCGAGGCACGACGAGGATCTCAGGGAGCCTCTCGTGCGGCGCCAGGGAAGTCAGGTCTCCATGCGCGTGGCGAGGGGGAGCGCGTCCTGGCTCTCGAGTCACGGGAGGGGACTAGGGCCTCGAGACGCGTTGAAGAAGGACTCTCGAGGTCTTTGTCGGGGGGCGGCGGGAAACCCTCGTGTCCCTCGCCTTCTGCCGGGGACCTTAGGGAACTTCCCGGGGTGCCTCTGAGAGGCGAGGGATCCTGTGGAGGTGGCGGGGCCCCTCGGGACTCCGCTGGGTCTGGCACAACGGAAGAGGGCCTCACCTCGAGGGGAGGCAGGCACCTCAGGCTTCCTCTGCGTTTCGGACTCCGACCGCAGGGTCCCTGCAGAGTTGGGACAGGAGAGTCAGGCCTCGTCTTGTCTGAGGAAGGGAACCCCGCTGGCCTCTCGAGTTGCTCAGGGGGTCTCAGGCCCCTCGTCGAGCTGTGTGTGGAACCCGCGGGTCTTTGCGGACGATGCACGGGGGTGGCAGTGCCCCTTCGTGTTGTGCCTTCACCCACAGGGTTGCCTTCGAAGAGGGGTCCGGGCCTCGGGTCCTTCTCAAGAGCGGACCGGGGAATCGGGGGCGTTCGGCCTGTGGCCCCACCCACGTGGCTCGTCTCGAATTTCCTCGTGAGACCGGCCTCATCCTGAGGTTCGCCGGGAAGGCCGGGAACCCCTTCCAGACCACGCAGGGGAATCGCCTCTCCTGTCGCGATCAGGAGGGGAGAGGGGGCTCAGAGGAAGCGGTGCCGGGACCCTCGGTGTTCCCCTCGGGGGAACCCGGCGTGTCGGGGGACTTTTGGGGGTCGCAGGAAGGCTGTCAGGGACCGTCTCGCCCTTCAGGGCGGAACAGGGGACTTCCCTTGAGACGCCGTCGCGGGCAAGGGCCTCATCTTGCCAAGCGGTGGGAACCACGTGGTTTTTCTCGAGTTGCGGCGGCATTCTCGAGTTACGACGGGGATCTCAGCCTTCCCCTTGGGTTGGCCCTGGGAAGCCCAATCTTCCCCTCGGGTTGCGAGGGAGAGGGAAAGCTGGGGGTGGCGCTCGAGTCACTGCAGGGCCTAAGAGACCTCACCTAAGCGTGTGTCCGGGACCTAATTTTCCTCTCCAGGGAAGGCAGGGATCTCGGGGTTGCATTCCAGGCTCCCCCGGGGAGTCAGGCCTCGTCTCGAGGGGAAGCCAAGGACTCCGCTCTCCTCTCGAGTCGCGACGCGGGGCTCTTGGAGCCCCCTGAGCGGCCTCAAGGGAGTCCAGCCTCCTCTTCCGTTTGGAGAGAGGACCCGGGATTGCTCTCCAGGCCATGCAGGAAAAGAAGGCCCTCAGCTCGCGAGGACGGGGGCGTCTCAGGGGTTTCCTCGAGCTGCGGCGCCCGTGGGGGTTTTCTCCCGAGGCACGACGAGGATCTCAGGGAGCCTCTCGTGCGGCGCCAGGGAAGTCAGGTCTCCATGCGCGTGGCGAGGGGGAGCGCGTCCTGGCTCTCGAGTCACGGGAGGGGACTAGGGCCTCGAGACGCGTTGAAGAAGGACTCTCGAGGTCTTTCTCGGGGAGCGGCGGGAAACCCTCGTGTCCCTCGCCTTCTGCCGGGGACCTTAGGGAACTTGCCAGGGTGCCTCTGAGAGGCGAGGGATCCTGTGGAGGTGGCGGGGCCCCTCGGGACTCCGCTGGGTCTGGCGCAACGGAAGAGGGCCTCACCTCGAGGGGAGTCAGGAACCTCAGGCTTCCTCTCCGTTTCGGACTCCGACCGCAGGGTCCCTGCAGAGTTGGGACAGGAGAGTCAGGCCTCGTCTTGTCTGAGGAAGGGAACCCCGCTGGCCTCTCGAGTTGCTCAGGGGGTCTCAGGCCCCTCGTCGAGCTGTGTGTGGAACCCGCGGGTCTTTGCGGACGATGCACGGGGGTGGCAGTGCCCCTTCGTGTTGTGCCTTCCCCCACAGGGTTGCCTTCGAAGAGGGGTCCGGGCCTCGGGTCCTTCTCAAGGGCGGACCGGGGAATCGGGGGCGTTCGGCATGTGGCCCCACCCACGTGGCTCGTCTCGAATTTCCTCGTGAGACCGGCCTCATCCTGAGGTGCGCCGGGAAGGCCGGGAACCCCTTCCAGACCACGCAGGGGAATCGCCTCTCCTGTCGCGATCAGGAGGGGAGAAGGGGCTCAGAGGAAGCGGTGCCGGGACCCTCGGTGTTCCCCTCGAGGGAACCCGGCGTGTCGGGGGACTTTTGGGGGTCGCAGGAAGGCTGTCAGGGACCGTTTCGCCCTTCAGGGCGGAACAGGGGACTTCCCTTGAGACGCCGTGGCGGGCAAGGGCCTCATCTTGCCAAGAGGTGGGAACCACGTGGTTTTTCTCGAGTTGCGGCGGGATTCTCGAGTTACGACGGGGATCTCAGCCTTCCCCTTGGGTTGGCCCTGGGAAGCCCAATCTTCCCCTCGGGTTGCGAGGGAAAGCTGGGGGTTGCGCTCGAGTCACTGCAGGGCCGAAGAGACCTCACCTAGGCGTGTGTCCGGGACCTAATATTCCTCTCCAGGGAAGCCAGGGATCTCAGGGTTGCATTCCAGGCTCCCCCGGGGAGTCAGGCCTCGTCTCGAGGGGAAGCCAAGGACTCCGCTCTCCTCTCGAGTCGCGACGCGGGTCTCTTGGAGCCCCCTGAGCGGCCTCAAGGGAGTCCAGCCTCCTCTTCCGTTTGGAGAGAGGACCCGGGATTGCTCTCCAGGCCATGCAGGAAAAGAAGGCCCTCAGCTCACGAGGACGGGGGCATCTCAGGGGTTTCCTCGAGCTGCGGCGCCCGTGGGGGTTTTCTCCCGAGGCACGACGAGGATCTCAGGGAGCCTCTCGTGCGGCGCCAGGGAAGTCAGGTCTCCATGCGCGTGGCGAGGGGGAGCGCGTCCTGGCTCTCGAGTCACGGGAGGGGACTAGGGCCTCGAGACGCGTTGAAGAAGGACTCTCGAGGTCTTTGTCGGGGGGCGGCGGGAAACCCTCGTGTCCCTCGCCTTCTGCCGGGGACCTTAGGGAACTTGCCAGGGTGCCTCTGAGAGGCGAGGGATCCTGTGGAGGTGGCGGGGCCCCTCGGGACTCCGCTGGGTCTGGCGCAACGGAAGAGGGCCTCACCTCGAGGGGAGGCAGGAACCTCAGGCTTCCTCTGCGTTTCGGACTCCGACCGCAGGGTCCCTGCAGAGTTGGGACAGGAGAGTCAGGCCTCGTCTTGTCTGAGGAAGGGAACCCCGCTGGCCTCTCGAGTTGCTCAGGGGGTCTCAGGCCCCTCGTCGAGCTGTGTGTGGAACCCGCGGGTCTTTGCGGACGATGCACGGTGGTGGCAGTGCCCCTTCGTGTTGTGCCTTCCCCCCCAGGGTTGCCTTCGAAGAGGGGTCCGGGCCTCGGGTCCTTCTCAAGGGCGGACCGGGGAATCGGTGGCGTTCGGCCTGTGGCCCCACCCACGTGGCTCGTCTCGAATTTCCTCGTGAGACCGGCCTCATCCTGAGGTGCGCCGGGAAGGCCGGGAACCCCTTCCAGACCACGCAGGGGAATCGCCTCTCCTGTCGCGATCAGGAGGGGAGAAGGGGCTCAGAGGAAGCGGTGCCGGGACCCTCGGTGTTCCCCTCGGGGGAACCCGGCGTGTCGGGGGACTTTTGGGGGTCGCAGGAAGGCTGTCAGGGACCGTCTCGCCCTTCAGGGCGGAACAGGGGACTTCCCTTGAGACGCCGTCGCGGGCAAGGGCCTCATCTTGCCAAGCGGTGGGAACCACGTGGTTTTTCTCGAGTTGCGGCGGCATTCTCGAGTTACGACGGGGATCTCAGCCTTCCCCTTGGGTTGGCCCTGGGAAGCCCAATCTTCCCCTCGGGTTGCGAGGGAAAGCTGGGGGTGGCGCTCGAGTCACTGCAGGGCCGAAGAGACCTCACCTAAGCGTGTGTCCAGGACCTAATTTTCCTCTCCAGGGAAGGCAGGGATCTCGGGGTTGCATTCCAGGCTCCCCCGGGGAGTCAGGCCTCGTCTCGAGGGGAAGCCAAGGACTCCGCTCTCCTCTCGAGTCGCGACGCGGGTCTCTTGGAGCCCCCTGAGCGGCCTCAAGGGAGTCCAGCCTCCTCTTCCGTTTGGAGAGAGGACCCGGGATTGCTCTCCAGGCCATGCAGGAAAAGAAGGCCCTCAGCTCGCGAGGACGGGGGCGTCTCAGGGGTTTCCTCGAGCTGCGGCGCCCGTGGGGGTTTTCTCCCGAGGCACGACGAGGATCTCAGGGAGCCTCTCGTGCGGCGCCAGGGAAGTCAGGTCTCCATGCGCGTGGCGAGGGGGAGCGCGTCCTGGCTCTCGAGTCACGGGAGGGGACTAGGGCCTCGAGACGCCTTGAAGAAGGACTCTCGAGGTCTCTGTCGGGGGGCGGCGGGAAACCCTCGTGTCCCTCGCCTTCTGCCGGGGACCTTAGGGAGCTTCCCAGGGTGCCTCTGAGAGGCGAGGGATCCTGTGGAGGTGGCGGGGCCCCTCGGGACTCCGCTGGGTCTGGCGCAACGGAAGAGGGCCTCACCTCGAGGGGAGGCAGGCACCTCAGGCTTCCTCTGCGTTTCGGACTCCGACCGCAGGGTCCCTGCAGAGTTGGGACAGGAGAGTCAGGCCTCGTCTTGTCTGAGGAAGGGAACCCCGCTGGCCTCTCGAGTTGCTCAGGGGGTCTCAGGCCCCTCGTCGAGCTGTGTGTGGAACCCGCGGGTCTTTGCGGACGATGCACGGGGGTGGCAGTGCCCCTTCGTGTTGTGCCTTCACCCACAGGGTTGCCTTCGAAGAGGGGTCCGGGCCTCGGGTCCTTCTCAAGAGCGGACCGGGGAATCGGGGGCGTTCGGCCTGTGGCCCCACCCACGTGGCTCGTCTCGAATTTCCTCGTGAGACCGGCCTCATCCTGAGGTGCGCCGGGAAGGCCGGGAACCCCTTCCAGACCACGCAGGGGAATCGCCTCTCCTGTCGCGATCAGGAGGGGAGAAGGGGCTCAGAGGAAGCGGTGCCGGGACCCTCGGTGTTCCCCTCGGGGGAACCCGGCGTGTCGGGGGACTTTTGGGGGTCGCAGGAAGGCTGTCAGGGACCGTCTCGCCCTTCAGGGCGGAACAGGGGACTTCCCTTGAGACGCCGTCGCGGGCAAGGGCCTCATCTTGCCAAGCGGTGGGAACCACGTGGTTTTTCTCGAGTTGCGGCGGCATTCTCGAGTTACGACGGGGATCTCAGCCTTCCCCTTGGGTTGGCCCTGGGAAGCCCAATCTTCCCCTCGGGTTGCGAGGGAAAGCTGGGGGTGGCGCTCGAGTCACTGCAGGGCCTAAGAGACCTCACCTAAGCGTGTGTCCGGGACCTAATTTTCCTCTCCAGGGAAGGCAGGGATCTCGGGGTTGCATTCCAGGCTCCCCCGGGGAGTCAGGCCTCGTCTCGAGGGGAAGCCAAGGACTCCGCTCTCCTCTCGAGTCGCGACGCGGGTCTCTTGGAGCCCCCTGAGCGGCCTCAAGGGAGTCCAGCCTCCTCTTCCGTTTGGAGAGAGGACCCGGGATTGCTCTCCAGGCCATGCAGGAAAAGAAGGCCCTCAGCTCGCGAGGACGGGGGCGTCTCAGGGGTTTCCTCGAGCTGCGGCGCCCGTGGGGGTTTTCTCCCGAGGCACGACGAGGATCTCAGGGAGCCTCTCGTGCGGCGCCAGGGAAGTCAGGTCTCCATGCGCGTGGCGAGGGGGAGCGCGTCCTGGCTCTCGAGTCACGGGAGGGGACTAGGGCCTCGAGACGCGTTGAAGAAGGACTCTCGAGGTCTTTGTCGGGGGGCGGCGGGAAACCCTCGTGTCCCTCGCCTTCTGCCGGGGACCTTAGGGAGCTTCCCAGGGTGCCTCTGAGAGGCGAGGGATCCTGTGGAGGTGGCGGGGCCCCTCGGGACTCCGCTGGGTCTGGCGCAACGGAAGAGGGCCTCACCTCGAGGGGAGGCAGGCACCTCAGGCTTCCTCTGCGTTTCGGACTCCGACCGCAGGGTCCCTGCAGAGTTGGGACAGGAGAGTCAGGCCTCGTCTTGTCTGAGGAAGGGAACCCCGCTGGCCTCTCGAGTTGCTCAGGGGGTCTCAGGCCCCTCGTCGAGCTGTGTGTGGAACCCGCGGGTCTTTGCGGACGATGCACGGGGGTGGCAGTGCCCCTTCGTGTTGTGCCTTCACCCACAGGGTTGCCTTCGAAGAGGGGTCCGGGCCTCGGGTCCTTCTCAAGAGCGGACCGGGGAATCGGGGGCGTTCGGCCTGTGGCCCCACCCACGTGGCTCGTCTCGAATTTCCTCGTGAGACCGGCCTCATCCTGAGGTGCGCCGGGAAGGCCGGGAACCCCTTCCAGACCACGCAGGGGAATCGCCTCTCCTGTCGCGATCAGGAGGGGAGAAGGGGCTCAGAGGAAGCGGTGCCGGGACCCTCGGTGTTCCCCTCGGGGGAACCCGGCGTGTCGGGGGACTTTTGGGGGTCGCAGGAAGGCTGTCAGGGACCGTCTCGCCCTTCAGGGCGGAACAGGGGACTTCCCTTGAGACGCCGTCGCGGGCAAGGGCCTCATCTTGCCAAGCGGTGGGAACCACGTGGTTTTTCTCGAGTTGCGGCGGCATTCTCGAGTTACGACGGGGATCTCAGCCTTCCCCTTGGGTTGGCCCTGGGAAGCCCAATCTTCCCCTCGGGTTGCGAGGGAAAGCTGGGGGTGGCGCTCGAGTCACTGCAGGGCCTAAGAGACCTCACCTAAGCGTGTGTCCGGGACCTAATTTTCCTCTCCAGGGAAGGCAGGGATCTCGGGGTTGCATTCCAGGCTCCCCCGGGGAGTCAGGCCTCGTCTCGAGGGGAAGCCAAGGACTCCGCTCTCCTCTCGAGTCGCGACGCGGGTCTCTTGGAGCCCCCTGAGCGGCCTCAAGGGAGTCCAGCCTCCTCTTCCGTTTGGAGAGAGGACCCGGGATTGCTCTCCAGGCCATGCAGGAAAAGAAGGCCCTCAGCTCGCGAGGACGGGGGCGTCTCAGGGGTTTCCTCGAGCTGCGGCGCCCGTGGGGGTTTTCTCCCGAGGCACGACGAGGATCTCAGGGAGCCTCTCGTGCGGCGCCAGGGAAGTCAGGTCTCCATGCGCGTGGCGAGGGGGAGCGCGTCCTGGCTCTCGAGTCACGGGAGGGGACTAGGGCCTCGAGACGCGTTGAAGAAGGACTCTCGAGGTCTTTGTCGGGGGGCGGCGGGAAACCCTCGTGTCCCTCGCCTTCTGCCGGGGACCTTAGGGAGCTTCCCAGGGTGCCTCTGAGAGGCGAGGGATCCTGTGGAGGTGGCGGGGCCCCTCGGGACTCCGCTGGGTCTGGCGCAACGGAAGAGGGCCTCACCTCGAGGGGAGGCAGGCACCTCAGGCTTCCTCTGCGTTTCGGACTCCGACCGCAGGGTCCCTGCAGAGTTGGGACAGGAGAGTCAGGCCTCGTCTTGTCTGAGGAAGGGAACCCCGCTGGCCTCTCGAGTTGCTCAGGGGGTCTCAGGCCCCTCGTCGAGCTGTGTGTGGAACCCGCGGGTCTTTGCGGACGATGCACGGGGGTGGCAGTGCCCCTTCGTGTTGTGCCTTCACCCACAGGGTTGCCTTCGAAGAGGGGTCCGGGCCTCGGGTCCTTCTCAAGAGCGGACCGGGGAATCGGGGGCGTTCGGCCTGTGGCCCCACCCACGTGGCTCGTCTCGAATTTCCTCGTGAGACCGGCCTCATCCTGAGGTGCGCCGGGAAGGCCGGGAACCCCTTCCAGACCACGCAGGGGAATCGCCTCTCCTGTCGCGATCAGGAGGGGAGAAGGGGCTCAGAGGAAGCGGTGCCGGGACCCTCGGTGTTCCCCTCGGGGGAACCCGGCGTGTCGGGGGACTTTTGGGGGTCGCAGGAAGGCTGTCAGGGACCGTCTCGCCCTTCAGGGCGGAACAGGGGACTTCCCTTGAGACGCCGTCGCGGGCAAGGGCCTCATCTTGCCAAGCGGTGGGAACCACGTGGTTTTTCTCGAGTTGCGGCGGCATTCTCGAGTTACGACGGGGATCTCAGCCTTCCCCTTGGGTTGGCCCTGGGAAGCCCAATCTTCCCCTCGGGTTGCGAGGGAAAGCTGGGGGTGGCGCTCGAGTCACTGCAGGGCCTAAGAGACCTCACCTAAGCGTGTGTCCGGGACCTAATTTTCCTCTCCAGGGAAGGCAGGGATCTCGGGGTTGCATTCCAGGCTCCCCCGGGGAGTCAGGCCTCGTCTCGAGGGGAAGCCAAGGACTCCGCTCTCCTCTCGAGTCGCGACGCGGGTCTCTTGGAGCCCCCTGAGCGGCCTCAAGGGAGTCCAGCCTCCTCTTCCGTTTGGAGAGAGGACCCGGGATTGCTCTCCAGGCCATGCAGGAAAAGAAGGCCCTCAGCTCGCGAGGACGGGGGCGTCTCAGGGGTTTCCTCGAGCTGCGGCGCCCGTGGGGGTTTTCTCCCGAGGCACGACGAGGATCTCAGGGAGCCTCTCGTGCGGCGCCAGGGAAGTCAGGTCTCCATGCGCGTGGCGAGGGGGAGCGCGTCCTGGCTCTCGAGTCACGGGAGGGGACTAGGGCCTCGAGACGCGTTGAAGAAGGACTCTCGAGGTCTTTGTCGGGGGGGCGGCGGAAAACCCTCGTGTCCCTCGCCTTCTGCCGGGGACCTTAGGGAGCTTCCCAGGGTGCCTCTGAGAGGCGAGGGATCCTGTGGAGGTGGCGGGGCCCCTCGGGACTCCGCTGGGTCTGGCGCAACGGAAGAGGGCCTCACCTCGAGGGGAGGCAGGCACCTCAGGCTTCCTCTGCGTTTCGGACTCCGACCGCAGGGTCCCTGCAGAGTTGGGACAGGAGAGTCAGGCCTCGTCTTGTCTGAGGAAGGGAACCCCGCTGGCCTCTCGAGTTGCTCAGGGGGTCTCAGGCCCCTCGTCGAGCTGTGTGTGGAACCCGCGGGTCTTTGCGGACGATGCACGGGGGTGGCAGTGCCCCTTCGTGTTGTGCCTTCACCCACAGGGTTGCCTTCGAAGAGGGGTCCGGGCCTCGGGTCCTTCTCAAGAGCGGACCGGGGAATCGGGGGCGTTCGGCCTGTGGCCCCACCCACGTGGCTCGTCTCGAATTTCCTCGTGAGACCGGCCTCATCCTGAGGTGCGCCGGGAAGGCCGGGAACCCCTTCCAGACCACGCAGGGGAATCGCCTCTCCTGTCGCGATCAGGAGGGGAGAAGGGGCTCAGAGGAAGCGGTGCCGGGACCCTCGGTGTTCCCCTCGGGGGAACCCGGCGTGTCGGGGGACTTTTGGGGGTCTCAGGAAGGCTGTCAGGGACCGTCTCGCCCTTCAGGGCGGAACAGGGGACTTCCCTTGAGACGCCGTCGCGGGCAAGGGCCTCATCTTGCCAAGCGGTGGGAACCACGTGGTTTTTCTCGAGTTGCGGCAGCATTCTCGAGTTACGACGGGGATCTCAGCCTTCCCCTTGGGTTGGCCCTGGGAAGCCCAATCTTCCCCTCGGGTTGCGAGGGAAAGCTGGGGGTGGCGCTCGAGTCACTGCAGGGCCTAAGAGACCTCACCTAAGCGTGTGTCCGGGACCTAATTTTCCTCTCCAGGGAAGGCAGGGATCTCGGGGTTGCATTCCAGGCTCCCCCGGGGAGTCAGGCCTCGTCTCGAGGGGAAGCCAAGGACTCCGCTCTCCTCTCGAGTCGCGACGCGGGTCTCTTGGAGCCCCCTGAGCGGCCTCAAGGGAGTCCAGCCTCCTCTTCCGTTTGGAGAGAGGACCCGGGATTGCTCTCCAGGCCATGCAGGAAAAGAAGGCCCTCAGCTCGCGAGGACGGGGGCGTCTCAGGGGTTTCCTCGAGCTGCGGCGCCCGTGGGCGTTTTCTCCCGAGGCACGACGAGGATCTCAGGGAGCCTCTCGTGCGGCGCCAGGGAAGTCAGGTCTCCATGCGCGTGGCGAGGGGGAGCGCGTCCTGGCTCTCGAGTCACGGGAGGGGACTAGGGCCTCGAGACGCGTTGAAGAAGGACTCTCGAGGTCTTTGTCGGGGGGGCGGCGGGAAACCCTCGTGTCCCTCGCCTTCTGCCGGGGACCTTAGGGAGCTTCCCAGGGTGCCTCTGAGAGGCGAGGGATCCTGTGGAGGTGGCGGGGCCCCTCGGGACTCCGCTGGGTCTGGCGCAACGGAAGAGGGCCTCACCTCGAGGGGAGGCAGGCACCTCAGGCTTCCTCTGCGTTTCGGACTCCGACCGCAGGGTCCCTGCAGAGTTGGGACAGGAGAGTCAGGCCTCGTCTTGTCTGAGGAAGGGAACCCCGCTGGCCTCTCGAGTTGCTCAGGGGGTCTCAGGCCCCTCGTCGAGCTGTGTGTGGAACCCGCGGGTCTTTGCGGACGATGCACGGGGGTGGCAGTGCCCCTTCGTGTTGTGCCTTCACCCACAGGGTTGCCTTCGAAGAGGGGTCCGGGCCTCGGGTCCTTCTCAAGAGCGGACCGGGGAATCGGGGGCGTTCGGCCTGTGGCCCCACCCACGTGGCTCGTCTCGAATTTCCTCGTGAGACCGGCCTCATCCTGAGGTGCGCCGGGAAGGCCGGGAACCCCTTCCAGACCACGCAGGGGAATCGCCTCTCCTGTCGCGATCAGGAGGGGAGAAGGGGCTCAGAGGAAGCGGTGCCGGGACCCTCGGTGTTCCCCTCGGGGGAACCCGGCGTGTCGGGGGACTTTTGGGGGTCGCAGGAAGGCTGTCAGGGACCGTCTCGCCCTTCAGGGCGGAACAGGGGACTTCCCTTGAGACGCCGTCGCGGGCAAGGGCCTCATCTTGCCAAGCGGTGGGAACCACGTGGTTTTTCTCGAGTTGCGGCGGCATTCTCGAGTTACGACGGGGATCTCAGCCTTCCCCTTGGGTTGGCCCTGGGAAGCCCAATCTTCCCCTCGGGTTGCGAGGGAAAGCTGGGGGTGGCGCTCGAGTCACTGCAGGGCCTAAGAGACCTCACCTAAGCGTGTGTCCGGGACCTAATTTTCCTCTCCAGGGAAGGCAGGGATCTCGGGGTTGCATTCCAGGCTCCCCCGGGGAGTCAGGCCTCGTCTCGAGGGGAAGCCAAGGACTCCGCTCTCCTCTCGAGTCGCGACGCGGGTCTCTTGGAGCCCCCTGAGCGGCCTCAAGGGAGTCCAGCCTCCTCTTCCGTTTGGAGAGAGGACCCGGGATTGCTCTCCAGGCCATGCAGGAAAAGAAGGCCCTCAGCTCGCGAGGACGGGGGCGTCTCAGGGGTTTCCTCGAGCTGCGGCGCACGTGGGCGTTTTCTCCCGAGGCACGACGAGGATCTCAGGGAGCCTCTCGTGCGGCGCCAGGGAAGTCAGGTCTCCATGCGCGTGGCGAGGGGGAGCGCGTCCTGGCTCTCGAGTCACGGGAGGGGACTAGGGCCTCGAGACGCGTTGAAGAAGGACTCTCGAGGTCTTTGTCGGGGGGGCGGCGGGAAACCCTCGTGTCCCTCGCCTTCTGCCGGGGACCTTAGGGAGCTTCCCAGGGTGCCTCTGAGAGGCGAGGGATCCTGTGGAGGTGGCGGGGCCCCTCGGGACTCCGCTGGGTCTGGCGCAACGGAAGAGGGCCTCACCTCGAGGGGAGGCAGGCACCTCAGGCTTCCTCTGCGTTTCGGACTCCGACCGCAGGGTCCCTGCAGAGTTGGGACAGGAGAGTCAGGCCTCGTCTTGTCTGAGGAAGGGAACCCCGCTGGCCTCTCGAGTTGCTCAGGGGGTCTCAGGCCCCTCGTCGAGCTGTGTGTGGAACCCGCGGGTCTTTGCGGACGATGCACGGGGGTGGCAGTGCCCCTTCGTGTTGTGCCTTCACCCACAGGGTTGCCTTCGAAGAGGGGTCCGGGCCTCGGGTCCTTCTCAAGAGCGGACCGGGGAATCGGGGGCGTTCGGCCTGTGGCCCCACCCACGTGGCTCGTCTCGAATTTCCTCGTGAGACCGGCCTCATCCTGAGGTGCGCCGGGAAGGCCGGGAACCCCTTCCAGACCACGCAGGGGAATCGCCTCTCCTGTCGCGATCAGGAGGGGAGAAGGGGCTCAGAGGAAGCGGTGCCGGGACCCTCGGTGTTCCCCTCGGGGGAACCCGGCGTGTCGGGGGACTTTTGGGGGTCGCAGGAAGGCTGTCAGGGACCGTCTCGCCCTTCAGGGCGGAACAGGGGACTTCCCTTGAGACGCCGTCGCGGGCAAGGGCCTCATCTTGCCAAGCGGTGGGAACCACGTGGTTTTTCTCGAGTTGCGGCGGCATTCTCGAGTTACGACGGGGATCTCAGCCTTCCCCTTGGGTTGGCCCTGGGAAGCCCAATCTTCCCCTCGGGTTGCGAGGGAAAGCTGGGGGTGGCGCTCGAGTCACTGCAGGGCCTAAGAGACCTCACCTAAGCGTGTGTCCGGGACCTAATTTTCCTCTCCAGGGAAGGCAGGGATCTCGGGGTTGCATTCCAGGCTCCCCCGGGGAGTCAGGCCTCGTCTCGAGGGGAAGCCAAGGACTCCGCTCTCCTCTCGAGTCGCGACGCGGGTCTCTTGGAGCCCCCTGAGCGGCCTCAAGGGAGTCCAGCCTCCTCTTCCGTTTGGAGAGAGGACCCGGGATTGCTCTCCAGGCCATGCAGGAAAAGAAGGCCCTCAGCTCGCGAGGACGGGGGCGTCTCAGGGGTTTCCTCGAGCTGCGGCGCCCGTGGGGGTTTTCTCCCGAGGCACGACGAGGATCTCAGGGAGCCTCTCGTGCGGCGCCAGGGAAGTCAGGTCTCCATGCGCGTGGCGAGGGGGAGCGCGTCCTGGCTCTCGAGTCACGGGAGGGGACTAGGGCCTCGAGATGCGTTGAAGAAGGACTCTCGAGGTCTTTGTCGGGGGGGCGGCGGGAAACCCTCGTGTCCCTCGCCTTCTGCCGGGGACCTTAGGGAGCTTCCCAGGGTGCCTCTGAGAGGCGAGGGATCCTGTGGAGGTGGCGGGGCCCCTCGGGACTCCGCTGGGTCTGGCGCAACGGAAGAGGGCCTCACCTCGAGGGGAGGCAGGCACCTCAGGCTTCCTCTGCGTTTCGGACTCCGACCGCAGGGTCCCTGCAGAGTTGGGACAGGAGAGTCAGGCCTCGTCTTGTCTGAGGAAGGGAACCCCGCTGGCCTCTCGAGTTGCTCAGGGGGTCTCAGGCCCCTCGTCGAGCTGTGTGTGGAACCCGCGGGTCTTTGCGGACGATGCACGGGGGTGGCAGTGCCCCTTCGTGTTGTGCCTTCACCCACAGGGTTGCCTTCGAAGAGGGGTCCGGGCCTCGGGTCCTTCTCAAGAGCGGACCGGGGAATCGGGGGCGTTCGGCCTGTGGCCCCACCCACGTGGCTCGTCTCGAATTTCCTCGTGAGACCGGCCTCATCCTGAGGTGCGCCGGGAAGGCCGGGAACCCCTTCCAGACCACGCAGGGGAATCGCCTCTCCTGTCGCGATCAGGAGGGGAGAAGGGGCTCAGAGGAAGCGGTGCCGGGACCCTCGGTGTTCCCCTCGGGGGAACCCGGCGTGTCGGGGGACTTTTGGGGGTCGCAGGAAGGCTGTCAGGGACCGTCTCGCCCTTCAGGGCGGAACAGGGGACTTCCCTTGAGACGCCGTCGCGGGCAAGGGCCTCATCTTGCCAAGCGGTGGGAACCACGTGGTTTTTCTCGAGTTGCGGCGGCATTCTCGAGTTACGACGGGGATCTCAGCCTTCCCCTTGGGTTGGCCCTGGGAAGCCCAATCTTCCCCTCGGGTTGCGAGGGAAAGCTGGGGGTGGCGCTCGAGTCACTGCAGGGCCTAAGAGACCTCACCTAAGCGTGTGTCCGGGACCTAATTTTCCTCTCCAGGGAAGGCAGGGATCTCGGGGTTGCATTCCAGGCTCCCCCGGGGAGTCAGGCCTCGTCTCGAGGGGAAGCCAAGGACTCCGCTCTCCTCTCGAGTCGCGACGCGGGTCTCTTGGAGCCCCCTGAGCGGCCTCAAGGGAGTCCAGCCTCCTCTTCCGTTTGGAGAGAGGACCCGGGATTGCTCTCCAGGCCATGCAGGAAAAGAAGGCCCTCAGCTCGCGAGGACGGGGGCGTCTCAGGGGTTTCCTCGAGCTGCGGCGCCCGTGGGGGTTTTCTCCCGAGGCACGACGAGGATCTCAGGGAGCCTCTCGTGCGGCGCCAGGGAAGTCAGGTCTCCATGCGCGTGGCGAGGGGGAGCGCGTCCTGGCTCTCGAGTCACGGGAGGGGACTAGGGCCTCGAGACGCGTTGAAGAAGGACTCTCGAGGTCTTTGTCGGGGGGGCGGCGGGAAACCCTCGTGTCCCTCGCCTTCTGCCGGGGACCTTAGGGAGCTTCCCAGGGTGCCTCTGAGAGGCGAGGGATCCTGTGGAGGTGGCGGGGCCCCTCGGGACTCCGCTGGGTCTGGCGCAACGGAAGAGGGCCTCACCTCGAGGGGAGGCAGGCACCTCAGGCTTCCTCTGCGTTTCGGACTCCGACCGCAGGGTCCCTGCAGAGTTGGGACAGGAGAGTCAGGCCTCGTCTTGTCTGAGGAAGGGAACCCCGCTGGCCTCTCGAGTTGCTCAGGGGGTCTCAGGCCCCTCGTCGAGCTGTGTGTGGAACCCGCGGGTCTTTGCGGACGATGCACGGGGGTGGCAGTGCCCCTTCGTGTTGTGCCTTCACCCACAGGGTTGCCTTCGAAGAGGGGTCCGGGCCTCGGGTCCTTCTCAAGAGCGGACCGGGGAATCGGGGGCGTTCGGCCTGTGGCCCCACCCACGTGGCTCGTCTCGAATTTCCTCGTGAGACCGGCCTCATCCTGAGGTGCGCCGGGAAGGCCGGGAACCCCTTCCAGACCACGCAGGGGAATCGCCTCTCCTGTCGCGATCAGGAGGGGAGAAGGGGCTCAGAGGAAGCGGTGCCGGGACCCTCGGTGTTCCCCTCGGGGGAACCCGGCGTGTCGGGGGACTTTTGGGGGTCGCAGGAAGGCTGTCAGGGACCGTCTCGCCCTTCAGGGCGGAACAGGGGACTTCCCTTGAGACGCCGTCGCGGGCAAGGGCCTCATCTTGCCAAGCGGTGGGAACCACGTGGTTTTTCTCGAGTTGCGGCGGCATTCTCGAGTTACGACGGGGATCTCAGCCTTCCCCTTGGGTTGGCCCTGGGAAGCCCAATCTTCCCCTCGGGTTGCGAGGGAAAGCTGGGGGTGGCGCTCGAGTCACTGCAGGGCCTAAGAGACCTCACCTAAGCGTGTGTCCGGGACCTAATTTTCCTCTCCAGGGAAGGCAGGGATCTCGGGGTTGCATTCCAGGCTCCCCCGGGGAGTCAGGCCTCGTCTCGAGGGGAAGCCAAGGACTCCGCTCTCCTCTCGAGTCGCGACGCGGGTCTCTTGGAGCCCCCTGAGCGGCCTCAAGGGAGTCCAGCCTCCTCTTCCGTTTGGAGAGAGGACCCGGGATTGCTCTCCAGGCCATGCAGGAAAAGAAGGCCCTCAGCTCGCGAGGACGGGGGCGTCTCAGGGGTTTCCTCGAGCTGCGGCGCCCGTGGGGGTTTTCTCCCGAGGCACGACGAGGATCTCAGGGAGCCTCTCGTGCGGCGCCAGGGAAGTCAGGTCTCCATGCGCGTGGCGAGGGGGAGCGCGTCCTGGCTCTCGAGTCACGGGAGGGGACTAGGGCCTCGAGACGCCTTGAAGAAGGACTCTCGAGGTCTTTGTCGGGGGGGCGGCGGGAAACCCTCGTGTCCCTCGCCTTCTGCCGGGGACCTTAGGGAGCTTCCCAGGGTGCCTCTGAGAGGCGAGGGATCCTGTGGAGGTGGCGGGGCCCCTCGGGACTCCGCTGGGTCTGGCGCAACGGAAGAGGGCCTCACCTCGAGGGGAGGCAGGCACCTCAGGCTTCCTCTGCGTTTCGGACTCCGACCGCAGGGTCCCTGCAGAGTTGGGACAGGAGAGTCAGGCCTCGTCTTGTCTGAGGAAGGGAACCCCGCTGGCCTCTCGAGTTGCTCAGGGGGTCTCAGGCCCCTCGTCGAGCTGTGTGTGGAACCCGCGGGTCTTTGCGGACGATGCACGGGGGTGGCAGTGCCCCTTCGTGTTGTGCCTTCACCCACAGGGTTGCCTTCGAAGAGGGGTCCGGGCCTCGGGTCCTTCTCAAGAGCGGACCGGGGAATCGGGGGCGTTCGGCCTGTGGCCCCACCCACGTGGCTCGTCTCGAATTTCCTCGTGAGACCGGCCTCATCCTGAGGTGCGCCGGGAAGGCCGGGAACCCCTTCCAGACCACGCAGGGGAATCGCCTCTCCTGTCGCGATCAGGAGGGGAGAAGGGGCTCAGAGGAAGCGGTGCCGGGACCCTCGGTGTTCCCCTCGGGGGAACCCGGCGTGTCGGGGGACTTTTGGGGGTCGCAGGAAGGCTGTCAGGGACCGTCTCGCCCTTCAGGGCGGAACAGGGGACTTCCCTTGAGACGCCGTCGCGGGCAAGGGCCTCATCTTGCCAAGCGGTGGGAACCACGTGGTTTTTCTCGAGTTGCGGCGGCATTCTCGAGTTACGACGGGGATCTCAGCCTTCCCCTTGGGTTGGCCCTGGGAAGCCCAATCTTCCCCTCGGGTTGCGAGGGAAAGCTGGGGGTGGCGCTCGAGTCACTGCAGGGCCTAAGAGACCTCACCTAAGCGTGTGTCCGGGACCTAATTTTCCTCTCCAGGGAAGGCAGGGATCTCGGGGTTGCATTCCAGGCTCCCCCGGGGAGTCAGGCCTCGTCTCGAGGGGAAGCCAAGGACTCCGCTCTCCTCTCGAGTCGCGACGCGGGTCTCTTGGAGCCCCCTGAGCGGCCTCAAGGGAGTCCAGCCTCCTCTTCCGTTTGGAGAGAGGACCCGGGATTGCTCTCCAGGCCATGCAGGAAAAGAAGGCCCTCAGCTCGCGAGGACGGGGGCGTCTCAGGGGTTTCCTCGAGCTGCGGCGCCCGTGGGGGTTTTCTCCCGAGGCACGACGAGGATCTCAGGGAGCCTCTCGTGCGGCGCCAGGGAAGTCAGGTCTCCATGCGCGTGGCGAGGGGGAGCGCGTCCTGGCTCTCGAGTCACGGGAGGGGACTAGGGCCTCGAGACGCGTTGAAGAAGGACTCTCGAGGTCTTTGTCGGGGGGGCGGCGGGAAACCCTCGTGTCCCTCGCCTTCTGCCGGGGACCTTAGGGAGCTTCCCAGGGTGCCTCTGAGAGGCGAGGGATCCTGTGGAGGTGGCGGGGCCCCTCGGGACTCCGCTGGGTCTGGCGCAACGGAAGAGGGCCTCACCTCGAGGGGAGGCAGGCACCTCAGGCTTCCTCTGCGTTTCGGACTCCGACCGCAGGGTCCCTGCAGAGTTGGGACAGGAGAGTCAGGCCTCGTCTTGTCTGAGGAAGGGAACCCCGCTGGCCTCTCGAGTTGCTCAGGGGGTCTCAGGCCCCTCGTCGAGCTGTGTGTGGAACCCGCGGGTCTTTGCGGACGATGCACGGGGGTGGCAGTGCCCCTTCGTGTTGTGCCTTCACCCACAGGGTTGCCTTCGAAGAGGGGTCCGGGCCTCGGGTCCTTCTCAAGAGCGGACCGGGGAATCGGGGGCGTTCGGCCTGTGGCCCCACCCACGTGGCTCGTCTCGAATTTCCTCGTGAGACCGGCCTCATCCTGAGGTGCGCCGGGAAGGCCGGGAACCCCTTCCAGACCACGCAGGGGAATCGCCTCTCCTGTCGCGATCAGGAGGGGAGAAGGGGCTCAGAGGAAGCGGTGCCGGGACCCTCGGTGTTCCCCTCGGGGGAACCCGGCGTGTCGGGGGACTTTTGGGGGTCGCAGGAAGGCTGTCAGGGACCGTCTCGCCCTTCAGGGCGGAACAGGGGACTTCCCTTGAGACGCCGTCGCGGGCAAGGGCCTCATCTTGCCAAGCGGTGGGAACCACGTGGTTTTTCTCGAGTTGCGGCGGCATTCTCGAGTTACGACGGGGATCTCAGCCTTCCCCTTGGGTTGGCCCTGGGAAGCCCAATCTTCCCCTCGGGTTGCGAGGGAAAGCTGGGGGTGGCGCTCGAGTCACTGCAGGGCCTAAGAGACCTCACCTAAGCGTGTGTCCGGGACCTAATTTTCCTCTCCAGGGAAGGCAGGGATCTCGGGGTTGCATTCCAGGCTCCCCCGGGGAGTCAGGCCTCGTCTCGAGGGGAAGCCAAGGACTCCGCTCTCCTCTCGAGTCGCGACGCGGGTCTCTTGGAGCCCCCTGAGCGGCCTCAAGGGAGTCCAGCCTCCTCTTCCGTTTGGAGAGAGGACCCGGGATTGCTCTCCAGGCCATGCAGGAAAAGAAGGCCCTCAGCTCGCGAGGACGGGGGCGTCTCAGGGGTTTCCTCGAGCTGCGGCGCCCGTGGGGGTTTTCTCCCGAGGCACGACGAGGATCTCAGGGAGCCTCTCGTGCGGCGCCAGGGAAGTCAGGTCTCCATGCGCGTGGCGAGGGGGAGCGCGTCCTGGCTCTCGAGTCACGGGAGGGGACTAGGGCCTCGAGACGCGTTGAAGAAGGACTCTCGAGGTCTTTGTCGGGGGGGCGGCGGGAAACCCTCGTGTCCCTCGCCTTCTGCCGGGGACCTTAGGGAGCTTCCCAGGGTGCCTCTGAGAGGCGAGGGATCCTGTGGAGGTGGCGGGGCCCCTCGGGACTCCGCTGGGTCTGGCGCAACGGAAGAGGGCCTCACCTCGAGGGGAGGCAGGCACCTCAGGCTTCCTCTGCGTTTCGGACTCCGACCGCAGGGTCCCTGCAGAGTTGGGACAGGAGAGTCAGGCCTCGTCTTGTCTGAGGAAGGGAACCCCGCTGGCCTCTCGAGTTGCTCAGGGGGTCTCAGGCCCCTCGTCGAGCTGTGTGTGGAACCCGCGGGTCTTTGCGGACGATGCACGGGGGTGGCAGTGCCCCTTCGTGTTGTGCCTTCACCCACAGGGTTGCCTTCGAAGAGGGGTCCGGGCCTCGGGTCCTTCTCAAGAGCGGACCGGGGAATCGGGGGCGTTCGGCCTGTGGCCCCACCCACGTGGCTCGTCTCGAATTTCCTCGTGAGACCGGCCTCATCCTGAGGTGCGCCGGGAAGGCCGGGAACCCCTTCCAGACCACGCAGGGGAATCGCCTCTCCTGTCGCGATCAGGAGGGGAGAAGGGGCTCAGAGGAAGCGGTGCCGGGACCCTCGGTGTTCCCCTCGGGGGAACCCGGCGTGTCGGGGGACTTTTGGGGGTCGCAGGAAGGCTGTCAGGGACCGTCTCGCCCTTCAGGGCGGAACAGGGGACTTCCCTTGAGACGCCGTCGCGGGCAAGGGCCTCATCTTGCCAAGCGGTGGGAACCACGTGGTTTTTCTCGAGTTGCGGCGGCATTCTCGAGTTACGACGGGGATCTCAGCCTTCCCCTTGGGTTGGCCCTGGGAAGCCCAATCTTCCCCTCGGGTTGCGAGGGAAAGCTGGGGGTGGCGCTCGAGTCACTGCAGGGCCTAAGAGACCTCACCTAAGCGTGTGTCCGGGACCTAATTTTCCTCTCCAGGGAAGGCAGGGATCTCGGGGTTGCATTCCAGGCTCCCCCGGGGAGTCAGGCCTCGTCTCGAGGGGAAGCCAAGGACTCCGCTCTCCTCTCGAGTCGCGACGCGGGTCTCTTGGAGCCCCCTGAGCGGCCTCAAGGGAGTCCAGCCTCCTCTTCCGTTTGGAGAGAGGACCCGGGATTGCTCTCCAGGCCATGCAGGAAAAGAAGGCCCTCAGCTCGCGAGGACGGGGGCGTCTCAGGGGTTTCCTCGAGCTGCGGCGCCCGTGGGGGTTTTCTCCCGAGGCACGACGAGGATCTCAGGGAGCCTCTCGTGCGGCGCCAGGGAAGTCAGGTCTCCATGCGCGTGGCGAGGGGGAGCGCGTCCTGGCTCTCGAGTCACGGGAGGGGACTAGGGCCTCGAGACGCGTTGAAGAAGGACTCTCGAGGTCTTTGTCGGGGGGGCGGCGGGAAACCCTCGTGTCCCTCGCCTTCTGCCGGGGACCTTAGGGAGCTTCCCAGGGTGCCTCTGAGAGGCGAGGGATCCTGTGGAGGTGGCGGGGCCCCTCGGGACTCCGCTGGGTCTGGCGCAACGGAAGAGGGCCTCACCTCGAGGGGAGGCAGGCACCTCAGGCTTCCTCTGCGTTTCGGACTCCGACCGCAGGGTCCCTGCAGAGTTGGGACAGGAGAGTCAGGCCTCGTCTTGTCTGAGGAAGGGAACCCCGCTGGCCTCTCGAGTTGCTCAGGGGGTCTCAGGCCCCTCGTCGAGCTGTGTGTGGAACCCGCGGGTCTTTGCGGACGATGCACGGGGGTGGCAGTGCCCCTTCGTGTTGTGCCTTCACCCACAGGGTTGCCTTCGAAGAGGGGTCCGGGCCTCGGGTCCTTCTCAAGAGCGGACCGGGGAATCGGGGGCGTTCGGCCTGTGGCCCCACCCACGTGGCTCGTCTCGAATTTCCTCGTGAGACCGGCCTCATCCTGAGGTGCGCCGGGAAGGCCGGGAACCCCTTCCAGACCACGCAGGGGAATCGCCTCTCCTGTCGCGATCAGGAGGGGAGAAGGGGCTCAGAGGAAGCGGTGCCGGGACCCTCGGTGTTCCCCTCGGGGGAACCCGGCGTGTCGGGGGACTTTTGGGGGTCGCAGGAAGGCTGTCAGGGACCGTCTCGCCCTTCAGGGCGGAACAGGGGACTTCCCTTGAGACGCCGTCGCGGGCAAGGGCCTCATCTTGCCAAGCGGTGGGAACCACGTGGTTTTTCTCGAGTTGCGGCGGCATTCTCGAGTTACGACGGGGATCTCAGCCTTCCCCTTGGGTTGGCCCTGGGAAGCCCAATCTTCCCCTCGGGTTGCGAGGGAAAGCTGGGGGTGGCGCTCGAGTCACTGCAGGGCCTAAGAGACCTCACCTAAGCGTGTGTCCGGGACCTAATTTTCCTCTCCAGGGAAGGCAGGGATCTCGGGGTTGCATTCCAGGCTCCCCCGGGGAGTCAGGCCTCGTCTCGAGGGGAAGCCAAGGACTCCGCTCTCCTCTCGAGTCGCGACGCGGGTCTCTTGGAGCCCCCTGAGCGGCCTCAAGGGAGTCCAGCCTCCTCTTCCGTTTGGAGAGAGGACCCGGGATTGCTCTCCAGGCCATGCAGGAAAAGAAGGCCCTCAGCTCGCGAGGACGGGGGCGTCTCAGGGGTTTCCTCGAGCTGCGGCGCCCGTGGGGGTTTTCTCCCGAGGCACGACGAGGATCTCAGGGAGCCTCTCGTGCGGCGCCAGGGAAGTCAGGTCTCCATGCGCGTGGCGAGGGGGAGCGCGTCCTGGCTCTCGAGTCACGGGAGGGGACTAGGGCCTCGAGACGCGTTGAAGAAGGACTCTCGAGGTCTTTGTCGGGGGGGCGGCGGGAAACCCTCGTGTCCCTCGCCTTCTGCCGGGGACCTTAGGGAGCTTCCCAGGGTGCCTCTGAGAGGCGAGGGATCCTGTGGAGGTGGCGGGGCCCCTCGGGACTCCGCTGGGTCTGGCGCAACGGAAGAGGGCCTCACCTCGAGGGGAGGCAGGCACCTCAGGCTTCCTCTGCGTTTCGGACTCCGACCGCAGGGTCCCTGCAGAGTTGGGACAGGAGAGTCAGGCCTCGTCTTGTCTGAGGAAGGGAACCCCGCTGGCCTCTCGAGTTGCTCAGGGGGTCTCAGGCCCCTCGTCGAGCTGTGTGTGGAACCCGCGGGTCTTTGCGGACGATGCACGGGGGTGGCAGTGCCCCTTCGTGTTGTGCCTTCACCCACAGGGTTGCCTTCGAAGAGGGGTCCGGGCCTCGGGTCCTTCTCAAGAGCGGACCGGGGAATCGGGGGCGTTCGGCCTGTGGCCCCACCCACGTGGCTCGTCTCGAATTTCCTCGTGAGACCGGCCTCATCCTGAGGTGCGCCGGGAAGGCCGGGAACCCCTTCCAGACCACGCAGGGGAATCGCCTCTCCTGTCGCGATCAGGAGGGGAGAAGGGGCTCAGAGGAAGCGGTGCCGGGACCCTCGGTGTTCCCCTCGGGGGAACCCGGCGTGTCGGGGGACTTTTGGGGGTCGCAGGAAGGCTGTCAGGGACCGTCTCGCCCTTCAGGGCGGAACAGGGGACTTCCCTTGAGACGCCGTCGCGGGCAAGGGCCTCATCTTGCCAAGCGGTGGGAACCACGTGGTTTTTCTCGAGTTGCGGCGGCATTCTCGAGTTACGACGGGGATCTCAGCCTTCCCCTTGGGTTGGCCCTGGGAAGCCCAATCTTCCCCTCGGGTTGCGAGGGAAAGCTGGGGGTGGCGCTCGAGTCACTGCAGGGCCTAAGAGACCTCACCTAAGCGTGTGTCCGGGACCTAATTTTCCTCTCCAGGGAAGGCAGGGATCTCGGGGTTGCATTCCAGGCTCCCCCGGGGAGTCAGGCCTCGTCTCGAGGGGAAGCCAAGGACTCCGCTCTCCTCTCGAGTCGCGACGCGGGTCTCTTGGAGCCCCCTGAGCGGCCTCAAGGGAGTCCAGCCTCCTCTTCCGTTTGGAGAGAGGACCCGGGATTGCTCTCCAGGCCATGCAGGAAAAGAAGGCCCTCAGCTCGCGAGGACGGGGGCGTCTCAGGGGTTTCCTCGAGCTGCGGCGCCCGTGGGGGTTTTCTCCCGAGGCACGACGAGGATCTCAGGGAGCCTCTCGTGCGGCGCCAGGGAAGTCAGGTCTCCATGCGCGTGGCGAGGGGGAGCGCGTCCTGGCTCTCGAGTCACGGGAGGGGACTAGGGCCTCGAGACGCGTTGAAGAAGGACTCTCGAGGTCTTTGTCGGGGGGCGGCGGGAAACCCTCGTGTCCCTCGCCTTCTGCCGGGGACCTTAGGGAGCTTCCCTGGGTGCCTCTGAGAGGCGAGGGGTCCTGTGGAGGTGGCGGGGCCCCTCGGGACTCCGCTGGGTCTGGCGCAACGGAAGAGGGCCTCACCTCGAGGGGAGGCAGGCACCTCAGGCTTCCTCTGCGTTTCGGACTCCGACCGCAGGGTCCCTGCAGAGTTGGGACAGGAGAGTGAGGCCTCGTCTTGTCTGAGGAAGGGAACCCCGCTGGCCTCTCGAGTTGCTCAGGGGGTCTCAGGCCCCTCGTCGAGCTGTGTGTGGAACCCGCGGGTCTTTGCGGACGATGCACGGGGGTGGCAGTGCCCCTTCGTGTTGTGCCTTCACCCACAGGGTTGCCTTCGAAGAGGGGTCCGGGCCTCGGGTCCTTCTCAAGAGCGGACCGGGGAATCGGGGGCGTTCGGCCTGTGGCCCCACCCACGTGGCTCGTCTCGAATTTCCTCGTGAGACCGGCCTCATCCTGAGGTGCGCCGGGAAGGCCGGGAACCCCTTCCAGACCACGCAGGGGAATCGCCTCTCCTGTCGCGATCAGGAGGGGAGAAGGGGCTCAGAGGAAGCGGTGCCGGGACCCTCGGTGTTCCCCTCGGGGGAACCCGGCGTGTCGGGGGACTTTTGGGGGTCGCAGGAAGGCTGTCAGGGACCGTCTCGCCCTTCAGGGCGGAACAGGGGACTTCCCTTGAGACGCCGTCGCGGGCAAGGGCCTCATCTTGCCAAGCGGTGGGAACCACGTGGTTTTTCTCGAGTTGCGGCGGCATTCTCGAGTTACGACGGGGATCTCAGCCTTCCCCTTGGGTTGGCCCTGGGAAGCCCAATCTTCCCCTCGGGTTGCGAGGGAAAGCTGGGGGTGGCGCTCGAGTCACTGCAGGGCCTAAGAGACCTCACCTAAGCGTGTGTCCGGGACCTAATTTTCCTCTCCAGGGAAGGCAGGGATCTCGGGGTTGCATTCCAGGCTCCCCCGGGGAGTCAGGCCTCGTCTCGAGGGGAAGCCAAGGACTCCGCTCTCCTCTCGAGTCGCGACGCGGGTCTCTTGGAGCCCCCTGAGCGGCCTCAAGGGAGTCCAGCCTCCTCTTCCGTTTGGAGAGAGGACCCGGGATTGCTCTCCAGGCCATGCAGGAAAAGAAGGCCCTCAGCTCGCGAGGACGGGGGCGTCTCAGGGGTTTCCTCGAGCTGCGGCGCCCGTGGGGGTTTTCTCCCGAGGCACGACGAGGATCTCAGGGAGCCTCTCGTGCGGCGCCAGGGAAGTCAGGTCTCCATGCGCGTGGCGAGGGGGAGCGCGTCCTGGCTCTCGAGTCACGGGAGGGGACTAGGGCCTCGAGACGCGTTGAAGAAGGACTCTCGAGGTCTTTGTCGGGGGGCGGCGGGAAACCCTCGTGTCCCTCGCCTTCTGCCGGGGACCTTAGGGAGCTTCCCAGGGTGCCTCTGAGAGGCGAGGGATCCTGTGGAGGTGGCGGGGCCCCTCGGGACTCCGCTGGGTCTGGCGCAACGGAAGAGGGCCTCACCTCGAGGGGAGGCAGGCACCTCAGGCTTCCTCTGCGTTTCGGACTCCGACCGCAGGGTCCCTGCAGAGTTGGGACAGGAGAGTCAGGCCTCGTCTTGTCTGAGGAAGGGAACCCCGCTGGCCTCTCGAGTTGCTCAGGGGGTCTCAGGCCCCTCGTCGAGCTGTGTGTGGAACCCGCGGGTCTTTGCGGACGATGCACGGGGGTGGCAGTGCCCCTTCGTGTTGTGCCTTCACCCACAGGGTTGCCTTCGAAGAGGGGTCCGGGCCTCGGGTCCTTCTCAAGAGCGGACCGGGGAATCGGGGGCGTTCGGCCTGTGGCCCCACCCACGTGGCTCGTCTCGAATTTCCTCGTGAGACCGGCCTCATCCTGAGGTGCGCCGGGAAGGCCGGGAACCCCTTCCAGACCACGCAGGGGAATCGCCTCTCCTGTCGCGATCAGGAGGGGAGAAGGGGCTCAGAGGAAGCGGTGCCGGGACCCTCGGTGTTCCCCTCGGGGGAACCCGGCGTGTCGGGGGACTTTTGGGGGTCGCAGGAAGGCTGTCAGGGACCGTCTCGCCCTTCAGGGCGGAACAGGGGACTTCCCTTGAGACGCCGTCGCGGGCAAGGGCCTCATCTTGCCAAGCGGTGGGAACCACGTGGTTTTTCTCGAGTTGCGGCGGCATTCTCGAGTTACGACGGGGATCTCAGCCTTCCCCTTGGGTTGGCCCTGGGAAGCCCAATCTTCCCCTCGGGTTGCGAGGGAAAGCTGGGGGTGGCGCTCGAGTCACTGCAGGGCCTAAGAGACCTCACCTAAGCGTGTGTCCGGGACCTAATTTTCCTCTCCAGGGAAGGCAGGGATCTCGGGGTTGCATTCCAGGCTCCCCCGGGGAGTCAGGCCTCGTCTCGAGGGGAAGCCAAGGACTCCGCTCTCCTCTCGAGTCGCGACGCGGGTCTCTTGGAGCCCCCTGAGCGGCCTCAAGGGAGTCCAGCCTCCTCTTCCGTTTGGAGAGAGGACCCGGGATTGCTCTCCAGGCCATGCAGGAAAAGAAGGCCCTCAGCTCGCGAGGACGGGGGCGTCTCAGGGGTTTCCTCGAGCTGCGGCGCCCGTGGGGGTTTTCTCCCGAGGCACGACGAGGATCTCAGGGAGCCTCTCGTGCGGCGCCAGGGAAGTCAGGTCTCCATGCGCGTGGCGAGGGGGAGCGCGTCCTGGCTCTCGAGTCACGGGAGGGGACTAGGGCCTCGAGACGCGTTGAAGAAGGACTCTCGAGGTCTTTGTCGGGGGGCGGCGGGAAACCCTCGTGTCCCTCGCCTTCTGCCGGGGACCTTAGGGAGCTTCCCAGGGTGCCTCTGAGAGGCGAGGGATCCTGTGGAGGTGGCGGGGCCCCTCGGGACTCCGCTGGGTCTGGCGCAACGGAAGAGGGCCTCACCTCGAGGGGAGGCAGGCACCTCAGGCTTCCTCTGCGTTTCGGACTCCGACCGCAGGGTCCCTGCAGAGTTGGGACAGGAGAGTCAGGCCTCGTCTTGTCTGAGGAAGGGAACCCCGCTGGCCTCTCGAGTTGCTCAGGGGGTCTCAGGCCCCTCGTCGAGCTGTGTGTGGAACCCGCGGGTCTTTGCGGACGATGCACGGGGGTGGCAGTGCCCCTTCGTGTTGTGCCTTCACCCACAGGGTTGCCTTCGAAGAGGGGTCCGGGCCTCGGGTCCTTCTCAAGAGCGGACCGGGGAATCGGGGGCGTTCGGCCTGTGGCCCCACCCACGTGGCTCGTCTCGAATTTCCTCGTGAGACCGGCCTCATCCTGAGGTGCGCCGGGAAGGCCGGGAACCCCTTGCAGACCACGCAGGGGAATCGCCTCTCCTGTCGCGATCAGGAGGGGAGAAGGGGCTCAGAGGAAGCGGTGCCGGGACCCTCGGTGTTCCCCTCGGGGGAACCCGGCGTGTCGGGGGACTTTTGGGGGTCGCAGGAAGGCTGTCAGGGACCGTCTCGCCCTTCAGGGCGGAACAGGGGACTTCCCTTGAGACGCCGTCGCGGGCAAGGGCCTCATCTTGCCAAGCGGTGGGAACCACGTGGTTTTTCTCGAGTTGCGGCGGCATTCTCGAGTTACGACGGGGATCTCAGCCTTCCCCTTGGGTTGGCCCTGGGAAGCCCAATCTTCCCCTCGGGTTGCGAGGGAAAGCTGGGGGTGGCGCTCGAGTCACTGCAGGGCCTAAGAGACCTCACCTAAGCGTGTGTCCGGGACCTAATTTTCCTCTCCAGGGAAGGCAGGGATCTCGGGGTTGCATTCCAGGCTCCCCCGGGGAGTCAGGCCTCGTCTCGAGGGGAAGCCAAGGACTCCGCTCTCCTCTCGAGTCGCGACGCGGGTCTCTTGGAGCCCCCTGAGCGGCCTCAAGGGAGTCCAGCCTCCTCTTCCGTTTGGAGAGAGGACCCGGGATTGCTCTCCAGGCCATGCAGGAAAAGAAGGCCCTCAGCTCGCGAGGACGGGGGCGTCTCAGGGGTTTCCTCGAGCTGCGGCGCCCGTGGGGGTTTTCTCCCGAGGCACGACGAGGATCTCAGGGAGCCTCTCGTGCGGCGCCAGGGAAGTCAGGTCTCCATGCGCGTGGCGAGGGGGAGCGCGTCCTGGCTCTCGAGTCACGGGAGGGGACTAGGGCCTCGAGACGCGTTGAAGAAGGACTCTCGAGGTCTTTGTCGGGGGGCGGCGGGAAACCCTCGTGTCCCTCGCCTTCTGCCGGGGACCTTAGGGAGCTTCCCAGGGTGCCTCTGAGAGGCGAGGGATCCTGTGGAGGTGGCGGGGCCCCTCGGGACTCCGCTGGGTCTGGCGCAACGGAAGAGGGCCTCACCTCGAGGGGAGGCAGGCACCTCAGGCTTCCTCTGCGTTTCGGACTCCGACCGCAGGGTCCCTGCAGAGTTGGGACAGGAGAGTCAGGCCTCGTCTTGTCTGAGGAAGGGAACCCCGCTGGCCTCTCGAGTTGCTCAGGGGGTCTCAGGCCCCTCGTCGAGCTGTGTGTGGAACCCGCGGGTCTTTGCGGACGATGCACGGGGGTGGCAGTGCCCCTTCGTGTTGTGCCTTCACCCACAGGGTTGCCTTCGAAGAGGGGTCCGGGCCTCGGGTCCTTCTCAAGAGCGGACCGGGGAATCGGGGGCGTTCGGCCTGTGGCCCCACCCACGTGGCTCGTCTCGAATTTCCTCGTGAGACCGGCCTCATCCTGAGGTGCGCCGGGAAGGCCGGGAACCCCTTCCAGACCACGCAGGGGAATCGCCTCTCCTGTCGCGATCAGGAGGGGAGAAGGGGCTCAGAGGAAGCGGTGCCGGGACCCTCGGTGTTCCCCTCGGGGGAACCCGGCGTGTCGGGGGACTTTTGGGGGTCGCAGGAAGGCTGTCAGGGACCGTCTCGCCCTTCAGGGCGGAACAGGGGACTTCCCTTGAGACGCCGTCGCGGGCAAGGGCCTCATCTTGCCAAGCGGTGGGAACCACGTGGTTTTTCTCGAGTTGCGGCGGCATTCTCGAGTTACGACGGGGATCTCAGCCTTCCCCTTGGGTTGGCCCTGGGAAGCCCAATCTTCCCCTCGGGTTGCGAGGGAAAGCTGGGGGTGGCGCTCGAGTCACTGCAGGGCCTAAGAGACCTCACCTAAGCGTGTGTCCGGGACCTAATTTTCCTCTCCAGGGAAGGCAGGGATCTCGGGGTTGCATTCCAGGCTCCCCCGGGGAGTCAGGCCTCGTCTCGAGGGGAAGCCAAGGACTCCGCTCTCCTCTCGAGTCGCGACGCGGGTCTCTTGGAGCCCCCTGAGCGGCCTCAAGGGAGTCCAGCCTCCTCTTCCGTTTGGAGAGAGGACCCGGGATTGCTCTCCAGGCCATGCAGGAAAAGAAGGCCCTCAGCTCGCGAGGACGGGGGCGTCTCAGGGGTTTCCTCGAGCTGCGGCGCCCGTGGGGGTTTTCTCCCGAGGCACGACGAGGATCTCAGGGAGCCTCTCGTGCGGCGCCAGGGAAGTCAGGTCTCCATGCGCGTGGCGAGGGGGAGCGCGTCCTGGCTCTCGAGTCACGGGAGGGGACTAGGGCCTCGAGACGCGTTGAAGAAGGACTCTCGAGGTCTTTGTCGGGGGGGCGGCGGGAAACCCTCGTGTCCCTCGCCTTCTGCCGGGGACCTTAGGGAGCTTCCCAGGGTGCCTCTGAGAGGCGAGGGATCCTGTGGAGGTGGCGGGGCCCCTCGGGACTCCGCTGGGTCTGGCGCAACGGAAGAGGGCCTCACCTCGAGGGGAGGCAGGCACCTCAGGCTTCCTCTGCGTTTCGGACTCCGACCGCAGGGTCCCTGCAGAGTTGGGACAGGAGAGTCAGGCCTCGTCTTGTCTGAGGAAGGGAACCCCGCTGGCCTCTCGAGTTGCTCAGGGGGTCTCAGGCCCCTCGTCGAGCTGTGTGTGGAACCCGCGGGTCTTTGCGGACGATGCACGGGGGTGGCAGTGCCCCTTCGTGTTGTGCCTTCACCCACAGGGTTGCCTTCGAAGAGGGGTCCGGGCCTCGGGTCCTTCTCAAGAGCGGACCGGGGAATCGGGGGCGTTCGGCCTGTGGCCCCACCCACGTGGCTCGTCTCGAATTTCCTCGTGAGACCGGCCTCATCCTGAGGTGCGCCGGGAAGGCCGGGAACCCCTTCCAGACCACGCAGGGGAATCGCCTCTCCTGTCGCGATCAGGAGGGGAGAAGGGGCTCAGAGGAAGCGGTGCCGGGACCCTCGGTGTTCCCCTCGGGGGAACCCGGCGTGTCGGGGGACTTTTGGGGGTCGCAGGAAGGCTGTCAGGGACCGTCTCGCCCTTCAGGGCGGAACAGGGGACTTCCCTTGAGACGCCGTCGCGGGCAAGGGCCTCATCTTGCCAAGCGGTGGGAACCACGTGGTTTTTCTCGAGTTGCGGCGGCATTCTCGAGTTACGACGGGGATCTCAGCCTTCCCCTTGGGTTGGCCCTGGGAAGCCCAATCTTCCCCTCGGGTTGCGAGGGAAAGCTGGGGGTGGCGCTCGAGTCACTGCAGGGCCTAAGAGACCTCACCTAAGCGTGTGTCCGGGACCTAATTTTCCTCTCCAGGGAAGGCAGGGATCTCGGGGTTGCATTCCAGGCTCCCCCGGGGAGTCAGGCCTCGTCTCGAGGGGAAGCCAAGGACTCCGCTCTCCTCTCGAGTCGCGACGCGGGTCTCTTGGAGCCCCCTGAGCGGCCTCAAGGGAGTCCAGCCTCCTCTTCCGTTTGGAGAGAGGACCCGGGATTGCTCTCCAGGCCATGCAGGAAAAGAAGGCCCTCAGCTCGCGAGGACGGGGGCGTCTCAGGGGTTTCCTCGAGCTGCGGCGCCCGTGGGGGTTTTCTCCCGAGGCACGACGAGGATCTCAGGGAGCCTCTCGTGCGGCGCCAGGGAAGTCAGGTCTCCATGCGCGTGGCGAGGGGGAGCGCGTCCTGGCTCTCGAGTCACGGGAGGGGACTAGGGCCTCGAGACGCGTTGAAGAAGGACTCTCGAGGTCTTTGTCGGGGGGGCGGCGGGAAACCCTCGTGTCCCTCGCCTTCTGCCGGGGACCTTAGGGAGCTTCCCAGGGTGCCTCTGAGAGGCGAGGGATCCTGTGGAGGTGGCGGGGCCCCTCGGGACTCCGCTGGGTCTGGCGCAACGGAAGAGGGCCTCACCTCGAGGGGAGGCAGGCACCTCAGGCTTCCTCTGCGTTTCGGACTCCGACCGCAGGGTCCCTGCAGAGTTGGGACAGGAGAGTCAGGCCTCGTCTTGTCTGAGGAAGGGAACCCCGCTGGCCTCTCGAGTTGCTCAGGGGGTCTCAGGCCCCTCGTCGAGCTGTGTGTGGAACCCGCGGGTCTTTGCGGACGATGCACGGGGGTGGCAGTGCCCCTTCGTGTTGTGCCTTCACCCACAGGGTTGCCTTCGAAGAGGGGTCCGGGCCTCGGGTCCTTCTCAAGAGCGGACCGGGGAATCGGGGGCGTTCGGCCTGTGGCCCCACCCACGTGGCTCGTCTCGAATTTCCTCGTGAGACCGGCCTCATCCTGAGGTGCGCCGGGAAGGCCGGGAACCCCTTCCAGACCACGCAGGGGAATCGCCTCTCCTGTCGCGATCAGGAGGGGAGAAGGGGCTCAGAGGAAGCGGTGCCGGGACCCTCGGTGTTCCCCTCGGGGGAACCCGGCGTGTCGGGGGACTTTTGGGGGTCGCAGGAAGGCTGTCAGGGACCGTCTCGCCCTTCAGGGCGGAACAGGGGACTTCCCTTGAGACGCCGTCGCGGGCAAGGGCCTCATCTTGCCAAGCGGTGGGAACCACGTGGTTTTTCTCGAGTTGCGGCGGCATTCTCGAGTTACGACGGGGATCTCAGCCTTCCCCTTGGGTTGGCCCTGGGAAGCCCAATCTTCCCCTCGGGTTGCGAGGGAAAGCTGGGGGTGGCGCTCGAGTCACTGCAGGGCCTAAGAGACCTCACCTAAGCGTGTGTCCGGGACCTAATTTTCCTCTCCAGGGAAGGCAGGGATCTCGGGGTTGCATTCCAGGCTCCCCCGGGGAGTCAGGCCTCGTCTCGAGGGGAAGCCAAGGACTCCGCTCTCCTCTCGAGTCGCGACGCGGGTCTCTTGGAGCCCCCTGAGCGGCCTCAAGGGAGTCCAGCCTCCTCTTCCGTTTGGAGAGAGGACCCGGGATTGCTCTCCAGGCCATGCAGGAAAAGAAGGCCCTCAGCTCGCGAGGACGGGGGCGTCTCAGGGGTTTCCTCGAGCTGCGGCGCCCGTGGGGGTTTTCTCCCGAGGCACGACGAGGATCTCAGGGAGCCTCTCGTGCGGCGCCAGGGAAGTCAGGTCTCCATGCGCGTGGCGAGGGGGAGCGCGTCCTGGCTCTCGAGTCACGGGAGGGGACTAGGGCCTCGAGACGCGTTGAAGAAGGACTCTCGAGGTCTTTGTCGGGGGGCGGCGGGAAACCCTCGTGTCCCTCGCCTTCTGCCGGGGACCTTAGGGAGCTTCCCTGGGTGCCTCTGAGAGGCGAGGGGTCCTGTGGAGGTGGCGGGGCCCCTCGGGACTCCGCTGGGTCTGGCGCAACGGAAGAGGGCCTCACCTCGAGGGGAGGCAGGCACCTCAGGCTTCCTCTGCGTTTCGGACTCCGACCGCAGGGTCCCTGCAGAGTTGGGACAGGAGAGTCAGGCCTCGTCTTGTCTGAGGAAGGGAACCCCGCTGGCCTCTCGAGTTGCTCAGGGGGTCTCAGGCCCCTCGTCGAGCTGTGTGTGGAACCCGCGGGTCTTTGCGGACGATGCACGGGGGTGGCAGTGCCCCTTCGTGTTGTGCCTTCACCCACAGGGTTGCCTTCGAAGAGGGGTCCGGGCCTCGGGTCCTTCTCAAGAGCGGACCGGGGAATCGGGGGCGTTCGGCCTGTGGCCCCACCCACGTGGCTCGTCTCGAATTTCCTCGTGAGACCGGCCTCATCCTGAGGTGCGCCGGGAAGGCCGGGAACCCCTTCCAGACCACGCAGGGGAATCGCCTCTCCTGTCGCGATCAGGAGGGGAGAAGGGGCTCAGAGGAAGCGGTGCCGGGACCCTCGGTGTTCCCCTCGGGGGAACCCGGCGTGTCGGGGGACTTTTGGGGGTCGCAGGAAGGCTGTCAGGGACCGTCTCGCCCTTCAGGGCGGAACAGGGGACTTCCCTTGAGACGCCGTCGCGGGCAAGGGCCTCATCTTGCCAAGCGGTGGGAACCACGTGGTTTTTCTCGAGTTGCGGCGGCATTCTCGAGTTACGACGGGGATCTCAGCCTTCCCCTTGGGTTGGCCCTGGGAAGCCCAATCTTCCCCTCGGGTTGCGAGGGAAAGCTGGGGGTGGCGCTCGAGTCACTGCAGGGCCTAAGAGACCTCACCTAAGCGTGTGTCCGGGACCTAATTTTCCTCTCCAGGGAAGGCAGGGATCTCGGGGTTGCATTCCAGGCTCCCCCGGGGAGTCAGGCCTCGTCTCGAGGGGAAGCCAAGGACTCCGCTCTCCTCTCGAGTCGCGACGCGGGTCTCTTGGAGCCCCCTGAGCGGCCTCAAGGGAGTCCAGCCTCCTCTTCCGTTTGGAGAGAGGACCCGGGATTGCTCTCCAGGCCATGCAGGAAAAGAAGGCCCTCAGCTCGCGAGGACGGGGGCGTCTCAGGGGTTTCCTCGAGCTGCGGCGCCCGTGGGGGTTTTCTCCCGAGGCACGACGAGGATCTCAGGGAGCCTCTCGTGCGGCGCCAGGGAAGTCAGGTCTCCATGCGCGTGGCGAGGGGGAGCGCGTCCTGGCTCTCGAGTCACGGGAGGGGACTAGGGCCTCGAGACGCGTTGAAGAAGGACTCTCGAGGTCTTTGTCGGGGGGCGGCGGGAAACCCTCGTGTCCCTCGCCTTCTGCCGGGGACCTTAGGGAGCTTCCCAGGGTGCCTCTGAGAGGCGAGGGATCCTGTGGAGGTGGCGGGGCCCCTCGGGACTCCGCTGGGTCTGGCGCAACGGAAGAGGGCCTCACCTCGAGGGGAGGCAGGCACCTCAGGCTTCCTCTGCGTTTCGGACTCCGACCGCAGGGTCCCTGCAGAGTTGGGACAGGAGAGTGAGGCCTCGTCTTGTCTGAGGAAGGGAACCCCGCTGGCCTCTCGAGTTGCTCAGGGGGTCTCAGGCCCCTCGTCGAGCTGTGTGTGGAACCCGCGGGTCTTTGCGGACGATGCACGGGGGTGGCAGTGCCCCTTCGTGTTGTGCCTTCACCCACAGGGTTGCCTTCGAAGAGGGGTCCGGGCCTCGGGTCCTTCTCAAGAGCGGACCGGGGAATCGGGGGCGTTCGGCCTGTGGCCCCACCCACGTGGCTCGTCTCGAATTTCCTCGTGAGACCGGCCTCATCCTGAGGTGCGCCGGGAAGGCCGGGAACCCCTTCCAGACCACGCAGGGGAATCGCCTCTCCTGTCGCGATCAGGAGGGGAGAAGGGGCTCAGAGGAAGCGGTGCCGGGACCCTCGGTGTTCCCCTCGGGGGAACCCGGCGTGTCGGGGGACTTTTGGGGGTCGCAGGAAGGCTGTCAGGGACCGTCTCGCCCTTCAGGGCGGAACAGGGGACTTCCCTTGAGACGCCGTCGCGGGCAAGGGCCTCATCTTGCCAAGCGGTGGGAACCACGTGGTTTTTCTCGAGTTGCGGCGGCATTCTCGAGTTACGACGGGGATCTCAGCCTTCCCCTTGGGTTGGCCCTGGGAAGCCCAATCTTCCCCTCGGGTTGCGAGGGAAAGCTGGGGGTGGCGCTCGAGTCACTGCAGGGCCTAAGAGACCTCACCTAAGCGTGTGTCCGGGACCTAATTTTCCTCTCCAGGGAAGGCAGGGATCTCGGGGTTGCATTCCAGGCTCCCCCGGGGAGTCAGGCCTCGTCTCGAGGGGAAGCCAAGGACTCCGCTCTCCTCTCGAGTCGCGACGCGGGTCTCTTGGAGCCCCCTGAGCGGCCTCAAGGGAGTCCAGCCTCCTCTTCCGTTTGGAGAGAGGACCCGGGATTGCTCTCCAGGCCATGCAGGAAAAGAAGGCCCTCAGCTCGCGAGGACGGGGGCGTCTCAGGGGTTTCCTCGAGCTGCGGCGCCCGTGGGGGTTTTCTCCCGAGGCACGACGAGGATCTCAGGGAGCCTCTCGTGCGGCGCCAGGGAAGTCAGGTCTCCATGCGCGTGGCGAGGGGGAGCGCGTCCTGGCTCTCGAGTCACGGGAGGGGACTAGGGCCTCGAGACGCGTTGAAGAAGGACTCTCGAGGTCTTTGTCGGGGGGCGGCGGGAAACCCTCGTGTCCCTCGCCTTCTGCCGGGGACCTTAGGGAGCTTCCCAGGGTGCCTCTGAGAGGCGAGGGATCCTGTGGAGGTGGCGGGGCCCCTCGGGACTCCGCTGGGTCTGGCGCAACGGAAGAGGGCCTCACCTCGAGGGGAGGCAGGCACCTCAGGCTTCCTCTGCGTTTCGGACTCCGACCGCAGGGTCCCTGCAGAGTTGGGACAGGAGAGTCAGGCCTCGTCTTGTCTGAGGAAGGGAACCCCGCTGGCCTCTCGAGTTGCTCAGGGGGTCTCAGGCCCCTCGTCGAGCTGTGTGTGGAACCCGCGGGTCTTTGCGGACGATGCACGGGGGTGGCAGTGCCCCTTCGTGTTGTGCCTTCACCCACAGGGTTGCCTTCGAAGAGGGGTCCGGGCCTCGGGTCCTTCTCAAGAGCGGACCGGGGAATCGGGGGCGTTCGGCCTGTGGCCCCACCCACGTGGCTCGTCTCGAATTTCCTCGTGAGACCGGCCTCATCCTGAGGTGCGCCGGGAAGGCCGGGAACCCCTTCCAGACCACGCAGGGGAATCGCCTCTCCTGTCGCGATCAGGAGGGGAGAAGGGGCTCAGAGGAAGCGGTGCCGGGACCCTCGGTGTTCCCCTCGGGGGAACCCGGCGTGTCGGGGGACTTTTGGGGGTCGCAGGAAGGCTGTCAGGGACCGTCTCGCCCTTCAGGGCGGAACAGGGGACTTCCCTTGAGACGCCGTCGCGGGCAAGGGCCTCATCTTGCCAAGCGGTGGGAACCACGTGGTTTTTCTCGAGTTGCGGCGGCATTCTCGAGTTACGACGGGGATCTCAGCCTTCCCCTTGGGTTGGCCCTGGGAAGCCCAATCTTCCCCTCGGGTTGCGAGGGAAAGCTGGGGGTGGCGCTCGAGTCACTGCAGGGCCTAAGAGACCTCACCTAAGCGTGTGTCCGGGACCTAATTTTCCTCTCCAGGGAAGGCAGGGATCTCGGGGTTGCATTCCAGGCTCCCCCGGGGAGTCAGGCCTCGTCTCGAGGGGAAGCCAAGGACTCCGCTCTCCTCTCGAGTCGCGACGCGGGTCTCTTGGAGCCCCCTGAGCGGCCTCAAGGGAGTCCAGCCTCCTCTTCCGTTTGGAGAGAGGACCCGGGATTGCTCTCCAGGCCATGCAGGAAAAGAAGGCCCTCAGCTCGCGAGGACGGGGGCGTCTCAGGGGTTTCCTCGAGCTGCGGCGCCCGTGGGGGTTTTCTCCCGAGGCACGACGAGGATCTCAGGGAGCCTCTCGTGCGGCGCCAGGGAAGTCAGGTCTCCATGCGCGTGGCGAGGGGGAGCGCGTCCTGGCTCTCGAGTCACGGGAGGGGACTAGGGCCTCGAGACGCGTTGAAGAAGGACTCTCGAGGTCTTTGTCGGGGGGCGGCGGGAAACCCTCGTGTCCCTCGCCTTCTGCCGGGGACCTTAGGGAGCTTCCCAGGGTGCCTCTGAGAGGCGAGGGATCCTGTGGAGGTGGCGGGGCCCCTCGGGACTCCGCTGGGTCTGGCGCAACGGAAGAGGGCCTCACCTCGAGGGGAGGCAGGCACCTCAGGCTTCCTCTGCGTTTCGGACTCCGACCGCAGGGTCCCTGCAGAGTTGGGACAGGAGAGTCAGGCCTCGTCTTGTCTGAGGAAGGGAACCCCGCTGGCCTCTCGAGTTGCTCAGGGGGTCTCAGGCCCCTCGTCGAGCTGTGTGTGGAACCCGCGGGTCTTTGCGGACGATGCACGGGGGTGGCAGTGCCCCTTCGTGTTGTGCCTTCACCCACAGGGTTGCCTTCGAAGAGGGGTCCGGGCCTCGGGTCCTTCTCAAGAGCGGACCGGGGAATCGGGGGCGTTCGGCCTGTGGCCCCACCCACGTGGCTCGTCTCGAATTTCCTCGTGAGACCGGCCTCATCCTGAGGTGCGCCGGGAAGGCCGGGAACCCCTTCCAGACCACGCAGGGGAATCGCCTCTCCTGTCGCGATCAGGAGGGGAGAAGGGGCTCAGAGGAAGCGGTGCCGGGACCCTCGGTGTTCCCCTCGGGGGAACCCGGCGTGTCGGGGGACTTTTGGGGGTCGCAGGAAGGCTGTCAGGGACCGTCTCGCCCTTCAGGGCGGAACAGGGGACTTCCCTTGAGACGCCGTCGCGGGCAAGGGCCTCATCTTGCCAAGCGGTGGGAACCACGTGGTTTTTCTCGAGTTGCGGCGGCATTCTCGAGTTACGACGGGGATCTCAGCCTTCCCCTTGGGTTGGCCCTGGGAAGCCCAATCTTCCCCTCGGGTTGCGAGGGAAAGCTGGGGGTGGCGCTCGAGTCACTGCAGGGCCTAAGAGACCTCACCTAAGCGTGTGTCCGGGACCTAATTTTCCTCTCCAGGGAAGGCAGGGATCTCGGGGTTGCATTCCAGGCTCCCCCGGGGAGTCAGGCCTCGTCTCGAGGGGAAGCCAAGGACTCCGCTCTCCTCTCGAGTCGCGACGCGGGTCTCTTGGAGCCCCCTGAGCGGCCTCAAGGGAGTCCAGCCTCCTCTTCCGTTTGGAGAGAGGACCCGGGATTGCTCTCCAGGCCATGCAGGAAAAGAAGGCCCTCAGCTCGCGAGGACGGGGGCGTCTCAGGGGTTTCCTCGAGCTGCGGCGCCCGTGGGGGTTTTCTCCCGAGGCACGACGAGGATCTCAGGGAGCCTCTCGTGCGGCGCCAGGGAAGTCAGGTCTCCATGCGCGTGGCGAGGGGGAGCGCGTCCTGGCTCTCGAGTCACGGGAGGGGACTAGGGCCTCGAGACGCGTTGAAGAAGGACTCTCGAGGTCTTTGTCGGGGGGCGGCGGGAAACCCTCGTGTCCCTCGCCTTCTGCCGGGGACCTTAGGGAGCTTCCCAGGGTGCCTCTGAGAGGCGAGGGATCCTGTGGAGGTGGCGGGGCCCCTCGGGACTCCGCTGGGTCTGGCGCAACGGAAGAGGGCCTCACCTCGAGGGGAGGCAGGCACCTCAGGCTTCCTCTGCGTTTCGGACTCCGACCGCAGGGTCCCTGCAGAGTTGGGACAGGAGAGTCAGGCCTCGTCTTGTCTGAGGAAGGGAACCCCGCTGGCCTCTCGAGTTGCTCAGGGGGTCTCAGGCCCCTCGTCGAGCTGTGTGTGGAACCCGCGGGTCTTTGCGGACGATGCACGGGGGTGGCAGTGCCCCTTCGTGTTGTGCCTTCACCCACAGGGTTGCCTTCGAAGAGGGGTCCGGGCCTCGGGTCCTTCTCAAGAGCGGACCGGGGAATCGGGGGCGTTCGGCCTGTGGCCCCACCCACGTGGCTCGTCTCGAATTTCCTCGTGAGACCGGCCTCATCCTGAGGTGCGCCGGGAAGGCCGGGAACCCCTTCCAGACCACGCAGGGGAATCGCCTCTCCTGTCGCGATCAGGAGGGGAGAAGGGGCTCAGAGGAAGCGGTGCCGGGACCCTCGGTGTTCCCCTCGGGGGAACCCGGCGTGTCGGGGGACTTTTGGGGGTCGCAGGAAGGCTGTCAGGGACCGTCTCGCCCTTCAGGGCGGAACAGGGGACTTCCCTTGAGACGCCGTCGCGGGCAAGGGCCTCATCTTGCCAAGCGGTGGGAACCACGTGGTTTTTCTCGAGTTGCGGCGGCATTCTCGAGTTACGACGGGGATCTCAGCCTTCCCCTTGGGTTGGCCCTGGGAAGCCCAATCTTCCCCTCGGGTTGCGAGGGAAAGCTGGGGGTGGCGCTCGAGTCACTGCAGGGCCTAAGAGACCTCACCTAAGCGTGTGTCCGGGACCTAATTTTCCTCTCCAGGGAAGGCAGGGATCTCGGGGTTGCATTCCAGGCTCCCCCGGGGAGTCAGGCCTCGTCTCGAGGGGAAGCCAAGGACTCCGCTCTCCTCTCGAGTCGCGACGCGGGTCTCTTGGAGCCCCCTGAGCGGCCTCAAGGGAGTCCAGCCTCCTCTTCCGTTTGGAGAGAGGACCCGGGATTGCTCTCCAGGCCATGCAGGAAAAGAAGGCCCTCAGCTCGCGAGGACGGGGGCGTCTCAGGGGTTTCCTCGAGCTGCGGCGCCCGTGGGGGTTTTCTCCCGAGGCACGACGAGGATCTCAGGGAGCCTCTCGTGCGGCGCCAGGGAAGTCAGGTCTCCATGCGCGTGGCGAGGGGGAGCGCGTCCTGGCTCTCGAGTCACGGGAGGGGACTAGGGCCTCGAGACGCGTTGAAGAAGGACTCTCGAGGTCTTTGTCGGGGGGCGGCGGGAAACCCTCGTGTCCCTCGCCTTCTGCCGGGGACCTTAGGGAGCTTCCCAGGGTGCCTCTGAGAGGCGAGGGATCCTGTGGAGGTGGCGGGGCCCCTCGGGACTCCGCTGGGCCTGGCGCAACGGAAGAGGGCCTCACCTCGAGGGGAGGCAGGCACCTCAGGCTTCCTCTGCGTTTCGGACTCCGACCGCAGGGTCCCTGCAGAGTTGGGACAGGAGAGTCAGGCCTCGTCTTGTCTGAGGAAGGGAACCCCGCTGGCCTCTCGAGTTGCTCAGGGGGTCTCAGGCCCCTCGTCGAGCTGTGTGTGGAACCCGCGGGTCTTTGCGGACGATGCACGGGGGTGGCAGTGCCCCTTCGTGTTGTGCCTTCACCCACAGGGTTGCCTTCGAAGAGGGGTCCGGGCCTCGGGTCCTTCTCAAGAGCGGACCGGGGAATCGGGGGCGTTCGGCCTGTGGCCCCACCCACGTGGCTCGTCTCGAATTTCCTCGTGAGACCGGCCTCATCCTGAGGTGCGCCGGGAAGGCCGGGAACCCCTTCCAGACCACGCAGGGGAATCGCCTCTCCTGTCGCGATCAGGAGGGGAGAAGGGGCTCAGAGGAAGCGGTGCCGGGACCCTCGGTGTTCCCCTCGGGGGAACCCGGCGTGTCGGGGGACTTTTGGGGGTCGCAGGAAGGCTGTCAGGGACCGTCTCGCCCTTCAGGGCGGAACAGGGGACTTCCCTTGAGACGCCGTCGCGGGCAAGGGCCTCATCTTGCCAAGCGGTGGGAACCACGTGGTTTTTCTCGAGTTGCGGCGGCATTCTCGAGTTACGACGGGGATCTCAGCCTTCCCCTTGGGTTGGCCCTGGGAAGCCCAATCTTCCCCTCGGGTTGCGAGGGAAAGCTGGGGGTGGCGCTCGAGTCACTGCAGGGCCTAAGAGACCTCACCTAAGCGTGTGTCCGGGACCTAATTTTCCTCTCCAGGGAAGGCAGGGATCTCGGGGTTGCATTCCAGGCTCCCCCGGGGAGTCAGGCCTCGTCTCGAGGGGAAGCCAAGGACTCCGCTCTCCTCTCGAGTCGCGACGCGGGTCTCTTGGAGCCCCCTGAGCGGCCTCAAGGGAGTCCAGCCTCCTCTTCCGTTTGGAGAGAGGACCCGGGATTGCTCTCCAGGCCATGCAGGAAAAGAAGGCCCTCAGCTCGCGAGGACGGGGGCGTCTCAGGGGTTTCCTCGAGCTGCGGCGCCCGTGGGGGTTTTCTCCCGAGGCACGACGAGGATCTCAGGGAGCCTCTCGTGCGGCGCCAGGGAAGTCAGGTCTCCATGCGCGTGGCGAGGGGGAGCGCGTCCTGGCTCTCGAGTCACGGGAGGGGACTAGGGCCTCGAGACGCGTTGAAGAAGGACTCTCGAGGTCTTTGTCGGGGGGCGGCGGGAAACCCTCGTGTCCCTCGCCTTCTGCCGGGGACCTTAGGGAGCTTCCCAGGGTGCCTCTGAGAGGCGAGGGATCCTGTGGAGGTGGCGGGGCCCCTCGGGACTCCGCTGGGCCTGGCGCAACGGAAGAGGGCCTCACCTCGAGGGGAGGCAGGCACCTCAGGCTTCCTCTGCGTTTCGGACTCCGACCGCAGGGTCCCTGCAGAGTTGGGACAGGAGAGTCAGGCCTCGTCTTGTCTGAGGAAGGGAACCCCGCTGGCCTCTCGAGTTGCTCAGGGGGTCTCAGGCCCCTCGTCGAGCTGTGTGTGGAACCCGCGGGTCTTTGCGGACGATGCACGGGGGTGGCAGTGCCCCTTCGTGTTGTGCCTTCACCCACAGGGTTGCCTTCGAAGAGGGGTCCGGGCCTCGGGTCCTTCTCAAGAGCGGACCGGGGAATCGGGGGCGTTCGGCCTGTGGCCCCACCCACGTGGCTCGTCTCGAATTTCCTCGTGAGACCGGCCTCATCCTGAGGTGCGCCGGGAAGGCCGGGAACCCCTTCCAGACCACGCAGGGGAATCGCCTCTCCTGTCGCGATCAGGAGGGGAGAAGGGGCTCAGAGGAAGCGGTGCCGGGACCCTCGGTGTTCCCCTCGGGGGAACCCGGCGTGTCGGGGGACTTTTGGGGGTCGCAGGAAGGCTGTCAGGGACCGTCTCGCCCTTCAGGGCGGAACAGGGGACTTCCCTTGAGACGCCGTCGCGGGCAAGGGCCTCATCTTGCCAAGCGGTGGGAACCACGTGGTTTTTCTCGAGTTGCGGCGGCATTCTCGAGTTACGACGGGGATCTCAGCCTTCCCCTTGGGTTGGCCCTGGGAAGCCCAATCTTCCCCTCGGGTTGCGAGGGAAAGCTGGGGGTGGCGCTCGAGTCACTGCAGGGCCTAAGAGACCTCACCTAAGCGTGTGTCCGGGACCTAATTTTCCTCTCCAGGGAAGGCAGGGATCTCGGGGTTGCATTCCAGGCTCCCCCGGGGAGTCAGGCCTCGTCTCGAGGGGAAGCCAAGGACTCCGCTCTCCTCTCGAGTCGCGACGCGGGTCTCTTGGAGCCCCCTGAGCGGCCTCAAGGGAGTCCAGCCTCCTCTTCCGTTTGGAGAGAGGACCCGGGATTGCTCTCCAGGCCATGCAGGAAAAGAAGGCCCTCAGCTCGCGAGGACGGGGGCGTCTCAGGGGTTTCCTCGAGCTGCGGCGCCCGTGGGGGTTTTCTCCCGAGGCACGACGAGGATCTCAGGGAGCCTCTCGTGCGGCGCCAGGGAAGTCAGGTCTCCATGCGCGTGGCGAGGGGGAGCGCGTCCTGGCTCTCGAGTCACGGGAGGGGACTAGGGCCTCGAGACGCGTTGAAGAAGGACTCTCGAGGTCTTTGTCGGGGGGCGGCGGGAAACCCTCGTGTCCCTCGCCTTCTGCCGGGGACCTTAGGGAGCTTCCCAGGGTGCCTCTGAGAGGCGAGGGATCCTGTGGAGGTGGCGGGGCCCCTCGGGACTCCGCTGGGTCTGGCGCAACGGAAGAGGGCCTCACCTCGAGGGGAGGCAGGCACCTCAGGCTTCCTCTGCGTTTCGGACTCCGACCGCAGGGTCCCTGCAGAGTTGGGACAGGAGAGTCAGGCCTCGTCTTGTCTGAGGAAGGGAACCCCGCTGGCCTCTCGAGTTGCTCAGGGGGTCTCAGGCCCCTCGTCGAGCTGTGTGTGGAACCCGCGGGTCTTTGCGGACGATGCACGGGGGTGGCAGTGCCCCTTCGTGTTGTGCCTTCACCCACAGGGTTGCCTTCGAAGAGGGGTCCGGGCCTCGGGTCCTTCTCAAGAGCGGACCGGGGAATCGGGGGCGTTCGGCCTGTGGCCCCACCCACGTGGCTCGTCTCGAATTTCCTCGTGAGACCGGCCTCATCCTGAGGTGCGCCGGGAAGGCCGGGAACCCCTTCCAGACCACGCAGGGGAATCGCCTCTCCTGTCGCGATCAGGAGGGGAGAAGGGGCTCAGAGGAAGCGGTGCCGGGACCCTCGGTGTTCCCCTCGGGGGAACCCGGCGTGTCGGGGGACTTTTGGGGGTCGCAGGAAGGCTGTCAGGGACCGTCTCGCCCTTCAGGGCGGAACAGGGGACTTCCCTTGAGACGCCGTCGCGGGCAAGGGCCTCATCTTGCCAAGCGGTGGGAACCACGTGGTTTTTCTCGAGTTGCGGCGGCATTCTCGAGTTACGACGGGGATCTCAGCCTTCCCCTTGGGTTGGCCCTGGGAAGCCCAATCTTCCCCTCGGGTTGCGAGGGAAAGCTGGGGGTGGCGCTCGAGTCACTGCAGGGCCTAAGAGACCTCACCTAAGCGTGTGTCCGGGACCTAATTTTCCTCTCCAGGGAAGGCAGGGATCTCGGGGTTGCATTCCAGGCTCCCCCGGGGAGTCAGGCCTCGTCTCGAGGGGAAGCCAAGGACTCCGCTCTCCTCTCGAGTCGCGACGCGGGTCTCTTGGAGCCCCCTGAGCGGCCTCAAGGGAGTCCAGCCTCCTCTTCCGTTTGGAGAGAGGACCCGGGATTGCTCTCCAGGCCATGCAGGAAAAGAAGGCCCTCAGCTCGCGAGGACGGGGGCGTCTCAGGGGTTTCCTCGAGCTGCGGCGCCCGTGGGGGTTTTCTCCCGAGGCACGACGAGGATCTCAGGGAGCCTCTCGTGCGGCGCCAGGGAAGTCAGGTCTCCATGCGCGTGGCGAGGGGGAGCGCGTCCTGGCTCTCGAGTCACGGGAGGGGACTAGGGCCTCGAGACGCGTTGAAGAAGGACTCTCGAGGTCTTTGTCGGGGGGCGGCGGGAAACCCTCGTGTCCCTCGCCTTCTGCCGGGGACCTTAGGGAGCTTCCCAGGGTGCCTCTGAGAGGCGAGGGATCCTGTGGAGGTGGCGGGGCCCCTCGGGACTCCGCTGGGCCTGGCGCAACGGAAGAGGGCCTCACCTCGAGGGGAGGCAGGCACCTCAGGCTTCCTCTGCGTTTCGGACTCCGACCGCAGGGTCCCTGCAGAGTTGGGACAGGAGAGTCAGGCCTCGTCTTGTCTGAGGAAGGGAACCCCGCTGGCCTCTCGAGTTGCTCAGGGGGTCTCAGGCCCCTCGTCGAGCTGTGTGTGGAACCCGCGGGTCTTTGCGGACGATGCACGGGGGTGGCAGTGCCCCTTCGTGTTGTGCCTTCACCCACAGGGTTGCCTTCGAAGAGGGGTCCGGGCCTCGGGTCCTTCTCAAGAGCGGACCGGGGAATCGGGGGCGTTCGGCCTGTGGCCCCACCCACGTGGCTCGTCTCGAATTTCCTCGTGAGACCGGCCTCATCCTGAGGTGCGCCGGGAAGGCCGGGAACCCCTTCCAGACCACGCAGGGGAATCGCCTCTCCTGTCGCGATCAGGAGGGGAGAAGGGGCTCAGAGGAAGCGGTGCCGGGACCCTCGGTGTTCCCCTCGGGGGAACCCGGCGTGTCGGGGGACTTTTGGGGGTCGCAGGAAGGCTGTCAGGGACCGTCTCGCCCTTCAGGGCGGAACAGGGGACTTCCCTTGAGACGCCGTCGCGGGCAAGGGCCTCATCTTGCCAAGCGGTGGGAACCACGTGGTTTTTCTCGAGTTGCGGCGGCATTCTCGAGTTACGACGGGGATCTCAGCCTTCCCCTTGGGTTGGCCCTGGGAAGCCCAATCTTCCCCTCGGGTTGCGAGGGAAAGCTGGGGGTGGCGCTCGAGTCACTGCAGGGCCTAAGAGACCTCACCTAAGCGTGTGTCCGGGACCTAATTTTCCTCTCCAGGGAAGGCAGGGATCTCGGGGTTGCATTCCAGGCTCCCCCGGGGAGTCAGGCCTCGTCTCGAGGGGAAGCCAAGGACTCCGCTCTCCTCTCGAGTCGCGACGCGGGTCTCTTGGAGCCCCCTGAGCGGCCTCAAGGGAGTCCAGCCTCCTCTTCCGTTTGGAGAGAGGACCCGGGATGGCTCTCCAGGCCATGCAGGAAAAGAAGGCCCTCAGCTCGCGAGGACGGGGGCGTCTCAGGGGTTTCCTCGAGCTGCGGCGCCCGTGGGGGTTTTCTCCCGAGGCACGACGAGGATCTCAGGGAGCCTCTCGTGCGGCGCCAGGGAAGTCAGGTCTCCATGCGCGTGGCGAGGGGGAGCGCGTCCTGGCTCTCGAGTCACGGGAGGGGACTAGGGCCTCGAGACGCGTTGAAGAAGGACTCTCGAGGTCTTTGTCGGGGGGCGGCGGGAAACCCTCGTGTCCCTCGCCTTCTGCCGGGGACCTTAGGGAGCTTCCCAGGGTGCCTCTGAGAGGCGAGGGATCCTGTGGAGGTGGCGGGGCCCCTCGGGACTCCGCTGGGTCTGGCGCAACGGAAGAGGGCCTCACCTCGAGGGGAGGCAGGCACCTCAGGCTTCCTCTGCGTTTCGGACTCCGACCGCAGGGTCCCTGCAGAGTTGGGACAGGAGAGTCAGGCCTCGTCTTGTCTGAGGAAGGGAACCCCGCTGGCCTCTCGAGTTGCTCAGGGGGTCTCAGGCCCCTCGTCGAGCTGTGTGTGGAACCCGCGGGTCTTTGCGGACGATGCACGGGGGTGGCAGTGCCCCTTCGTGTTGTGCCTTCACCCACAGGGTTGCCTTCGAAGAGGGGTCCGGGCCTCGGGTCCTTCTCAAGAGCGGACCGGGGAATCGGGGGCGTTCGGCCTGTGGCCCCACCCACGTGGCTCGTCTCGAATTTCCTCGTGAGACCGGCCTCATCCTGAGGTGCGCCGGGAAGGCCGGGAACCCCTTCCAGACCACGCAGGGGAATCGCCTCTCCTGTCGCGATCAGGAGGGGAGAAGGGGCTCAGAGGAAGCGGTGCCGGGACCCTCGGTGTTCCCCTCGGGGGAACCCGGCGTGTCGGGGGACTTTTGGGGGTCGCAGGAAGGCTGTCAGGGACCGTCTCGCCCTTCAGGGCGGAACAGGGGACTTCCCTTGAGACGCCGTCGCGGGCAAGGGCCTCATCTTGCCAAGCGGTGGGAACCACGTGGTTTTTCTCGAGTTGCGGCGGCATTCTCGAGTTACGACGGGGATCTCAGCCTTCCCCTTGGGTTGGCCCTGGGAAGCCCAATCTTCCCCTCGGGTTGCGAGGGAAAGCTGGGGGTGGCGCTCGAGTCACTGCAGGGCCTAAGAGACCTCACCTAAGCGTGTGTCCGGGACCTAATTTTCCTCTCCAGGGAAGGCAGGGATCTCGGGGCTGCATTCCAGGCTCCCCCGGGGAGTCAGGCCTCGTCTCGAGGGGAAGCCAAGGACTCCGCTCTCCTCTCGAGTCGCGACGCGGGTCTCTTGGAGCCCCCTGAGCGGCCTCAAGGGAGTCCAGCCTCCTCTTCCGTTTGGAGAGAGGACCCGGGATGGCTCTCCAGGCCATGCAGGAAAAGAAGGCCCTCAGCTCGCGAGGACGGGGGCGTCTCAGGGGTTTCCTCGAGCTGCGGCGCCCGTGGGGGTTTTCTCCCGAGGCACGACGAGGATCTCAGGGAGCCTCTCGTGCGGCGCCAGGGAAGTCAGGTCTCCATGCGCGTGGCGAGGGGGAGCGCGTCCTGGCTCTCGAGTCACGGGAGGGGACTAGGGCCTCGAGACGCGTTGAAGAAGGACTCTCGAGGTCTTTGTCGGGGGGCGGCGGGAAACCCTCGTGTCCCTCGCCTTCTGCCGGGGACCTTAGGGAACTTCCCAGGGTGCCTCTGAGAGGCGAGGGATCCTGTGGAGGTGGCGGGGCCCCTCGGGACTCCGCTGGGTCTGGCGCAACGGAAGAGGGCCTCACCTCGAGGGGAGGCAGGCACCTCAGGCTTCCTCTGCGTTTCGGACTCCGACCGCAGGGTCCCTGCAGAGTTGGGACAGGAGAGTCAGGCCTCGTCTTGTCTGAGGAAGGGAACCCCGCTGGCCTCTCGAGTTGCTCAGGGGGTCTCAGGCCCCTCGTCGAGCTGTGTGTGGAACCCGCGGGTCTTTGCGGACGATGCACGGGGGTGGCAGTGCCCCTTCGTGTTGTGCCTTCACCCACAGGGTTGCCTTCGAAGAGGGGTCCGGGCCTCGGGTCCTTCTCAAGAGCGGACCGGGGAATCGGGGGCGTTCGGCCTGTGGCCCCACCCACGTGGCTCGTCTCGAATTTCCTCGTGAGACCGGCCTCATCCTGAGGTGCGCCGGGAAGGCCGGGAACCCCTTCCAGACCACGCAGGGGAATCGCCTCTCCTGTCGCGATCAGGAGGGGAGAAGGGGCTCAGAGGAAGCGGTGCCGGGACCCTCGGTGTTCCCCTCGGGGGAACCCGGCGTGTCGGGGGACTTTTGGGGGTCGCAGGAAGGCTGTCAGGGACCGTCTCGCCCTTCAGGGCGGAACAGGGGACTTCCCTTGAGACGCCGTCGCGGGCAAGGGCCTCATCTTGCCAAGCGGTGGGAACCACGTGGTTTTTCTCGAGTTGCGGCGGCATTCTCGAGTTACGACGGGGATCTCAGCCTTCCCCTTGGGTTGGCCCTGGGAAGCCCAATCTTCCCCTCGGGTTGCGAGGGAAAGCTGGGGGTGGCGCTCGAGTCACTGCAGGGCCTAAGAGACCTCACCTAAGCGTGTGTCCGGGACCTAATTTTCCTCTCCAGGGAAGGCAGGGATCTCGGGGTTGCATTCCAGGCTCCCCCGGGGAGTCAGGCCTCGTCTCGAGGGGAAGCCAAGGACTCCGCTCTCCTCTCGAGTCGCGACGCGGGTCTCTTGGAGCCCCCTGAGCGGCCTCAAGGGAGTCCAGCCTCCTCTTCCGTTTGGAGAGAGGACCCGGGATGGCTCTCCAGGCCATGCAGGAAAAGAAGGCCCTCAGCTCGCGAGGACGGGGGCGTCTCAGGGGTTTCCTCGAGCTGCGGCGCCCGTGGGGGTTTTCTCCCGAGGCACGACGAGGATCTCAGGGAGCCTCTCGTGCGGCGCCAGGGAAGTCAGGTCTCCATGCGCGTGGCGAGGGGGAGCACGTCCTGGCTCTCGAGTCACGGGAGGGGACTAGGGCCTCGAGACGCGTTGAAGAAGGACTCTCGAGGTCTTTGTCGGGGGGCGGCGGGAAACCCTCGTGTCCCTCGCCTTCTGCCGGGGACCTTAGGGAGCTTCCCAGGGTGCCTCTGAGAGGCGAGGGATCCTGTGGAGGTGGCGGGGCCCCTCGGGACTCCGCTGGGTCTGGCGCAACGGAAGAGGGCCTCACCTCGAGGGGAGGCAGGCACCTCAGGCTTCCTCTGCGTTTCGGACTCCGACCGCAGGGTCCCTGCAGAGTTGGGACAGGAGAGTCAGGCCTCGTCTTGTCTGAGGAAGGGAACCCCGCTGGCCTCTCGAGTTGCTCAGGGGGTCTCAGGCCCCTCGTCGAGCTGTGTGTGGAACCCGCGGGTCTTTGCGGACGATGCACGGGGGTGGCAGTGCCCCTTCGTGTTGTGCCTTCACCCACAGGGTTGCCTTCGAAGAGGGGTCCGGGCCTCGGGTCCTTCTCAAGAGCGGACCGGGGAATCGGGGGCGTTCGGCCTGTGGCCCCACCCACGTGGCTCGTCTCGAATTTCCTCGTGAGACCGGCCTCATCCTGAGGTGCGCCGGGAAGGCCGGGAACCCCTTCCAGACCACGCAGGGGAATCGCCTCTCCTGTCGCGATCAGGAGGGGAGAAGGGGCTCAGAGGAAGCGGTGCCGGGACCCTCGGTGTTCCCCTCGGGGGAACCCGGCGTGTCGGGGGACTTTTGGGGGTCGCAGGAAGGCTGTCAGGGACCGTCTCGCCCTTCAGGGCGGAACAGGGGACTTCCCTTGAGACGCCGTCGCGGGCAAGGGCCTCATCTTGCCAAGCGGTGGGAACCACGTGGTTTTTCTCGAGTTGCGGCGGCATTCTCGAGTTACGACGGGGATCTCAGCCTTCCCCTTGGGTTGGCCCTGGGAAGCCCAATCTTCCCCTCGGGTTGCGAGGGAAAGCTGGGGGTGGCGCTCGAGTCACTGCAGGGCCTAAGAGACCTCACCTAAGCGTGTGTCCGGGACCTAATTTTCCTCTCCAGGGAAGGCAGGGATCTCGGGGTTGCATTCCAGGCTCCCCCGGGGAGTCAGGCCTCGTCTCGAGGGGAAGCCAAGGACTCCGCTCTCCTCTCGAGTCGCGACGCGGGTCTCTTGGAGCCCCCTGAGCGGCCTCAAGGGAGTCCAGCCTCCTCTTCCGTTTGGAGAGAGGACCCGGGATGGCTCTCCAGGCCATGCAGGAAAAGAAGGCCCTCAGCTCGCGAGGACGGGGGCGTCTCAGGGGTTTCCTCGAGCTGCGGCGCCCGTGGGGGTTTTCTCCCGAGGCACGACGAGGATCTCAGGGAGCCTCTCGTGCGGCGCCAGGGAAGTCAGGTCTCCATGCGCGTGGCGAGGGGGAGCGCGTCCTGGCTCTCGAGTCACGGGAGGGGACTAGGGCCTCGAGACGCGTTGAAGAAGGACTCTCGAGGTCTTTGTCGGGGGGCGGCGGGAAACCCTCGTGTCCCTCGCCTTCTGCCGGGGACCTTAGGGAGCTTCCCAGGGTGCCTCTGAGAGGCGAGGGATCCTGTGGAGGTGGCGGGGCCCCTCGGGACTCCGCTGGGTCTGGCGCAACGGAAGAGGGCCTCACCTCGAGGGGAGGCAGGCACCTCAGGCTTCCTCTGCGTTTCGGACTCCGACCGCAGGGTCCCTGCAGAGTTGGGACAGGAGAGTCAGGCCTCGTCTTGTCTGAGGAAGGGAACCCCGCTGGCCTCTCGAGTTGCTCAGGGGGTCTCAGGCCCCTCGTCGAGCTGTGTGTGGAACCCGCGGGTCTTTGCGGACGATGCACGGGGGTGGCAGTGCCCCTTCGTGTTGTGCCTTCACCCACAGGGTTGCCTTCGAAGAGGGGTCCGGGCCTCGGGTCCTTCTCAAGAGCGGACCGGGGAATCGGGGGCGTTCGGCCTGTGGCCCCACCCACGTGGCTCGTCTCGAATTTCCTCGTGAGACCGGCCTCATCCTGAGGTGCGCCGGGAAGGCCGGGAACCCCTTCCAGACCACGCAGGGGAATCGCCTCTCCTGTCGCGATCAGGAGGGGAGAAGGGGCTCAGAGGAAGCGGTGCCGGGACCCTCGGTGTTCCCCTCGGGGGAACCCGGCGTGTCGGGGGACTTTTGGGGGTCGCAGGAAGGCTGTCAGGGACCGTCTCGCCCTTCAGGGCGGAACAGGGGACTTCCCTTGAGACGCCGTCGCGGGCAAGGGCCTCATCTTGCCAAGCGGTGGGAACCACGTGGTTTTTCTCGAGTTGCGGCGGCATTCTCGAGTTACGACGGGGATCTCAGCCTTCCCCTTGGGTTGGCCCTGGGAAGCCCAATCTTCCCCTCGGGTTGCGAGGGAAAGCTGGGGGTGGCGCTCGAGTCACTGCAGGGCCTAAGAGACCTCACCTAAGCGTGTGTCCGGGACCTAATTTTCCTCTCCAGGGAAGGCAGGGATCTCGGGGTTGCATTCCAGGCTCCCCCGGGGAGTCAGGCCTCGTCTCGAGGGGAAGCCAAGGACTCCGCTCTCCTCTCGAGTCGCGACGCGGGTCTCTTGGAGCCCCCTGAGCGGCCTCAAGGGAGTCCAGCCTCCTCTTCCGTTTGGAGAGAGGACCCGGGATGGCTCTCCAGGCCATGCAGGAAAAGAAGGCCCTCAGCTCGCGAGGACGGGGGCGTCTCAGGGGTTTCCTCGAGCTGCGGCGCCCGTGGGGGTTTTCTCCCGAGGCACGACGAGGATCTCAGGGAGCCTCTCGTGCGGCGCCAGGGAAGTCAGGTCTCCATGCGCGTGGCGAGGGGGAGCGCGTCCTGGCTCTCGAGTCACGGGAGGGGACTAGGGCCTCGAGACGCGTTGAAGAAGGACTCTCGAGGTCTTTGTCGGGGGGCGGCGGGAAACCCTCGTGTCCCTCGCCTTCTGCCGGGGACCTTAGGGAACTTCCCAGGGTGCCTCTGAGAGGCGAGGGATCCTGTGGAGGTGGCGGGGCCCCTCGGGACTCCGCTGGGTCTGGCGCAACGGAAGAGGGCCTCACCTCGAGGGGAGGCAGGCACCTCAGGCTTCCTCTGCGTTTCGGACTCCGACCGCAGGGTCCCTGCAGAGTTGGGACAGGAGAGTCAGGCCTCGTCTTGTCTGAGGAAGGGAACCCCGCTGGCCTCTCGAGTTGCTCAGGGGGTCTCAGGCCCCTCGTCGAGCTGTGTGTGGAACCCGCGGGTCTTTGCGGACGATGCACGGGGGTGGCAGTGCCCCTTCGTGTTGTGCCTTCACCCACAGGGTTGCCTTCGAAGAGGGGTCCGGGCCTCGGGTCCTTCTCAAGAGCGGACCGGGGAATCGGGGGCGTTCGGCCTGTGGCCCCACCCACGTGGCTCGTCTCGAATTTCCTCGTGAGACCGGCCTCATCCTGAGGTGCGCCGGGAAGGCCGGGAACCCCTTCCAGACCACGCAGGGGAATCGCCTCTCCTGTCGCGATCAGGAGGGGAGAAGGGGCTCAGAGGAAGCGGTGCCGGGACCCTCGGTGTTCCCCTCGGGGGAACCCGGCGTGTCGGGGGACTTTTGGGGGTCGCAGGAAGGCTGTCAGGGACCGTCTCGCCCTTCAGGGCGGAACAGGGGACTTCCCTTGAGACGCCGTCGCGGGCAAGGGCCTCATCTTGCCAAGCGGTGGGAACCACGTGGTTTTTCTCGAGTTGCGGCGGCATTCTCGAGTTACGACGGGGATCTCAGCCTTCCCCTTGGGTTGGCCCTGGGAAGCCCAATCTTCCCCTCGGGTTGCGAGGGAAAGCTGGGGGTGGCGCTCGAGTCACTGCAGGGCCTAAGAGACCTCACCTAAGCGTGTGTCCGGGACCTAATTTTCCTCTCCAGGGAAGGCAGGGATCTCGGGGTTGCATTCCAGGCTCCCCCGGGGAGTCAGGCCTCGTCTCGAGGGGAAGCCAAGGACTCCGCTCTCCTCTCAAGTCGCGACGCGGGTCTCTTGGAGCCCCCTGAGCGGCCTCAAGGGAGTCCAGCCTCCTCTTCCGTTTGGAGAGAGGACCCGGGATTGCTCTCCAGGCCATGCAGGAAAAGAAGGCCCTCAGCTCGCGAGGACGGGGGCGTCTCAGGGGTTTCCTCGAGCTGCGGCGCCCGTGGGGGTTTTCTCCCGAGGCACGACGAGGATCTCAGGGAGCCTCTCGTGCGGCGCCAGGGAAGTCAGGTCTCCATGCGCGTGGCGAGGGGGAGCGCGTCCTGGCTCTCGAGTCACGGGAGGGGACTAGGGCCTCGAGACGCGTTGAAGAAGGACTCTCGAGGTCTTTGTCGGGGGGCGGCGGGAAACCCTCGTGTCCCTCGCCTTCTGCCGGGGACCTTAGGGAACTTCCCAGGGTGCCTCTGAGAGGCGAGGGATCCTGTGGAGGTGGCGGGGCCCCTCGGGACTCCGCTGGGTCTGGCGCAACGGAAGAGGGCCTCACCTCGAGGGGAGGCAGGCACCTCAGGCTTCCTCTGCGTTTCGGACTCCGACCGCAGGGTCCCTGCAGAGTTGGGACAGGAGAGTCAGGCCTCGTCTTGTCTGAGGAAGGGAACCCCGCTGGCCTCTCGAGTTGCTCAGGGGGTCTCAGGCCCCTCGTCGAGCTGTGTGTGGAACCCGCGGGTCTTTGCGGACGATGCACGGGGGTGGCAGTGCCCCTTCGTGTTGTGCCTTCACCCACAGGGTTGCCTTCGAAGAGGGGTCCGGGCCTCGGGTCCTTCTCAAGAGCGGACCGGGGAATCGGGGGCGTTCGGCCTGTGGCCCCACCCACGTGGCTCGTCTCGAATTTCCTCGTGAGACCGGCCTCATCCTGAGGTGCGCCGGGAAGGCCGGGAACCCCTTCCAGACCACGCAGGGGAATCGCCTCTCCTGTCGCGATCAGGAGGGGAGAAGGGGCTCAGAGGAAGCGGTGCCGGGACCCTCGGTGTTCCCCTCGGGGGAACCCGGCGTGTCGGGGGACTTTTGGGGGTCGCAGGAAGGCTGTCAGGGACCGTCTCGCCCTTCAGGGCGGAACAGGGGACTTCCCTTGAGACGCCGTCGCGGGCAAGGGCCTCATCTTGCCAAGCGGTGGGAACCACGTGGTTTTTCTCGAGTTGCGGCGGCATTCTCGAGTTACGACGGGGATCTCAGCCTTCCCCTTGGGTTGGCCCTGGGAAGCCCAATCTTCCCCTCGGGTTGCGAGGGAAAGCTGGGGGTGGCGCTCGAGTCACTGCAGGGCCTAAGAGACCTCACCTAAGCGTGTGTCCGGGACCTAATTTTCCTCTCCAGGGAAGGCAGGGATCTCGGGGTTGCATTCCAGGCTCCCCCGGGGAGTCAGGCCTCGTCTCGAGGGGAAGCCAAGGACTCCGCTCTCCTCTCGAGTCGCGACGCGGGTCTCTTGGAGCCCCCTGAGCGGCCTCAAGGGAGTCCAGCCTCCTCTTCCGTTTGGAGAGAGGACCCGGGATGGCTCTCCAGGCCATGCAGGAAAAGAAGGCCCTCAGCTCGCGAGGACGGGGGCGTCTCAGGGGTTTCCTCGAGCTGCGGCGCCCGTGGGGGTTTTCTCCCGAGGCACGACGAGGATCTCAGGGAGCCTCTCGTGCGGCGCCAGGGAAGTCAGGTCTCCATGCGCGTGGCGAGGGGGAGCGCGTCCTGGCTCTCGAGTCACGGGAGGGGACTAGGGCCTCGAGACGCGTTGAAGAAGGACTCTCGAGGTCTTTGTCGGGGGGCGGCGGGAAACCCTCGTGTCCCTCGCCTTCTGCCGGGGACCTTAGGGAACTTCCCAGGGTGCCTCTGAGAGGCGAGGGATCCTGTGGAGGTGGCGGGGCCCCTCGGGACTCCGCTGGGTCTGGCGCAACGGAAGAGGGCCTCACCTCGAGGGGAGGCAGGCACCTCAGGCTTCCTCTGCGTTTCGGACTCCGACCGCAGGGTCCCTGCAGAGTTGGGACAGGAGAGTCAGGCCTCGTCTTGTCTGAGGAAGGGAACCCCGCTGGCCTCTCGAGTTGCTCAGGGGGTCTCAGGCCCCTCGTCGAGCTGTGTGTGGAACCCGCGGGTCTTTGCGGACGATGCACGGGGGTGGCAGTGCCCCTTCGTGTTGTGCCTTCACCCACAGGGTTGCCTTCGAAGAGGGGTCCGGGCCTCGGGTCCTTCTCAAGAGCAGACCGGGGAATCGGGGGCGTTCGGCCTGTGGCCCCACCCACGTGGCTCGTCTCGAATTTCCTCGTGAGACCGGCCTCATCCTGAGGTGCGCCGGGAAGGCCGGGAACCCCTTCCAGACCACGCAGGGGAATCGCCTCTCCTGTCGCGATCAGGAGGGGAGAAGGGGCTCAGAGGAAGCGGTGCCGGGACCCTCGGTGTTCCCCTCGGGGGAACCCGGCGTGTCGGGGGACTTTTGGGGGTCGCAGGAAGGCTGTCAGGGACCGTCTCGCCCTTCAGGGCGGAACAGGGGACTTCCCTTGAGACGCCGTCGCGGGCAAGGGCCTCATCTTGCCAAGCGGTGGGAACCACGTGGTTTTTCTCGAGTTGCGGCGGCATTCTCGAGTTACGACGGGGATCTCAGCCTTCCCCTTGGGTTGGCCCTGGGAAGCCCAATCTTCCCCTCGGGTTGCGAGGGAAAGCTGGGGGTGGCGCTCGAGTCACTGCAGGGCCTAAGAGACCTCACCTAAGCGTGTGTCCGGGACCTAATTTTCCTCTCCAGGGAAGGCAGGGATCTCGGGGTTGCATTCCAGGCTCCCCCGGGGAGTCAGGCCTCGTCTCGAGGGGAAGCCAAGGACTCCGCTCTCCTCTCGAGTCGCGACGCGGGTCTCTTGGAGCCCCCTGAGCGGCCTCAAGGGAGTCCAGCCTCCTCTTCCGTTTGGAGAGAGGACCCGGGATGGCTCTCCAGGCCATGCAGGAAAAGAAGGCCCTCAGCTCGCGAGGACGGGGGCGTCTCAGGGGTTTCCTCGAGCTGCGGCGCCCGTGGGGGTTTTCTCCCGAGGCACGACGAGGATCTCAGGGAGCCTCTCGTGCGGCGCCAGGGAAGTCAGGTCTCCATGCGCGTGGCGAGGGGGAGCGCGTCCTGGCTCTCGAGTCACGGGAGGGGACTAGGGCCTCGAGACGCGTTGAAGAAGGACTCTCGAGGTCTTTGTCGGGGGGCGGCGGGAAACCCTCGTGTCCCTCGCCTTCTGCCGGGGACCTTAGGGAACTTCCCAGGGTGCCTCTGAGAGGCGAGGGATCCTGTGGAGGTGGCGGGGCCCCTCGGGACTCCGCTGGGTCTGGCGCAACGGAAGAGGGCCTCACCTCGAGGGGAGGCAGGCACCTCAGGCTTCCTCTGCGTTTCGGACTCCGACCGCAGGGTCCCTGCAGAGTTGGGACAGGAGAGTCAGGCCTCGTCTTGTCTGAGGAAGGGAACCCCGCTGGCCTCTCGAGTTGCTCAGGGGGTCTCAGGCCCCTCGTCGAGCTGTGTGTGGAACCCGCGGGTCTTTGCGGACGATGCACGGGGGTGGCAGTGCCCCTTCGTGTTGTGCCTTCACCCACAGGGTTGCCTTCGAAGAGGGGTCCGGGCCTCGGGTCCTTCTCAAGAGCGGACCGGGGAATCGGGGGCGTTCGGCCTGTGGCCCCACCCACGTGGCTCGTCTCGAATTTCCTCGTGAGACCGGCCTCATCCTGAGGTGCGCCGGGAAGGCCGGGAACCCCTTCCAGACCACGCAGGGGAATCGCCTCTCCTGTCGCGATCAGGAGGGGAGAAGGGGCTCAGAGGAAGCGGTGCCGGGACCCTCGGTGTTCCCCTCGGGGGAACCCGGCGTGTCGGGGGACTTTTGGGGGTCGCAGGAAGGCTGTCAGGGACCGTCTCGCCCTTCAGGGCGGAACAGGGGACTTCCCTTGAGACGCCGTCGCGGGCAAGGGCCTCATCTTGCCAAGCGGTGGGAACCACGTGGTTTTTCTCGAGTTGCGGCGGCATTCTCGAGTTACGACGGGGATCTCAGCCTTCCCCTTGGGTTGGCCCTGGGAAGCCCAATCTTCCCCTCGGGTTGCGAGGGAAAGCTGGGGGTGGCGCTCGAGTCACTGCAGGGCCTAAGAGACCTCACCTAAGCGTGTGTCCGGGACCTAATTTTCCTCTCCAGGGAAGGCAGGGATCTCGGGGTTGCATTCCAGGCTCCCCCGGGGAGTCAGGCCTCGTCTCGAGGGGAAGCCAAGGACTCCGCTCTCCTCTCGAGTCGCGACGCGGGTCTCTTGGAGCCCCCTGAGCGGCCTCAAGGGAGTCCAGCCTCCTCTTCCGTTTGGAGAGAGGACCCGGGATTGCTCTCCAGGCCATGCAGGAAAAGAAGGCCCTCAGCTCGCGAGGACGGGGGCGTCTCAGGGGTTTCCTCGAGCTGCGGCGCCCGTGGGGGTTTTCTCCCGAGGCACGACGAGGATCTCAGGGAGCCTCTCGTGCGGCGCCAGGGAAGTCAGGTCTCCATGCGCGTGGCGAGGGGGAGCGCGTCCTGGCTCTCGAGTCACGGGAGGGGACTAGGGCCTCGAGACGCGTTGAAGAAGGACTCTCGAGGTCTTTGTCGGGGGGCGGCGGGAAACCCTCGTGTCCCTCGCCTTCTGCCGGGGACCTTAGGGAACTTCCCAGGGTGCCTCTGAGAGGCGAGGGATCCTGTGGAGGTGGCGGGGCCCCTCGGGACTCCGCTGGGTCTGGCGCAACGGAAGAGGGCCTCACCTCGAGGGGAGGCAGGCACCTCAGGCTTCCTCTGCGTTTCGGACTCCGACCGCAGGGTCCCTGCAGAGTTGGGACAGGAGAGTCAGGCCTCGTCTTGTCTGAGGAAGGGAACCCCGCTGGCCTCTCGAGTTGCTCAGGGGGTCTCAGGCCCCTCGTCGAGCTGTGTGTGGAACCCGCGGGTCTTTGCGGACGATGCACGGGGGTGGCAGTGCCCCTTCGTGTTGTGCCTTCACCCACAGGGTTGCCTTCGAAGAGGGGTCCGGGCCTCGGGTCCTTCTCAAGAGCGGACCGGGGAATCGGGGGCGTTCGGCCTGTGGCCCCACCCACGTGGCTCGTCTCGAATTTCCTCGTGAGACCGGCCTCATCCTGAGGTGCGCCGGGAAGGCCGGGAACCCCTTCCAGACCACGCAGGGGAATCGCCTCTCCTGTCGCGATCAGGAGGGGAGAAGGGGCTCAGAGGAAGCGGTGCCGGGACCCTCGGTGTTCCCCTCGCGGGAACCCGGCGTGTCGGGGGACTTTTGGGGGTCGCAGGAAGGCTGTCAGGGACCGTCTCGCCCTTCAGGGCGGAACAGGGGACTTCCCTTGAGACGCCGTCGCGGGCAAGGGCCTCATCTTGCCAAGCGGTGGGAACCACGTGGTTTTTCTCGAGTTGCGGCGGCATTCTCGAGTTACGACGGGGATCTCAGCCTTCCCCTTGGGTTGGCCCTGGGAAGCCCAATCTTCCCCTCGGGTTGCGAGGGAAAGCTGGGGGTGGCGCTCGAGTCACTGCAGGGCCTAAGAGACCTCACCTAAGCGTGTGTCCGGGACCTAATTTTCCTCTCCAGGGAAGGCAGGGATCTCGGGGTTGCATTCCAGGCTCCCCCGGGGAGTCAGGCCTCGTCTCGAGGGGAAGCCAAGGACTCCGCTCTCCTCTCGAGTCGCGACGCGGGTCTCTTGGAGCCCCCTGAGCGGCCTCAAGGGAGTCCAGCCTCCTCTTCCGTTTGGAGAGAGGACCCGGGATGGCTCTCCAGGCCATGCAGGAAAAGAAGGCCCTCAGCTCGCGAGGACGGGGGCGTCTCAGGGGTTTCCTCGAGCTGCGGCGCCCGTGGGGGTTTTCTCCCGAGGCACGACGAGGATCTCAGGGAGCCTCTCGTGCGGCGCCAGGGAAGTCAGGTCTCCATGCGCGTGGCGAGGGGGAGCGCGTCCTGGCTCTCGAGTCACGGGAGGGGACTAGGGCCTCGAGACGCGTTGAAGAAGGACTCTCGAGGTCTTTGTCGGGGGGCGGCGGGAAACCCTCGTGTCCCTCGCCTTCTGCCGGGGACCTTAGGGAACTTCCCAGGGTGCCTCTGAGAGGCGAGGGATCCTGTGGAGGTGGCGGGGCCCCTCGGGACTCCGCTGGGTCTGGCGCAACGGAAGAGGGCCTCACCTCGAGGGGAGGCAGGCACCTCAGGCTTCCTCTGCGTTTCGGACTCCGACCGCAGGGTCCCTGCAGAGTTGGGACAGGAGAGTCAGGCCTCGTCTTGTCTGAGGAAGGGAACCCCGCTGGCCTCTCGAGTTGCTCAGGGGGTCTCAGGCCCCTCGTCGAGCTGTGTGTGGAACCCGCGGGTCTTTGCGGACGATGCACGGGGGTGGCAGTGCCCCTTCGTGTTGTGCCTTCACCCACAGGGTTGCCTTCGAAGAGGGGTCCGGGCCTCGGGTCCTTCTCAAGAGCGGACCGGGGAATCGGGGGCGTTCGGCCTGTGGCCCCACCCACGTGGCTCGTCTCGAATTTCCTCGTGAGACCGGCCTCATCCTGAGGTGCGCCGGGAAGGCCGGGAACCCCTTCCAGACCACGCAGGGGAATCGCCTCTCCTGTCGCGATCAGGAGGGGAGAAGGGGCTCAGAGGAAGCGGTGCCGGGACCCTCGGTGTTCCCCTCGGGGGAACCCGGCGTGTCGGGGGACTTTTGGGGGTCGCAGGAAGGCTGTCAGGGACCGTCTCGCCCTTCAGGGCGGAACAGGGGACTTCCCTTGAGACGCCGTCGCGGGCAAGGGCCTCATCTTGCCAAGCGGTGGGAACCACGTGGTTTTTCTCGAGTTGCGGCGGCATTCTCGAGTTACGACGGGGATCTCAGCCTTCCCCTTGGGTTGGCCCTGGGAAGCCCAATCTTCCCCTCGGGTTGCGAGGGAAAGCTGGGGGTGGCGCTCGAGTCACTGCAGGGCCTAAGAGACCTCACCTAAGCGTGTGTCCGGGACCTAATTTTCCTCTCCAGGGAAGGCAGGGATCTCGGGGCTGCATTCCAGGCTCCCCCGGGGAGTCAGGCCTCGTCTCGAGGGGAAGCCAAGGACTCCGCTCTCCTCTCGAGTCGCGACGCGGGTCTCTTGGAGCCCCCTGAGCGGCCTCAAGGGAGTCCAGCCTCCTCTTCCGTTTGGAGAGAGGACCCGGGATTGCTCTCCAGGCCATGCAGGAAAAGAAGGCCCTCAGCTCGCGAGGACGGGGGCGTCTCAGGGGTTTCCTCGAGCTGCGGCGCCCGTGGGGGTTTTCTCCCGAGGCACGACGAGGATCTCAGGGAGCCTCTCGTGCGGCGCCAGGGAAGTCAGGTCTCCATGCGCGTGGCGAGGGGGAGCGCGTCCTGGCTCTCGAGTCACGGGAGGGGACTAGGGCCTCGAGACGCGTTGAAGAAGGACTCTCGAGGTCTTTGTCGGGGGGCGGCGGGAAACCCTCGTGTCCCTCGCCTTCTGCCGGGGACCTTAGGGAACTTCCCAGGGTGCCTCTGAGAGGCGAGGGAACCTGTGGAGGTGGCGGGGCCCCTCGGGACTCCGCTGGGTCTGGCGCAACGGAAGAGGGCCTCACCTCGAGGGGAGGCAGGCACCTCAGGCTTCCTCTGCGTTTCGGACTCCGACCGCAGGGTCCCTGCAGAGTTGGGACAGGAGAGTCAGGCCTCGTCTTGTCTGAGGAAGGGAACCCCGCTGGCCTCTCGAGTTGCTCAGGGGGTCTCAGGCCCCTCGTCGAGCTGTGTGTGGAACCCGCGGGTCTTTGCGGACGATGCACGGGGGTGGCAGTGCCCCTTCGTGTTGTGCCTTCACCCACAGGGTTGCCTTCGAAGAGGGGTCCGGGCCTCGGGTCCTTCTCAAGAGCGGACCGGGGAATCGGGGGCGTTCGGCCTGTGGCCCCACCCACGTGGCTCGTCTCGAATTTCCTCGTGAGACCGGCCTCATCCTGAGGTGCGCCGGGAAGGCCGGGAACCCCTTCCAGACCACGCAGGGGAATCGCCTCTCCTGTCGCGATCAGGAGGGGAGAAGGGGCTCAGAGGAAGCGGTGCCGGGACCCTCGGTGTTCCCCTCGCGGGAACCCGGCGTGTCGGGGGACTTTTGGGGGTCGCAGGAAGGCTGTCAGGGACCGTCTCGCCCTTCAGGGCGGAACAGGGGACTTCCCTTGAGACGCCGTCGCGGGCAAGGGCCTCATCTTGCCAAGCGGTGGGAACCACGTGGTTTTTCTCGAGTTGCGGCGGCATTCTCGAGTTACGACGGGGATCTCAGCCTTCCCCTTGGGTTGGCCCTGCGAAGCCCAATCTTCCCCTCGGGTTGCGAGGGAAAGCTGGGGGTGGCGCTCGAGTCACTGCAGGGCCTAAGAGACCTCACCTAAGCGTGTGTCCGGGACCTAATTTTCCTCTCCAGGGAAGGCCGGGATCTCGGGGTTGCATTCCAGGCTCCCCCGGGGAGTCAGGCCTCGTCTCGAGGGGAAGCCAAGGACTCCGCTCTCCTCTCGAGTCGCGACGCGGGTCTCTTGGAGCCCCCTGAGCGGCCTCAAGGGAGTCCAGCCTCCTCTTCCGTTTGGAGAGAGGACCCGGGATTGCTCTCCAGGCCATGCAGGAAAAGAAGGCCCTCAGCTCGCGAGGACGGGGGCGTCTCAGGGGTTTCCTCGAGCTGCGGCGCCCGTGGGGGTTTTCTCCCGAGGCACGACGAGGATCTCAGGGAGCCTCTCGTGCGGCGCCAGGGAAGTCAGGTCTCCATGCGCGTGGCGAGGGGGAGCGCGTCCTGGCTCTCGAGTCACGGGAGGGGACTAGGGCCTCGAGACGCGTTGAAGAAGGACTCTCGAGGTCTTTGTCGGGGGGCGGCGGGAAACCCTCGTGTCCCTCGCCTTCTGCCGGGGACCTTAGGGAACTTCCCAGGGTGCCTCTGAGAGGCGAGGGATCCTGTGGAGGTGGCGGGGCCCCTCGGGACTCCGCTGGGTCTGGCGCAACGGAAGAGGGCCTCACCTCGAGGGGAGGCAGGCACCTCAGGCTTCCTCTGCGTTTCGGACTCCGACCGCAGGGTCCCTGCAGAGTTGGGACAGGAGAGTCAGGCCTCGTCTTGTCTGAGGAAGGGAACCCCGCTGGCCTCTCGAGTTGCTCAGGGGGTCTCAGGCCCCTCGTCGAGCTGTGTGTGGAACCCGCGGGTCTTTGCGGACGATGCACGGGGGTGGCAGTGCCCCTTCGTGTTGTGCCTTCACCCACAGGGTTGCCTTCGAAGAGGGGTCCGGGCCTCGGGTCCTTCTCAAGAGCGGACCGGGGAATCGGGGGCGTTCGGCCTGTGGCCCCACCCACGTGGCTCGTCTCGAATTTCCTCGTGAGACCGGCCTCATCCTGAGGTGCGCCGGGAAGGCCGGGAACCCCTTCCAGACCACGCAGGGGAATCGCCTCTCCTGTCGCGATCAGGAGGGGAGAAGGGGCTCAGAGGAAGCGGTGCCGGGACCCTCGGTGTTCCCCTCGGGGGAACCCGGCGTGTCGGGGGACTTCTGGGGGTCGCAGGAAGGCTGTCAGGGACCGTCTCGCCCTTCAGGGCGGAACAGGGGACTTCCCTTGAGACGCCATCGCGGGCAAGGGCCTCATCTTGCCAAGCGGTGGGAACCACGTGGTTTTTCTCGAGTTGCGGCGGCATTCTCGAGTTACGACGGGGATCTCAGCCTTCCCCTTGGGTTGGCCCTGGGAAGCCCAATCTTCCCCTCGGGTTGCGAGGGAAAGCTGGGGGTGGCGCTCGAGTCACTGCAGGGCCTAAGAGACCTCACCTAAGCGTGTGTCCGGGACCTAATTTTCCTCTCCAGGGAAGGCCGGGATCTCGGGGTTGCATTCCAGGCTCCCCCGGGGAGTCAGGCCTCGTCTCGAGGGGAAGCCAAGGACTCCGCTCTCCTCTCGAGTCGCGACGCGGGTCTCTTGGAGCCCCCTGAGCGGCCTCAAGGGAGTCCAGCCTCCTCTTCCGTTTGGAGAGAGGACCCGGGATTGCTCTCCAGGCCATGCAGGAAAAGAAGGCCCTCAGCTCGCGAGGACGGGGGCGTCTCAGGGGTTTCCTCGAGCTGCGGCGCCCGTGGGGGTTTTCTCCCGAGGCACGACGAGGATCTCAGGGAGCCTCTCGTGCGGCGCCAGGGAAGTCAGGTCTCCATGCGCGTGGCGAGGGGGAGCGCGTCCTGGCTCTCGAGTCACGGGAGGGGACTAGGGCCTCGAGACGCGTTGAAGAAGGACTCTCGAGGTCTTTGTCGGGGGGCGGCGGGAAACCCTCGTGTCCCTCGCCTTCTGCCGGGGACCTTAGGGAACTTCCCAGGGTGCCTCTGAGAGGCGAGGGATCCTGTGGAGGTGGCGGGGCCCCTCGGGACTCCGCTGGGTCTGGCGCAACGGAAGAGGGCCTCACCTCGAGGGGAGGCAGGCACCTCAGGCTTCCTCTGCGTTTCGGACTCCGACCGCAGGGTCCCTGCAGAGTTGGGACAGGAGAGTCAGGCCTCGTCTTGTCTGAGGAAGGGAACCCCGCTGGCCTCTCGAGTTGCTCAGGGGGTCTCAGGCCCCTCGTCGAGCTGTGTGTGGAACCCGCGGGTCTTTGCGGACGATGCACGGGGGTGGCAGTGCCCCTTCGTGTTGTGCCTTCACCCACAGGGTTGCCTTCGAAGAGGGGTCCGGGCCTCGGGTCCTTCTCAAGAGCGGACCGGGGAATCGGGGGCGTTCGGCCTGTGGCCCCACCCACGTGGCTCGTCTCGAATTTCCTCGTGAGACCGGCCTCATCCTGAGGCGCGCCGGGAAGGCCGGGAACCCCTTCCAGACCACGCAGGGGAATCGCCTCTCCTGTCGCGATCAGGAGGGGAGAAGGGGCTCAGAGGAAGCGGTGCCGGGACCCTCGGTGTTCCCCTCGGGGGAACCCGGCGTGTCGGGGGACTTTTGGGGGTCGCAGGAAGGCTGTCAGGGACCGTCTCGCCCTTCAGGGCGGAACAGGGGACTTCCCTTGAGACGCCGTCGCGGGCAAGGGCCTCATCTTGCCAAGCGGTGGGAACCACGTGGTTTTTCTCGAGTTGCGGCGGCATTCTCGAGTTACGACGGGGATCTCAGCCTTCCCCTTGGGTTGGCCCTGGGAAGCCCAATCTTCCCCTCGGGTTGCGAGGGAAAGCTGGGGGTGGCGCTCGAGTCACTGCAGGGCCTAAGAGACCTCACCTAAGCGTGTGTCCGGGACCTAATTTTCCTCTCCAGGGAAGGCAGGGATCTCGGGGTTGCATTCCAGGCTCCCCCGGGGAGTCAGGCCTCGTCTCGAGGGGAAGCCAAGGACTCCGCTCTCCTCTCGAGTCGCGACGCGGGTCTCTTGGAGCCCCCTGAGCGGCCTCAAGGGAGTCCAGCCTCCTCTTCCGTTTGGAGAGAGGACCCGGGATTGCTCTGCAGGCCATGCAGGAAAAGCAGGCCCTAAGCTCGCGAGGACGGGGGCGTCTCAGGGGTTTCCTCGAGCTGCGGCGCCCGTGGGGGTTTTCTCCCGAGGCACGACGAGGATCTCAGGGAGCCTCTCGTGCGGCGCCAGGGAAGTCAGGTCTCCATGCGCGTGGCGAGGGGGAGCGCGTCCTGGCTCTCGAGTCACGGGAGGGGACTAGGGCCTCGAGACGCGTTGAAGAAGGACTCTCGAGGTCTTTGTCGGGGGGCGGCGGGAAACCCTCGTGTCCCTCGCCTTCTGCCGGGGACCTTAGGGAGCTTCCCAGGGTGCCTCTGAGAGGCGAGGGATCCTGTGGAGGTGGCGGGGCCCCTCGGGACTCCGCTGGGTCTGGCGCAACGGAAGAGGGCCTCACCTCGAGGGGAGGCAGGCACCTCAGGCTTCCTCTGCGTTTCGGACTCCGACCGCAGGGTCCCTGCAGAGTTGGGACAGGAGAGTCAGGCCTCGTCTTGTCTGAGGAAGGGAACCCCGCTGGCCTCTCGAGTTGCTCAGGGGGTCTCAGGCCCCTCGTCGAGCTGTGTGTGGAACCCGCGGGTCTTTGCGGACGATGCACGGGGGTGGCAGTGCCCCTTCGTGTTGTGCCTTCAGCCACAGGGTTGCCTTCGAAGAGGGGTCCGGGCCTCGGGTCCTTCTCAAGAGCGGACCGGGGAATCGGGGGCGTTCGGCCTGTGGCCCCACCCACGTGGCTCGTCTCGAATTTCCTCGTGAGACCGGCCTCATCCTGAGGTGCGCCGGGAAGGCCGGGAACCCCTTCCAGACCACGCAGGGGAATCGCCTCTCCTGTCGCGATCAGGAGGGGAGAAGGGGCTCAGAGGAAGCGGTGCCGGGACCCTCGGTGTTCCCCTCGGGGGAACCCGGCGTGTCGGGGGACTTTTGGGGGTCGCAGGAAGGCTGTCAGGGACCGTCTCGCCCTTCAGGGCGGAACAGGGGACTTCCCTTGAGACGCCGTCGCGGGCAAGGGCCTCATCTTGCCAAGCGGTGGGAACCACGTGGTTTTTCTCGAGTTGCGGCGGCATTCTCGAGTTACGACGGGGATCTCAGCCTTCCCCTTGGGTTGGCCCTGGGAAGCCCAATCTTCCCCTCGGGTTGCGAGGGAAAGCTGGGGGTGGCGCTCGAGTCACTGCAGGGCCTAAGAGACCTCACCTAAGCGTGTGTCCGGGACCTAATTTTCCTCTCCAGGGAAGGCAGGGATCTCGGGGTTGCATTCCAGGCTCCCCCGGGGAGTCAGGCCTCGTCTCGAGGGGAAGCCAAGGACTCCGCTCTCCTCTCGAGTCGCGACGCGGGTCTCTTGGAGCCCCCTGAGCGGCCTCAAGGGAGTCCAGCCTCCTCTTCCGTTTGGAGAGAGGACCCGGGATTGCTCTCCAGGCCATGCAGGAAAAGAAGGCCCTCAGCTCGCGAGGACGGGGGCGTCTCAGGGGTTTCCTCGAGCTGCGGCGCCCGTGGGGGTTTTCTCCCGAGGCACGACGAGGATCTCAGGGAGCCTCTCGTGCGGCGCCAGGGAAGTCAGGTCTCCATGCGCGTGGCGAGGGGGAGCGCGTCCTGGCTCTCGAGTCACGGGAGGGGACTAGGGCCTCGAGACGCGTTGAAGAAGGACTCTCGAGGTCTTTGTCGGGGGGCGGCGGGAAACCCTCGTGTCCCTCGCCTTCTGCCGGGGACCTTAGGGAGCTTCCCAGGGTGCCTCTGAGAGGCGAGGGATCCTGTGGAGGTGGCGGGGCCCCTCGGGACTCCGCTGGGTCTGGCGCAACGGAAGAGGGCCTCACCTCGAGGGGAGGCAGGCACCTCAGGCTTCCTCTGCGTTTCGGACTCCGACCGCAGGGTCCCTGCAGAGTTGGGACAGGAGAGTCAGGCCTCGTCTTGTCTGAGGAAGGGAACCCCGCTGGCCTCTCGAGTTGCTCAGGAGGTCTCAGGCCCCTCGTCGAGCTGTGTGTGGAACCCGCGGGTCTTTGCGGACGATGCACGGGGGTGGCAGTGCCCCTTCGTGTTGTGCCTTCACCCACAGGGTTGCCTTCGAAGAGGGGTCCGGGCCTCGGGTCCTTCTCAAGAGTGGACCGGGGAATCGGGGGCGTTCGGCCTGTGGCCCCACCCACGTGGCTCGTCTCGAATTTCCTCGTGAGACCGGCCTCATCCTGAGGTGCGCCGGGAAGGCCGGGAACCCCTTCCAGATCACGCAGGGGAATCGCCTCTCCTGTCGCGATCAGGAGGGGAGAAGGGGCTCAGAGGAAGCGGTGCCGGGACCCTCGGTGTTCCCCTCGGGGGAACCCGGCGTGTCGGGGGACTTTTGGGGGTCGCAGGAAGGCTGTCAGGGACCGTCTCGCCCTTCAGGGCGGAACAGGGGACTTCCCTTGAGACGCCGTCGCGGGCAAGGGCCTCATCTTGCCAAGCGGTGGGAACCACGTGGTTCTTCTCGAGTTGCGGCGGCATTCTCGAGTTACGACGGGGATCTCAGCCTTCCCCTTGGGTTGGCCCTGGGAAGCCCAATCTTCCCCTCGGGTTGCGAGGGAAAGCTGGGGGTGGCGCTCGAGTCACTGCAGGGCCTAAGAGACCTCACCTAAGCGTGTGTCCGGGACCTAATTTTCCTCTCCAGGGAAGGCAGGGATCTCGGGGTTGCATTCCAGGCTCCCCCGGGGAGTCAGGCCTCGTCTCGAGGGGAAGCCAAGGACTCCGCTCTCCTCTCGAGTCGCGACGCGGGTCTCTTGGAGCCCCCTGAGCGGCCTCAAGGGAGTCCAGCCTCCTCTTCCGTTTGGAGAGAGGACCCGGGATTGCTCTCCAGGCCATGCAGGAAAAGAAGGCCCTCAGCTCGCGAGGACGGGGGCGTCTCAGGGGTTTCCTCGAGCTGCGGCGCCCGTGGGGGTTTTCTCCCGAGGCACGACGAGGATCTCAGGGAGCCTCTCGTGCGGCGCCAGGGAAGTCAGGTCTCCATGCGCGTGGCGAGGGGGAGCGCGTCCTGGCTCTCGAGTCACGGGAGGGGACTAGGGCCTCGAGACGCGTTGAAGAAGGACTCTCGAGGTCTTTGTCGGGGGGCGGCGGGAAACCCTCGTGTCCCTCGCCTTCTGCCGGGGACCTTAGGGAACTTCCCAGGGTGCCTCTGAGAGGCGAGGGATCCTGTGGAGGTGGCGGGGCCCCTCGGGACTCCGCTGGGTCTGGCGCAACGGAAGAGGGCCTCACCTCGAGGGGAGGCAGGCACCTCAGGCTTCCTCTGCGTTTCGGACTCCGACCGCAGGGTCCCTGCAGAGTTGGGACAGGAGAGTCAGGCCTCGTCTTGTCTGAGGAAGGGAACCCCGCTGGCCTCTCGAGTTGCTCAGGGGGTCTCAGGCCCCTCGTCGAGCTGTGTGTGGAACCCGCGGGTCTTTGCGGACGATGCACGGGGGTGGCAGTGCCCCTTCGTGTTGTGCCTTCACCCACAGGGTTGCCTTCGAAGAGGGGTCCGGGCCTCGGGTCCTTCTCAAGAGCGGACCGGGGAATCGGGGGCGTTCGGCCTGTGGCCCCACCCACGTGGCTCGTCTCGAATTTCCTCGTGAGACCGGCCTCATCCTGAGGTGCGCCGGGAAGGCCGGGAACCCCTTCCAGACCACGCAGGGGAATCGCCTCTCCTGTCGCGATCAGGAGGGGAGAAGGGGCTCAGAGGAAGCGGTGCCGGGACCCTCGGTGTTCCCCTCGGGGGAACCCGGCGTGTCGGGGGACTTTTGGGGGTCGCAGGAAGGCTGTCAGGGACCGTCTCGCCCTTCAGGGCGGAACAGGGGACTTCCCTTGAGACGCCGTCGCGGGCAAGGGCCTCATCTTGCCAAGCGGTGGGAACCACGTGGTTTTTCTCGAGTTGCGGCGGCATTCTCGAGTTACGACGGGGATCTCAGCCTTCCCCTTGGGTTGGCCCTGGGAAGCCCAATCTTCCCCTCGGGTTGCGAGGGAAAGCTGGGGGTGGCGCTCGAGTCACTGCAGGGCCTAAGAGACCTCACCTAAGCGTGTGTCCGGGACCTAATTTTCCTCTCCAGGGAAGGCAGGGATCTCGGGGTTGCATTCCAGGCTGCCCCGGGGAGTCAGGCCTCGTCTCGAGGGGAAGCCAAGGACTCCGCTCTCCTCTCGAGTCGCGACGCGGGTCTCTTGGAGCCCCCTGAGCGGCCTCAAGGGAGTCCAGCCTCCTCTTCCGTTTGGAGAGAGGACCCGGGATTGCTCTCCAGGCCATGCAGGAAAAGAAGGCCCTCAGCTCGCGAGGACGGGGGCGTCTCAGGGGTTTCCTCGAGCTGCGGCGCCCGTGGGGGTTTTCTCCCGAGGCACGACGAGGATCTCAGGGAGCCTCTCGTGCGGCGCCAGGGAAGTCAGGTCTCCATGCGCGTGGCGAGGGGGAGCGCGTCCTGGCTCTCGAGTCACGGGAGGGGACTAGGGCCTCGAGACGCGTTGAAGAAGGACTCTCGAGGTCTTTGTCGGGGGGCGGCGGGAAACCCTCGTGTCCCTCGCCTTCTGCCGGGGACCTTAGGGAACTTCCCAGGGTGCCTCTGAGAGGCGAGGGATCCTGTGGAGGTGGCGGGGCCCCTCGGGACTCCGCTGGGTCTGGCGCAACGGAAGAGGGCCTCACCTCGAGGGGAGGCAGGCACCTCAGGCTTCCTCTGCGTTTCGGACTCCGACCGCAGGGTCCCTGCAGAGTTGGGACAGGAGAGTCAGGCCTCGTCTTGTCTGAGGAAGGGAACCCCGCTGGCCTCTCGAGTTGCTCAGGGGGTCTCAGGCCCCTCGTCGAGCTGTGTGTGGAACCCGCGGGTCTTTGCGGACGATGCACGGGGGTGGCAGTGCCCCTTCGTGTTGTGCCTTCACCCACAGGGTTGCCTTCGAAGAGGGGTCCGGGCCTCGGGTCCTTCTCAAGAGCGGACCGGGGAATCGGGGGCGTTCGGCCTGTGGCCCCACCCACGTGGCTCGTCTCGAATTTCCTCGTGAGACCGGCCTCATCCTGAGGTGCGCCGGGAAGGCCGGGAACCCCTTCCAGACCACGCAGGGGAATCGCCTCTCCTGTCGCGATCAGGAGGGGAGAAGGGGCTCAGAGGAAGCGGTGCCGGGACCCTCGGTGTTCCCCTCGGGGGAACCCGGCGTGTCGGGGGACTTTTGGGGGTCGCAGGAAGGCTGTCAGGGACCGTCTCGCCCTTCAGGGCGGAACAGGGGACTTCCCTTGAGACGCCGTCGCGGGCAAGGGCCTCATCTTGCCAAGCGGTGGGAACCACGTGGTTTTTCTCGAGTTGCGGCGGCATTCTCGAGTTACGACGGGGATCTCAGCCTTCCCCTTGGGTTGGCCCTGGGAAGCCCAATCTTCCCCTCGGGTTGCGAGGGAAAGCTGGGGGTGGCGCTCGAGTCACTGCAGGGCCTAAGAGACCTCACCTAAGCGTGTGTCCGGGACCTAATTTTCCTCTCCAGGGAAGGCAGGGATCTCGGGGTTGCATTCCAGGCTCCCCCGGGGAGTCAGGCCTCGTCTCGAGGGGAAGCCAAGGACTCCGCTCTCCTCTCGAGTCGCGACGCGGGTCTCTTGGAGCCCCCTGAGCGGCCTCAAGGGAGTCCAGCCTCCTCTTCCGTTTGGAGAGAGGACCCGGGATTGCTCTCCAGGCCATGCAGGAAAAGAAGGCCCTCAGCTCGCGAGGACGGGGGCGTCTCAGGGGTTTCCTCGAGCTGCGGCGCCCGTGGGGGTTTTCTCCCGAGGCACGACGAGGATCTCAGGGAGCCTCTCGTGCGGCGCCAGGGAAGTCAGGTCTCCATGCGCGTGGCGAGGGGGAGCGCGTCCTGGCTCTCGAGTCACGGGAGGGGACTAGGGCCTCGAGACGCCTTGAAGAAGGACTCTCGAGGTCTTTGTCGGGGGGCGGCGGGAAACCCTCGTGTCCCTCGCCTTCTGCCGGGGACCTTAGGGAACTTCCCAGGGTGCCTCTGAGAGGCGAGGGATCCTGTGGAGGTGGCGGGGCCCCTCGGGACTCCGCTGGGTCTGGCGCAACGGAAGAGGGCCTCACCTCGAGGGGAGGCAGGCACCTCAGGCTTCCTCTGCGTTTCGGACTCCGACCGCAGGGTCCCTGCAGAGTTGGGACAGGAGAGTCAGGCCTCGTCTTGTCTGAGGAAGGGAACCCCGCTGGCCTCTCGAGTTGCTCAGGGGGTCTCAGGCCCCTCGTCGAGCTGTGTGTGGAACCCGCGGGTCTTTGCGGACGATGCACGGGGGTGGCAGTGCCCCTTCGTGTTGTGCCTTCACCCACAGGGTTGCCTTCGAAGAGGGGTCCGGGCCTCGGGTCCTTCTCAAGAGCGGACCGGGGAATCGGGGGCGTTCGGCCTGTGGCCCCACCCACGTGGCTCGTCTCGAATTTCCTCGTGAGACCGGCCTCATCCTGAGGTGCGCCGGGAAGGCCGGGAACCCCTTCCAGACCACGCAGGGGAATCGCCTCTCCTGTCGCGATCAGGAGGGGAGAAGGGGCTCAGAGGAAGCGGTGCCGGGACCCTCGGTGTTCCCCTCGGGGGAACCCGGCGTGTCGGGGGACTTTTGGGGGTCGCAGGAAGGCTGTCAGGGACCGTCTCGCCCTTCAGGGTGGAACAGGGGACTTCCCTTGAGACGCCGTCGCGGGCAAGGGCCTCATCTTGCCAAGCGGTGGGAACCACGTGGTTTTTCTCGAGTTGCGGCGGCATTCTCGAGTTACGACGGGGATCTCAGCCTTCCCCTTGGGTTGGCCCTGGGAAGCCCAATCTTCCCCTCGGGTTGCGAGGGAAAGCTGGGGGTGGCGCTCGAGTCACTGCAGGGCCTAAGAGACCTCACCTAAGCGTGTGTCCGGGACCTAATTTTCCTCTCCAGGGAAGGCAGGGATCTCGGGGTTGCATTCCAGGCTCCCCCGGGGAGTCAGGCCTCGTCTCGAGGGGAAGCCAAGGACTCCGCTCTCCTCTCGAGTCGCGACGCGGGTCTCTTGGAGCCCCCTGAGCGGCCTCAAGGGAGTCCAGCCTCCTCTTCCGTTTGGAGAGAGGACCCGGGATGGCTCTCCAGGCCATGCAGGAAAAGAAGGCCCTCAGCTCGCGAGGACGGGGGCGTCTCAGGGGTTTCCTCGAGCTGCGGCGCCCGTGGGGGTTTTCTCCCGAGGCACGACGAGGATCTCAGGGAGCCTCTCGTGCGGCGCCAGGGAAGTCAGGTCTCCATGCGCGTGGCGAGGGGGAGCGCGTCCTGGCTCTCGAGTCACGGGAGGGGACTAGGGCCTCGAGACGCGTTGAAGAAGGACTCTCGAGGTCTTTGTCGGGGGGCGGCGGGAAACCCTCGTGTCCCTCGCCTTCTGCCGGGGACCTTAGGGAGCTTCCCAGGGTGCCTCTGAGAGGCGAGGGATCCTGTGGAGGTGGCGGGGCCCCTCGGGACTCCGCTGGGTCTGGCGCAACGGAAGAGGGCCTCACCTCGAGGGGAGGCAGGCACCTCAGGCTTCCTCTGCGTTTCGGACTCCGACCGCAGGGTCCCTGCAGAGTTGGGACAGGAGAGTCAGGCCTCGTCTTGTCTGAGGAAGGGAACCCCGCTGGCCTCTCGAGTTGCTCAGGGGGTCTCAGGCCCCTCGTCGAGCTGTGTGTGGAACCCGCGGGTCTTTGCGGACGATGCACGGGGGTGGCAGTGCCCCTTCGTGTTGTGCCTTCACCCACAGGGTTGCCTTCGAAGAGGGGTCCGGGCCTCGGGTCCTTCTCAAGAGCGGACCGGGGAATCGGGGGCGTTCGGCCTGTGGCCCCACCCACGTGGCTCGTCTCGAATTTCCTCGTGAGACCGGCCTCATCCTGAGGTGCGCCGGGAAGGCCGGGAACCCCTTCCAGACCACGCAGGGGAATCGCCTCTCCTGTCGCGATCAGGAGGGGAGAAGGGGCTCAGAGGAAGCGGTGCCGGGACCCTCGGTGTTCCCCTCGGGGGAACCCGGCGTGTCGGGGGACTTTTGGGGGTCGCAGGAAGGCTGTCAGGGACCGTCTCGCCCTTCAGGGCGGAACAGGGGACTTCCCTTGAGACGCCGTCGCGGGCAAGGGCCTCATCTTGCCAAGCGGTGGGAACCACGTGGTTTTTCTCGAGTTGCGGCGGCATTCTCGAGTTACGACGGGGATCTCAGCCTTCCCCTTGGGTTGGCCCTGGGAAGCCCAATCTTCCCCTCGGGTTGCGAGGGAAAGCTGGGGGTGGCGCTCGAGTCACTGCAGGGCCTAAGAGACCTCACCTAAGCGTGTGTCCGGGACCTAATTTTCCTCTCCAGGGAAGGCAGGGATCTCGGGGTTGCATTCCAGGCTCCCCCGGGGAGTCAGGCCTCGTCTCGAGGGGAAGCCAAGGACTCCGCTCTCCTCTCGAGTCGCGACGCGGGTCTCTTGGAGCCCCCTGAGCGGCCTCAAGGGAGTCCAGCCTCCTCTTCCGTTTGGAGAGAGGACCCGGGATTGCTCTCCAGGCCATGCAGGAAAAGAAGGCCCTCAGCTCGCGAGGACGGGGGCGTCTCAGGGGTTTCCTCGAGCTGCGGCGCCCGTGGGGGTTTTCTCCCGAGGCACGACGAGGATCTCAGGGAGCCTCTCGTGCGGCGCCAGGGAAGTCAGGTCTCCATGCGCGTGGCGAGGGGGAGCGCGTCCTGGCTCTCGAGTCACGGGAGGGGACTAGGGCCTCGAGACGCGTTGAAGAAGGACTCTCGAGGTCTTTGTCGGGGGGCGGCGGGAAACCCTCGTGTCCCTCGCCTTCTGCCGGGGACCTTAGGGAACTTCCCAGGGTGCCTCTGAGAGGCGAGGGATCCTGTGGAGGTGGCGGGGCCCCTCGGGACTCCGCTGGGTCTGGCGCAACGGAAGAGGGCCTCACCTCGAGGGGAGGCAGGCACCTCAGGCTTCCTCTGCGTTTCGGACTCCGACCGCAGGGTCCCTGCAGAGTTGGGACAGGAGAGTCAGGCCTCGTCTTGTCTGAGGAAGGGAACCCCGCTGGCCTCTCGAGTTGCTCAGGGGGTCTCAGGCCCCTCGTCGAGCTGTGTGTGGAACCCGCGGGTCTTTGCGGACGATGCACGGGGGTGGCAGTGCCCCTTCGTGTTGTGCCTTCACCCACAGGGTTGCCTTCGAAGAGGGGTCCGGGCCTCGGGTCCTTCTCAAGAGCGGACCGGGGAATCGGGGGCGTTCGGCCTGTGGCCCCACCCACGTGGATCGTCTCGAATTTCCTCGTGAGACCGGCCTCATCCTGAGGTGCGCCGGGAAGGCCGGGAACCCCTTCCAGACCACGCAGGGGAATCGCCTCTCCTGTCGCGATCAGGAGGGGAGAAGGGGCTCAGAGGAAGCGGTGCCGGGACCCTCGGTGTTCCCCTCGGGGGAACCCGGCGTGTCGGGGGACTTTTGGGGGTCGCAGGAAGGCTGTCAGGGACCGTCTCGCCCTTCAGGGCGGAACAGGGGACTTCCCTTGAGACGCCGTCGCGGGCAAGGGCCTCATCTTGCCAAGCGGTGGGAACCACGTGGTTTTTCTCGAGTTGCGGCGGCATTCTCGAGTTACGACGGGGATCTCAGCCTTCCCCTTGGGTTGGCCCTGGGAAGCCCAATCTTCCCCTCGGGTTGCGAGGGAAAGCTGGGGGTGGCGCTCGAGTCACTGCAGGGCCTAAGAGACCTCAACTAAGCGTGTGTCCGGGACCTAATTTTCCTCTCCAGGGAAGGCAGGGATCTCGGGGTTGCATTCCAGGCTCCCCCGGGGAGTCAGGCCTCGTCTCGAGGGGAAGCCAAGGACTCCGCTCTCCTCTCGAGTCGCGACGCGGGTCTCTTGGAGCCCCCTGAGCGGCCTCAAGGGAGTCCAGCCTCCTCTTCCGTTTGGAGAGAGGACCCGGGATTGCTCTCCAGGCCATGCAGGAAAAGAAGGCCCTCAGCTCGCGAGGACGGGGGCGTCTCAGGGGTTTCCTCGAGCTGCGGCGCCCGTGGGGGTTTTCTCCCGAGGCACGACGAGGATCTCAGGGAGCCTCTCGTGCGGCGCCAGGGAAGTCAGGTCTCCATGCGCGTGGCGAGGGGGAGCGCGTCCTGGCTCTCGAGTCACGGGAGGGGACTAGGGCCTCGAGACGCGTTGAAGAAGGACTCTCGAGGTCTTTGTCGGGGGGCGGCGGGAAACCCTCGTGTCCCTCGCCTTCTGCCGGGGACCTTAGGGAGCTTCCCAGGGTGCCTCTGAGAGGCGAGGGATCCTGTGGAGGTGGCGGGGCCCCTCGGGACTCCGCTGGGTCTGGCGCAACGGAAGAGGGCCTCACCTCGAGGGGAGGCAGGCACCTCAGGCTTCCTCTGCGTTTCGGACTCCGACCGCAGGGTCCCTGCAGAGTTGGGACAGGAGAGTCAGGCCTCGTCTTGTCTGAGGAAGGGAACCCCGCTGGCCTCTCGAGTTGCTCAGGGGGTCTCAGGCCCCTCGTCGAGCTGTGTGTGGAACCCGCGGGTCTTTGCGGACGATGCACGGGGGTGGCAGTGCCCCTTCGTGTTGTGCCTTCACCCACAGGGTTGCCTTCGAAGAGGGGTCCGGGCCTCGGGTCCTTCTCAAGAGCGGACCGGGGAATCGGGGGCGTTCGGCCTGTGGCCCCACCCACGTGGCTCGTCTCGAATTTCCTCGTGAGACCGGCCTCATCCTGAGGTGCGCCGGGAAGGCCGGGAACCCCTTCCAGACCACGCAGGGGAATCGCCTCTCCTGTCGCGATCAGGAGGGGAGAAGGGGCTCAGAGGAAGCGGTGCCGGGACCCTCGGTGTTCCCCTCGGGGGAACCCGGCGTGTCGGGGGACTTTTGGGGGTCGCAGGAAGGCTGTCAGGGACCGTCTCGCCCTTCAGGGCGGAACAGGGGACTTCCCTTGAGACGCCGTCGCGGGCAAGGGCCTCATCTTGCCAAGCGGTGGGAACCACGTGGTTTTTCTCGAGTTGCGGCGGCATTCTCGAGTTACGACGGGGATCTCAGCCTTCCCCTTGGGTTGGCCCTGGGAAGCCCAATCTTCCCCTCGGGTTGCGAGGGAAAGCTGGGGGTGGCGCTCGAGTCACTGCAGGGCCTAAGAGACCTCACCTAAGCGTGTGTCCGGGACCTAATTTTCCTCTCCAGGGAAGGCAGGGATCTCGGGGTTGCATTCCAGGCTCCCCCGGGGAGTCAGGCCTCGTCTCGAGGGGAAGCCAAGGACTCCGCTCTCCTCTCGAGTCGCGACGCGGGTCTCTTGGAGCCCCCTGAGCGGCCTCAAGGGAGTCCAGCCTCCTCTTCCGTTTGGAGAGAGGACCCGGGATTGCTCTCCAGGCCATGCAGGAAAAGAAGGCCCTCAGCTCGCGAGGACGGGGGCGTCTCAGGGGTTTCCTCGAGCTGCGGCGCCCGTGGGGGTTTTCTCCCGAGGCACGACGAGGATCTCAGGGAGCCTCTCGTGCGGCGCCAGGGAAGTCAGGTCTCCATGCGCGTGGCGAGGGGGAGCGCGTCCTGGCTCTCGAGTCACGGGAGGGGACTAGGGCCTCGAGACGCGTTGAAGAAGGACTCTCGAGGTCTTTGTCGGGGGGCGGCGGGAAACCCTCGTGTCCCTCGCCTTCTGCCGGGGACCTTAGGGAGCTTCCCAGGGTGCCTCTGAGAGGCGAGGGATCCTGTGGAGGTGGCGGGGCCCCTCGGGACTCCGCTGGGTCTGGCGCAACGGAAGAGGGCCTCACCTCGAGGGGAGGCAGGCACCTCAGGCTTCCTCTGCGTTTCGGACTCCGACCGCAGGGTCCCTGCAGAGTTGGGACAGGAGAGTCAGGCCTCGTCTTGTCTGAGGAAGGGAACCCCGCTGGCCTCTCGAGTTGCTCAGGGGGTCTCAGGCCCCTCGTCGAGCTGTGTGTGGAACCCGCGGGTCTTTGCGGACGATGCACGGGGGTGGCAGTGCCCCTTCGTGTTGTGCCTTCACCCACAGGGTTGCCTTCGAAGAGGGGTCCGGGCCTCGGGTCCTTCTCAAGAGCGGACCGGGGAATCGGGGGCGTTCGGCCTGTGGCCCCACCCACGTGGCTCGTCTCGAATTTCCTCGTGAGACCGGCCTCATCCTGAGGTGCGCCGGGAAGGCCGGGAACCCCTTCCAGACCACGCAGGGGAATCGCCTCTCCTGTCGCGATCAGGAGGGGAGAAGGGGCTCAGAGGAAGCGGTGCCGGGACCCTCGGTGTTCCCCTCGGGGGAACCCGGCGTGTCGGGGGACTTTTGGGGGTCGCAGGAAGGCTGTCAGGGACCGTCTCGCCCTTCAGGGCGGAACAGGGGACTTCCCTTGAGACGCCGTCGCGGGCAAGGGCCTCATCTTGCCAAGCGGTGGGAACCACGTGGTTTTTCTCGAGTTGCGGCGGCATTCTCGAGTTACGACGGGGATCTCAGCCTTCCCCTTGGGTTGGCCCTGGGAAGCCCAATCTTCCCCTCGGGTTGCGAGGGAAAGCTGGGGGTGGCGCTCGAGTCACTGCAGGGCCTAAGAGACCTCACCTAAGCGTGTGTCCGGGACCTAATTTTCCTCTCCAGGGAAGGCAGGGATCTCGGGGTTGCATTCCAGGCTCCCCCGGGGAGTCAGGCCTCGTCTCGAGGGGAAGCCAAGGACTCCGCTCTCCTCTCGAGTCGCGACGCGGGTCTCTTGGAGCCCCCTGAGCGGCCTCAAGGGAGTCCAGCCTCCTCTTCCGTTTGGAGAGAGGACCCGGGATTGCTCTCCAGGCCATGCAGGAAAAGAAGGCCCTCAGCTCGCGAGGACGGGGGCGTCTCAGGGGTTTCCTCGAGCTGCGGCGCCCGTGGGGGTTTTCTCCCGAGGCACGACGAGGATCTCAGGGAGCCTCTCGTGCGGCGCCAGGGAAGTCAGGTCTCCATGCGCGTGGCGAGGGGGAGCGCGTCCTGGCTCTCGAGTCACGGGAGGGGACTAGGGCCTCGAGACGCGTTGAAGAAGGACTCTCGAGGTCTTTGTCGGGGGGCGGCGGGAAACCCTCGTGTCCCTCGCCTTCTGCCGGGGACCTTAGGGAGCTTCCCAGGGTGCCTCTGAGAGGCGAGGGATCCTGTGGAGGTGGCGGGGCCCCTCGGGACTCCGCTGGGTCTGGCGCAACGGAAGAGGGCCTCACCTCGAGGGGAGGCAGGCACCTCAGGCTTCCTCTGCGTTTCGGACTCCGACCGCAGGGTCCCTGCAGAGTTGGGACAGGAGAGTCAGGCCTCGTCTTGTCTGAGGAAGGGAACCCCGCTGGCCTCTCGAGTTGCTCAGGGGGTCTCAGGCCCCTCGTCGAGCTGTGTGTGGAACCCGCGGGTCTTTGCGGACGATGCACGGGGGTGGCAGTGCCCCTTCGTGTTGTGCCTTCAGCCACAGGGTTGCCTTCGAAGAGGGGTCCGGGCCTCGGGTCCTTCTCAAGAGCGGACCGGGGAATCGGGGGCGTTCGGCCTGTGGCCCCACCCACGTGGCTCGTCTCGAATTTCCTCGTGAGACCGGCCTCATCCTGAGGTGCGCCGGGAAGGCCGGGAACCCCTTCCAGACCACGCAGGGGAATCGCCTCTCCTGTCGCGATCAGGAGGGGAGAAGGGGCTCAGAGGAAGCGGTGCCGGGACCCTCGGTGTTCCCCTCGGGGGAACCCGGCGTGTCGGGGGACTTTTGGGGGTCGCAGGAAGGCTGTCAGGGACCGTCTCGCCCTTCAGGGCGGAACAGGGGACTTCCCTTGAGACGCCGTCGCGGGCAAGGGCCTCATCTTGCCAAGCGGTGGGAACCACGTGGTTTTTCTCGAGTTGTGGCGGCATTCTCGAGTTACGACGGGGATCTCAGCCTTCCCCTTGGGTTGGCCCTGGGAAGCCCAATCTTCCCCTCGGGTTGCGAGGGAAAGCTGGGGGTGGCGCTCGAGTCACTGCAGGGCCTAAGAGACCTCACCTAAGCGTGTGTCCGGGACCTAATTTTCCTCTCCAGGGAAGGCAGGGATCTCGGGGTTGCATTCCAGGCTCCCCCGGGGAGTCAGGCCTCGTCTCGAGGGGAAGCCAAGGACTCCGCTCTCCTCTCGAGTCGCGACGCGGGTCTCTTGGAGCCCCCTGAGCGGCCTCAAGGGAGTCCAGCCTCCTCTTCCGTTTGGAGAGAGGACCCGGGATTGCTCTCCAGGCCATGCAGGAAAAGAAGGCCCTCAGCTCGCGAGGACGGGGGCGTCTCAGGGGTTTCCTCGAGCTGCGGCGCCCGTGGGGGTTTTCTCCCGAGGCACGACGAGGATCTCAGGGAGCCTCTCGTGCGGCGCCAGGGAAGTCAGGTCTCCATGCGCGTGGCGAGGGGGAGCGCGTCCTGGCTCTCGAGTCACGGGAGGGGACTAGGGCCTCGAGACGCGTTGAAGAAGGACTCTCGAGGTCTTTGTCGGGGGGCGGCGGGAAACCCTCGTGTCCCTCGCCTTCTGCCGGGGACCTTAGGGAGCTTCCCAGGGTGCCTCTGAGAGGCGAGGGATCCTGTGGAGGTGGCGGGGCCCCTCGGGACTCCGCTGGGTCTGGCGCAACGGAAGAGGGCCTCACCTCGAGGGGAGGCAGGCACCTCAGGCTTCCTCTGCGTTTCGGACTCCGACCGCAGGGTCCCTGCAGAGTTGGGACAGGAGAGTCAGGCCTCGTCTTGTCTGAGGAAGGGAACCCCGCTGGCCTCTCGAGTTGCTCAGGGGGTCTCAGGCCCCTCGTCGAGCTGTGTGTGGAACCCGCGGGTCTTTGCGGACGATGCACGGGGGTGGCAGTGCCCCTTCGTGTTGTGCCTTCACCCACAGGGTTGCCTTCGAAGAGGGGTCCGGGCCTCGGGTCCTTCTCAAGAGCGGACCGGGGAATCGGGGGCGTTCGGCCTGTGGCCCCACCCACGTGGCTCGTCTCGAATTTCCTCGTGAGACCGGCCTCATCCTGAGGTGCGCCGGGAAGGCCGGGAACCCCTTCCAGACCACGCAGGGGAATCGCCTCTCCTGTCGCGATCAGGAGGGGAGAAGGGGCTCAGAGGAAGCGGTGCCGGGACCCTCGGTGTTCCCCTCGGGGGAACCCGGCGTGTCGGGGGACTTCTGGGGGTCGCAGGAAGGCTGTCAGGGACCGTCTCGCCCTTCAGGGCGGAACAGGGGACTTCCCTTGAGACGCCGTCGCGGGCAAGGGCCTCATCTTGCCAAGCGGTGGGAACCACGTGGTTTTTCTCGAGTTGCGGCGGCATTCTCGAGTTACGACGGGGATCTCAGCCTTCCCCTTGGGTTGGCCCTGGGAAGCCCAATCTTCCCCTCGGGTTGCGAGGGAAAGCTGGGGGTGGCGCTCGAGTCACTGCAGGGCCTAAGAGACCTCACCTAAGCGTGTGTCCGGGACCTAATTTTCCTCTCCAGGGAAGGCAGGGATCTCGGGGTTGCATTCCAGGCTCCCCCGGGGAGTCAGGCCTCGTCTCGAGGGGAAGCCAAGGACTCCGCTCTCCTCTCGAGTCGCGACGCGGGTCTCTTGGAGCCCCCTGAGCGGCCTCAAGGGAGTCCAGCCTCCTCTTCCGTTTGGAGAGAGGACCCGGGATTGCTCTCCAGGCCATGCAGGAAAAGAAGGCCCTCAGCTCGCGAGGACGGGGGCGTCTCAGGGGTTTCCTCGAGCTGCGGCGCCCGTGGGGGTTTTCTCCCGAGGCACGACGAGGATCTCAGGGAGCCTCTCGTGCGGCGCCAGGGAAGTCAGGTCTCCATGCGCGTGGCGAGGGGGAGCGCGTCCTGGCTCTCGAGTCACGGGAGGGGACTAGGGCCTCGAGACGCGTTGAAGAAGGACTCTCGAGGTCTTTGTCGGGGGGCGGCGGGAAACCCTCGTGTCCCTCGCCTTCTGCCGGGGACCTTAGGGAGCTTCCCAGGGTGCCTCTGAGAGGCGAGGGATCCTGTGGAGGTGGCGGGGCCCCTCGGGACTCCGCTGGGTCTGGCGCAACGGAAGAGGGCCTCACCTCGAGGGGAGGCAGGCACCTCAGGCTTCCTCTGCGTTTCGGACTCCGACCGCAGGGTCCCTGCAGAGTTGGGACAGGAGAGTCAGGCCTCGTCTTGTCTGAGGAAGGGAACCCCGCTGGCCTCTCGAGTTGCTCAGGGGGTCTCAGGCCCCTCGTCGAGCTGTGTGTGGAACCCGCGGGTCTTTGCGGACGATGCACGGGGGTGGCAGTGCCCCTTCGTGTTGTGCCTTCACCCACAGGGTTGCCTTCGAAGAGGGGTCCGGGCCTCGGGTCCTTCTCAAGAGCGGACCGGGGAATCGGGGGCGTTCGGCCTGTGGCCCCACCCACGTGGCTCGTCTCGAATTTCCTCGTGAGACCGGCCTCATCCTGAGGTGCGCCGGGAAGGCCGGGAACCCCTTCCAGACCACGCAGGGGAATCGCCTCTCCTGTCGCGATCAGGAGGGGAGAAGGGGCTCAGAGGAAGCGGTGCCGGGACCCTCGGTGTTCCCCTCGGGGGAACCCGGCGTGTCGGGGGACTTCTGGGGGTCGCAGGAAGGCTGTCAGGGACCGTCTCGCCCTTCAGGGCGGAACAGGGGACTTCCCTTGAGACGCCGTCGCGGGCAAGGGCCTCATCTTGCCAAGCGGTGGGAACCACGTGGTTTTTCTCGAGTTGCGGCGGCATTCTCGAGTTACGACGGGGATCTCAGCCTTCCCCTTGGGTTGGCCCTGGGAAGCCCAATCTTCCCCTCGGGTTGCGAGGGAAAGCTGGGGGTGGCGCTCGAGTCACTGCAGGGCCTAAGAGACCTCACCTAAGCGTGTGTCCGGGACCTAATTTTCCTCTCCAGGGAAGGCAGGGATCTCGGGGTTGCATTCCAGGCTCCCCCGGGGAGTCAGGCCTCGTCTCGAGGGGAAGCCAAGGACTCCGCTCTCCTCTCGAGTCGCGACGCGGGTCTCTTGGAGCCCCCTGAGCGGCCTCAAGGGAGTCCAGCCTCCTCTTCCGTTTGGAGAGAGGACCCGGGATTGCTCTCCAGGCCATGCAGGAAAAGAAGGCCCTCAGCTCGCGAGGACGGGGGCGTCTCAGGGGTTTCCTCGAGCTGCGGCGCCCGTGGGGGTTTTCTCCCGAGGCACGACGAGGATCTCAGGGAGCCTCTCGTGCGGCGCCAGGGAAGTCAGGTCTCCATGCGCGTGGCGAGGGGGAGCGCGTCCTGGCTCTCGAGTCACGGGAGGGGACTAGGGCCTCGAGACGCGTTGAAGAAGGACTCTCGAGGTCTTTGTCGGGGGGCGGCGGGAAACCCTCGTGTCCCTCGCCTTCTGCCGGGGACCTTAGGGAGCTTCCCAGGGTGCCTCTGAGAGGCGAGGGATCCTGTGGAGGTGGCGGGGCCCCTCGGGACTCCGCTGGGTCTGGCGCAACGGAAGAGGGCCTCACCTCGAGGGGAGGCAGGCACCTCAGGCTTCCTCTGCGTTTCGGACTCCGACCGCAGGGTCCCTGCAGAGTTGGGACAGGAGAGTCAGGCCTCGTCTTGTCTGAGGAAGGGAACCCCGCTGGCCTCTCGAGTTGCTCAGGGGGTCTCAGGCCCCTCGTCGAGCTGTGTGTGGAACCCGCGGGTCTTTGCGGACGATGCACGGGGGTGGCAGTGCCCCTTCGTGTTGTGCCTTCACCCACAGGGTTGCCTTCGAAGAGGGGTCCGGGCCTCGGGTCCTTCTCAAGAGCGGACCGGGGAATCGGGGGCGTTCGGCCTGTGGCCCCACCCACGTGGCTCGTCTCGAATTTCCTCGTGAGACCGGCCTCATCCTGAGGTGCGCCGGGAAGGCCGGGAACCCCTTCCAGACCACGCAGGGGAATCGCCTCTCCTGTCGCGATCAGGAGGGGAGAAGGGGCTCAGAGGAAGCGGTGCCGGGACCCTCGGTGTTCCCCTCGGGGGAACCCGGCGTGTCGGGGGACTTCTGGGGGTCGCAGGAAGGCTGTCAGGGACCGTCTCGCCCTTCAGGGCGGAACAGGGGACTTCCCTTGAGACGCCGTCGCGGGCAAGGGCCTCATCTTGCCAAGCGGTGGGAACCACGTGGTTTTTCTCGAGTTGCGGCGGCATTCTCGAGTTACGACGGGGATCTCAGCCTTCCCCTTGGGTTGGCCCTGGGAAGCCCAATCTTCCCCTCGGGTTGCGAGGGAAAGCTGGGGGTGGCGCTCGAGTCACTGCAGGGCCTAAGAGACCTCACCTAAGCGTGTGTCCGGGACCTAATTTTCCTCTCCAGGGAAGGCAGGGATCTCGGGGTTGCATTCCAGGCTCCCCCGGGGAGTCAGGCCTCGTCTCGAGGGGAAGCCAAGGACTCCGCTCTCCTCTCGAGTCGCGACGCGGGTCTCTTGGAGCCCCCTGAGCGGCCTCAAGGGAGTCCAGCCTCCTCTTCCGTTTGGAGAGAGGACCCGGGATTGCTCTCCAGGCCATGCAGGAAAAGAAGGCCCTCAGCTCGCGAGGACGGGGGCGTCTCAGGGGTTTCCTCGAGCTGCGGCGCCCGTGGGGGTTTTCTCCCGAGGCACGACGAGGATCTCAGGGAGCCTCTCGTGCGGCGCCAGGGAAGTCAGGTCTCCATGCGCGTGGCGAGGGGGAGCACGTCCTGGCTCTCGAGTCACGGGAGGGGACTAGGGCCTCGAGACGCGTTGAAGAAGGACTCTCGAGGTCTTTGTCGGGGGGCGGCGGGAAACCCTCGTGTCCCTCGCCTTCTGCCGGGGACCTTAGGGAGCTTCCCAGGGTGCCTCTGAGAGGCGAGGGATCCTGTGGAGGTGGCGGGGCCCCTCGGGACTCCGCTGGGTCTGGCGCAACGGAAGAGGGCCTCACCTCGAGGGGAGGCAGGCACCTCAGGCTTCCTCTGCGTTTCGGACTCCGACCGCAGGGTCCCTGCAGAGTTGGGACAGGAGAGTCAGGCCTCGTCTTGTCTGAGGAAGGGAACCCCGCTGGCCTCTCGAGTTGCTCAGGGGGTCTCAGGCCCCTCGTCGAGCTGTGTGTGGAACCCGCGGGTCTTTGCGGACGATGCACGGGGGTGGCAGTGCCCCTTCGTGTTGTGCCTTCACCCACAGGGTTGCCTTCGAAGAGGGGTCCGGGCCTCGGGTCCTTCTCAAGAGCGGACCGGGGAATCGGGGGCGTTCGGCCTGTGGCCCCACCCACGTGGCTCGTCTCGAATTTCCTCGTGAGACCGGCCTCATCCTGAGGTGCGCCGGGAAGGCCGGGAACCCCTTCCAGACCACGCAGGGGAATCGCCTCTCCTGTCGCGATCAGGAGGGGAGAAGGGGCTCAGAGGAAGCGGTGCCGGGACCCTCGGTGTTCCCCTCGGGGGAACCCGGCGTGTCGGGGGACTTCTGGGGGTCGCAGGAAGGCTGTCAGGGACCGTCTCGCCCTTCAGGGCGGAACAGGGGACTTCCCTTGAGACGCCGTCGCGGGCAAGGGCCTCATCTTGCCAAGCGGTGGGAACCACGTGGTTTTTCTCGAGTTGCGGCGGCATTCTCGAGTTACGACGGGGATCTCAGCCTTCCCCTTGGGTTGGCCCTGGGAAGCCCAATCTTCCCCTCGGGTTGCGAGGGAAAGCTGGGGGTGGCGCTCGAGTCACTGCAGGGCCTAAGAGACCTCACCTAAGCGTGTGTCCGGGACCTAATTTTCCTCTCCAGGGAAGGCAGGGATCTCGGGGTTGCATTCCAGGCTCCCCCGGGGAGTCAGGCCTCGTCTCGAGGGGAAGCCAAGGACTCCGCTCTCCTCTCGAGTCGCGACGCGGGTCTCTTGGAGCCCCCTGAGCGGCCTCAAGGCAGTCCAGCCTCCTCTTCCGTTTGGAGAGAGGACCCGGGATTGCTCTCCAGGCCATGCAGGAAAAGAAGGCCCTCAGCTCGCGAGGACGGGGGCGTCTCAGGGGTTTCCTCGAGCTGCGGCGCCCGTGGGGGTTTTCTCCCGAGGCACGACGAGGATCTCAGGGAGCCTCTCGTGCGGCGCCAGGGAAGTCAGGTCTCCATGCGCGTGGCGAGGGGGAGCGCGTCCTGGCTCTCGAGTCACGGGAGGGGACTAGGGCCTCGAGACGCGTTGAAGAAGGACTCTCGAGGTCTTTGTCGGGGGGCGGCGGGAAACCCTCGTGTCCCTCGCCTTCTGCCGGGGACCTTAGGGAACTTCCCAGGGTGCCTCTGAGAGGCGAGGGATCCTGTGGAGGTGGCGGGGCCCCTCGGGACTCCGCTGGGTCTGGCGCAACGGAAGAGGGCCTCACCTCGAGGGGAGGCAGGCACCTCAGGCTTCCTCTGCGTTTCGGACTCCGACCGCAGGGTCCCTGCAGAGTTGGGACAGGAGAGTCAGGCCTCGTCTTGTCTGAGGAAGGGAACCCCGCTGGCCTCTCGAGTTGCTCAGGGGGTCTCAGGCCCCTCGTCGAGCTGTGTGTGGAACCCGCGGGTCTTTGCGGACGATGCACGGGGGTGGCAGTGCCCCTTCGTGTTGTGCCTTCACCCACAGGGTTGCCTTCGTAGAGGGGTCCGGGCCTCGGGTCCTTCTCAAGAGCGGACCGGGGAATCGGGGGCGTTCGGCCTGTGGCCCCACCCACGTGGCTCGTCTCGAATTTCCTCGTGAGACCGGCCTCATCCTGAGGTGCGCCGGGAAGGCCGGGAACCCCTTCCAGACCACGCAGGGGAATCGCCTCTCCTGTCGCGATCAGGAGGGGAGAAGGGGCTCAGAGGAAGCGGTGCCGGGACCCTCGGTGTTCCCCTCGGGGGAACCCGGCGTGTCGGGGGACTTCTGGGGGTCGCAGAAAGGCTGTCAGGGACCGTCTCGCCCTTCAGGGCGGAACAGGGGACTTCCCTTGAGACGCCGTCGCGGGCAAGGGCCTCATCTTGCCAAGCGGTGGGAACCACGTGGTTTTTCTCGAGTTGCGGCGGCATTCTCGAGTTACGACGGGGATCTCAGCCTTCCCCTTGGGTTGGCCCTGGGAAGCCCAATCTTCCCCTCGGGTTGCGAGGGAAAGCTGGGGGTGGCGCTCGAGTCACTGCAGGGCCTAAGAGACCTCACCTAAGCGTGTGTCCGGGACCTAATTTTCCTCTCCAGGGAAGGCAGGGATCTCGGGGTTGCATTCCAGGCTCCCCCGGGGAGTCAGGCCTCGTCTCGAGGGGAAGCCAAGGACTCCGCTCTCCTCTCGAGTCGCGACGCGGGTCTCTTGGAGCCCCCTGAGCGGCCTCAAGGGAGTCCAGCCTCCTCTTCCGTTTGGAGAGAGGACCCGGGATTGCTCTCCAGGCCATGCAGGAAAAGAAGGCCCTCAGCTCGCGAGGACGGGGGCGTCTCAGGGGTTTCCTCGAGCTGCGGCGCCCGTGGGGGTTTTCTCCCGAGGCACGACGAGGATCTCAGGGAGCCTCTCGTGCGGCGCCAGGGAAGTCAGGTCTCCATGCGCGTGGCGAGGGGGAGCGCGTCCTGGCTCTCGAGTCACGGGAGGGGACTAGGGCCTCGAGACGCGTTGAAGAAGGACTCTCGAGGTCTTTGTCGGGGGGCGGCGGGAAACCCTCGTGTCCCTCGCCTTCTGCCGGGGACCTTAGGGAACTTCCCAGGGTGCCTCTGAGAGGCGAGGGATCCTGTGGAGGTGGCGGGGCCCCTCGGGACTCCGCTGGGTCTGGCGCAACGGAAGAGGGCCTCACCTCGAGGGGAGGCAGGCACCTCAGGCTTCCTCTGCGTTTCGGACTCCGACCGCAGGGTCCCTGCAGAGTTGGGACAGGAGAGTCAGGCCTCGTCTTGTCTGAGGAAGGGAACCCCGCTGGCCTCTCGAGTTGCTCAGGGGGTCTCAGGCCCCTCGTCGAGCTGTGTGTGGAACCCGCGGGTCTTTGCGGACGATGCACGGGGGTGGCAGTGCCCCTTCGTGTTGTGCCTTCACCCACAGGGTTGCCTTCGAAGAGGGGTCCGGGCCTCGGGTCCTTCTCAAGAGCGGACCGGGGAATCGGGGGCGTTCGGCCTGTGGCCCCACCCACGTGGCTCGTCTCGAATTTCCTCGTGAGACCGGCCTCATCCTGAGGTGCGCCGGGAAGGCCGGGAACCCCTTCCAGACCACGCAGGGGAATCGCCTCTCCTGTCGCGATCAGGAGGGGAGAAGGGGCTCAGAGGAAGCGGTGCCGGGACCCTCGGTGTTCCCCTCGGGGGAACCCGGCGTGTCGGGGGACTTTTGGGGGTCGCAGGAAGGCTGTCAGGGACCGTCTCGCCCTTCAGGGCGGAACAGGGGACTTCCCTTGAGACGCCGTCGCGGGCAAGGGCCTCATCTTGCCAAGCGGTGGGAACCACGTGGTTTTTCTCGAGTTGCGGCGGCATTCTCGAGTTACGACGGGGATCTCAGCCTTCCCCTTGGGTTGGCCCTGGGAAGCCCAATCTTCCCCTCGGGTTGCGAGGGAAAGCTGGGGGTGGCGCTCGAGTCACTGCAGGGCCTAAGAGACCTCACCTAAGCGTGTGTCCGGGACCTAATTTTCCTCTCCAGGGAAGGCAGGGATCTCGGGGTTGCATTCCAGGCTCCCCCGGGGAGTCAGGCCTCGTCTCGAGGGGAAGCCAAGGACTCCGCTCTCCTCTCGAGTCGCGACGCGGGTCTCTTGGAGCCCCCTGAGCGGCCTCAAGGCAGTCCAGCCTCCTCTTCCGTTTGGAGAGAGGACCCGGGATTGCTCTCCAGGCCATGCAGGAAAAGAAGGCCCTCAGCTCGCGAGGACGGGGGCGTCTCAGGGGTTTCCTCGAGCTGCGGCGCCCGTGGGGGTTTTCTCCCGAGGCACGACGAGGATCTCAGGGAGCCTCTCGTGCGGCGCCAGGGAAGTCAGGTCTCCATGCGCGTGGCGAGGGGGAGCGCGTCCTGGCTCTCGAGTCACGGGAGGGGACTAGGGCCTCGAGACGCGTTGAAGAAGGACTCTCGAGGTCTTTGTCGGGGGGCGGCGGGAAACCCTCGTGTCCCTCGCCTTCTGCCGGGGACCTTAGGGAACTTCCCAGGGTGCCTCTGAGAGGCGAGGGATCCTGTGGAGGTGGCGGGGCCCCTCGGGACTCCGCTGGGTCTGGCGCAACGGAAGAGGGCCTCACCTCGAGGGGAGGCAGGCACCTCAGGCTTCCTCTGCGTTTCGGACTCCGACCGCAGGGTCCCTGCAGAGTTGGGACAGGAGAGTCAGGCCTCGTCTTGTCTGAGGAAGGGAACCCCGCTGGCCTCTCGAGTTGCTCAGGGGGTCTCAGGCCCCTCGTCGAGCTGTGTGTGGAACCCGCGGGTCTTTGCGGACGATGCACGGGGGTGGCAGTGCCCCTTCGTGTTGTGCCTTCACCCACAGGGTTGCCTTCGAAGAGGGGTCCGGGCCTCGGGTCCTTCTCAAGAGCGGACCGGGGAATCGGGGGCGTTCGGCCTGTGGCCCCACCCACGTGGCTCGTCTCGAATTTCCTCGTGAGACCGGCCTCATCCTGAGGTGCGCCGGGAAGGCCGGGAACCCCTTCCAGACCACGCAGGGGAATCGCCTCTCCTGTCGCGATCAGGAGGGGAGAAGGGGCTCAGAGGAAGCGGTGCCGGGACCCTCGGTGTTCCCCTCGGGGGAACCCGGCGTGTCGGGGGACTTTTGGGGGTCGCAGGAAGGCTGTCAGGGACCGTCTCGCCCTTCAGGGCGGAACAGGGGACTTCCCTTGAGACGCCGTCGCGGGCAAGGGCCTCATCTTGCCAAGCGGTGGGAACCACGTGGTTTTTCTCGAGTTGCGGCGGCATTCTCGAGTTACGACGGGGATCTCAGCCTTCCCCTTGGGTTGGCCCTGGGAAGCCCAATCTTCCCCTCGGGTTGCGAGGGAAAGCTGGGGGTGGCGCTCGAGTCACTGCAGGGCCTAAGAGACCTCACCTAAGCGTGTGTCCGGGACCTAATTTTCCTCTCCAGGGAAGGCAGGGATCTCGGGGTTGCATTCCAGGCTCCCCCGGGGAGTCAGGCCTCGTCTCGAGGGGAAGCCAAGGACTCCGCTCTCCTCTCGAGTCGCGACGCGGGTCTCTTGGAGCCCCCTGAGCGGCCTCAAGGCAGTCCAGCCTCCTCTTCCGTTTGGAGAGAGGACCCGGGATTGCTCTCCAGGCCATGCAGGAAAAGAAGGCCCTCAGCTCGCGAGGACGGGGGCGTCTCAGGGGTTTCCTCGAGCTGCGGCGCCCGTGGGGGTTTTCTCCCGAGGCACGACGAGGATCTCAGGGAGCCTCTCGTGCGGCGCCAGGGAAGTCAGGTCTCCATGCGCGTGGCGAGGGGGAGCGCGTCCTGGCTCTCGAGTCACGGGAGGGGACTAGGGCCTCGAGACGCGTTGAAGAAGGACTCTCGAGGTCTTTGTCGGGGGGCGGCGGGAAACCCTCGTGTCCCTCGCCTTCTGCCGGGGACCTTAGGGAACTTCCCAGGGTGCCTCTGAGAGGCGAGGGATCCTGTGGAGGTGGCGGGGCCCCTCGGGACTCCGCTGGGTCTGGCGCAACGGAAGAGGGCCTCACCTCGAGGGGAGGCAGGCACCTCAGGCTTCCTCTGCGTTTCGGACTCCGACCGCAGGGTCCCTGCAGAGTTGGGACAGGAGAGTCAGGCCTCGTCTTGTCTGAGGAAGGGAACCCCGCTGGCCTCTCGAGTTGCTCAGGGGGTCTCAGGCCCCTCGTCGAGCTGTGTGTGGAACCCGCGGGTCTTTGCGGACGATGCACGGGGGTGGCAGTGCCCCTTCGTGTTGTGCCTTCACCCACAGGGTTGCCTTCGAAGAGGGGTCCGGGCCTCGGGTCCTTCTCAAGAGCGGACCGGGGAATCGGGGGCGTTCGGCCTGTGGCCCCACCCACGTGGCTCGTCTCGAATTTCCTCGTGAGACCGGCCTCATCCTGAGGTGCGCCGGGAAGGCCGGGAACCCCTTCCAGACCACGCAGGGGAATCGCCTCTCCTGTCGCGATCAGGAGGGGAGAAGGGGCTCAGAGGAAGCGGTGCCGGGACCCTCGGTGTTCCCCTCGGGGGAACCCGGCGTGTCGGGGGACTTTTGGGGGTCGCAGGAAGGCTGTCAGGGATCGTCTCGCCCTTCAGGGCGGAACAGGGGACTTCCCTTGAGACGCCGTCGCGGGCAAGGGCCTCATCTTGCCAAGCGGTGGGAACCACGTGGTTTTTCTCGAGTTGCGGCGGCATTCTCGAGTTACGACGGGGATCTCAGCCTTCCCCTTGGGTTGGCCCTGGGAAGCCCAATCTTCCCCTCGGGTTGCGAGGGAAAGCTGGGGGTGGCGCTCGAGTCACTGCAGGGCCTAAGAGACCTCACCTAAGCGTGTGTCCGGGACCTAATTTTCCTCTCCAGGGAAGGCAGGGATCTCGGGGTTGCATTCCAGGCTCCCCCGGGGAGTCAGGCCTCGTCTCGAGGGGAAGCCAAGGACTCCGCTCTCCTCTCGAGTCGCGACGCGGGTCTCTTGGAGCCCCCTGAGCGGCCTCAAGGCAGTCCAGCCTCCTCTTCCGTTTGGAGAGAGGACCCGGGATGGCTCTCCAGGCCATGCAGGAAAAGAAGGCCCTCAGCTCGCGAGGACGGGGGCGTCTCAGGGGTTTCCTCGAGCTGCGGCGCCCGTGGGGGTTTTCTCCCGAGGCACGACGAGGATCTCAGGGAGCCTCTCGTGCGGCGCCAGGGAAGTCAGGTCTCCATGCGCGTGGCGAGGGGGAGCGCGTCCTGGCTCTCGAGTCACGGGAGGGGACTAGGGCCTCGAGACGCGTTGAAGAAGGACTCTCGAGGTCTTTGTCGGGGGGCGGCGGGAAACCCTCGTGTCCCTCGCCTTCTGCCGGGGACCTTAGGGAGCTTCCCAGGGTGCCTCTGAGAGGCGAGGGATCCTGTGGAGGTGGCGGGGCCCCTCGGGACTCCGCTGGGTCTGGCGCAACGGAAGAGGGCCTCACCTCGAGGGGAGGCAGGCACCTCAGGCTTCCTCTGCGTTTCGGACTCCGACCGCAGGGTCCCTGCAGAGTTGGGACAGGAGAGTCAGGCCTCGTCTTGTCTGAGGAAGGGAACCCCGCTGGCCTCTCGAGTTGCTCAGGGGGTCTCAGGCCCCTCGTCGAGCTGTGTGTGGAACCCGCGGGTCTTTGCGGACGATGCACGGGGGTGGCAGTGCCCCTTCGTGTTGTGCCTTCACCCACAGGGTTGCCTTCGAAGAGGGGTCCGGGCCTCGGGTCCTTCTCAAGAGCGGACCGGGGAATCGGGGGCGTTCGGCCTGTGGCCCCACCCACGTGGCTCGTCTCGAATTTCCTCGTGAGACCGGCCTCATCCTGAGGTGCGCCGGGAAGGCCGGGAACCCCTTCCAGACCACGCAGGGGAATCGCCTCTCCTGTCGCGATCAGGAGGGGAGAAGGGGCTCAGAGGAAGCGGTGCCGGGACCCTCGGTGTTCCCCTCGGGGGAACCCGGCGTGTCGGGGGACTTTTGGGGGTCGCAGGAAGGCTGTCAGGGACCGTCTCGCCCTTCAGGGCGGAACAGGGGACTTCCCTTGAGACGCCGTCGCGGGCAAGGGCCTCATCTTGCCAAGCGGTGGGAACCACGTGGTTTTTCTCGAGTTGCGGCGGCATTCTCGAGTTACGACGGGGATCTCAGCCTTCCCCTTGGGTTGGCCCTGGGAAGCCCAATCTTCCCCTCGGGTTGCGAGGGAAAGCTGGGGGTGGCGCTCGAGTCACTGCAGGGCCTAAGAGACCTCACCTAAGCGTGTGTCCGGGACCTAATTTTCCTCTCCAGGGAAGGCAGGGATCTCGGGGTTGCATTCCAGGCTCCCCCGGGGAGTCAGGCCTCGTCTCGAGGGGAAGCCAAGGACTCCGCTCTCCTCTCGAGTCGCGACGCGGGTCTCTTGGAGCCCCCTGAGCGGCCTCAAGGGAGTCCAGCCTCCTCTTCCGTTTGGAGAGAGGACCCGGGATGGCTCTCCAGGCCATGCAGGAAAAGAAGGCCCTCAGCTCGCGAGGACGGGGGCGCCTCAGGGGTTTCCTCGAGCTGCGGCGCCCGTGGGGGTTTTCTCCCGAGGCACGACGAGGATCTCAGGGAGCCTCTCGTGCGGCGCCAGGGAAGTCAGGTCTCCATGCGCGTGGCGAGGGGGAGCGCGTCCTGGCTCTCGAGTCACGGGAGGGGACTAGGGCCTCGAGACGCGTTGAAGAAGGACTCTCGAGGTCTTTGTCGGGGGGCGGCGGGAAACCCTCGTGTCCCTCGCCTTCTGCCGGGGACCTTAGGGAGCTTCCCAGGGTGCCTCTGAGAGGCGAGGGATCCTGTGGAGGTGGCGGGGCCCCTCGGGACTCCGCTGGGTCTGGCGCAACGGAAGAGGGCCTCACCTCGAGGGGAGGCAGGCACCTCAGGCTTCCTCTGCGTTTCGGACTCCGACCGCAGGGTCCCTGCGGAGTTGGGACAGGAGAGTCAGGCCTCGTCTTGTCTGAGGAAGGGAACCCCGCTGGCCTCTCGAGTTGCTCAGGGGGTCTCAGGCCCCTCGTCGAGCTGTGTGTGGAACCCGCGGGTCTTTGCGGACGATGCACGGGGGTGGCAGTGCCCCTTCGTGTTGTGCCTTCACCCACAGGGTTGCCTTCGAAGAGGGGTCCGGGCCTCGGGTCCTTCTCAAGAGCGGACCGGGGAATCGGGGGCGTTCGGCCTGTGGCCCCACCCACGTGGCTCGTCTCGAATTTCCTCGTGAGACCGGCCTCATCCTGAGGTGCGCCGGGAAGGCCGGGAACCCCTTCCAGACCACGCAGGGGAATCGCCTCTCCTGTCGCGATCAGGAGGGGAGAAGGGGCTCAGAGGAAGCGGTGCCGGGACCCTCGGTGTTCCCCTCGGGGGAACCCGGCGTGTCGGGGGACTTTTGGGGGTCGCAGGAAGGCTGTCAGGGACCGTCTCGCCCTTCAGGGCGGAACAGGGGACTTCCCTTGAGACGCCGTCGCGGGCAAGGGCCTCATCTTGCCAAGCGGTGGGAACCACGTGGTTTTTCTCGAGTTGCGGCGGCATTCTCGAGTTACGACGGGGATCTCAGCCTTCCCCTTGGGTTGGCCCTGGGAAGCCCAATCTTCCCCTCGGGTTGCGAGGGAAAGCTGGGGGTGGCGCTCGAGTCACTGCAGGGCCTAAGAGACCTCACCTAAGCGTGTGTCCGGGACCTAATTTTCCTCTCCAGGGAAGGCAGGGATCTCGGGGTTGCATTCCAGGCTCCCCCGGGGAGTCAGGCCTCGTCTCGAGGGGAAGCCAAGGACTCCGCTCTCCTCTCGAGTCGCGACGCGGGTCTCTTGGAGCCCCCTGAGCGGCCTCAAGGGAGTCCAGCCTCCTCTTCCGTTTGGAGAGAGGACCCGGGATGGCTCTCCAGGCCATGCAGGAAAAGAAGGCCCTCAGCTCGCGAGGACGGGGGCGTCTCAGGGGTTTCCTCGAGCTGCGGCGCCCGTGGGGGTTTTCTCCCGAGGCACGACGAGGATCTCAGGGAGCCTCTCGTGCGGCGCCAGGGAAGTCAGGTCTCCATGCGCGTGGCGAGGGGGAGCGCGTCCTGGCTCTCGAGTCACCGGAGGGGACTAGGGCCTCGAGACGCATTGAAGAAGGACTCTCGAGGTCTTTGTCGGGGGGCGGCGGGAAACCCTCGTGTCCCTCGCCTTCTGCCGGGGACCTTAGGGAGCTTCCCAGGGTGCCTCTGAGAGGCGAGGGATCCTGTGGAGGTGGCGGGGCCCCTCGGGACTCCGCTGGGTCTGGCGCAACGGAAGAGGGCCTCACCTCGAGGGGAGGCAGGCACCTCAGGCTTCCTCTGCGTTTCGGACTCCGACCGCAGGGTCCCTGCAGAGTTGGGACAGGAGAGTCAGGCCTCGTCTTGTCTGAGGAAGGGAACCCCGCTGGCCTCTCGAGTTGCTCAGGGGGTCTCAGGCCCCTCGTCGAGCTGTGTGTGGAACCCGCGGGTCTTTGCGGACGATGCACGGGGGTGGCAGTGCCCCTTCGTGTTGTGCCTTCACCCACAGGGTTGCCTTCGAAGAGGGGTCCGGGCCTCGGGTCCTTCTCAAGAGCGGACCGGGGAATCGGGGGCGTTCGGCCTGTGGCCCCACCCACGTGGCTCGTCTCGAATTTCCTCGTGAGACCGGCCTCATCCTGAGGTGCGCCGGGAAGGCCGGGAACCCCTTCCAGACCACGCAGGGGAATCGCCTCTCCTGTCGCGATCAGGAGGGGAGAAGGGGCTCAGAGGAAGCGGTGCCGGGACCCTCGGTGTTCCCCTCGGGGGAACCCGGCGTGTCGGGGGACTTTTGGGGGTCGCAGGAAGGCTGTCAGGGACCGTCTCGCCCTTCAGGGCGGAACAGGGGACTTCCCTTGAGACGCCGTCGCGGGCAAGGGCCTCATCTTGCCAAGCGGTGGGAACCACGTGGTTTTTCTCGAGTTGCGGCGGCATTCTCGAGTTACGACGGGGATCTCAGCCTTCCCCTTGGGTTGGCCCTGGGAAGCCCAATCTTCCCCTCGGGTTGCGAGGGAAAGCTGGGGGTGGCGCTCGAGTCACTGCAGGGCCTAAGAGACCTCACCTAAGCGTGTGTCCGGGACCTAATTTTCCTCTCCAGGGAAGGCAGGGATCTCGGGGTTGCATTCCAGGCTCCCCCGGGGAGTCAGGCCTCGTCTCGAGGGGAAGCCAAGGACTCCGCTCTCCTCTCGAGTCGCGACGCGGGTCTCTTGGAGCCCCCTGAGCGGCCTCAAGGGAGTCCAGCCTCCTCTTCCGTTTGGAGAGAGGACCCGGGATGGCTCTCCAGGCCATGCAGGAAAAGAAGGCCCTCAGCTCGCGAGGACGGGGGCGCCTCAGGGGTTTCCTCGAGCTGCGGCGCCCGTGGGGGTTTTCTCCCGAGGCACGACGAGGATCTCAGGGAGCCTCTCGTGCGGCGCCAGGGAAGTCAGGTCTCCATGCGCGTGGCGAGGGGGAGCGCGTCCTGGCTCTCGAGTCACGGGAGGGGACTAGGGCCTCGAGACGCGTTGAAGAAGGACTCTCGAGGTCTTTGTCGGGGGGCGGCGGGAAACCCTCGTGTCCCTCGCCTTCTGCCGGGGACCTTAGGGAGCTTCCCAGGGTGCCTCTGAGAGGCGAGGGATCCTGTGGAGGTGGCGGGGCCCCTCGGGACTCCGCTGGGTCTGGCGCAACGGAAGAGGGCCTCACCTCGAGGGGAGGCAGGCACCTCAGGCTTCCTCTGCGTTTCGGACTCCGACCGCAGGGTCCCTGCGGAGTTGGGACAGGAGAGTCAGGCCTCGTCTTGTCTGAGGAAGGGAACCCCGCTGGCCTCTCGAGTTGCTCAGGGGGTCTCAGGCCCCTCGTCGAGCTGTGTGTGGAACCCGCGGGTCTTTGCGGACGATGCACGGGGGTGGCAGTGCCCCTTCGTGTTGTGCCTTCACCCACAGGGTTGCCTTCGAAGAGGGGTCCGGGCCTCGGGTCCTTCTCAAGAGCGGACCGGGGAATCGGGGGCGTTCGGCCTGTGGCCCCACCCACGTGGCTCGTCTCGAATTTCCTCGTGAGACCGGCCTCATCCTGAGGTGCGCCGGGAAGGCCGGGAACCCCTTCCAGACCACGCAGGGGAATCGCCTCTCCTGTCGCGATCAGGAGGGGAGAAGGGGCTCAGAGGAAGCGGTGCCGGGACCCTCGGTGTTCCCCTCGGGGGAACCCGGCGTGTCGGGGGACTTTTGGGGGTCGCAGGAAGGCTGTCAGGGACCGTCTCGCCCTTCAGGGCGGAACAGGGGACTTCCCTTGAGACGCCGTCGCGGGCAAGGGCCTCATCTTGCCAAGCGGTGGGAACCACGTGGTTTTTCTCGAGTTGCGGCGGCATTCTCGAGTTACGACGGGGATCTCAGCCTTCCCCTTGGGTTGGCCCTGGGAAGCCCAATCTTCCCCTCGGGTTGCGAGGGAAAGCTGGGGGTGGCGCTCGAGTCACTGCAGGGCCTAAGAGACCTCACCTAAGCGTGTGTCCGGGACCTAATTTTCCTCTCCAGGGAAGGCAGGGATCTCGGGGTTGCATTCCAGGCTCCCCCGGGGAGTCAGGCCTCGTCTCGAGGGGAAGCCAAGGACTCCGCTCTCCTCTCGAGTCGCGACGCGGGTCTCTTGGAGCCCCCTGAGCGGCCTCAAGGGAGTCCAGCCTCCTCTTCCGTTTGGAGAGAGGACCCGGGATGGCTCTCCAGGCCATGCAGGAAAAGAAGGCCCTCAGCTCGCGAGGACGGGGGCGCCTCAGGGGTTTCCTCGAGCTGCGGCGCCCGTGGGGGTTTTCTCCCGAGGCACGACGAGGATCTCAGGGAGCCTCTCGTGCGGCGCCAGGGAAGTCAGGTCTCCATGCGCGTGGCGAGGGGGAGCGCGTCCTGGCTCTCGAGTCACCGGAGGGGACTAGGGCCTCGAGACGCGTTGAAGAAGGACTCTCGAGGTCTTTGTCGGGGGGCGGCGGGAAACCCTCGTGTCCCTCGCCTTCTGCCGGGGACCTTAGGGAGCTTCCCAGGGTGCCTCTGAGAGGCGAGGGATCCTGTGGAGGTGGCGGGGCCCCTCGGGACTCCGCTGGGTCTGGCGCAACGGAAGAGGGCCTCACCTCGAGGGGAGGCAGGCACCTCAGGCTTCCTCTGCGTTTCGGACTCCGACCGCAGGGTCCCTGCAGAGTTGGGACAGGAGAGTCAGGCCTCGTCTTGTCTGAGGAAGGGAACCCCGCTGGCCTCTCGAGTTGCTCAGGGGGTCTCAGGCCCCTCGTCGAGCTGTGTGTGGAACCCGCGGGTCTTTGCGGACGATGCACGGGGGTGGCAGTGCCCCTTCGTGTTGTGCCTTCACCCACAGGGTTGCCTTCGAAGAGGGGTCCGGGCCTCGGGTCCTTCTCAAGAGCGGACCGGGGAATCGGGGGCGTTCGGCCTGTGGCCCCACCCACGTGGCTCGTCTCGAATTTCCTCGTGAGACCGGCCTCATCCTGAGGCGCGCCGGGAAGGCCGGGAACCCCTTCCAGACCACGCAGGGGAATCGCCTCTCCTGTCGCGATCAGGAGGGGAGAAGGGGCTCAGAGGAAGCGGTGCCGGGACCCTCGGTGTTCCCCTCGGGGGAACCCGGCGTGTCGGGGGACTTTTGGGGGTCGCAGGAAGGCTGTCAGGGACCGTCTCGCCCTTCAGGGCGGAACAGGGGACTTCCCTTGAGACGCCGTCGCGGGCAAGGGCCTCATCTTGCCAAGCGGTGGGAACCACGTGGTTTTTCTCGAGTTGCGGCGGCATTCTCGAGTTACGACGGGGATCTCAGCCTTCCCCTTGGGTTGGCCCTGGGAAGCCCAATCTTCCCCTCGGGTTGCGAGGGAAAGCTGGGGGTGGCGCTCGAGTCACTGCAGGGCCTAAGAGACCTCACCTAAGCGTGTGTCTGGGACCTAATTTTCCTCTCCAGGGAAGGCAGGGATCTCGGGGTTGCATTCCAGGCTCCCCCGGGGAGTCAGGCCTCGTCTCGAGGGGAAGCCAAGGACTCCGCTCTCCTCTCGAGTCGCGACGCGGGTCTCTTGGAGCCCCCTGAGCGGCCTCAAGGGAGTCCAGCCTCCTCTTCCGTTTGGAGAGAGGACCCGGGATTGCTCTCCAGGCCATGCAGGAAAAGAAGGCCCTCAGCTCGCGAGGACGGGGGCGTCTCAGGGGTTTCCTCGAGCTGCGGCGCCCGTGGGGGTTTTCTCCCGAGGCACGACGAGGATCTCAGGGAGCCTCTCGTGCAGCGCCAGGGAAGTCAGGTCTCCATGCGCGTGGCGAGGGGGAGCGCGTCCTGGCTCTCGAGTCACGGGAGGGGACTAGGGCCTCGAGACGCGTTGAAGAAGGACTCTCGAGGTCTTTGTCGGGGGGCGGCGGGAAACCCTCGTGTCCCTCGCCTTCTGCCGGGGACCTTAGGGAACTTCCCAGGGTGCCTCTGAGAGGCGAGGGATCCTGTGGAGGTGGCGGGGCCCCTCGGGACTCCGCTGGGTCTGGCGCAACGGAAGAGGGCCTCACCTCGAGGGGAGGCAGGCACCTCAGGCTTCCTCTGCGTTTCGGACTCCGACCGCAGGGTCCCTGCAGAGTTGGGACAGGAGAGTCAGGCCTCGTCTTGTCTGAGGAAGGGAACCCCGCTGGCCTCTCGAGTTGCTCAGGGGGTCTCAGGCCCCTCGTCGAGCTGTGTGTGGAACCCGCGGGTCTTTGCGGACGATGCACGGGGGTGGCAGTGCCCCTTCGTGTTGTGCCTTCACCCACAGGGTTGCCTTCGAAGAGGGGTCCGGGCCTCGGGTCCTTCTCAAGAGCGGACCGGGGAATCGGGGGCGTTCGGCCTGTGGCCCCACCCACGTGGCTCGTCTCGAATTTCCTCGTGAGACCGGCCTCATCCTGAGGCGCACCGGGAAGGCCGGGAACCCCTTCCAGACCACGCAGGGGAATCGCCTCTCCTGTCGCGATCAGGAGGGGAGAAGGGGCTCAGAGGAAGCGGTGCCGGGACCCTCGGTGTTCCCCTCGGGGGAACCCGGCGTGTTGGGGGACTTTTGGGGGTCGCAGGAAGGCTGTCAGGGACCGTCTCGCCCTTCAGGGCGGAACAGGGGACTTCCCTTGAGACGCCGTCGCGGGCAAGGGCCTCATCTTGCCAAGCGGTGGGAACCACGTGGTTTTTCTCGAGTTGCGGCGGCATTCTCGAGTTACGACGGGGATCTCAGCCTTCCCCTTGGGTTGGCCCTGGGAAGCCCAATCTTCCCCTCGGGTTGCGAGGGAAAGCTGGGGGTGGCGCTCGAGTCACTGCAGGGCCTAAGAGACCTCACCTAAGCGTGTGTCCGGGACCTAATTTTCCTCTCCAGGGAAGGCAGGGATCTCGGCGTTGCATTCCAGGCTCCCCCGGGGAGTCAGGCCTCGTCTCGAGGGGAAGCCATGGACTCCGCTCTCCTCTCGAGTCGCGACGCGGGTCTCTTGGAGCCCCCTGAGCGGCCTCAAGGGAGTCCAGCCTCCTCTTCCGTTTGGAGAGAGGACCCGGGATTGCTCTCCAGGCCATGCAGGAAAAGAAGGCCCTCAGCTCGCGAGGACGGGGGCGTCTCAGGGGTTTCCTCGAGCTGCGGCGCCCGTGGGGGTTTTCTCCCGAGGCACGACGAGGATCTCAGGGAGCCTCTTGTGCGGCGCCAGGGAAGTCAGGTCTCCATGCGCGTGGCGAGGGGGAGCGCGTCCTGGCTCTCGAGTCACGGGAGGGGACTAGGGCCTCGAGACGCATTGAAGAAGGACTCTCGAGGTCTTTGTCGGGGGGCGGCGGGAAACCCTCGTGTCCCTCGCCTTCTGCCGGGGACCTTAGGGAACTTCCCAGGGTGCCTCTGAGAGGCGAGGGATCCTGTGGAGGTGGCGGGGCCCCTCGGGACTCCGCTGGGTCTGGCGCAACGGAAGAGGGCCTCACCTCGAGGGGAGGCAGGCACCTCAGGCTTCCTCTGCGTTTCGGACTCCGACCGCAGGGTCCCTGCAGAGTTGGGACAGGAGAGTCAGGCCTCGTCTTGTCTGAGGAAGGGAACCCCGCTGGCCTCTCGAGTTGCTCAGGGGGTCTCAGGCCCCTCGTCGAGCTGTGTGTGGAACCCGCGGGTCTTTGCGGACGATGCACGGGGGTGGCAGTGCCCCTTCGTGTTGTGCCTTCACCCACAGGGTTGCCTTCGAAGAGGGGTCCGGGCCTCGGGTCCTTCTCAAGAGCGGACCGGGGAATCGGGGGCGTTCGGCCTGTGGCCCCACCCACGTGGCTCGTCTCGAATTTCCTCGTGAGACCGGCCTCATCCTGAGGCGCGCCGGGAAGGCCGGGAACCCCTTCCAGACCACGCAGGGGAATCGCCTCTCCTGTCGCGATCAGGAGGGGAGAAGGGGCTCAGAGGAAGCGGTGCCGGGACCCTCGGTGTTCCCCTCGGGGGAACCCGGCGTGTCGGGGGACTTTTGGGGGTCGCAGGAAGGCTGTCAGGGACCGTCTCGCCCTTCAGGGCGGAACAGGGGACTTCCCTTGAGACGCCGTCGCGGGCAAGGGCCTCATCTTGCCAAGCGGTGGGAACCACGTGGTTCTTCTCGAGTTGCGGCGGCATTCTCGAGTTACGACGGGGATCTCAGCCTTCCCCTTGGGTTGGCCCTGGGAAGCCCAATCTTCCCCTCGGGTTGCGAGGGAAAGCTGGGGGTGGCGCTCGAGTCACTGCAGGGCCTAAGAGACCTCACCTAAGCGTGTGTCCGGGACCTAATTTTCCTCTCCAGGGAAGGCAGGGATCTCGGCGTTGCATTCCAGGCTCCCCCGGGGAGTCAGGCCTCGTCTCGAGGGGAAGCCAAGGACTCCGCTCTCCTCTCGAGTCGCGACGCGGGTCTCTTGGAGCCCCCTGAGCGGCCTCAAGGGAGTCCAGCCTCCTCTTCCGTTTGGAGAGAGGACCCGGGATGGCTCTCCAGGCCATGCAGGAAAAGAAGGCCCTCAGCTCGCGAGGACGGTGGCGTCTCAGGGGTTTCCTCGAGCTGCGGCGCCCGTGGGGGTTTTCTCCCGAGGCACGACGAGGATCTCAGGGAGCCTCTCGTGCGGCGCCAGGGAAGTCAGGTCTCCATGCGCGTGGCGAGGGGGAGCGCGTCCTGGCTCTCGAGTCACGGGAGGGGACTAGGGCCTCGAGACGCGTTGAAGAAGGACTCTCGAGGTCTTTGTCGGGGGGCGGCGGGAAACCCTCGTGTCCCTCGCCTTCTGCCGGGGACCTTAGGGAACTTCCCAGGGTGCCTCTGAGAGGCGAGGGATCCTGTGGAGGTGGCGGGGCCCCTCGGGACTCCGCTGGGTCTGGCGCAACGGAAGAGGGCCTCACCTCGAGGGGAGGCAGGCACCTCAGGCTTCCTCTGCGTTTCGGACTCCGACCGCAGGGTCCCTGCGGAGTTGGGACAGGAGAGTCAGGCCTCGTCTTGTCTGAGGAAGGGAACCCCGCTGGCCTCTCGAGTTGCTCAGGGGGTCTCAGGCCCCTCGTCGAGCTGTGTGTGGAACCCGCGGGTCTTTGCGGACGATGCACGGGGGTGGCAGTGCCCCTTCGTGTTGTGCCTTCACCCACAGGGTTGCCTTCGAAGAGGGGTCCGGGCCTCGGGTCCTTCTCAAGAGCGGACCGGGGAATCGGGGGCGTTCGGCCTGTGGCCCCACCCACGTGGCTCGTCTCGAATTTCCTCGTGAGACCGGCCTCATCCTGAGGCGCGCCGGGAAGGCCGGGAACCCCTTCCAGACCACGCAGGGGAATCGCCTCTCCTGTCGCGATCAGGAGGGGAGAAGGGGCTCAGAGGAAGCGGTGCCGGGACCCTCGGTGTTCCCCTCGGGGGAACCCGGCGTGTCGGGGGAGTTCTGGGGGTCGCAGGAAGGCTGTCAGGGACCGTCTCGCCCTTCAGGGCGGAACAGGGGACTTCCCTTGAGACGCCGTCGCGGGCAAGGGCCTCATCTTGCCAAGCGGTGGGAACCACGTGGTTCTTCTCGAGTTGCGGCGGCATTCTCGAGTTACGACGGGGATCTCAGCCTTCCCCTTGGGTTGGCCCTGGGAAGCCCAATCTTCCCCTCGGGTTGCGAGGGAAAGCTGGGGGTGGCGCTCGAGTCACTGCAGGGCCTAAGAGACCTCACCTAAGCGTGTGTCCGGGACCTAATTTTCCTCTCCAGGGAAGGCAGGGATCTCGGCGTTGCATTCCAGGCTCCCCCGGGGAGTCAGGCCTCGTCTCGAGGGGAAGCCAAGGACTCCGCTCTCCTCTCGAGTCGCGACGCGGGTCTCTTGGAGCCCCCTGAGCGGCCTCAAGGGAGTCCAGCCTCCTCTTCCGTTTGGAGAGAGGACCCGGGATTGCTCTCCAGGCCATGCAGGAAAAGAAGGCCCTCAGCTCGCGAGGACGGGGGCGTCTCAGGGGTTTCCTCGAGCTGCGGCGCCCGTGGGGGTTTTCTCCCGAGGCACGACGAGGATCTCAGGGAGCCTCTCGTGCGGCGCCAGGGAAGTCAGGTCTCCATGCGCGTGGCGAGGGGGAGCGCGTCCTGGCTCTCGAGTCACGGGAGGGGACTAGGGCCTCGAGACGCGTTGAAGAAGGACTCTCGAGGTCTTTGTCGGGGGGCGGCGGGAAACCCTCGTGTCCCTCGCCTTCTGCCGGGGACCTTAGGGAACTTCCCAGGGTGCCTCTGAGAGGCGAGGGATCCTGTGGAGGTGGCGGGGACCCTCGGGACTCCGCTGGGTCTGGCGCAACGGAAGAGGGCCTCACCTCGAGGGGAGGCAGGCACCTCAGGCTTCCTCTGCGTTTCGGACTCCGACCGCAGGGTCCCTGCAGAGTTGGGACAGGAGAGTCAGGCCTCGTCTTGTCTGAGGAAGGGAACCCCGCTGGCCTCTCGAGTTGCTCAGGGGGTCTCAGGCCCCTCGTCGAGCTGTGTGTGGAACCCGCGGGTCTTTGCGGACGATGCACGGGGGTGGCAGTGCCCCTTCGTGTTGTGCCTTCACCCACAGGGTTGCCTTCGAAGAGGGGTCCGGGCCTCGGGTCCTTCTCAAGAGCGGACCGGGGAATCGGGGGCGTTCGGCCTGTGGCCCCACCCACGTGGCTCGTCTCGAATTTCCTCGTGAGACCGGCCTCATCCTGAGGCGCGCCGGGAAGGCCGGGAACCCCTTCCAGACCACGCAGGGGAATCGCCTCTCCTGTCGCGATCAGGAGGGGAGAAGGGGCTCAGAGGAAGCGGTGCCGGGACCCTCGGTGTTCCCCTCGGGGGAACCCGGCGTGTCGGGGGACTTCTGGGGGTCGCAGGAAGGCTGTCAGGGACCGTCTCGCCCTTCAGGGCGGAACAGGGGACTTCCCTTGAGACGCCGTCGCGGGCAAGGGCCTCATCTTGCCAAGCGGTGGGAACCACGTGGTTCTTCTCGAGTTGCGGCGGCATTCTCGAGTTACGACGGGGATCTCAGCCTTCCCCTTGGGTTGGCCCTGGGAAGCCCAATCTTCCCCTCGGGTTGCGAGGGAAAGCTGGGGGTGGCGCTCGAGTCACTGCAGGGCCTAAGAGACCTCACCTAAGCGTGTGTCCGGGACCTAATTTTCCTCTCCAGGGAAGGCAGGGATCTCGGCGTTGCATTCCAGGCTCCCCCGGGGAGTCAGGCCTCGTCTCGAGGGGAAGCCAAGGACTCCGCTCTCCTCTCGAGTCGCGACGCGGGTCTCTTGGAGCCCCCTGAGCGGCCTCAAGGGAGTCCAGCCTCCTCTTCCGTTTGGAGAGAGGACCCGGGATTGCTCTCCAGGCCATGCAGGAAAAGAAGGCCCTCAGCTCGCGAGGACGGGGGCGTCTCAGGGGTTTCCTCGAGCTGCGGCGCCCGTGGGGGTTTTCTCCCGAGGCACGACGAGGATCTCAGGGAGCCTCTCGTGCGGCGCCAGGGAAGTCAGGTCTCCATGCGCGTGGCGAGGGGGAGCGCGTCCTGGCTCTCGAGTCACGGGAGGGGACTAGGGCCTCGAGACGCGTTGAAGAAGGACTCTCGAGGTCTTTGTCGGGGGGCGGCGGGAAACCCTCGTGTCCCTCGCCTTCTGCCGGGGACCTTAGGGAACTTCCCAGGGTGCCTCTGAGAGGCGAGGGATCCTGTGGAGGTGGCGGGGACCCTCGGGACTCCGCTGGGTCTGGCGCAACGGAAGAGGGCCTCACCTCGAGGGGAGGCAGGCACCTCAGGCTTCCTCTGCGTTTCGGACTCCGACCGCAGGGTCCCTGCAGAGTTGGGACAGGAGAGTCAGGCCTCGTCTTGTCTGAGGAAGGGAACCCCGCTGGCCTCTCGAGTTGCTCAGGGGGTCTCAGGCCCCTCGTCGAGCTGTGTGTGGAACCCGCGGGTCTTTGCGGACGATGCACGGGGGTGGCAGTGCCCCTTCGTGTTGTGCCTTCACCCACAGGGTTGCCTTCGAAGAGGGGTCCGGGCCTCGGGTCCTTCTCAAGAGCGGACCGGGGAATCGGGGGCGTTCGGCCTGTGGCCCCACCCACGTGGCTCGTCTCGAATTTCCTCGTGAGACCGGCCTCATCCTGAGGCGCGCCGGGAAGGCCGGGAACCCCTTCCAGACCACGCAGGGGAATCGCCTCTCCTGTCGCGATCAGGAGGGGAGAAGGGGCTCAGAGGAAGCGGTGCCGGGACCCTGGGTGTTCCCCTCGGGGGAACCCGGCGTGTCGGGGGACTTTTGGGGGTCGCAGGAAGGCTGTCAGGGACCGTCTCGCCCTTCAGGGCGGAACAGGGGACTTCCTTTGAGACGCCGTCGCGGGCAAGGGCCTCATCTTGCCAAGCGGTGGGAACCACGTGGTTTTTCTCGAGTTGCGGCGGCATTCTCGAGTTACGACGGGGATCTCAGCCTTCCCCTTGGGTTGGCCCTGGGAAGCCCAATCTTCCCCTCGGGTTGCGAGGGAACGCTGGGGGTGGCGCTCGAGTCACTGCAGGGCCTAAGAGACCTCACCTAAGCGTGTGTCCGGGACCTAATTTTCCTCTCCAGGGAAGGCAGGGATCTCGGGGTTGCATTCCAGGCTCCCCCGGGGAGTCAGGCCTCGTCTCGAGGGGAAGCCAAGGACTCCGCTCTCCTCTCGAGTCGCGACGCGGGTCTCTTGGAGCCCCCTGAGCGGCCTCAAGGGAGTCCAGCCTCCTCTTCCGTTTGGAGAGAGGACCCGGGATTGCTCTCCAGGCCATGCAGGAAAAGAAGGCCCTCAGCTCGCGAGGACGGGGGCGTCTCAGGGGTTTCCTCGAGCTGCGGCGCCCGTGGGGGTTTTCTCCCGAGGCACGACGAGGATCTCAGGGAGCCTCTCGTGCGGCGCCAGGGAAGTCAGGTCTCCATGCGCGTGGCGAGGGGGAGCGCGTCCTGGCTCTCGAGTCACGGGAGGGGACTAGGGCCTCGAGACGCGTTGAAGAAGGACTCTCGAGGTCTTTGTCGGGGGGCGGCGGGAAACCCTCGTGTCCCTCGCCTTCTGCCGGGGACCTTAGGGAACTTCCCAGGGTGCCTCTGAGAGGCGAGGGATCCTGTGGAGGTGGCGGGGCCCCTCGGGACTCCGCTGGGTCTGGCGCAACGGAAGAGGGCCTCACCTCGAGGGGAGGCAGGCACCTCAGGCTTCCTCTGCGTTTCGGACTCCGACCGCAGGGTCCCTGCAGAGTTGGGACAGGAGAGTCAGGCCTCGTCTTGTCTGAGGAAGGGAACCCCGCTGGCCTCTCGAGTTGCTCAGGGGGTCTCAGGCCCCTCGTCGAGCTGTGTGTGGAACCCGCGGGTCTTTGCGGACGATGCACGGGGGTGGCAGTGCCCCTTCGTGTTGTGCCTTCACCCACAGGGTTGCCTTCGAAGAGGGGTCCGGGCCTCGGGTCCTTCTCAAGAGCGGACCGGGGAATCGGGGGCGTTCGGCCTGTGGCCCCACCCACGTGGCTCGTCTCGAATTTCCTCGTGAGACCGGCCTCATCCTGAGGTGCGCCGGGAAGGCCGGGAACCCCTTCCAGACCACGCAGGGGAATCGCCTCTCCTGTCGCGATCAGGAGGGGAGAAGGGGCTCAGAGGAAGCGGTGCCGGGACCCTCGGTGTTCCCCTCGGGGGAACCCGGCGTGTCGGGGGACTTTTGGGGGTCGCAGGAAGGCTGTCAGGGACCGTCTCGCCCTTCAGGGCGGAACAGGGGACTTCCCTTGAGACGCCGTCGCGGGCAAGGGCCTCATCTTGCCAAGCGGTGGGAACCACGTGGTTTTTCTCGAGTTGCGGCGGCATTCTCGAGTTACGACGGGGATCTCAGCCTTCCCCTTGGGTTGGCCCTGGGAAGCCCAATCTTCCCCTCGGGTTGCGAGGGAACGCTGGGGGTGGCGCTCGAGTCACTGCAGGGCCTAAGAGACCTCACCTAAGCGTGTGTCCGGGACCTAATTTTCCTCTCCAGGGAAGGCAGGGATCTCGGGGTTGCATTCCAGGCTCCCCCGGGGAGTCAGGCCTCGTCTCGAGGGGAAGCCAAGGACTCCGCTCTCCTCTCGAGTCGCGACGCGGGTCTCTTGGAGCCCCCTGAGCGGCCTCAAGGGAGTCCAGCCTCCTCTTCCGTTTGGAGAGAGGACCCGGGATTGCTCTCCAGGCCATGCAGGAAAAGAAGGCCCTAAGCTCGCGAGGACGGGGGCGTCTCAGGGGTTTCCTCGAGCTGCGGTGCCCGTGGGGGTTTTCTCCCGAGGCACGACGAGGATCTCAGGGAGCCTCTCGTGCGGCGCCAGGGAAGTCAGGTCTCCATGCGCGTGGCGAGGGGGAGCGCGTCCTGGCTCTCGAGTCACGGGAGGGGACTAGGGCCTCGAGACGCCTTGAAGAAGGACTCTCGAGGTCTTTGTCGGGGGGCGGCGGGAAACCCTCGTGTCCCTCGCCTTCTGCCGGGGACCTTAGGGAACTTCCCAGGGTGCCTCTGAGAGGCGAGGGATCCTGTGGAGGTGGCGGGGCCCCTCGGGACTCCGCTGGGTCTGGCGCAACGGAAGAGGGCCTCACCTCGAGGGGAGGCAGGCACCTCAGGCTTCCTCTGCGTTTCGGACTCCGACCGCAGGGTCCCTGCAGAGTTGGGACAGGAGAGTCAGGCCTCGTCTTGTCTGAGGAAGGGAACCCCGCTGGCCTCTCGAGTTGCTCAGGGGGTCTCAGGCCCCTCGTCGAGCTGTGTGTGGAACCCGCGGGTCTTTGCGGACGATGCACGGGGGTGGCAGTGCCCCTTCGTGTTGTGCCTTCACCCACAGGGTTGCCTTCGAAGAGGGGTCCGGGCCTCGGGTCCTTCTCAAGAGCGGACCGGGGAATCGGGGGCGTTCGGCCTGTGGCCCCACCCACGTGGCTCGTCTCGAATTTCCTCGTGAGACCGGCCTCATCCTGAGGTGCGCCGGGAAGGCCGGGAACCCCTTCCAGACCACGCAGGGGAATCGCCTCTCCTGTCGCGATCAGGAGGGGAGAAGGGGCTCAGAGGAAGCGGTGCCGGGACCCTCGGTGTTCCCCTCGGGGGAACCCGGCGTGTCGGGGGACTTTTGGGGGTCGCAGGAAGGCTGTCAGGGACCGTCTCGCCCTTCAGGGCGGAACAGGGGACTTCCCTTGAGACGCCGTCGCGGGCAAGGGCCTCATCTTGCCAAGCGGTGGGAACCACGTGGTTTTTCTCGAGTTGCGGCGGCATTCTCGAGTTACGACGGGGATCTCAGCCTTCCCCTTGGGTTGGCCCTGGGAAGCCCAATCTTCCCCTCGGGTTGCGAGGGAACGCTGGGGGTGGCGCTCGAGTCACTGCAGGGCCGAAGAGACCTCACCTAAGCGTGTGTCCGGGACCTAATTTTCCTCTCCAGGGAAGGCAGGGATCTCGGGGTTGCATTCCAGGCTCCCCCGGGGAGTCAGGCCTCGTCTCGAGGGGAAGCCAAGGACTCCGCTCTCCTCTCGAGTCGCGACGCGGGTCTCTTGGAGCCCCCTGAGCGGCCTCAAGGGAGTCCAGCCTCCTCTTCCGTTTGGAGAGAGGACCTGGGATTGCTCTCCAGGCCATGCAGGAAAAGAAGGCCCTCAGCTCGCGAGGACGGGGGCGTCTCAGGGGTTTCCTCGAGGTGCGGCGCCCGTGGGGGTTTTCTCCCGAGGCACGACGAGGATCTCAGGGAGCCTCTCGTGCGGCGCCAGGGAAGTCAGGTCTCCATGCGCGTGGCGAGGGGGAGCGCGTCCTGGCTCTCGAGTCACGGGAGGGGACTAGGGCCTCGAGACGCGTTGAAGAAGGACTCTCGAGGTCTTTGTCGGGGGGCGGCGGGAAACCCTCGTGTCCCTCGCCTTCTGCCGGGGACCTTAGGGAACTTCCCAGGGTGCCTCTGATAGGCGAGGGATCCTGTGGAGGTGGCGGGGCCCCTCGGGACTCCGCTGGGTCTGGCGCAACGGAAGAGGGCCTCACCTCGAGGGGAGGCAGGCACCTCAGGCTTCCTCTGCGTTTCGGACTCCGACCGCAGGGTCCCTGCAGAGTTGGGACAGGAGAGTCAGGCCTCGTCTTGTCTGAGGAAGGGAACCCCGCTGGCCTCTCGAGTTGCTCAGGGGGTCTCAGGCCCCTCGTCGAGCTGTGTGTGGAACCCGCGGGTCTTTGCGGACGATGCACGGGGGTGGCAGTGCCCCTTCGTGTTGTGCCTTCACCCACAGGGTTGCCTTCGAAGAGGGGTCCGGGCCTCGGGTCCTTCTCAAGAGCGGACCGGGGAATCGGGGGCGTTCGGCCTGTGGCCCCACCCACGTGGCTCGTCTCGAATTTCCTCGTGAGACCGGCCTCATCCTGAGGTGCGCCGGGAAGGCCGGGAACCCCTTCCAGACCACGCAGGGGAATCGCCTCTCCTGTCGCGATCAGGAGGGGAGAAGGGGCTCAGAGGAAGCGGTGCCGGGACCCTCGGTGTTCCCCTCGGGGGAACCCGGCGTGTCGGGGGACTTTTGGGGGTCGCAGGAAGGCTGTCAGGGACCGTCTCGCCCTTCAGGGCGGAACAGGGGACTTCCCTTGAGACGCCGTCGCGGGCAAGGGCCTCATCTTGCCAAGCGGTGGGAACCACGTGGTTTTTCTCGAGTTGCGGCGGCATTCTCGAGTTACGACGGGGATCTCAGCCTTCCCCTTGGGTTGGCCCTGGGAAGCCCAATCTTCCCCTCGGGTTGCGAGGGAACGCTGGGGGTGGCGCTCGAGTCACTGCAGGGCCTAAGAGACCTCACCTAAGCGTGTGTCCGGGACCTAATTTTCCTCTCCAGGGAAGGCAGGGATCTCGGGGTTGCATTCCAGGCTCCCCCGGGGAGTCAGGCCTCGTCTCGAGGGGAAGCCAAGGACTCCGCTCTCCTCTCGAGTCGCGACGCGGGTCTCTTGGAGCCCCCTGAGCGGCCTCAAGGGAGTCCAGCCTCCTCTTCCGTTTGGAGAGAGGACCCGGGATTGCTCTCCAGGCCATGCAGGAAAAGAAGGCCCTCAGCTCGCGAGGACGGGGGCGTCTCAGGGGTTTCCTCGAGCTGCGGTGCCCGTGGGGGTTTTCTCCCGAGGCACGACGAGGATCTCAGGGAGCCTCTCGTGCGGCGCCAGGGAAGTCAGGTCTCCATGCGCGTGGCGAGGGGGAGCGCGTCCTGGCTCTCGAGTCACGGGAGGGGACTAGGGCCTCGAGACGCCTTGAAGAAGGACTCTCGAGGTCTTTGTCGGGGGGCGGCGGGAAACCCTCGTGTCCCTCGCCTTCTGCCGGGGACCTTAGGGAACTTCCCAGGGTGCCTCTGAGAGGCGAGGGATCCTGTGGAGGTGGCGGGGCCCCTCGGGACTCCGCTGGGTCTGGCGCAACGGAAGAGGGCCTCACCTCGAGGGGAGGCAGGCACCTCAGGCTTCCTCTGCGTTTCGGACTCCGACCGCAGGGTCCCTGCAGAGTTGGGACAGGAGAGTCAGGCCTCGTCTTGTCTGAGGAAGGGAACCCCGCTGGCCTCTCGAGTTGCTCAGGGGGTCTCAGGCCCCTCGTCGAGCTGTGTGTGGAACCCGCGGGTCTTTGCGGACGATGCACGGGGGTGGCAGTGCCCCTTCGTGTTGTGCCTTCACCCACAGGGTTGCCTTCGAAGAGGGGTCCGGGCCTCGGGTCCTTCTCAAGAGCGGACCGGGGAATCGGGGGCGTTCGGCCTGTGGCCCCACCCACGTGGCTCGTCTCGAATTTCCTCGTGAGACCGGCCTCATCCTGAGGTGCGCCGGGAAGGCCGGGAACCCCTTCCAGACCACGCAGGGGAATCGCCTCTCCTGTCGCGATCAGGAGGGGAGAAGGGGCTCAGAGGAAGCGGTGCCGGGACCCTCGGTGTTCCCCTCGGGGGAACCCGGCGTGTCGGGGGACTTTTGGGGGTCGCAGGAAGGCTGTCAGGGACCGTCTCGCCCTTCAGGGCGGAACAGGGGACTTCCCTTGAGACGCCGTCGCGGGCAAGGGCCTCATCTTGCCAAGCGGTGGGAACCACGTGGTTTTTCTCGAGTTGCGGCGGCATTCTCGAGTTACGACGGGGATCTCAGCCTTCCCCTTGGGTTGGCCCTGGGAAGCCCAATCTTCCCCTCGGGTTGCGAGGGAACGCTGGGGGTGGCGCTCGAGTCACTGCAGGGCCGAAGAGACCTCACCTAAGCGTGTGTCCGGGACCTAATTTTCCTCTCCAGGGAAGGCAGGGATCTCGGGGTTGCATTCCAGGCTCCCCCGGGGAGTCAGGCCTCGTCTCGAGGGGAAGCCAAGGACTCCGCTCTCCTCTCGAGTCGCGACGCGGGTCTCTTGGAGCCCCCTGAGCGGCCTCAAGGGAGTCCAGCCTCCTCTTCCGTTTGGAGAGAGGACCTGGGATTGCTCTCCAGGCCATGCAGGAAAAGAAGGCCCTCAGCTCGCGAGGACGGGGGCGTCTCAGGGGTTTCCTCGAGGTGCGGCGCCCGTGGGGGTTTTCTCCCGAGGCACGACGAGGATCTCAGGGAGCCTCTCGTGCGGCGCCAGGGAAGTCAGGTCTCCATGCGCGTGGCGAGGGGGAGCGCGTCCTGGCTCTCGAGTCACGGGAGGGGACTAGGGCCTCGAGACGCGTTGAAGAAGGACTCTCGAGGTCTTTGTCGGGGGGCGGCGGGAAACCCTCGTGTCCCTCGCCTTCTGCCGGGGACCTTAGGGAACTTCCCAGGGTGCCTCTGATAGGCGAGGGATCCTGTGGAGGTGGCGGGGCCCCTCGGGACTCCGCTGGGTCTGGCGCAACGGAAGAGGGCCTCACCTCGAGGGGAGGCAGGCACCTCAGGCTTCCTCTGCGTTTCGGACTCCGACCGCAGGGTCCCTGCAGAGTTGGGACAGGAGAGTCAGGCCTCGTCTTGTCTGAGGAAGGGAACCCCGCTGGCCTCTCGAGTTGCTCAGGGGGTCTCAGGCCCCTCGTCGAGCTGTGTGTGGAACCCGCGGGTCTTTGCGGACGATGCACGGGGGTGGCCGTGCCCCTTCGTGTTGTGCCTTCACCCACAGGGTTGCCTTCGAAGAGGGGTCCGGGCCTCGGGTCCTTCTCAAGAGCGGACCGGGGAATCGGGGGCGTTCGGCCTGTGGCCCCACCCACGTGGCTCGTCTCGAATTTCCTCGTGAGACCGGCCTCATCCTGAGGTGCGCCGGGAAGGCCGGGAACCCCTTCCAGACCACGCAGGGGAATCGCCTCTCCTGTCGCGATCAGGAGGGGAGAAGGGGCTCAGAGGAAGCGGTGCCGGGACCCTGGGTGTTCCCCTCGGGGGAACCCGGCGTGTCGGGGGACTTTTGGGGGTCGCAGGAAGGCTGTCAGGGACCGTCTCGCCCTTCAGGGCGGAACAGGGGACTTCCCTTGAGACGCCGTCGCGGGCAAGGGCCTCATCTTGCCAAGCGGTGGGAACCACGTGGTTTTTCTCGAGTTGCGGCGGCATTCTCGAGTTACGACGGGGATCTCAGCCTTCCCCTTGGGTTGGCCCTGGGAAGCCCAATCTTCCCCTCGGGTTGCGAGGGAACGCTGGGGGTGGCGCTCGAGTCACTGCAGGGCCTAAGAGGCCTCACCTAAGCGTGTGTCCGGGACCTAATTTTCCTCTCCAGGGAAGGCAGGGATCTCGGGGTTGCATTCCAGGCTCCCCCGGGGAGTCAGGCCTCGTCTCGAGGGGAAGCCAAGGACTCCGCTCTCCTCTCGAGTCGCGACGCGGGTCTCTTGGAGCCCCCTGAGCGGCCTCAAGGGAGTCCAGCCTCCTCTTCCGTTTGGAGAGAGGACCCGGGATTGCTCTCCAGGCCATGCAGGAAAAGAAGGCCCTCAGCTCGCGAGGACGGGGGCGTCTCAGGGGTTTCCTCGAGCTGCGGCGCCCGTGGGGGTTTTCTCCCGAGGCACGACGAGGATCTCAGGGAGCCTCTCGTGCGGCGCCAGGGAAGTCAGGTCTCCATGCGCGTGGCGAGGGGGAGCGCGTCCTGGCTCTCGAGTCACGGGAGGGGACTAGGGCCTCGAGACGCCTTGAAGAAGGACTCTCGAGGTCTTTGTCGGGGGGCGGCGGGAAACCCTCGTGTCCCTCGCCTTCTGCCGGGGACCTTAGGGAACTTCCCAGGGTGCCTCTGAGAGGCGAGGGATCCTGTGGAGGTGGCGGGGCCCCTCGGGACTCCACTGGGTCTGGCGCAACGGAAGAGGGCCTCACCTCGAGGGGAGGCAGGCACCTCAGGCTTCCTCTGCGTTTCGGACTCCGACCGCAGGGTCCCTGCAGAGTTGGGACAGGAGAGTCAGGCCTCGTCTTGTCTGAGGAAGGGAACCCCGCTGGCCTCTCGAGTTGCTCAGGGGGTCTCAGGCCCCTCGTCGAGCTGTGTGTGGAACCCGCGGGTCTTTGCGGACGATGCACGGGGGTGGCAGTGCCCCTTCGTGTTGTGCCTTCACCCACAGGGTTGCCTTCGAAGAGGGGTCCGGGCCTCGGGTCCTTCTCAAGAGCGGACCGGGGAATCGGGGGCGTTCGGCCTGTGGCCCCACCCACGTGGCTCGTCTCGAATTTCCTCGTGAGACCGGCCTCATCCTGAGGTGCGCCGGGAAGGCCGGGAACCCCTTCCAGACCACGCAGGGGAATCGCCTCTCCTGTCGCGATCAGGAGGGGAGAAGGGGCTCAGAGGAAGCGGTGCCGGGACCCTCGGTGTTCCCCTCGGGGGAACCCGGCGTGTCGGGGGACTTTTGGGGGTCGCAGGAAGGCTGTCAGGGACCATCTCGCCCTTCAGGGCGGAACAGGGGACTTCCCTTGAGACGCCGTCGCGGGCAAGGGCCTCATCTTGCCAAGCGGTGGGAACCACGTGGTTTTTCTCGAGTTGCGGCGGCATTCTCGAGTTACGACGGGGATCTCAGCCTTCCCCTTGGGTTGGCCCTGGGAAGCCCAATCTTCCCCTCGGGTTGCGAGGGAACGCTGGGGGTGGCGCTCGAGTCACTGCAGGGCCTAAGAGACCTCACCTAAGCGTGTGTCCGGGACCTAATTTTCCTCTCCAGGGAAGGCAGGGATCTCGGGGTTGCATTCCAGGCTCCCCCGGGGAGTCAGGCCTCGTCTCGAGGGGAAGCCAAGGACTCCGCTCTCCTCTCGAGTCGCGACGCGGGTCTCTTGGAGCCCCCGAGCGGCCTCAAGGGAGTCCAGCCTCCTCTTCCGTTTGGAGAGAGGACCCGGGATTGCTCTCCAGGCCATGCAGGAAAAGAAGGCCCTCAGCTCGCGAGGACGGGGGCGTCTCAGGGGTTTCCTCGAGCTGCGGCGCCCGTGGGGGTTTTCTCCCGAGGCACGACGAGGATCTCAGGGAGCCTCTCGTGCGGCGCCAGGGAAGTCAGGTCTCCATGCGCATGGCGAGGGGGAGCGCGTCCTGGCTCTCGAGTCACGGGAGGGGACTAGGGCCTCGAGACGCGTTGAAGAAGGACTCTCGAGGTCTTTGTCGGGGGGCGGCGGGAAACCCTCGTGTCCCTCGCCTTCTGCCGGGGACCTTAGGGAACTTCCCAGGGTGCCTCTGAGAGGCGAGGGATCCTGTGGAGGTGGCGGGGCCCCTCGGGACTCCGCTGGGTCTGGCGCAACGGAAGAGGGCCTCACCTCGAGGGGAGGCAGGCACCTCAGGCTTCCTCTGCGTTTCGGACTCCGACCGCAGGGTCCCTGCAGAGTTGGGACAGGAGAGTCAGGCCTCGTCTTGTCTGAGGAAGGGAACCCCGCTGGCCTCTCGAGTTGCTCAGGGGGTCTCAGGCCCCTCGTCGAGCTGTGTGTGGAACCCGCGGGTCTTTGCGGACGATGCACGGGGGTGGCAGTGCCCCTTCGTGTTGTGCCTTCACCCACAGGGTTGCCTTCGAAGAGGGGTCCGGGCCTCGGGTCCTTCTCAAGAGCGGACCGGGGAATCGGGGGCGTTCGGCCTGTGGCCCCACCCACGTGGCTCGTCTCGAATTTCCTCGTGAGACCGGCCTCATCCTGAGGTGCGCCGGGAAGGCCGGGAACCCCTTCCAGACCACGCAGGGGAATCGCCTCTCCTGTCGCGATCAGGAGGGGAGAAGGGGCTCAGAGGAAGCGGTGCCGGGACCCTCGGTGTTCCCCTCGGGGGAACCCGGCGTGTCGGGGGACTTTTGGGGGTCGCAGGAAGGCTGTCAGGGACCGTCTCGCCCTTCAGGGCGGAACAGGGGACTTCCTTTGAGACGCCGTCGCGGGCAAGGGCCTCATCTTGCCAAGCGGTGGGAACCACGTGGTTTTTCTCGAGTTGCGGCGGGATTCTCGAGTTCCGACGGGGATCTCAGCCTTCCCCTTGGGTTGGCCCTGGGAAGCCCAATCTTCCCCTCGGGTTGCGAGGGAACGCTGGGGGTGGCGCTCGAGTCACTGCAGGGCCTAAGAGACCTCACCTAAGCGTGTGTCCGGGACCTAATTTTCCTCTCCAGGGAAGGCAGGGATCTCGGGGTTGAATTCCAGGCTCCCCCGGGGAGTCAGGCCTCGTCTCGAGGGGAAGCCAAGGACTCCGCTCTCCTCTCGAGTCGCGACGCGGGTCTCTTGGAGCCCCCTGAGCGGCCTCAAGGGAGTCCAGCCTCCTCTTCCGTTTGGAGAGAGGACCCGGGATTGCTCTCCAGGCCATGCAGGAAAAGAAGGCCCTCAGCTCGCGAGGACGGGGGCGTCTCAGGGGTTTCCTCGAGCTGCGGCGCCCGTGGGGGTTTTCTCCCGAGGCACGACGAGGATCTCAGGGAGCCTCTCGTGCGGCGCCAGGGAAGTCAGGTCTCCATGCGCGTGGCGAGGGGGAGCGCGTCCTGGCTCTCGAGTCACGGGAGGGGACTAGGGCCTCGAGACGCGTTGAAGAAGGACTCTCGAGGTCTTTGTCGGGGGGCGGCGGGAAACCCTCGTGTCCCTCGCCTTCTGCCGGGGACCTTAGGGAACTTCCCAGGGTGCCTCTGAGAGGCGAGGGATCCTGTGGAGGTGGCGGGGCCCCTCGGGACTCCGCTGGGTCTGGCGCAACGGAAGAGGGCCTCACCTCGAGGGGAGGCAGGCACCTCAGGCTTCCTCTGCGTTTCGGACTCCGACCGCAGGGTCCCTGCAGAGTTGGGACAGGAGAGTCAGGCCTCGTCTTGTCTGAGGAAGGGAACCCCGCTGGCCTCTCGAGTTGCTCAGGGGGTCTCAGGCCCCTCGTCGAGCTGTGTGTGGAACCCGCGGGTCTTTGCGGACGATGCACGGGGGTGGCAGTGCCCCTTCGTGTTGTGCCTTCAGCCACAGGGTTGCCTTCGAAGAGGGGTCCGGGCCTCGGGTCCTTCTCAAGAGCGGACCGGGGAATCGGGGGCGTTCGGCCTGTGGCCCCACCCACGTGGCTCGTCTCGAATTTCCTCGTGAGACCGGCCTCATCCTGAGGTGCGCCGGGAAGGCCGGGAACCCCTTCCAGACCACGCAGGGGAATCGCCTCTCCTGTCGCGATCAGGAGGGGAGAAGGGGCTCAGAGGAAGCGGTGCCGGGACCCTCGGTGTTCCCCTCGGGGGAACCCGGCGTGTCGGGGGACTTTTGGGGGTCGCAGGAAGGCTGTCAGGGACCGTCTCGCCCTTCAGGGCGGAACAGGGGACTTCCCTTGAGACGCCGTCGCGGGCAAGGGCCTCATCTTGCCAAGCGGTGGGAACCACGTGGTTTTTCTCGAGTTGCGGCGGCATTCTCGAGTTACGACGGGGATCTCAGCCTTCCCCTTGGGTTGGCCCTGGGAAGCCCAATCTTCCCCTCGGGTTGCGAGGGAACGCTGGGGGTGGCGCTCGAGTCACTGCAGGGCCGAAGAGACCTCACCTAAGCGTGTGTCCGGGACCTAATTTTCCTCTCCAGGGAAGGCAGGGATCTCGGGGTTGCATTCCAGGCTCCCCCGGGGAGTCAGGCCTCGTCTCGAGGGGAAGCCAAGGACTCCGCTCTCCTCTCGAGTCGCGACGCGGGTCTCTTGGAGCCCCCTGAGCGGCCTCAAGGGAGTCCAGCCTCCTCTTCCGTTTGGAGAGAGGACCCGGGATTGCTCTCCAGGCCATGCAGGAAAAGAAGGCCCTCAGCTCGCGAGGACGGGGGCGTCTCAGGGGTTTCCTCGAGCTGCGGCGCCCGTGGGGGTTTTCTCCCGAGGCACGACGAGGATCTCAGGGAGCCTCTCGTGCGGCGCCAGGGAAGTCAGGTCTCCATGCGCGTGGCGAGGGGGAGCGCGTCCTGGCTCTCGAGTCACGGGAGGGGACTAGGGCCTCGAGACGCGTTGAAGAAGGACTCTCGAGGTCTTTGTCGGGGGGCGGCGGGAAACCCTCGTGTCCCTCGCCTTCTGCCGGGGACCTTAGGGAACTTCCCAGGGTGCCTCTGAGAGGCGAGGGATCCTGTGGAGGTGGCGGGGCCCCTCGGGACTCCGCTGGGTCTGGCGCAACGGAAGAGGGCCTCACCTCGAGGGGAGGCAGGCACCTCAGGCTTCCTCTGCGTTTCGGACTCCGACCGCAGGGTCCCTGCAGAGTTGGGACAGGAGAGTCAGGCCTCGTCTTGTCTGAGGAAGGGAACCCCGCTGGCCTCTCGAGTTGCTCAGGGGGTCTCAGGCCCCTCGTCGAGCTGTGTGTGGAACCCGCGGGTCTTTGCGGACGATGCACGGGGGTGGCAGTGCCCCTTCGTGTTGTGCCTTCACCCACAGGGTTGCCTTCGAAGAGGGGTCCGGGCCTCGGGTCCTTCTCAAGAGCGGACCGGGGAATCGGGGGCGTTCGGCCTGTGGCCCCACCCACGTGGCTCGTCTCGAATTTCCTCGTGAGACCGGCCTCATCCTGAGGTGCGCCGGGAAGGCCGGGAACCCCTTCCAGACCACGCAGGGGAATCGCCTCTCCTGTCGCGATCAGGAGGGGAGAAGGGGCTCAGAGGAAGCGGTGCCGGGACCCTCGGTGTTCCCCTCGGGGGAACCCGGCGTGTCGGGGGACTTTTGGGGGTCGCAGGAAGGCTGTCAGGGACCGTCTCGCCCTTCAGGGCGGAACAGGGGACTTCCCTTGAGACGCCGTCGCGGGCAAGGGCCTCATCTTGCCAAGCGGTGGGAACCACGTGGTTTTTCTCGAGTTGCGGCGGCATTCTCGAGTTACGACGGGGATCTCAGCCTTCCCCTTGGGTTGGCCCTGGGAAGCCCAATCTTCCCCTCGGGTTGCGAGGGAACGCTGGGGGTGGCGCTCGAGTCACTGCAGGGCCGAAGAGGCCTCACCTAAGCGTGTGTCCGGGACCTAATTTTCCTCTCCAGGGAAGGCAGGGATCTCGGGGTTGCATTCCAGGCTCCCCCGGGGAGTCAGGCCTCGTCTCGAGGGGAAGCCAAGGACTCCGCTCTCCTCTCGAGTCGCGACGCGGGTCTCTTGGAGCCCCCTGAGCGGCCTCAAGGGAGTCCAGCCTCCTCTTCCGTTTGGAGAGAGGACCCGGGATTGCTCTCCAGGCCATGCAGGAAAAGAAGGCCCTCAGCTCGCGAGGACGGGGGCGTCTCAGGGGTTTCCTCGAGCTGCGGCGCCCGTGGGGGTTTTCTCCCGAGGCACGACGAGGATCTCAGGGAGCCTCTCGTGCGGCGCCAGGGAAGTCAGGTCTCCATGCGCGTGGCGAGGGGGAGCGCGTCCTGGCTCTCGAGTCACGGGAGGGGACTAGGGCCTCGAGACGCGTTGAAGAAGGACTCTCGAGGTCTTTGTCGGGGGGCGGCGGGAAACCCTCGTGTCCCTCGCCTTCTGCCGGGGACCTTAGGGAACTTCCCAGGGTGCCTCTGAGAGGCGAGGGATCCTGTGGAGGTGGCGGGGCCCCTCGGGACTCCGCTGGGTCTGGCTCAACGGAAGAGGGCCTCACCTCGAGGTTAGGCAGGCACCTCAGGCTTCCTCTGCGTTTCGGACTCCGACCGCAGGGTCCCTGCAGAGTTGGGACAGGAGAGTCAGGCCTCGTCTTGTCTGAGGAAGGGAACCCCGCTGGCCTCTCGAGTTGCTCAGGGGGTCTCAGGCCCCTCGTCGAGCTGTGTGTGGAACCCGCGGGTCTTTGCGGACGATGCACGGGGGTGGCAGTGCCCCTTCGTGTTGTGCCTTCACCCACAGGGTTGCCTGCGAAGAGGGGTCCGGGCCTCGGGTCCTTCTCAAGAGCGGACCGGGGAATCGGGGGCGTTCGGCCTGTGGCCCCACCCACGTGGCTCGTCTCGAATTTCCTCGTGAGACCGGCCTCATCCTGAGGTGCGCCGGGAAGGCCGGGAACCCCTTCCAGACCACGCAGGGGAATCGCCTCTCCTGTCGCGATCAGGAGGGGAGAAGGGGCTCAGAGGAAGCGGTGCCGGGACCCTCGGTGTTCCCCTCGGGGGAACCCGGCGTGTCGGGGGACTTTTGGGGGTCGCAGGAAGGCTGTCAGGGACCGTCTCGCCCTTCAGGGCGGAACAGGGGACTTCCCTTGAGACGCCGTCGCGGGCAAGGGCCTCATCTTGCCAAGCGGTGGGAACCACGTGGTTTTTCTCGAGTTGCGGCGGCATTCTCGAGTTACGACGGGGATCTCAGCCTTCCCCTTGGGTTGGCCCTGGGAAGCCCAATCTTCCCCTCGGGTTGCGAGGGAACGCTGGGGGTGGCGCTCGAGTCACTGCAGGGCCGAAGAGACCTCACCTAAGCGTGTGTCCGGGACCTAATTTTCCTCTCCAGGGAAGGCAGGGATCTCGGGGTTGCATTCCAGGCTCCCCCGGGGAGTCAGGCCTCGTCTCGAGGGGAAGCCAAGGACTCCGCTCTCCTCTCGAGTCGCGACGCGGGTCTCTTGGAGCCCCCTGAGCGGCCTCAAGGGAGTCCAGCCTCCTCTTCCGTTTGGAGAGAGGACCCGGGATTGCTCTCCAGGCCATGCAGGAAAAGAAGGCCCTCAGCTCGCGAGGACGGGGGCGTCTCAGGGGTTTCCTCGAGCTGCGGCGCCCGTGGGGGTTTTCTCCCGAGGCACGACGAGGATCTCAGGGAGCCTCTCGTGCGGCGCCAGGGAAGTCAGGTCTCCATGCGCGTGGCGAGGGGGAGCGCGTCCTGGCTCTCGAGTCACGGGAGGGGACTAGGGCCTCGAGACGCGTTGAAGAAGGACTCTCGAGGTCTTTGTCGGGGGGCGGCGGGAAACCCTCGTGTCCCTCGCCTTCTGCCGGGGACCTTAGGGAACTTCCCAGGGTGCCTCTGAGAGGCGAGGGATCCTGTGGAGGTGGCGGGGCCCCTCGGGACTCCGCTGGGTCTGGCGCAACGGAAGAGGGCCTCACCTCGAGGGGAGGCAGGCACCTCAGGCTTCCTCTGCGTTTCGGACTCCGACCGCAGGGTCCCTGCAGAGTTGGGACAGGAGAGTCAGGCCTCGTCTTGTCTGAGGAAGGGAACCCCGCTGGCCTCTCGAGTTGCTCAGGGGGTCTCAGGCCCCTCGTCGAGCTGTGTGTGGAACCCGCGGGTCTTTGCGGACGATGCACGGGGGTGGCAGTGCCCCTTCGTGTTGTGCCTTCACCCACAGGGTTGCCTTCGAAGAGGGGTCCGGGCCTCGGGTCCTTCTCAAGAGCGGACCGGGGAATCGGGGGCGTTCGGCCTGTGGCCCCACCCACGTGGCTCGTCTCGAATTTCCTCGTGAGACCGGCCTCATCCTGAGGTGCGCCGGGAAGGCCGGGAACCCCTTCCAGACCACGCAGGGGAATCGCCTCTCCTGTCGCGATCAGGAGGGGAGAAGGGGCTCAGAGGAAGCGGTGCCGGGACCCTCGGTGTTCCCCTCGGGGGAACCCGGCGTGTCGGGGGACTTTTGGGGGTCGCAGGAAGGCTGTCAGGGACCGTCTCGCCCTTCAGGGCGGAACAGGGGACTTCCCTTGAGACGCCGTCGCGGGCAAGGGCCTCATCTTGCCAAGCGGTGGGAACCACGTGGTTTTTCTCGAGTTGCGGCGGCATTCTCGAGTTACGACGGGGATCTCAGCCTTCCCCTTGGGTTGGCCCTGGGAAGCCCAATCTTCCCCTCGGGTTGCGAGGGAACGCTGGGGGTGGCGCTCGAGTCACTGCAGGGCCTAAGAGGCCTCACCTAAGCATGTGTCCGGGACCTAATTTTCCTCTCCAGGGAAGGCAGGGATCTCGGGGTTGCATTCCAGGCTCCCCCGGGGAGTCAGGCCTCGTCTCGAGGGGAAGCCAAGGACTCCGCTCTCCTCTCGAGTCGCGACGCGGGTCTCTTGGAGCCCCCTGAGCGGCCTCAAGGGAGTCCAGCCTCCTCTTCCGTTTGGAGAGAGGACCCGGGATTGCTCTCCAGGCCATGCAGGAAAAGAAGGCCCTCAGCTCGCGAGGACGGGGGCGTCTCAGGGGTTTCCTCGAGCTGCGGCGCCCGTGGGGGTTTTCTCCCGAGGCACGACGAGGATCTCAGGGAGCCTCTCGTGCGGCGCCAGGGAAGTCAGGTCTCCATGCGCGTGGCGAGGGGGAGCGCGTCCTGGCTCTCGAGTCACGGGAGGGGACTAGGGCCTCGAGACGCGTTGAAGAAGGACTCTCGAGGTCTTTGTCGGGGGGCGGCGGGAAACCCTCGTGTCCCTCGCCTTCTGCCGGGGACCTTAGGGAACTTCCCAGGGTGCCTCTGAGAGGCGAGGGATCCTGTGGAGGTGGCGGGGCCCCTCGGGACTCCGCTGGGTCTGGCGCAACGGAAGAGGGCCTCACCTCGAGGGGAGGCAGGCACCTCAGGCTTCCTCTGCGTTTCGGACTCCGACCGCAGGGTCCCTGCAGAGTTGGGACAGGAGAGTCAGGCCTCGTCTTGTCTGAGGAAGGGAACCCCGCTGGCCTCTCGAGTTGCTCAGGGGGTCTCAGGCCCCTCGTCGAGCTGTGTGTGGAACCCGCGGGTCTTTGCGGACGATGCACGGGGGTGGCAGTGCCCCTTCGTGTTGTGCCTTCACCCACAGGGTTGCCTTCGAAGAGGGGTCCGGGCCTCGGGTCCTTCTCAAGAGCGGACCGGGGAATCGGGGGCGTTCGGCCTGTGGCCCCACCCACGTGGCTCGTCTCGAATTTCCTCGTGAGACCGGCCTCATCCTGAGGTGCGCCGGGAAGGCCGGGAACCCCTTCCAGACCACGCAGGGGAATCGCCTCTCCTGTCGCGATCAGGAGGGGAGAAGGGGCTCAGAGGAAGCGGTGCCGGGACCCTCGGTGTTCCCCTCGGGGGAACCCGGCGTGTCGGGGGACTTTTGGGGGTCGCAGGAAGGCTGTCAGGGACCGTCTCGCCCTTCAGGGCGGAACAGGGGACTTCCTTTGAGACGCCGTCGCGGGCAAGGGCCTCATCTTGCCAAGCGGTGGGAACCACGTGGTTTTTCTCGAGTTGCGGCGGGATTCTCGAGTTCCGACGGGGATCTCAGCCTTCCCCTTGGGTTGGCCCTGGGAAGCCCAATCTTCCCCTCGGGTTGCGAGGGAACGCTGGGGGTGGCGCTCGAGTCACTGCAGGGCCGAAGAGACCTCACCTAAGCGTGTGTCCGGGACCTAATTTTCCTCTCCAGGGAAGGCAGGGATCTCGGGGTTGAATTCCAGGCTCCCCCGGGGAGTCAGGCCTCGTCTCGAGGGGAAGCCAAGGACTCCGCTCTCCTCTCGAGTCGCGACGCGGGTCTCTTGGAGCCCCCTGAGCGGCCTCAAGGGAGTCCAGCCTCCTCTTCCGTTTGGAGAGAGGACCCGGGATTGCTCTCCAGGCCATGCAGGAAAAGAAGGCCCTCAGCTCGCGAGGACGGGGGCGTCTCAGGGGTTTCCTCGAGCTGCGGCGCCCGTGGGGGTTTTCTCCCGAGGCACGACGAGGATCTCAGGGAGCCTCTCGTGCGGCGCCAGGGAAGTCAGGTCTCCATGCGCGTGGCGAGGGGGAGCGCGTCCTGGCTCTCGAGTCACGGGAGGGGACTAGGGCCTCGAGACGCGTTGAAGAAGGACTCTCGAGGTCTTTGTCGGGGGGCGGCGGGAAACCCTCGTGTCCCTCGCCTTCTGCCGGGGACCTTAGGGAACTTCCCAGGGTGCCTCTGAGAGGCGAGGGATCCTGTGGAGGTGGCGGGGCCCCTCGGGACTCCGCTGGGTCTGGCGCAACGGAAGAGGGCCTCACCTCGAGGGGAGGCAGGCACCTCAGGCTTCCTCTGCGTTTCGGACTCCGACCGCAGGGTCCCTGCAGAGTTGGGACAGGAGAGTCAGGCCTCGTCTTGTCTGAGGAAGGGAACCCCGCTGGCCTCTCGAGTTGCTCAGGGGGTCTCAGGCCCCTCGTCGAGCTGTGTGTGGAACCCGCGGGTCTTTGCGGACGATGCACGGGGGTGGCAGTGCCCCTTCGTGTTGTGCCTTCACCCACAGGGTTGCCTTCGAAGAGGGGTCCGGGCCTCGGGTCCTTCTCAAGAGCGGACCGGGGAATCGGGGGCGTTCGGCCTGTGGCCCCACCCACGTGGCTCGTCTCGAATTTCCTCGTGAGACCGGCCTCATCCTGAGGTGCGCCGGGAAGGCCGGGAACCCCTTCCAGACCACGCAGGGGAATCGCCTCTCCTGTCGCGATCAGGAGGGGAGAAGGGGCTCAGAGGAAGCGGTGCCGGGACCCTCGGTGTTCCCCTCGGGGGAACCCGGCGTGTCGGGGGACTTTTGGGGGTCGCAGGAAGGCTGTCAGGGACCGTCTCGCCCTTCAGGGCGGAACAGGGGACTTCCTTTGAGACGCCGTCGCGGGCAAGGGCCTCATCTTGCCAAGCGGTGGGAACCACGTGGTTTTTCTCGAGTTGCGGCGGGATTCTCGAGTTCCGACGGGGATCTCAGCCTTCCCCTTGGGTTGGCCCTGGGAAGCCCAATCTTCCCCTCGGGTTGCGAGGGAACGCTGGGGGTGGCGCTCGAGTCACTGCAGGGCCGAAGAGACCTCACCTAAGCGTGTGTCCGGGACCTAATTTTCCTCTCCAGGGAAGGCAGGGATCTCGGGGTTGAATTCCAGGCTCCCCCGGGGAGTCAGGCCTCGTCTCGAGGGGAAGCCAAGGACTCCGCTCTCCTCTCGAGTCGCGACGCGGGTCTCTTGGAGCCCCCTGAGCGGCCTCAAGGGAGTCCAGCCTCCTCTTCCGTTTGGAGAGAGGACCCGGGATTGCTCTCCAGGCCATGCAGGAAAAGAAGGCCCTCAGCTCGCGAGGACGGGGGCGTCTCAGGGGTTTCCTCGAGCTGCGGCGCCCGTGGGGGTTTTCTCCCAAGGCACGACGAGGATCTCAGGGAGCCTCTCGTGCGGCGCCAGGGAAGTCAGGTCTCCATGCGCGTGGCGAGGGGGAGCGCGTCCTGGCTCTCGAGTCACGGGAGGGGACTAGGGCCTCGAGACGCCTTGAAGAAGGACTCTCGAGGTCTTTGTCGGGGGGCGGCGGGAAACCCTCGTGTCCCTCGCCTTCTGCCGGGGACCTTAGGGAACTTCCCAGGGTGCCTCTGAGAGGCGAGGGATCCTGTGGAGGTGGCGGGGCCCCTCGGGACTCCGCTGGGTCTGGCGCAACGGAAGAGGGCCTCACCTCGAGGGGAGGCAGGCACCTCAGGCTTCCTCTGCGTTTCGGACTCCGACCGCAGGGTCCCTGCAGAGTTGGGACAGGAGAGTCAGGCCTCGTCTTGTCTGAGGAAGGGAACCCCGCTGGCCTCTCGAGTTGCTCAGGGGGTCTCAGGCCCCTCGTCGAGCTGTGTGTGGAACCCGCGGGTCTTTGCGGACGATGCACGGGGGTGGCAGTGCCCCTTCGTGTTGTGCCTTCACCCACAGGGTTGCCTTCGAAGAGGGGTCCGGGCCTCGCGTCCTTCTCAAGAGCGGACCGGGGAATCGGGGGCGTTCGGCCTGTGGCCCCACCCACGTGGCTCGTCTCGAATTTCCTCGTGAGACCGGCCTCATCCTGAGGTGCGCCGGGAAGGCCGGGAACCCCTTCCAGACCACGCAGGGGAATCGCCTCTCCTGTCGCGATCAGGAGGGGAGAAGGGGCTCAGAGGAAGCGGTTCCGGGACCCTGGGTGTTCCCCTCGGGGGAACCCGGCGTGTCGGGGGACTTTTGGGGGTCGCAGGAAGGCTGTCAGGGACCGTCTCGCCCTTCAGGGCGGAACAGGGGACTTCCCTTGAGACGCCGTCGCGGGCAAGGGCCTCATCTTGCCAATCGGTGGGAACCACGTGGTTTTTCTCGAGTTGCGGCGGCATTCTCGAGTTACGACGGGGATCTCAGCCTTCCCCTTGGGTTGGCCCTGGGAAGCCCAATCTTCCCCTCGGGTTGCGAGGGAACGCTGGGGGTGGCGCTCGAGTCACTGCAGGGCCGAAGAGACCTCACCTAAGCGTGTGTCCGGGACCTAATTTTCCTCTCCAGGGAAGGCAGGGATCTCGGGGTTGCATTCCAGGCTCCCCCGGGGAGTCAGGCCTCGTCTCGAGGGGAAGCCAAGGACTCCGCTCTCCTCTCGAGTCGCGACGCGGGTCTCTTGGAGCCCCCTGAGCGGCCTCAAGGGAGTCCAGCCTCCTCTTCCGTTTGGAGAGAGGACCCGGGATTGCTCTCCAGGCCATGCAGGAAAAGAAGGCCCTAAGCTCGCGAGGACGGGGGCGTCTCAGGGGTTTCCTCGAGCTGCGGTGCCCGTGGGGGTTTTCTCCCGAGGCACGACGAGGATCTCAGGGAGCCTCTCGTGCGGCGCCAGGGAAGTCAGGTCTCCATGCGCGTGGCGAGGGGGAGCGCGTCCTGGCTCTCGAGTCACGGGAGGGGACTAGGGCCTCGAGACGCGTTGAAGAAGGACTCTCGAGGTCTTTGTCGGGGGGCGGCGGGAAACCCTCGTGTCCCTCGCCTTCTGCCGGGGACCTTAGGGAACTTCCCAGGGTGCCTCTGAGAGGCGAGGGATCCTGTGGAGGTGGCGGGGCCCCTCGGGACTCCGCTGGGTCTGGCGCAACGGAAGAGGGCCTCACCTCGAGGGGAGGCAGGCACCTCAGGCTTCCTCTGCGTTTCGGACTCCGACCGCAGGGTCCCTGCAGAGTTGGGACAGGAGAGTCAGGCCTCGTCTTGTCTGAGGAAGGGAACCCCGCTGGCCTCTCGAGTTGCTCAGGGGGTCTCAGGCCCCTCGTCGAGCTGTGTGTGGAACCCGCGGGTCTTTGCGGACGATGCACGGGGGTGGCAGTGCCCCTTCGTGTTGTGCCTTCACCCACAGGGTTGCCTTCGAAGAGGGGTCCGGGCCTCGGGTCCTTCTCAAGAGCGGACCGGGGAATCGGGGGCGTTCGGCCTGTGGCCCCACCCACGTGGCTCGTCTCGAATTTCCTCGTGAGACCGGCCTCATCCTGAGGTGCGCCGGGAAGGCCGGGAACCCCTTCCAGACCACGCAGGGGAATCGCCTCTCCTGTCGCGATCAGGAGGGGAGAAGGGGCTCAGAGGAAGCGGTGCCGGGACCCTCGGTGTTCCCCTCGGGGGAACCCGGCGTGTCGGGGGACTTTTGGGGGTCGCAGGAAGGCTGTCAGGGACCGTCTCGCCCTTCAGGGCGGAACAGGGGACTTCCCTTGAGACGCCGTCGCGGGCAAGGGCCTCATCTTGCCAAGCGGTGGGAACCACGTGGTTTTTCTCGAGTTGCGGCGGCATTCTCGAGTTACGACGGGGATCTCAGCCTTCCCCTTGGGTTGGCCCTGGGAAGCCCAATCTTCCCCTCGGGTTGCGAGGGAACGCTGGGGGTGGCGCTCGAGTCACTGCAGGGCCGAAGAGACCTCACCTAAGCGTGTGTCCGGGACCTAATTTTCCTCTCCAGGGAAGGCAGGGATCTCGGGGTTGCATTCCAGGCTCCCCCGGGGAGTCAGGCCTCGTCTCGAGGGGAAGCCAAGGACTCCGCTCTCCTCTCGAGTCGCGACGCGGGTCTCTTGGAGCCCCCTGAGCGGCCTCAAGGGAGTCCAGCCTCCTCTTCCGTTTGGAGAGAGGACCCGGGATTGCTCTCCAGGCCATGCAGGAAAAGAAGGCCCTCAGCTCGCGAGGACGGGGGCGTCTCAGGGGTTTCCTCGAGCTGCGGCGCCCGTGGGGGTTTTCTCCCGAGGCACGACGAGGATCTCAGGGAGCCTCTCGTGCGGCGCCAGGGAAGTCAGGTCTCCATGCGCGTGGCGAGGGGGAGCGCGTCCTGGCTCTCGAGTCACGGGAGGGCACTAGGGCCTCGAGACGCGTTGAAGAAGGACTCTCGAGGTCTTTGTCGGGGGGCGGCGGGAAACCCTCGTGTCCCTCGCCTTCTGCCGGGGACCTTAGGGAACTTCCCAGGGTGCCTCTGAGAGGCGAGGGATCCTGTGGAGGTGGCGGGGCCCCTCGGGACTCCGCTGGGTCTGGCGCAACGGAAGAGGGCCTCACCTCGAGGGGAGGCAGGCACCTCAGGCTTCCTCTGCGTTTCGGACTCCGACCGCAGGGTCCCTGCAGAGTTGGGACAGGAGAGTCAGGCCTCGTCTTGTCTGAGGAAGGGAACCCCGCTGGCCTCTCGAGTTGCTCAGGGGGTCTCAGGCCCCTCGTCGAGCTGTGTGTGGAACCCGCGGGTCTTTGCGGACGATGCACGGGGGTGGCAGTGCCCCTTCGTGTTGTGCCTTCACCCACAGGGTTGCCTTCGAAGAGGGGTCCGGGCCTCGGGTCCTTCTCAAGAGCGGACCGGGGAATCGGGGGCGTTCGGCCTGTGGCCCCACCCACGTGGCTCGTCTCGAATTTCCTCGTGAGACCGGCCTCATCCTGAGGTGCGCCGGGAAGGCCGGGAACCCCTTCCAGACCACGCAGGGGAATCGCCTCTCCTGTCGCGATCAGGAGGGGAGAAGGGGCTCAGAGGAAGCGGTGCCGGGACCCTCGGTGTTCCCCTCGGGGGAACCCGGCGTGTCGGGGGACTTTTGGGGGTCGCAGGAAGGCTGTCAGGGACCGTCTCGCCCTTCAGGGCGGAACAGGGGACTTCCCTTGAGACGCCGTCGCGGGCAAGGGCCTCATCTTGCCAAGCGGTGGGAACCACGTGGTTTTTCTCGAGTTGCGGCGGCATTCTCGAGTTACGACGGGGATCTCAGCCTTCCCCTTGGGTTGGCCCTGGGAAGCCCAATCTTCCCCTCGGGTTGCGAGGGAACGCTGGGGGTGGCGCTCGAATCACTGCAGGGCCGAAGAGACCTCACCTAAGCGTGTGTCCGGGACCTAATTTTCCTCTCCAGGGAAGGCAGGGATCTCGGGGTTGCATTCCAGGCTCCCCCGGGGAGTCAGGCCTCGTCTCGAGGGGAAGCCAAGGACTCCGCTCTCCTCTCGAGTCGCGACGCGGGTCTCTTGGAGCCCCCTGAGCGGCCTCAAGGGAGTCCAGCCTCCTCTTCCGTTTGGAGAGAGGACCCGGGATTGCTCTCCAGGCCATGCAGGAAAAGAAGGCCCTCAGCTCGCGAGGACGGGGGCGTCTCAGGGGTTTCCTCGAGCTGCGGCGCCCGTGGGGGTTTTCTCCCGAGGCACGACGAGGATCTCAGGGAGCCTCTCGTGCGGCGCCAGGGAAGTCAGGTCTCCATGCGCGTGGCGAGGGGGAGCGCGTCCTGGCTCTCGAGTCACGGGAGGGGACTAGGGCCTCGAGACGCGTTGAAGAAGGACTCTCGAGGTCTTTGTCGGGGGGCGGCGGGAAACCCTCGTGTCCCTCGCCTTCTGCCGGGGACCTTAGGGAACTTCCCAGGGTGCCTCTGAGAGGCGAGGGATCCTGTGGAGGTGGCGGGGCCCCTCGGGACTCCGCTGGGTCTGGCGCAACGGAAGAGGGCCTCACCTCGAGGGGAGGCAGGAACCTCAGGCTTCCTCTGCGTTTCGGACTCCGACCGCAGGGTCCCTGCAGAGTTGGGACAGGAGAGTCAGGCCTCGTCTTGTCTGAGGAAGGGAACCCCGCTGGCCTCTCGAGTTGCTCAGGGGGTCTCAGGCCCCTCGTCGAGCTGTGTGTGGAACCCGCGGGTCTTTGCGGACGATGCACGGGGGTGGCAGTGCCCCTTCGTGTTGTGCCTTCAGCCACAGGGTTGCCTTCGAAGAGGGGTCCGGGCCTCGGGTCCTTCTCAAGAGCGGACCGGGGAATCGGGGGCGTTCGGCCTGTGGCCCCACCCACGTGGCTCGTCTCGAATTTCCTCGTGAGACCGGCCTCATCCTGAGGTGCGCCGGGAAGGCCGGGAACCCCTTCCAGACCACGCAGGGGAATCGCCTCTCCTGTCGCGATCAGGAGGGGAGAAGGGGCTCAGAGGAAGCGGTGCCGGGACCCTCGGTGTTCCCCTCGGGGGAACCCGGCGTGTCGGGGGACTTTTGGGGGTCGCAGGAAGGCTGTCAGGGACCGTCTCGCCCTTCAGGGCGGAACAGGGGACTTCCCTTGAGACGCCGTCGCGGGCAAGGGCCTCATCTTGCCAAGCGGTGGGAACCACGTGGTTTTTCTCGAGTTGCGGCGGCATTCTCGAGTTACGACGGGGATCTCAGCCTTCCCCTTGGGTTGGCCCTGGGAAGCCCAATCTTCCCCTCGGGTTGCGAGGGAAAGCTGGGGGTGGCGCTCGAGTCACTGCAGGGCCTAAGAGACCTCACCTAAGCGTGTGTCCGGGACCTAATTTTCCTCTCCAGGGAAGGCAGGGATCTCGGGGTTGCATTCCAGGCTCCCCCGGGGAGTCAGGCCTCGTCTCGAGGGGAAGCCAAGGACTCCGCTCTCCTCTCGAGTCGCGACGCGGGTCTCTTGGAGCCCCCTGAGCGGCCTCAAGGGAGTCCAGCCTCCTCTTCCGTTTGGAGAGAGGACCCGGGATTGCTCTCCAGGCCATGCAGGAAAAGAAGGCCCTCAGCTCGCGAGGACGGGGGCGTCTCAGGGGTTTCCTCGAGCTGCGGCGCCCGTGGGGGTTTTCTCCCGAGGCACGACGAGGATCTCAGGGAGCCTCTCGTGCGGCGCCAGGGAAGTCAGGTCTCCATGCGCGTGGCGAGGGGGAGCGCGTCCTGGCTCTCGAGTCACGGGAGGGGACTAGGGCCTCGAGACGCGTTGAAGAAGGACTCTCGAGGTCTTTGTCGGGGGGCGGCGGGAAACCCTCGTGTCCCTCGCCTTCTGCCGGGGACCTTAGGGAACTTCCCAGGGTGCCTCTGAGAGGCGAGGGATCCTGTGGAGGTGGCGGGGCCCCTCGGGACTCCGCTGGGTCTGGCGCAACGGAAGAGGGCCTCACCTCGAGGGGAGGCAGGAACCTCAGGCTTCCTCTGCGTTTCGGACTCCGACCGCAGGGTCCCTGCAGAGTTGGGACAGGAGAGTCAGGCCTCGTCTTGTCTGAGGAAGGGAACCCCGCTGGCCTCTCGAGTTGCTCAGGGGGTCTCAGGCCCCTCGTCGAGCTGTGTGTGGAACCCGCGGGTCTTTGCGGACGATGCACGGGGGTGGCAGTGCCCCTTCGTGTTGTGCCTTCAGCCACAGGGTTGCCTTCGAAGAGGGGTCCGGGCCTCGGGTCCTTCTCAAGAGCGGACCGGGGAATCGGGGGCGTTCGGCCTGTGGCCCCACCCACGTGGCTCGTCTCGAATTTCCTCGTGAGACCGGCCTCATCCTGAGGTGCGCCGGGAAGGCCGGGAACCCCTTCCAGACCACGCAGGGGAATCGCCTCTCCTGTCGCGATCAGGAGGGGAGAAGGGGCTCAGAGGAAGCGGTGCCGGGACCCTCGGTGTTCCCCTCGGGGGAACCCGGCGTGTCGGGGGACTTTTGGGGGTCGCAGGAAGGCTGTCAGGGACCGTCTCGCCCTTCAGGGCGGAACAGGGGACTTCCCTTGAGACGCCGTCGCGGGCAAGGGCCTCATCTTGCCAAGCGGTGGGAACCACGTGGTTTTTCTCGAGTTGCGGCGGCATTCTCGAGTTACGACGGGGATCTCAGCCTTCCCCTTGGGTTGGCCCTGGGAAGCCCAATCTTCCCCTCGGGTTGCGAGGGAAAGCTGGGGGTGGCGCTCGAGTCACTGCAGGGCCTAAGAGACCTCACCTAAGCGTGTGTCCGGGACCTAATTTTCCTCTCCAGGGAAGGCAGGGATCTCGGGGTTGCATTCCAGGCTCCCCCGGGGAGTCAGGCCTCGTCTCGAGGGGAAGCCAAGGACTCCGCTCTCCTCTCGAGTCGCGACGCGGGTCTCTTGGAGCCCCCTGAGCGGCCTCAAGGGAGTCCAGCCTCCTCTTCCGTTTGGAGAGAGGACCCGGGATTGCTCTCCAGGCCATGCAGGAAAAGAAGGCCCTCAGCTCGCGAGGACGGGGGCGTCTCAGGGGTTTCCTCGAGCTGCGGCGCCCGTGGGGGTTTTCTCCCGAGGCACGACGAGGATCTCAGGGAGCCTCTCGTGCGGCGCCAGGGAAGTCAGGTCTCCATGCGCGTGGCGAGGGGGAGCGCGTCCTGGCTCTCGAGTCACGGGAGGGGACTAGGGCCTCGAGACGCGTTGAAGAAGGACTCTCGAGGTCTTTGTCGGGGGGCGGCGGGAAACCCTCGTGTCCCTCGCCTTCTGCCGGGGACCTTAGGGAACTTCCCAGGGTGCCTCTGAGAGGCGAGGGATCCTGTGGAGGTGGCGGGGCCCCTCGGGACTCCGCTGGGTCTGGCGCAACGGAAGAGGGCCTCACCTCGAGGGGAGGCAGGCACCTCAGGCTTCCTCTGCGTTTCGGACTCCGACCGCAGGGTCCCTGCAGAGTTGGGACAGGAGAGTCAGGCCTCGTCTTGTCTGAGGAAGGGAACCCCGCTGGCCTCTCGAGTTGCTCAGGGGGTCTCAGGCCCCTCGTCGAGCTGTGTGTGGAACCCGCGGGTCTTTGCGGACGATGCACGGGGGTGGCAGTGCCCCTTCGTGTTGTGCCTTCAGCCACAGGGTTGCCTTCGAAGAGGGGTCCGGGCCTCGGGTCCTTCTCAAGAGCGGACCGGGGAATCGGGGGCGTTCGGCCTGTGGCCCCACCCACGTGGCTCGTCTCGAATTTCCTCGTGAGACCGGCCTCATCCTGAGGTGCGCCGGGAAGGCCGGGAACCCCTTCCAGACCACGCAGGGGAATCGCCTCTCCTGTCGCGATCAGGAGGGGAGAAGGGGCTCAGAGGAAGCGGTGCCGGGACCCTCGGTGTTCCCCTCGGGGGAACCCGGCGTGTCGGGGGACTTTTGGGGGTCGCAGGAAGGCTGTCAGGGACCGTCTCGCCCTTCAGGGCGGAACAGGGGACTTCCCTTGAGACGCCGTCGCGGGCAAGGGCCTCATCTTGCCAAGCGGTGGGAACCACGTGGTTTTTCTCGAGTTGCGGCGGCATTCTCGAGTTACGACGGGGATCTCAGCCTTCCCCTTGGGTTGGCCCTGGGAAGCCCAATCTTCCCCTCGGGTTGCGAGGGAAAGCTGGGGGTGGCGCTCGAGTCACTGCAGGGCCTAAGAGACCTCACCTAAGCGTGTGTCCGGGACCTAATTTTCCTCTCCAGGGAAGGCAGGGATCTCGGGGTTGCATTCCAGGCTCCCCAGGGGAGTCAGGCCTCGTCTCGAGGGGAAGCCAAGGACTCCGCTCTCCTCTCGAGTCGCGACGCGGGTCTCTTGGAGCCCCCTGAGCGGCCTCAAGGGAGTCCAGCCTCCTCTTCCGTTTGGAGAGAGGACCCGGGATTGCTCTCCAGGCCATGCAGGAAAAGAAGGCCCTCAGCTCGCGAGGACGGGGGCGTCTCAGGGGTTTCCTCGAGCTGCGGCGCCCGTGGGGGTTTTCTCCCGAGGCACGACGAGGATCTCAGGGAGCCTCTCGTGCGGCGCCAGGGAAGTCAGGTCTCCATGCGCGTGGCGAGGGGGAGCGCGTCCTGGCTCTCGAGTCACGGGAGGGGACTAGGGCCTCGAGACGCGTTGAAGAAGGACTCTCGAGGTCTTTGTCGGGGGGCGGCGGGAAACCCTCGTGTCCCTCGCCTTCTGCCGGGGACCTTAGGGAACTTCCCAGGGTGCCTCTGAGAGGCGAGGGATCCTGTGGAGGTGGCGGGGCCCCTCGGGACTCCGCTGGGTCTGGCGCAACGGAAGAGGGCCTCACCTCGAGGGGAGGCAGGAACCTCAGGCTTCCTCTGCGTTTCGGACTCCGACCGCAGGGTCCCTGCAGAGTTGGGACAGGAGAGTCAGGCCTCGTCTTGTCTGAGGAAGGGAACCCCGCTGGCCTCTCGAGTTGCTCAGGGGGTCTCAGGCCCCTCGTCGAGCTGTGTGTGGAACCCGCGGGTCTTTGCGGACGATGCACGGGGGTGGCAGTGCCCCTTCGTGTTGTGCCTTCAGCCACAGGGTTGCCTTCGAAGAGGGGTCCGGGCCTCGGGTCCTTCTCAAGAGCGGACCGGGGAATCGGGGGCGTTCGGCCTGTGGCCCCACCCACGTGGCTCGTCTCGAATTTCCTCGTGAGACCGGCCTCATCCTGAGGTGCGCCGGGAAGGCCGGGAACCCCTTCCAGACCACGCAGGGGAATCGCCTCTCCTGTCGCGATCAGGAGGGGAGAAGGGGCTCAGAGGAAGCGGTGCCGGGACCCTCGGTGTTCCCCTCGGGGGAACCCGGCGTGTCGGGGGACTTTTGGGGGTCGCAGGAAGGCTGTCAGGGACCGTCTCGCCCTTCAGGGCAGAACAGGGGACTTCCCTTGAGACGCCGTCGCGGGCAAGGGCCTCATCTTGCCAAGCGGTGGGAACCACGTGGTTTTTCTCGAGTTGCGGCGGCATTCTCGAGTTACGACGGGGATCTCAGCCTTCCCCTTGGGTTGGCCCTGGGAAGCCCAATCTTCCCCTCGGGTTGCGAGGGAAAGCTGGGGGTGGCGCTCGAGTCACTGCAGGGCCTAAGAGACCTCACCTAAGCGTGTGTCCGGGACCTAATTTTCCTCTCCAGGGAAGGCAGGGATCTCGGGGTTGCATTCCAGGCTCCCCCGGGGAGTCAGGCCTCGTCTCGAGGGGAAGCCAAGGACTCCGCTCTCCTCTCGAGTCGCGACGCGGGTCTCTTGGAGCCCCCTGAGCGGCCTCAAGGGAGTCCAGCCTCCTCTTCCGTTTGGAGAGAGGACCCGGGATTGCTCTCCAGGCCATGCAGGAAAAGAAGGCCCTCAGCTCGCGAGGACGGGGGCGTCTCAGGGGTTTCCTCGAGCTGCGGCGCCCGTGGGGGTTTTCTCCCGAGGCACGACGAGGATCTCAGGGAGCCTCTCGTGCGGCGCCAGGGAAGTCAGGTCTCCATGCGCGTGGCGAGGGGGAGCGCGTCCTGGCTCTCGAGTCACGGGAGGGGACTAGGGCCTCGAGACGCGTTGAAGAAGGACTCTCGAGGTCTTTGTCGGGGGGCGGCGGGAAACCCTCGTGTCCCTCGCCTTCTGCCGGGGACCTTAGGGAACTTCCCAGGGTGCCTCTGAGAGGCGAGGGATCCTGTGGAGGTGGCGGGGCCCCTCGGGACTCCGCTGGGTCTGGCGCAACGGAAGAGGGCCTCACCTCGAGGGGAGGCAGGAACCTCAGGCTTCCTCTGCGTTTCGGACTCCGACCGCAGGGTCCCTGCAGAGTTGGGACAGGAGAGTCAGGCCTCGTCTTGTCTGAGGAAGGGAACCCCGCTGGCCTCTCGAGTTGCTCAGGGGGTCTCAGGCCCCTCGTCGAGCTGTGTGTGGAACCCGCGGGTCTTTGCGGACGATGCACGGGGGTGGCAGTGCCCCTTCGTGTTGTGCCTTCAGCCACAGGGTTGCCTTCGAAGAGGGGTCCGGGCCTCGGGTCCTTCTCAAGAGCGGACCGGGGAATCGGGGGCGTTCGGCCTGTGGCCCCACCCACGTGGCTCGTCTCGAATTTCCTCGTGAGACCGGCCTCATCCTGAGGTGCGCCGGGAAGGCCGGGAACCCCTTCCAGACCACGCAGGGGAATCGCCTCTCCTGTCGCGATCAGGAGGGGAGAAGGGGCTCAGAGGAAGCGGTGCCGGGACCCTCGGTGTTCCCCTCGGGGGAACCCGGCGTGTCGGGGGACTTTTGGGGGTCGCAGGAAGGCTGTCAGGGACCGTCTCGCCCTTCAGGGCGGAACAGGGGACTTCCCTTGAGACGCCGTCGCGGGCAAGGGCCTCATCTTGCCAAGCGGTGGGAACCACGTGGTTTTTCTCGAGTTGCGGCGGCATTCTCGAGTTACGACGGGGATCTCAGCCTTCCCCTTGGGTTGGCCCTGGGAAGCCCAATCTTCCCCTCGGGTTGCGAGGGAAAGCTGGGGGTGGCGCTCGAGTCACTGCAGGGCCTAAGAGACCTCACCTAAGCGTGTGTCCGGGACCTAATTTTCCTCTCCAGGGAAGGCAGGGATCTCGGGGTTGCATTCCAGGCTCCCCCGGGGAGTCAGGCCTCGTCTCGAGGGGAAGCCAAGGACTCCGCTCTCCTCTCGAGTCGCGACGCGGGTCTCTTGGAGCCCCCTGAGCGGCCTCAAGGGAGTCCAGCCTCCTCTTCCGTTTGGAGAGAGGACCCGGGATTGCTCTCCAGGCCATGCAGGAAAAGAAGGCCCTCAGCTCGCGAGGACGGGGGCGTCTCAGGGGTTTCCTCGAGCTGCGGCGCCCGTGGGGGTTTTCTCCCGAGGCACGACGAGGATCTCAGGGAGCCTCTCGTGCGGCGCCAGGGAAGTCAGGTCTCCATGCGCGTGGCGAGGGGGAGCGCGTCCTGGCTCTCGAGTCACGGGAGGGGACTAGGGCCTCGAGACGCGTTGAAGAAGGACTCTCGAGGTCTTTGTCGGGGGGCGGCGGGAAACCCTCGTGTCCCTCGCCTTCTGCCGGGGACCTTAGGGAACTTCCCAGGGTGCCTCTGAGAGGCGAGGGATCCTGTGGAGGTGGCGGGGCCCCTCGGGACTCCGCTGGGTCTGGCGCAACGGAAGAGGGCCTCACCTCGAGGGGAGGCAGGCACCTCAGGCTTCCTCTGCGTTTCGGACTCCGACCGCAGGGTCCCTGCAGAGTTGGGACAGGAGAGTCAGGCCTCGTCTTGTCTGAGGAAGGGAACCCCGCTGGCCTCTCGAGTTGCTCAGGGGGTCTCAGGCCCCTCGTCGAGCTGTGTGTGGAACCCGCGGGTCTTTGCGGACGATGCACGGGGGTGGCAGTGCCCCTTCGTGTTGTGCCTTCAGCCACAGGGTTGCCTTCGAAGAGGGGTCCGGGCCTCGGGTCCTTCTCAAGAGCGGACCGGGGAATCGGGGGCGTTCGGCCTGTGGCCCCACCCACGTGGCTCGTCTCGAATTTCCTCGTGAGACCGGCCTCATCCTGAGGTGCGCCGGGAAGGCCGGGAACCCCTTCCAGACCACGCAGGGGAATCGCCTCTCCTGTCGCGATCAGGAGGGGAGAAGGGGCTCAGAGGAAGCGGTGCCGGGACCCTCGGTGTTCCCCTCGGGGGAACCCGGCGTGTCGGGGGACTTTTGGGGGTCGCAGGAAGGCTGTCAGGGACCGTCTCGCCCTTCAGGGCGGAACAGGGGACTTCCCTTGAGACGCCGTCGCGGGCAAGGGCCTCATCTTGCCAAGCGGTGGGAACCACGTGGTTTTTCTCGAGTTGCGGCGGCATTCTCGAGTTACGACGGGGATCTCAGCCTTCCCCTTGGGTTGGCCCTGGGAAGCCCAATCTTCCCCTCGGGTTGCGAGGGAAAGCTGGGGGTGGCGCTCGAGTCACTGCAGGGCCTAAGAGACCTCACCTAAGCGTGTGTCCGGGACCTAATTTTCCTCTCCAGGGAAGGCAGGGATCTCGGGGTTGCATTCCAGGCTCCCCCGGGGAGTCAGGCCTCGTCTCGAGGGGAAGCCAAGGACTCCGCTCTCCTCTCGAGTCGCGACGCGGGTCTCTTGGAGCCCCCTGAGCGGCCTCAAGGGAGTCCAGCCTCCTCTTCCGTTTGGAGAGAGGACCCGGGATTGCTCTCCAGGCCATGCAGGAAAAGAAGGCCCTCAGCTCGCGAGGACGGGGGCGTCTCAGGGGTTTCCTCGAGCTGCGGCGCCCGTGGGGGTTTTCTCCCGAGGCACGACGAGGATCTCAGGGAGCCTCTCGTGCGGCGCCAGGGAAGTCAGGTCTCCATGCGCGTGGCGAGGGGGAGCGCGTCCTGGCTCTCGAGTCACGGGAGGGGACTAGGGCCTCGAGACGCGTTGAAGAAGGACTCTCGAGGTCTTTGTCGGGGGGCGGCGGGAAACCCTCGTGTCCCTCGCCTTCTGCCGGGGACCTTAGGGAACTTCCCAGGGTGCCTCTGAGAGGCGAGGGATCCTGTGGAGGTGGCGGGGCCCCTCGGGACTCCGCTGGGTCTGGCGCAACGGAAGAGGGCCTCACCTCGAGGGGAGGCAGGAACCTCAGGCTTCCTCTGCGTTTCGGACTCCGACCGCAGGGTCCCTGCAGAGTTGGGACAGGAGAGTCAGGCCTCGTCTTGTCTGAGGAAGGGAACCCCGCTGGCCTCTCGAGTTGCTCAGGGGGTCTCAGGCCCCTCGTCGAGCTGTGTGTGGAACCCGCGGGTCTTTGCGGACGATGCACGGGGGTGGCAGTGCCCCTTCGTGTTGTGCCTTCAGCCACAGGGTTGCCTTCGAAGAGGGGTCCGGGCCTCGGGTCCTTCTCAAGAGCGGACCGGGGAATCGGGGGCGTTCGGCCTGTGGCCCCACCCACGTGGCTCGTCTCGAATTTCCTCGTGAGACCGGCCTCATCCTGAGGTGCGCCGGGAAGGCCGGGAACCCCTTCCAGACCACGCAGGGGAATCGCCTCTCCTGTCGCGATCAGGAGGGGAGAAGGGGCTCAGAGGAAGCGGTGCCGGGACCCTCGGTGTTCCCCTCGGGGGAACCCGGCGTGTCGGGGGACTTTTGGGGGTCGCAGGAAGGCTGTCAGGGACCGTCTCGCCCTTCAGGGCGGAACAGGGGACTTCCCTTGAGACGCCGTCGCGGGCAAGGGCCTCATCTTGCCAAGCGGTGGGAACCACGTGGTTTTTCTCGAGTTGCGGCGGCATTCTCGAGTTACGACGGGGATCTCAGCCTTCCCCTTGGGTTGGCCCTGGGAAGCCCAATCTTCCCCTCGGGTTGCGAGGGAAAGCTGGGGGTGGCGCTCGAGTCACTGCAGGGCCTAAGAGACCTCACCTAAGCGTGTGTCCGGGACCTAATTTTCCTCTCCAGGGAAGGCAGGGATCTCGGGGTTGCATTCCAGGCTCCCCCGGGGAGTCAGGCCTCGTCTCGAGGGGAAGCCAAGGACTCCGCTCTCCTCTCGAGTCGCGACGCGGGTCTCTTGGAGCCCCCTGAGCGGCCTCAAGGGAGTCCAGCCTCCTCTTCCGTTTGGAGAGAGGACCCGGGATTGCTCTCCAGGCCATGCAGGAAAAGAAGGCCCTCAGCTCGCGAGGACGGGGGCGTCTCAGGGGTTTCCTCGAGCTGCGGCGCCCGTGGGGGTTTTCTCCCGAGGCACGACGAGGATCTCAGGGAGCCTCTCGTGCGGCGCCAGGGAAGTCAGGTCTCCATGCGCGTGGCGAGGGGGAGCGCGTCCTGGCTCTCGAGTCACGGGAGGGGACTAGGGCCTCGAGACGCCTTGAAGAAGGACTCTCGAGGTCTTTGTCGGGGGGCGGCGGGAAACCCTCGTGTCCCTCGCCTTCTGCCGGGGACCTTAGGGAACTTCCCAGGGTGCCTCTGAGAGGCGAGGGATCCTGTGGAGGTGGCGGGGCCCCTCGGGACTCCGCTGGGTCTGGCGCAACGGAAGAGGGCCTCACCTCGAGGGGAGGCAGGAACCTCAGGCTTCCTCTGCGTTTCGGACTCCGACCGCAGGGTCCCTGCAGAGTTGGGACAGGAGAGTCAGGCCTCGTCTTGTCTGAGGAAGGGAACCCCGCTGGCCTCTCGAGTTGCTCAGGGGGTCTCAGGCCCCTCGTCGAGCTGTGTGTGGAACCCGCGGGTCTTTGCGGACGATGCACGGGGGTGGCAGTGCCCCTTCGTGTTGTGCCTTCAGCCACAGGGTTGCCTTCGAAGAGGGGTCCGGGCCTCGGGTCCTTCTCAAGAGCGGACCGGGGAATCGGGGGCGTTCGGCCTGTGGCCCCACCCACGTGGCTCGTCTCGAATTTCCTCGTGAGACCGGCCTCATCCTGAGGTGCGCCGGGAAGGCCGGGAACCCCTTCCAGACCACGCAGGGGAATCGCCTCTCCTGTCGCGATCAGGAGGGGAGAAGGGGCTCAGAGGAAGCGGTGCCGGGACCCTCGGTGTTCCCCTCGGGGGAACCCGGCGTGTCGGGGGACTTTTGGGGGTCGCAGGAAGGCTGTCAGGGACCGTCTCGCCCTTCAGGGCGGAACAGGGGACTTCCCTTGAGACGCCGTCGCGGGCAAGGGCCTCATCTTGCCAAGCGGTGGGAACCACGTGGTTTTTCTCGAGTTGCGGCGGCATTCTCGAGTTACGACGGGGATCTCAGCCTTCCCCTTGGGTTGGCCCTGGGAAGCCCAATCTTCCCCTCGGGTTGCGAGGGAAAGCTGGGGGTGGCGCTCGAGTCACTGCAGGGCCTAAGAGACCTCACCTAAGCATTTGTCCGGGACCTAATTTTCCTCTCCAGGGAAGGCAGGGATCTCGGGGTTGCATTCCAGGCTCCCCCGGGGAGTCAGGCCTCGTCTCGAGGGGAAGCCAAGGCCTCCGCTCTCCTCTCGAGTCGCGACGCGGGTCTCTTGGAGCCCCCTGAGCGGCCTCAAGGGAGTCCAGCCTCCTCTTCCGTTTGGAGAGAGGACCCGGGATTGCTCTCCAGGCCATGCAGGAAAAGAAGGCCCTCAGCTCGCGAGGACGGGGGCGTCTCAGGGGTTTCCTCGAGCTGCGGCGCCCGTGGGGGTTTTCTCCCGAGGCACGACGAGGATCTCAGGGAGCCTCTCGTGCGGCGCCAGGGAAGTCAGGTCTCCATGCGCGTGGCGAGGGGGAGCGCGTCCTGGCTCTCGAGTCACGGGAGGGGACTAGGGCCTCGAGACGCGTTGAAGAAGGACTCTCGAGGTCTTTGTCGGGGGGCGGCGGGAAACCCTCGTGTCCCTCGCCTTCTGCCGGGGACCTTAGGGAACTTCCCGGGGTGCCTCTGAGAGGCGAGGGATCCTGTGGAGGTGGCGGGGGCCCCTCGGGACTCCGCTGGGTCTGGCGCAACGGAAGAGGGCCTCACCTCGAGGGGAGGCAGGAACCTCAGGCTTCCTCTGCGTTTCGGACTCCGACCGCAGGGTCCCTGCAGAGTTGGGACAGGAGAGTCAGGCCTCGTCTTGTCTGAGGAAGGGAACCCCGCTGGCCTCTCGAGTTGCTCAGGGGGTCTCAGGCCCCTCGTCGAGCTGTGTGTGGAACCCGCGGGTCTTTGCGGACGATGCACGGGGGTGGCAGTGCCCCTTCGTGTTGTGCCTTCAGACACAGGGTTGCCTTCGAAGAGGGGTCCGGGCCTCGGGTCCTTCTCAAGAGCGGACCGGGGAATCGGGGGCGTTCGGCCTGTGGCCCCACCCACGTGGCTCGTCTCGAATTTCCTCGTGAGACCGGCCTCATCCTGAGGTGCGCCGGGAAGGCCGGGAACCCCTTCCAGACCACGCAGGGGAATCGCCTCTCCTGTCGCGATCAGGAGGGGAGAAGGGGCTCAGAGGAAGCGGTGCCGGGACCCTCGGTGTTCCCCTCGGGGGAACCCGGCGTGTCGGGGGACTTTTGGGGGTCGCAGGAAGGCTGTCAGGGACCGTCTCGCCCTTCAGGGCGGAACAGGGGACTTCCCTTGAGACGCCGTCGCGGGCAAGGGCCTCATCTTGCCAAGCGGTGGGAACCACGTGGTTTTTCTCGAGTTGCGGCGGCATTCTCGAGTTACGACGGGGATCTCAGCCTTCCCCTTGGGTTGGCCCTGGGAAGCCCAATCTTCCCCTCGGGTTGCGAGGGAAAGCTGGGGGTGGCGCTCGAGTCACTGCAGGGCCTAAGAGACCTCACCTAAGCGTGTGTCCGGGACCTAATTTTCCTCTCCAGGGAAGGCAGGGATCTCGGGGTTGCATTCCAGGCTCCCCCGGGGAGTCAGGCCTCGTCTCGAGGGGAAGCCAAGGACTCCGCTCTCCTCTCGAGTCGCGACGCGGGTCTCTTGGAGCCCCCTGAGCGGCCTCAAGGGAGTCCAGCCTCCTCTTCCGTTTGGAGAGAGGACCCGGGATTGCTCTCCAGGCCATGCAGGAAAAGAAGGCCCTCAGCTCGCGAGGACGGGGGCGTCTCAGGGGTTTCCTCGAGCTGCGGCGCCCGTGGGGGTTTTCTCCCGAGGCACGACGAGGATCTCAGGGAGCCTCTCGTGCGGCGCCAGGGAAGCCAGGTCTCCATGCGCGTGGCGAGGGGGAGCGCGTCCTGGCTCTCGAGTCACGGGAGGGGACTAGGGCCTCGAGACGCGTTGAAGAAGGACTCTCGAGGTCTTTGTCGGGGGGCGGCGGGAAACCCTCGTGTCCCTCGCCTTCTGCCGGGGACCTTAGGGAACTTCCCGGGGTGCCTCTGAGAGGCGAGGGATCCTGTGGAGGTGGCGGGGCCCCTCGGGACTCCGCTGGGTCTGGCGCAACGGAAGAGGGCCTCACCTCGAGGGGAGGCAGGCACCTCAGGCTTCCTCTGCGTTTCGGACTCCGACCGCAGGGTCCCTGCAGAGTTGGGACAGGAGAGTCAGGCCTCGTCTTGTCTGAGGAAGGGAACCCCGCTGGCCTCTCGAGTTGCTCAGGGGGTCTCAGGCCCCTCGTCGAGCTGTGTGTGGAACCCGCGGGTCTTTGCGGACGATGCACGGGGGTGGCAGTGCCCCTTCGTGTTGTGCCTTCAGCCACAGGGTTGCCTTCGAAGAGGGGTCCGGGCCTCGGGTCCTTCTCAAGAGCGGACCGGGGAATCGGGGGCGTTCGGCCTGTGGCCCCACCCACGTGGCTCGTCTCGAATTTCCTCGTGAGACCGGCCTCATCCTGAGGTGCGCCGGGAAGGCCGGGAACCCCCTCCAGACCACGCAGGGGAATCGCCTCTCCTGTCGCGATCAGGAGGGGAGAAGGGGCTCAGAGGAAGCGGTGCCGGGACCCTCGGTGTTCCCCTCGGGGGAACCCGGCGTGTCGGGGGACTTTTGGGGGTCGCAGGAAGGCTGTCAGGGACCGTCTCGCCCTTCAGGGCGGAACAGGGGACTTCCCTTGAGACGCCGTCACGGGCAAGGGCCTCATCTTGCCAAGCGGTGGGAACCACGTGGTTTTTCTCGAGTTGCGGCGGCATTCTCGAGGTACGACGGGGATCTCAGCCTTCCCCTTGGGTTGGCCCTGGGAAGCCCAATCTTCCCCTCGGGTTGCGAGGGAAAGCTGGGGGTGGCGCTCGAGTCACTGCAGGGCCTAAGAGACCTCACCTAAGCGTGTGTCCGGGACCTAATTTTCCTCTCCAGGGAAGGCAGGGATCTCGGGGTTGCATTCCAGGCTCCCCCGGGGAGTCAGGCCTCGTCTCGAGGGGAAGCCAAGGACTCCGCTCTCCTCTCGAGTCGCGACGCGGGTCTCTTGGAGCCCCCTGAGCGGCCTCAAGGGAGTCCAGCCTCCTCTTCCGTTTGGAGAGAGGACCCGGGATTGCTCTCCAGGCCATGCAGGAAAAGAAGGCCCTCAGCTCGCGAGGACGGGGGCTTCTCAGGGGTTTCCTCGAGCTGCGGCGCCCGTGGGGGTTTTCTCCCGAGGCACGACGAGGATCTCAGGGAGCCTCTCGTGCGGCGCCAGGGAAGTCAGGTCTCCATGCGCGTGGCGAGGGGGAGCGCGTCCTGGCTCTCGAGTCACGGGAGGGGACTAGGGCCTCGAGACGCGTTGAAGAAGGACTCTCGAGGTCTTTGTCGGGGGGCGGCGGGAAACCCTCGTGTCCCTCGCCTTCTGCCGGGGACCTTAGGGAACTTCCCGGGGTGCCTCTGAGAGGCGAGGGATCCTGTGGAGGTGGCGGGGCCCCTCGGGACTCCGCTGGGTCTGGCGCAACGGAAGAGGGCCTCACCTCGAGGGGAGGCAGGCACCTCAGGCTTCCTCTGCGTTTCGGACTCCGACCGCAGGGTCCCTGCAGAGTTGGGACAGGAGAGTCAGGCCTCGTCTTGTCTGAGGAAGGGAACCCCGCTGGCCTCTCGAGTTGCTCAGGGGGTCTCAGGCCCCTCGTCGAGCTGTGTGTGGAACCCGCGGGTCTTTGCGGACGATGCACGGGGGTGGCAGTGCCCCTTCGTGTTGTGCCTTCAGCCACAGGGTTGCCTTCGAAGAGGGGTCCGGGCCTCGGGTCCTTCTCAAGAGCGGACCGGGGAATCGGGGGCGTTCGGCCTGTGGCCCCACCCACGTGGCTCGTCTCGAATTTCCTCGTGAGACTGGCCTCATCCTGAGGTGCGCCGGGAAGGCCGGGAACCCCTTCCAGACCACGCAGGGGAATCGCCTCTCCTGTCGCGATCAGGAGGGGAGAAGGGGCTCAGAGGAAGCGGTGCCGGGACCCTCGGTGTTCCCCTCGGGGGAACCCGGCGTGTCGGGGGACTTTTGGGGGTCGCAGGAAGGCTGTCAGGGACCGTCTCGCCCTTCAGGGCGGAACAGGGGACTTCCCTTGAGACGCCGTCGCGGGCAAGGGCCTCATCTTGCCAAGCGGTGGGAACCACGTGGTTTTTCTCGAGTTGCGGCGGCATTCTCGAGTTACGACGGGGATCTCAGCCTTCCCCTTGGGTTGGCCCTGGGAAGCCCAATCTTCCCCTCGGGTTGCGAGGGAAAGCTGGGGGTGGCGCTCGAGTCACTGCAGGGCCTAAGAGACCTCACCTAAGCGTGTGTCCGGGACCTAATTTTCCTCTCCAGGGAAGGCAGGGATCTCGGGGTTGCATTCCAGGCTCCCCCGGGGAGTCAGGCCTCGTCTCGAGGGGAAGCCAAGGACTCCGCTCTCCTCTCGAGTCGCGACGCGGGTCTCTTGGAGCCCCCTGAGCGGCCTCAAGGGAGTCCAGCCTCCTCTTCCGTTTGGAGAGAGGACCCGGGATTGCTCTCCAGGCCATGCAGGAAAAGAAGGCCCTCAGCTCGCGAGGACGGGGGCGTCTCAGGGGTTTCCTCGAGCTGCGGCGCCCGTGGGGGTTTTCTCCCGAGGCACGACGAGGATCTCAGGGAGCCTCTCGTGCGGCGCCAGGGAAGTCAGGTCTCCATGCGCGTGGCGAGGGGGAGCGCGTCCTGGCTCTCGAGTCACGGGAGGGGACTAGGGCCTCGAGACGCGTTGAAGAAGGACTCTCGAGGTCTTTGTCGGGGGGCGGCGGGAAACCCTCGTGTCCCTCGCCTTCTGCCGGGGACCTTAGGGAACTTCCCGGGGTGCCTCTGAGAGGCGAGGGATCCTGTGGAGGTGGCGGGGCCCCTCGGGACTCCGCTGGGTCTGGCGCAACGGAAGAGGGCCTCACCTCGAGGGGAGGCAGGAACCTCAGGCTTCCTCTGCGTTTCGGACTCCGACCGCAGGGTCCCTGCAGAGTTGGGACAGGAGAGTCAGGCCTCGTCTTGTCTGAGGAAGGGAACCCCGCTGGCCTCTCGAGTTGCTCAGGGGGTCTCAGGCCCCTCGTCGAGCTGTGTGTGGAACCCGCGGGTCTTTGCGGACGATGCACGGGGGTGGCAGTGCCCCTTCGTGTTGTGCCTTCAGCCACAGGGTTGCCTTCGAAGAGGGGTCCGGGCCTCGGGTCCTTCTCAAGAGCGGACCGGGGAATCGGGGGCGTTCGGCCTGTGGCCCCACCCACGTGGCTCGTCTCGAATTTCCTCGTGAGACCGGCCTCATCCTGAGGTGCGCCGGGAAGGCCGGGAACCCCTTCCAGACCACGCAGGGGAATCGCCTCTCCTGTCGCGATCAGGAGGGGAGAAGGGGCTCAGAGGAAGCGGTGCCGGGACCCTCGGTGTTCCCCTCGGGGGAACCCGGCGTGTCGGGGGACTTTTGGGGGTCGCAGGAAGGCTGTCAGGGACCGTCTCGCCCTTCAGGGCGGAACAGGGGACTTCCCTTGAGACGCCGTCGCGGGCAAGGGCCTCATCTTGCCAAGCGGTGGGAACCACGTGGTTTTTCTCGAGTTGCGGCGGCATTCTCGAGTTACGACGGGGATCTCAGCCTTCCCCTTGGGTTGGCCCTGGGAAGCCCAATCTTCCCCTCGGGTTGCGAGGGAAAGCTGGGGGTGGCGCTCGAGTCACTGCAGGGCCTAAGAGACCTCACCTAAGCGTGTGTCCGGGACCTAATTTTCCTCTCCAGGGAAGGCAGGGATCTCGGGGTTGCATTCCAGGCTCCCCCGGGGAGTCAGGCCTCGTCTCGAGGGGAAGCCAAGGACTCCGCTCTCCTCTCGAGTCGCGACGCGGGTCTCTTGGAGCCCCCTGAGCGGCCTCAAGGGAGTCCAGCCTCCTCTTCCGTTTGGAGAGAGGACCCGGGATTGCTCTCCAGGCCATGCAGGAAAAGAAGGCCCTCAGCTCGCGAGGACGGGGGCGTCTCAGGGGTTTCCTCGAGCTGCGGCGCCCGTGGGGGTTTTCTCCCGAGGCACGACGAGGATCTCAGGGAGCCTCTCGTGCGGCGCCAGGGAAGTCAGGTCTCCATGCGCGTGGCGAGGGGGAGCGCGTCCTGGCTCTCGAGTCACGGGAGGGGACTAGGGCCTCGAGACGCGTTGAAGAAGGACTCTCGAGGTCTTTGTCGGGGGGCGGCGGGAAACCCTCGTGTCCCTCGCCTTCTGCCGGGGACCTTAGGGAACTTCCCAGGGTGCCTCTGAGAGGCGAGGGATCCTGTGGAGGTGGCGGGGGCCCCTCGGGACTCCGCTGGGTCTGGCGCAACGGAAGAGGGCCTCACCTCGAGGGGAGGCAGGAACCTCAGGCTTCCTCTGCGTTTCGGACTCCGACCGCAGGGTCCCTGCAGAGTTGGGACAGGAGAGTCAGGCCTCGTCTTGTCTGAGGAAGGGAACCCCGCTGGCCTCTCGAGTTGCTCAGGGGGTCTCAGGCCCCTCGTCGAGCTGTGTGTGGAACCCGCGGGTCTTTGCGGACGATGCACGGGGGTGGCAGTGCCCCTTCGTGTTGTGCCTTCAGCCACAGGGTTGCCTTCGAAGAGGGGTCCGGGCCTCGGGTCCTTCTCAAGAGCGGACCGGGGAATCGGGGGCGTTCGGCCTGTGGCCCCACCCACGTGGCTCGTCTCGAATTTCCTCGTGAGACCGGCCTCATCCTGAGGTGCGCCGGGAAGGCCGGGAACCCCTTCCAGACCACGCAGGGGAATCGCCTCTCCTGTCGCGATCAGGAGGGGAGAAGGGGCTCAGAGGAAGCGGTGCTGGGACCCTCGGTGTTCCCCTCGGGGGAACCCGGCGTGTCGGGGGACTTTTGGGGGTCGAAGGAAGGCTGTCAGGGACCGTCTCGCCCTTCAGGGCGGAACAGGGGACTTCCCTTGAGACGCCGTCGCGGGCAAGGGCCTCATCTTGCCAAGCGGTGGGAACCACGTGGTTTTTCTCGAGTTGCGGCGGCATTCTCGAGTTACGACGGGGATCTCAGCCTTCCCCTTGGGTTGGCCCTGGGAAGCCCAATCTTCCCCTCGGGTTGCGAGGGAAAGCTGGGGGTGGCGCTCGAGTCACTGCAGGGCCTAAGAGACCTCACCTAAGCGTGTGTCCGGGACCTAATTTTCCTCTCCAGGGAAGGCAGGGATCTCGGGGTTGCATTCCAGGCTCCCCCGGGGAGTCAGGCCTCGTCTCGAGGGGAAGCCAAGGACTCCGCTCTCCTCTCGAGTCGCGACGCGGGTCTCTTGGAGCCCCCTGAGCGGCCTCAAGGGAGTCCAGCCTCCTCTTCCGTTTGGAGAGAGGACCCGGGATTGCTCTCCAGGCCATGCAGGAAAAGAAGGCCCTCAGCTCGCGAGGACGGGGGCGTCTCAGGGGTTTCCTCGAGCTGCGGCGCCCGTGGGGGTTTTCTCCCGAGGCACGACGAGGATCTCAGGGAGCCTCTCGTGCGGCGCCAGGGAAGCCAGGTCTCCATGCGCGTGGCGAGGGGGAGCGCGTCCTGGCTCTCGAGTCACGGGAGGGGACTAGGGCCTCGAGACGCGTTGAAGAAGGACTCTCGAGGTCTTTGTCGGGGGGCGGCGGGAAACCCTCGTGTCCCTCGCCTTCTGCCGGGGACCTTAGGGAACTTCCCGGGGTGCCTCTGAGAGGCGAGGGATCCTGTGGAGGTGGCGGGGCCCCTCGGGACTCCGCTGGGTCTGGCGCAACGGAAGAGGGCCTCACCTCGAGGGGAGGCAGGCACCTCAGGCTTCCTCTGCGTTTCGGACTCCGACCGCAGGGTCCCTGCAGAGTTGGGACAGGAGAGTCAGGCCTCGTCTTGTCTGAGGAAGGGAACCCCGCTGGCCTCTCGAGTTGCTCAGGGGGTCTCAGGCCCCTCGTCGAGCTGTGTGTGGAACCCGCGGGTCTTTGCGGACGATGCACGGGGGTGGCAGTGCCCCTTCGTGTTGTGCCTTCAGCCACAGGGTTGCCTTCGAAGAGGGGTCCGGGCCTCGGGTCCTTCTCAAGAGCGGACCGGGGAATCGGGGGCGTTCGGCCTGTGGCCCCACCCACGTGGCTCGTCTCGAATTTCCTCGTGAGACCGGCCTCATCCTGAGGTGCGCCGGGAAGGCCGGGAACCCCTTCCAGACCACGCAGGGGAATCGCCTCTCCTGTCGCGATCCGGAGGGGAGAAGGGGCTCAGAGGAAGCGGTGCCGGGACCCTCGGTGTTCCCCTCGGGGGAACCCGGCGTGTCGGGGGACTTTTGGGGGTCGCAGGAAGGCTGTCAGGGACCGTCTCGCCCTTCAGGGCGGAACAGGGGACTTCCCTTGAGACGCCGTCGCGGGCAAGGGCCTCATCTTGCCAAGCGGTGGGAACCACGTGGTTTTTCTCGAGTTGCGGCGGCATTCTCGAGTTACGACGGGGATCTCAGCCTTCCCCTTGGGTTTGCCCTGGGAAGCCCAATCTTCCCCTCGGGTTGCGAGGGAAAGCTGGGGGCGGCGCTCGAGTCACTGCAGGGCCTAAGAGACCTCACCTAAGCGTGTGTCCGGGACCTAATTTTCCTCTCCAGGGAAGGCAGGGATCTCGGGGTTGCATTCCAGGCTCCCCCGGGGAGTCAGGCCTCGTCTCGAGGGGAAGCCAAGGACTCCGCTCTCCTCTCGAGTCGCGACGCGGGTCTCTTGGAGCCCCCTGAGCGGCCTCAAGGGAGTCCAGCCTCCTCTTCCGTTTGGAGAGAGGACCCGGGATTGCTCTCCAGGCCATGCAGGAAAAGAAGGCCCTCAGCTCGCGAGGACGGGGGCGTCTCAGGGGTTTCCTCGAGCTGCGGCGCCCGTGGGGGTTTTCTCCCGAGGCACGACGAGGATCTCAGGGAGCCTCTCGTGCGGCGCCAGGGAAGTCAGGTCTCCATGCGCGTGGCGAGGGGGAGCGCGTCCTGGCTCTCGAGTCACGGGAGGGGACTAGGGCCTCGAGACGCGTTGAAGAAGGACTCTCGAGGTCTTTGTCGGGGGGCGGCGGGAAACCCTCGTGTCCCTCGCCTTCTGCCGGGGACCTTAGGGAACTTCCCGGGGTGCCTCTGAGAGGCGAGGGATCCTGTGGAGGTGGCGGGGGCCCCTCGGGACTCCGCTGGGTCTGGCGCAACGGAAGAGGGCCTCACCTCGAGGGGAGGCAGGAACCTCAGGCTTCCTCTGCGTTTCGGACTCCGACCGCAGGGTCCCTGCAGAGTTGGGACAGGAGAGTCAGGCCTCGTCTTGTCTGAGGAAGGGAACCCCGCTGGCCTCTCGAGTTGCTCAGGGGGTCTCAGGCCCCTCGTCGAGCTGTGTGTGGAACCCGCGGGTCTTTGCGGACGATGCACGGGGGTGGCAGTGCCCCTTCGTGTTGTGCCTTCAGCCACAGGGTTGCCTTCGAAGAGGGGTCCGGGCCTCGGGTCCTTCTCAAGAGCGGACCGGGGAATCGGGGGCGTTCGGCCTGTGGCCCCACCCACGTGGCTCGTCTCGAATTTCCTCGTGAGACCGGCCTCATCCTGAGGTGCGCCGGGAAGGCCGGGAACCCCTTCCAGACCACGCAGGGGAATCGCCTCTCCTGTCGCGATCAGGAGGGGAGAAGGGGCTCAGAGGAAGCGGTGCCGGGACCCTCGGTGTTCCCCTCGGGGGAACCCGGCGTGTCGGGGGACTTTTGGGGGTCGCAGGAAGGCTGTCAGGGACCGTCTCGCCCTTCAGGGCGGAACAGGGGACTTCCCTTGAGACGCCGTCGCGGGCAAGGGCCTCATCTTGCCAAGCGGTGGGAACCACGTGGTTTTTCTCGAGTTGCGGCGGCATTCTCGAGTTACGACGGGGATCTCAGCCTTCCCCTTGGGTTGGCCCTGGGAAGCCCAATCTTCCCCTCGGGTTGCGAGGGAAAGCTGGGGGCGGCGCTCGAGTCACTGCAGGGCCTAAGAGACCTCACCTAAGCGTGTGTCCGGGACCTAATTTTCCTCTCCAGGGAAGGCAGGGATCTCGGGGCTGCATTCCAGGCTCCCCCGGGGAGTCAGGCCTCGTCTCGAGGGGAAGCCAAGGACTCCGCTCTCCTCTCGAGTCGCGACGCGGGTCTCTTGGAGCCCCCTGAGCGGCCTCAAGGGAGTCCAGCCTCCTCTTCCGTTTGGAGAGAGGACCCGGGATTGCTCTCCAGGCCATGCAGGAAAAGAAGGCCCTCAGCTCGCGAGGACGGGGGCGTCTCAGGGGTTTCCTCGAGCTGCGGCGCCCGTGGGGGTTTTCTCCCGAGGCACGACGAGGATCTCAGGGAGCCTCTCGTGCGGCGCCAGGGAAGTCAGGTCTCCATGCGCGTGGCGAGGGGGAGCGCGTCCTGGCTCTCGAGTCACGGGAGGGGACTAGGGCCTCGAGACGCGTTGAAGAAGGACTCTCGAGGTCTTTGTCGGGGGGCGGCGGGAAACCCTCGTGTCCCTCGCCTTCTGCCGGGGACCTTAGGGAACTTCCCGGGGTGCCTCTGAGAGGCGAGGGATCCTGTGGAGGTGGCGGGGCCCCTCGGGACTCCGCTGGGTCTGGCGCAACGGAAGAGGGCCTCACCTCGAGGGGAGGCAGGAACCTCAGGCTTCCTCTGCGTTTCGGACTCCGACCGCAGGGTCCCTGCAGAGTTGGGACAGGAGAGTCAGGCCTCGTCTTGTCTGAGGAAGGGAACCCCGCTGGCCTCTCGAGTTGCTCAGGGGGTCTCAGGCCCCTCGTCGAGCTGTGTGTGGAACCCGCGGGTCTTTGCGGACGATGCACGGGGGTGGCAGTGCCCCTTCGTGTTGTGCCTTCAGCCACAGGGTTGCCTTCGAAGAGGGGTCCGGGCCTCGGGTCCTTCTCAAGAGCGGACCGGGGAATCGGGGGCGTTCGGCCTGTGGCCCCACCCACGTGGCTCGTCTCGAATTTCCTCGTGAGACCGGCCTCATCCTGAGGTGCGCCGGGAAGGCCGGGAACCCCTTCCAGACCACGCAGGGGAATCGCCTCTCCTGTCGCGATCAGGAGGGGAGAAGGGGCTCAGAGGAAGCGGTGCCGGGACCCTCGGTGTTCCCCTCGGGGGAACCCGGCGTGTCGGGGGACTTTTGGGGGTCGCAGGAAGGCTGTCAGGGACCGTCTCGCCCTTCAGGGCGGAACAGGGGACTTCCCTTGAGACGCCGTCGCGGGCAAGGGCCTCATCTTGCCAAGCGGTGGGAACCACGTGGTTTTTCTCGAGTTGCGGCGGCATTCTCGAGTTACGACGGGGATCTCAGCCTTCCCCTTGGGTTGGCCCTGGGAAGCCCAATCTTCCCCTCGGGTTGCGAGGGAAAGCTGGGGGTGGCGCTCGAGTCACTGCAGGGCCTAAGAGACCTCACCTAAGCGTGTGTCCGGGACCTAATTTTCCTCTCCAGGGAAGGCAGGGATCTCGGGGTTGCATTCCAGGCTCCCCCGGGGAGTCAGGCCTCGTCTCGAGGGGAAGCCAAGGACTCCGCTCTCCTCTCGAGTCGCGACGCGGGTCTCTTGGAGCCCCCTGAGCGGCCTCAAGGGAGTCCAGCCTCCTCTTCCGTTTGGAGAGAGGACCCGGGATTGCTCTCCAGGCCATGCAGGAAAAGAAGGCCCTCAGCTCGCGAGGACGGGGGCGTCTCAGGGGTTTCCTCGAGCTGCGGCGCCCGTGGGGGTTTTCTCCCGAGGCACGACGAGGATCTCAGGGAGCCTCTCGTGCGGCGCCAGGGAAGTCAGGTCTCCATGCGCGTGGCGAGGGGGAGCGCGTCCTGGCTCTCGAGTCACGGGAGGGGACTAGGGCCTCGAGACGCGTTGAAGAAGGACTCTCGAGGTCTTTGTCGGGGGGCGGCGGGAAACCCTCGTGTCCCTCGCCTTCTGCCGGGGACCTTAGGGAACTTCCCGGGGTGCCTCTGAGAGGCGAGGGATCCTGTGGAGGTGGCGGGGCCCCTCGGGACTCCGCTGGGTCTGGCGCAACGGAAGAGGGCCTCACCTCGAGGGGAGGCAGGAACCTCAGGCTTCCTCTGCGTTTCGGACTCCGACCGCAGGGTCCCTGCAGAGTTGGGACAGGAGAGTCAGGCCTCGTCTTGTCTGAGGAAGGGAACCCCGCTGGCCTCTCGAGTTGCTCAGGGGGTCTCAGGCCCCTCGTCGAGCTGTGTGTGGAACCCGCGGGTCTTTGCGGACGATGCACGGGGGTGGCAGTGCCCCTTCGTGTTGTGCCTTCAGCCACAGGGTTGCCTTCGAAGAGGGGTCCGGGCCTCGGGTCCTTCTCAAGAGCGGACCGGGGAATCGGGGGCGTTCGGCCTGTGGCCCCACCCACGTGGCTCGTCTCGAATTTCCTCGTGAGACCGGCCTCATCCTGAGGTGCGCCGGGAAGGCCGGGAACCCCTTCCAGACCACGCAGGGGAATCGCCTCTCCTGTCGCGATCAGGAGGGGAGAAGGGGCTCAGAGGAAGCGGTGCCGGGACCCTCGGTGTTCCCCTCGGGGGAACCCGGCGTGTCGGGGGACTTTTGGGGGTCGCAGGAAGGCTGTCAGGGACCGTCTCGCCCTTCAGGGCGGAACAGGGGACTTCCCTTGAGACGCCGTCGCGGGCAAGGGCCTCATCTTGCCAAGCGGTGGGAACCACGTGGTTTTTCTCGAGTTGCGGCGGCATTCTCGAGTTACGACGGGGATCTCAGCCTTCCCCTTGGGTTGGCCCTGGGAAGCCCAATCTTCCCCTCGGGTTGCGAGGGAAAGCTGGGGGCGGCGCTCGAGTCACTGCAGGGCCTAAGAGACCCCACCTAAGCGTGTGTCCGGGACCTAACTTTCCTCTCCAGGGAATGCAGGGATCTCGGGGCTGCATTCCAGGCTCCCCCGGGGAGTCAGGCCTCGTCTCGAGGGGAAGCCAAGGACTCCGCTCTCCTCTCGAGTCGCGACGCGGGTCTCTTGGAGCCCCCTGAGCGGCCTCAAGGGAGTCCAGCCTCCTCTTCCGTTTGGAGAGAGGACCCGGGATTGCTCTCCAGGCCATGCAGGAAAAGAAGGCCCTCAGCTCGCGAGGACGGGGGCGTCTCAGGGGTTTCCTCGAGCTGCGGCGCCCGTGGGGGTTTTCTCCCGAGGCACGACGAGGATCTCAGGGAGCCTCTCGTGCGGCGCCAGGGAAGCCAGGTCTCCATGCGCGTGGCGAGGGGGAGCGCGTCCTGGCTCTCGAGTCACGGGAGGGGACTAGGGCCTCGAGACGCGTTGAAGAAGGACTCTCGAGGTCTTTGTCGGGGGGCGGCGGGAAACCCTCGTGTCCCTCGCCTTCTGCCGGGGACCTTAGGGAACTTCCCGGGGTGCCTCTGAGAGGCGAGGGATCCTGTGGAGGTGGCGGGGCCCCTCGGGACTCCGCTGGGTCTGGCGCAACGGAAGAGGGCCTCACCTCGAGGGGAGGCAGGAACCTCAGGCTTCCTCTGCGTTTCGGACTCCGACCGCAGGGTCCCTGCAGAGTTGGGACAGGAGAGTCAGGCCTCGTCTTGTCTGAGGAAGGGAACCCCGCTGGCCTCTCGAGTTGCTCAGGGGGTCTCAGGCCCCTCGTCGAGCTGTGTGTGGAACCCGCGGGTCTTTGCGGACGATGCACGGGGGTGGCAGTGCCCCTTCGTGTTGTGCCTTCAGCCACAGGGTTGCCTTCGAAGAGGGGTCCGGGCCTCGGGTCCTTCTCAAGAGCGGACCGGGGAATCGGGGGCGTTCGGCCTGTGGCCCCACCCACGTGGCTCGTCTCGAATTTCCTCGTGAGACCGGCCTCATCCTGAGGTGCGCCGGGAAGGCCGGGAACCCCCTCCAGACCACGCAGGGGAATCGCCTCTCCTGTCGCGATCAGGAGGGGAGAAGGGGCTCAGAGGAAGCGGTGCCGGGACCCTCGGTGTTCCCCTCGGGGGAACCCGGCGTGTCGGGGGACTTTTGGGGGTCGCAGGAAGGCTGTCAGGGACCGTCTCGCCCTTCAGGGCGGAACAGGGGACTTCCCTTGAGACGCCGTCACGGGCAAGGGCCTCATCTTGCCAAGCGGTGGGAACCACGTGGTTTTTCTCGAGTTGCGGCGGCATTCTCGAGGTACGACGGGGATCTCAGCCTTCCCCTTGGGTTGGCCCTGGGAAGCCCAATCTTCCCCTCGGGTTGCGAGGGAAAGCTGGGGGTGGCGCTCGAGTCACTGCAGGGCCTAAGAGACCTCACCTAAGCGTGTGTCCGGGACCTAATTTTCCTCTCCAGGGAAGGCAGGGATCTCGGGGTTGCATTCCAGGCTCCCCCGGGGAGTCAGGCCTCGTCTCGAGGGGAAGCCAAGGACTCCGCTCTCCTCTCGAGTCGCGACGCGGGTCTCTTGGAGCCCCCTGAGCGGCCTCAAGGGAGTCCAGCCTCCTCTTCCGTTTGGAGAGAGGACCCGGGATTGCTCTCCAGGCCATGCAGGAAAAGAAGGCCCTCAGCTCGCGAGGACGGGGGCTTCTCAGGGGTTTCCTCGAGCTGCGGCGCCCGTGGGGGTTTTCTCCCGAGGCACGACGAGGATCTCAGGGAGCCTCTCGTGCGGCGCCAGGGAAGTCAGGTCTCCATGCGCGTGGCGAGGGGGAGCGCGTCCTGGCTCTCGAGTCACGGGAGGGGACTAGGGCCTCGAGACGCGTTGAAGAAGGACTCTCGAGGTCTTTGTCGGGGGGCGGCGGGAAACCCTCGTGTCCCTCGCCTTCTGCCGGGGACCTTAGGGAACTTCCCGGGGTGCCTCTGAGAGGCGAGGGATCCTGTGGAGGTGGCGGGGCCCCTCGGGACTCCGCTGGGTCTGGCGCAACGGAAGAGGGCCTCACCTCGAGGGGAGGCAGGCACCTCAGGCTTCCTCTGCGTTTCGGACTCCGACCGCAGGGTCCCTGCAGAGTTGGGACAGGAGAGTCAGGCCTCGTCTTGTCTGAGGAAGGGAACCCCGCTGGCCTCTCGAGTTGCTCAGGGGGTCTCAGGCCCCTCGTCGAGCTGTGTGTGGAACCCGCGGGTCTTTGCGGACGATGCACGGGGGTGGCAGTGCCCCTTCGTGTTGTGCCTTCAGCCACAGGGTTGCCTTCGAAGAGGGGTCCGGGCCTCGGGTCCTTCTCAAGAGCGGACCGGGGAATCGGGGGCGTTCGGCCTGTGGCCCCACCCACGTGGCTCGTCTCGAATTTCCTCGTGAGACCGGCCTCATCCTGAGGTGCGCCGGGAAGGCCGGGAACCCCTTCCAGACCACGCAGGGGAATCGCCTCTCCTGTCGCGATCAGGAGGGGAGAAGGGGCTCAGAGGAAGCGGTGCCGGGACCCTCGGTGTTCCCCTCGGGGGAACCCGGCGTGTCGGGGGACTTTTGGGGGTCGCAGGAAGGCTGTCAGGGACCGTCTCGCCCTTCAGGGCGGAACAGGGGACTTCCCTTGAGACGCCGTCGCGGGCAAGGGCCTCATCTTGCCAAGCGGTGGGAACCACGTGGTTTTTCTCGAGTTGCGGCGGCATTCTCGAGTTACGACGGGGATCTCAGCCTTCCCCTTGGGTTGGCCCTGGGAAGCCCAATCTTCCCCTCGGGTTGCGAGGGAAAGCTGGGGGTGGCGCTCGAGTCACTGCAGGGCCTAAGAGACCTCACCTAAGCGTGTGTCCGGGACCTAATTTTCCTCTCCAGGGAAGGCAGGGATCTCGGGGTTGCATTCCAGGCTCCCCCGGGGAGTCAGGCCTCGTCTCGAGGGGAAGCCAAGGACTCCGCTCTCCTCTCGAGTCGCGACGCGGGTCTCTTGGAGCCCCCTGAGCGGCCTCAAGGGAGTCCAGCCTCCTCTTCCGTTTGGAGAGAGGACCCGGGATTGCTCTCCAGGCCATGCAGGAAAAGAAGGCCCTCAGCTCGCGAGGACGGGGGCGTCTCAGGGGTTTCCTCGAGCTGCGGCGCCCGTGGGGGTTTTCTCCCGAGGCACGACGAGGATCTCAGGGAGCCTCTCGTGCGGCGCCAGGGAAGTCAGGTCTCCATGCGCGTGGCGAGGGGGAGCGCGTCCTGGCTCTCGAGTCACGGGAGGGGACTAGGGCCTCGAGACGCGTTGAAGAAGGACTCTCGAGGTCTTTGTCGGGGGGCGGCGGGAAACCCTCGTGTCCCTCGCCTTCTGCCGGGGACCTTAGGGAACTTCCCGGGGTGCCTCTGAGAGGCGAGGGATCCTGTGGAGGTGGCGGGGCCCCTCGGGACTCCGCTGGGTCTGGCGCAACGGAAGAGGGCCTGAGGGGAGGCAGGAACCTCAGGCTTCCTCTGCGTTTCGGACTCCGACCGCAGGGTCCCTGCAGAGTTGGGACAGGAGAGTCAGGCCTCGTCTTGTCTGAGGAAGGGAACCCCGCTGGCCTCTCGAGTTGCTCAGGGGGTCTCAGGCCCCTCGTCGAGCTGTGTGTGGAACCCGCGGGTCTTTGCGGACGATGCACGGGGGTGGCAGTGCCCCTTCGTGTTGTGCCTTCAGCCACAGGGTTGCCTTCGAAGAGGGGTCCGGGCCTCGGGTCCTTCTCAAGAGCGGACCGGGGAATCGGGGGCGTTCGGCCTGTGGCCCCACCCACGTGGCTCGTCTCGAATTTCCTCGTGAGACCGGCCTCATCCTGAGGTGCGCCGGGAAGGCCGGGAACCCCTTCCAGACCACGCAGGGGAATCGCCTCTCCTGTCGCGATCAGGAGGGGAGAAGGGGCTCAGAGGAAGCGGTGCCGGGACCCTCGGTGTTCCCCTCGGGGGAACCCGGCGTGTCGGGGGACTTTTGGGGGTCGCAGGAAGGCTGTCAGGGACCGTCTCGCCCTTCAGGGCGGAACAGGGGACTTCCCTTGAGACGCCGTCGCGGGCAAGGGCCTCATCTTGCCAAGCGGTGGGAACCACGTGGTTTTTCTCGAGTTGCGGCGGCATTCTCGAGTTACGACGGGGATCTCAGCCTTCCCCTTGGGTTGGCCCTGGGAAGCCCAATCTTCCCCTCGGGTTGCGAGGGAAAGCTGGGGGTGGCGCTCGAGTCACTGCAGGGCCTAAGAGACCTCACCTAAGCGTGTGTCCGGGACCTAATTTTCCTCTCCAGGGAAGGCAGGGATCTCGGGGTTGCATTCCAGGCTCCCCCGGGGAGTCAGGCCTCGTCTCGAGGGGAAGCCAAGGACTCCGCTCTCCTCTCGAGTCGCGACGCGGGTCTCTTGGAGCCCCCTGAGCGGCCTCAAGGGAGTCCAGCCTCCTCTTCCGTTTGGAGAGAGGACCCGGGATTGCTCTCCAGGCCATGCAGGAAAAGAAGGCCCTCAGCTCGCGAGGACGGGGGCGTCTCAGGGGTTTCCTCGAGCTGCGGCGCCCGTGGGGGTTTTCTCCCGAGGCACGACGAGGATCTCAGGGAGCCTCTCGTGCGGCGCCAGGGAAGTCAGGTCTCCATGCGCGTGGCGAGGGGGAGCGCGTCCTGGCTCTCGAGTCACGGGAGGGGACTAGGGCCTCGAGACGCGTTGAAGAAGGACTCTCGAGGTCTTTGTCGGGGGGCGGCGGGAAACCCTCGTGTCCCTCGCCTTCTGCCGGGGACCTTAGGGAACTTCCCGGGGTGCCTCTGAGAGGCGAGGGATCCTGTGGAGGTGGCGGGGGCCCCTCGGGACTCCGCTGGGTCTGGCGCAACGGAAGAGGGCCTCACCTCGAGGGGAGGCAGGAACCTCAGGCTTCCTCTGCGTTTCGGACTCCGACCGCAGGGTCCCTGCAGAGTTGGGACAGGAGAGTCAGGCCTCGTCTTGTCTGAGGAAGGGAACCCCGCTGGCCTCTCGAGTTGCTCAGGGGGTCTCAGGCCCCTCGTCGAGCTGTGTGTGGAACCCGCGGGTCTTTGCGGACGATGCACGGGGGTGGCAGTGCCCCTTCGTGTTGTGCCTTCAGCCACAGGGTTGCCTTCGAAGAGGGGTCCGGGCCTCGGGTCCTTCTCAAGAGCGGACCGGGGAATCGGGGGCGTTCGGCCTGTGGCCCCACCCACGTGGCTCGTCTCGAATTTCCTCGTGAGACCGGCCTCATCCTGAGGTGCGCCGGGAAGGCCGGGAACCCCTTCCAGACCACGCAGGGGAATCGCCTCTCCTGTCGCGATCAGGAGGGGAGAAGGGGCTCAGAGGAAGCGGTGCCGGGACCCTCGGTGTTCCCCTCGGGGGAACCCGGCGTGTCGGGGGACTTTTGGGGGTCGCAGGAAGGCTGTCAGGGACCGTCTCGCCCTTCAGGGCGGAACAGGGGACTTCCCTTGAGACGCCGTCGCGGGCAAGGGCCTCATCTTGCCAAGCGGTGGGAACCACGTGGTTTTTCTCGAGTTGCGGCGGCATTCTCGAGTTACGACGGGGATCTCAGCCTTCCCCTTGGGTTGGCCCTGGGAAGCCCAATCTTCCCCTCGGGTTGCGAGGGAAAGCTGGGGGTGGCGCTCGAGTCACTGCAGGGCCTAAGAGACCTCACCTAAGCGTGTGTCCGGGACCTAATTTTCCTCTCCAGGGAAGGCAGGGATCTCGGGGTTGCATTCCAGGCTCCCCCGGGGAGTCAGGCCTCGTCTCGAGGGGAAGCCAAGGACTCCGCTCTCCTCTCGAGTCGCGACGCGGGTCTCTTGGAGCCCCCTGAGCGGCCTCAAGGGAGTCCAGCCTCCTCTTCCGTTTGGAGAGAGGACCCGGGATTGCTCTCCAGGCCATGCAGGAAAAGAAGGCCCTCAGCTCGCGAGGACGGGGGCGTCTCAGGGGTTTCCTCGAGCTGCGGCGCCCGTGGGGGTTTTCTCCCGAGGCACGACGAGGATCTCAGGGAGCCTCTCGTGCGGCGCCAGGGAAGCCAGGTCTCCATGCGCGTGGCGAGGGGGAGCGCGTCCTGGCTCTCGAGTCACGGGAGGGGACTAGGGCCTCGAGACGCGTTGAAGAAGGACTCTCGAGGTCTTTGTCGGGGGGCGGCGGGAAACCCTCGTGTCCCTCGCCTTCTGCCGGGGACCTTAGGGAACTTCCCGGGGTGCCTCTGAGAGGCGAGGGATCCTGTGGAGGTGGCGGGGCCCCTCGGGACTCCGCTGGGTCTGGCGCAACGGAAGAGGGCCTCACCTCGAGGGGAGGCAGGCACCTCAGGCTTCCTCTGCGTTTCGGACTCCGACCGCAGGGTCCCTGCAGAGTTGGGACAGGAGAGTCAGGCCTCGTCTTGTCTGAGGAAGGGAACCCCGCTGGCCTCTCGAGTTGCTCAGGGGGTCTCAGGCCCCTCGTCGAGCTGTGTGTGGAACCCGCGGGTCTTTGCGGACGATGCACGGGGGTGGCAGTGCCCCTTCGTGTTGTGCCTTCAGCCACAGGGTTGCCTTCGAAGAGGGGTCCGGGCCTCGGGTCCTTCTCAAGAGCGGACCGGGGAATCGGGGGCGTTCGGCCTGTGGCCCCACCCACGTGGCTCGTCTCGAATTTCCTCGTGAGACCGGCCTCATCCTGAGGTGCGCCGGGAAGGCCGGGAACCCCTTCCAGACCACGCAGGGGAATCGCCTCTCCTGTCGCGATCCGGAGGGGAGAAGGGGCTCAGAGGAAGCGGTGCCGGGACCCTCGGTGTTCCCCTCGGGGGAACCCGGCGTGTCGGGGGACTTTTGGGGGTCGCAGGAAGGCTGTCAGGGACCGTCTCGCCCTTCAGGGCGGAACAGGGGACTTCCCTTGAGACGCCGTCGCGGGCAAGGGCCTCATCTTGCCAAGCGGTGGGAACCACGTGGTTTTTCTCGAGTTGCGGCGGCATTCTCGAGTTACGACGGGGATCTCAGCCTTCCCCTTGGGTTGGCCCTGGGAAGCCCAATCTTCCCCTCGGGTTGCGAGGGAAAGCTGGGGGCGGCGCTCGAGTCACTGCAGGGCCTAAGAGACCTCACCTAAGCGTGTGTCCGGGACCTAATTTTCCTCTCCAGGGAAGGCAGGGATCTCGGGGTTGCATTCCAGGCTCCCCCGGGGAGTCAGGCCTCGTCTCGAGGGGAAGCCAAGGACTCCGCTCTCCTCTCGAGTCGCGACGCGGGTCTCTTGGAGCCCCCTGAGCGGCCTCAAGGGAGTCCAGCCTCCTCTTCCGTTTGGAGAGAGGACCCGGGATTGCTCTCCAGGCCATGCAGGAAAAGAAGGCCCTCAGCTCGCGAGGACGGGGGCGTCTCAGGGGTTTCCTCGAGCTGCGGCGCCCGTGGGGGTTTTCTCCCGAGGCACGACGAGGATCTCAGGGAGCCTCTCGTGCGGCGCCAGGGAAGTCAGGTCTCCATGCGCGTGGCGAGGGGGAGCGCGTCCTGGCTCTCGAGTCACGGGAGGGGACTAGGGCCTCGAGACGCGTTGAAGAAGGACTCTCGAGGTCTTTGTCGGGGGGCGGCGGGGAGCGCGTCCTGGCTCTCGAGTCACGGGAGGGGACTAGGGCCTCGAGACGCGTTGAAGAAGGACTCTCGAGGTCTTTGTCGGGGGGCGGCGGGAAACCCTCGTGTCCCTCGCCTTCTGCCGGGGACCTTAGGGAACTTCCCGGGGTGCCTCTGAGAGGCGAGGGATCCTGTGGAGGTGGCGGGGGCCCCTCGGGACTCCGCTGGGTCTGGCGCAACGGAAGAGGGCCTCACCTCGAGGGGAGGCAGGAACCTCCGGCTTCCTCTGCGTTTCGGACTCCGACCGCAGGGTCCCTGCAGAGTTGGGACAGGAGAGTCAGGCCTCGTCTTGTCTGAGGAAGGGAACCCCGCTGGCCTCTCGAGTTGCTCAGGGGGTCTCAGGCCCCTCGTCGAGCTGTGTGTGGAACCCGCGGGTCTTTGCGGACGATGCACGGGGGTGGCAGTGCCCCTTCGTGTTGTGCCTTCAGCCACAGGGTTGCCTTCGAAGAGGGGTCCGGGCCTCGGGTCCTTCTCAAGAGCGGACCGGGGAATCGGGGGCGTTCGGCCTGTGGCCCCACCCACGTGGCTCGTCTCGAATTTCCTCGTGAGACCGGCCTCATCCTGAGGTGCGCCGGGAAGGCCGGGAACCCCTTCCAGACCACGCAGGGGAATCGCCTCTCCTGTCGCGATCAGGAGGGGAGAAGGGGCTCAGAGGAAGCGGTGCCGGGACCCTCGGTGTTCCCCTCGGGGGAACCCGGCGTGTCGGGGGACTTTTGGGGGTCGCAGGAAGGCTGTCAGGGACCGTCTCGCCCTTCAGGGCGGAACAGGGGACTTCCCTTGAGACGCCGTCGCGGGCAAGGGCCTCATCTTGCCAAGCGGTGGGAACCACGTGGTTTTTCTCGAGTTGCGGCGGCATTCTCGAGTTACGACGGGGATCTCAGCCTTCCCCTTGGGTTGGCCCTGGGAAGCCCAATCTTCCCCTCGGGTTGCGAGGGAAAGCTGGGGGCGGCGCTCGAGTCACTGCAGGGCCTAAGAGACCTCACCTAAGCGTGTGTCCGGGACCTAATTTTCCTCTCCAGGGAAGGCAGGGATCTCGGGGCTGCATTCCAGGCTCCCCCGGGGAGTCAGGCCTCGTCTCGAGGGGAAGCCAAGGACTCCGCTCTCCTCTCGAGTCGCGACGCGGGTCTCTTGGAGCCCCCTGAGCGGCCTCAAGGGAGTCCAGCCTCCTCTTCCGTTTGGAGAGAGGACCCGGGATTGCTCTCCAGGCCATGCAGGAAAAGAAGGCCCTCAGCTCGCGAGGACGGGGGCGTCTCAGGGGTTTCCTCGAGCTGCGGCGCCCGTGGGGGTTTTCTCCCGAGGCACGACGAGGATCTCAGGGAGCCTCTCGTGCGGCGCCAGGGAAGTCAGGTCTCCATGCGCGTGGCGAGGGGGAGCGCGTCCTGGCTCTCGAGTCACGGGAGGGGACTAGGGCCTCGAGACGCGTTGAAGAAGGACTCTCGAGGTCTTTGTCGGGGGGCGGCGGGAAACCCTCGTGTCCCTCGCCTTCTGCCGGGGACCTTAGGGAACTTCCCGGGGTGCCTCTGAGAGGCGAGGGATCCTGTGGAGGTGGCGGGGCCCCTCGGGACTCCGCTGGGTCTGGCGCAACGGAAGAGAGCCTCACCTCGAGGGGAGGCAGGAACCTCAGGCTTCCTCTGCGTTTCGGACTCCGACCGCAGGGTCCCTGCAGAGTTGGGACAGGAGAGTCAGGCCTCGTCTTGTCTGAGGAAGGGAACCCCGCTGGCCTCTCGAGTTGCTCAGGGGGTCTCAGGCCCCTCGTCGAGCTGTGTGTGGAACCCGCGGGTCTTTGCGGACGATGCACGGGGGTGGCAGTGCCCCTTCGTGTTGTGCCTTCAGCCACAGGGTTGCCTTCGAAGAGGGGTCCGGGCCTCGGGTCCTTCTCAAGAGCGGACCGGGGAATCGGGGGCGTTCGGCCTGTGGCCCCACCCACGTGGCTCGTCTCGAATTTCCTCGTGAGACCGGCCTCATCCTGAGGTGCGCCGGGAAGGCCGGGAACCCCTTCCAGACCACGCAGGGGAATCGCCTCTCCTGTCGCGATCAGGAGGGGAGAAGGGGCTCAGAGGAAGCGGTGCCGGGACCCTCGGTGTTCCCCTCGGGGGAACCCGGCGTGTCGGGGGACTTTTGGGGGTCGCAGGAAGGCTGTCAGGGACCGTCTCGCCCTTCAGGGCGGAACAGGGGACTTCCCTTGAGACGCCGTCGCGGGCAAGGGCCTCATCTTGCCAAGCGGTGGGAACCACGTGGTTTTTCTCGAGTTGCGGCGGCATTCTCGAGTTACGACGGGGATCTCAGCCTTCCCCTTGGGTTGGCCCTGGGAAGCCCAATCTTCCCCTCGGGTTGCGAGGGAAAGCTGGGGGTGGCGCTCGAGTCACTGCAGGGCCTAAGAGACCTCACCTAAGCGTGTGTCCGGGACCTAATTTTCCTCTCCAGGGAAGGCAGGGATCTCGGGGTTGCATTCCAGGCTCCCCCGGGGAGTCAGGCCTCGTCTCGAGGGGAAGCCAAGGACTCCGCTCTCCTCTCGAGTCGCGACGCGGGTCTCTTGGAGCCCCCTGAGCGGCCTCAAGGGAGTCCAGCCTCCTCTTCCGTTTGGAGAGAGGACCCGGGATTGCTCTCCAGGCCATGCAGGAAAAGAAGGCCCTCAGCTCGCGAGGACGGGGGCGTCTCAGGGGTTTCCTCGAGCTGCGGCGCCCGTGGGGGTTTTCTCCCGAGGCACGACGAGGATCTCAGGGAGCCTCTCGTGCGGCGCCAGGGAAGTCAGGTCTCCATGCGCGTGGCGAGGGGGAGCGCGTCCTGGCTCTCGAGTCACGGGAGGGGACTAGGGCCTCGAGACGCGTTGAAGAAGGACTCTCGAGGTCTTTGTCGGGGGGCGGCGGGAAACCCTCGTGTCCCTCGCCTTCTGCCGGGGACCTTAGGGAACTTCCCGGGGTGCCTCTGAGAGGCGAGGGATCCTGTGGAGGTGGCGGGGCCCCTCGGGACTCCGCTGGGTCTGGCGCAACGGAAGAGGGCCTCACCTCGAGGGGAGGCAGGAACCTCAGGCTTCCTCTGCGTTTCGGACTCCGACCGCAGGGTCCCTGCAGAGTTGGGACAGGAGAGTCAGGCCTCGTCTTGTCTGAGGAAGGGAACCCCGCTGGCCTCTCGAGTTGCTCAGGGGGTCTCAGGCCCCTCGTCGAGCTGTGTGTGGAACCCGCGGGTCTTTGCGGACGATGCACGGGGGTGGCAGTGCCCCTTCGTGTTGTGCCTTCAGCCACAGGGTTGCCTTCGAAGAGGGGTCCGGGCCTCGGGTCCTTCTCAAGAGCGGACCGGGGAATCGGGGGCGTTCGGCCTGTGGCCCCACCCACGTGGCTCGTCTCGAATTTCCTCGTGAGACCGGCCTCATCCTGAGGTGCGCCGGGAAGGCCGGGAACCCCTTCCAGACCACGCAGGGGAATCGCCTCTCCTGTCGCGATCAGGAGGGGAGAAGGGGCTCAGAGGAAGCGGTGCCGGGACCCTCGGTGTTCCCCTCGGGGGAACCCGGCGTGTCGGGGGACTTTTGGGGGTCGCAGGAAGGCTGTCAGGGACCGTCTCGCCCTTCAGGGCGGAACAGGGGACTTCCCTTGAGACGCCGTCGCGGGCAAGGGCCTCATCTTGCCAAGCGGTGGGAACCACGTGGTTTTTCTCGAGTTGCGGCGGCATTCTCGAGTTACGACGGGGATCTCAGCCTTCCCCTTGGGTTGGCCCTGGGAAGCCCAATCTTCCCCTCGGGTTGCGAGGGAAAGCTGGGGGCGGCGCTCGAGTCACTGCAGGGCCTAAGAGACCCCACCTAAGCGTGTGTCCGGGACCTAATTTTCCTCTCCAGGGAAGGCAGGGATCTCGGGGCTGCATTCCAGGCTCCCCCGGGGAGTCAGGCCTCGTCTCGAGGGGAAGCCAAGGACTCCGCTCTCCTCTCGAGTCGCGACGCGGGTCTCTTGGAGCCCCCTGAGCGGCCTCAAGGGAGTCCAGCCTCCTCTTCCGTTTGGAGAGAGGACCCGGGATTGCTCTCCAGGCCATGCAGGAAAAGAAGGCCCTCAGCTCGCGAGGACGGGGGCGTCTCAGGGGTTTCCTCGAGCTGCGGCGCCCGTGGGGGTTTTCTCCCGAGGCACGACGAGGATCTCAGGGAGCCTCTCGTGCGGCGCCAGGGAAGTCAGGTCTCCATGCGCGTGGCGAGGGGGAGCGCGTCCTGGCTCTCGAGTCACGGGAGGGGACTAGGGCCTCGAGACGCGTTGAAGAAGGACTCTCGAGGTCTTTGTCGGGGGGCGGCGGGAAACCCTCGTGTCCCTCGCCTTCTGCCGGGGACCTTAGGGAACTTCCCGGGGTGCCTCTGAGAGGCGAGGGATCCTGTGGAGGTGGCGGGGCCCCTCGGGACTCCGCTGGGTCTGGCGCAACGGAAGAGGGCCTCACCTCGAGGGGAGGCAGGAACCTCAGGCTTCCTCTGCGTTTCGGACTCCGACCGCAGGGTCCCTGCAGAGTTGGGACAGGAGAGTCAGGCCTCGTCTTGTCTGAGGAAGGGAACCCCGCTGGCCTCTCGAGTTGCTCAGGGGGTCTCAGGCCCCTCGTCGAGCTGTGTGTGGAACCCGCGGGTCTTTGCGGACGATGCACGGGGGTGGCAGTGCCCCTTCGTGTTGTGCCTTCAGCCACAGGGTTGCCTTCGAAGAGGGGTCCGGGCCTCGGGTCCTTCTCAAGAGCGGACCGGGGAATCGGGGGCGTTCGGCCTGTGGCCCCACCCACGTGGCTCGTCTCGAATTTCCTCGTGAGACCGGCCTCATCCTGAGGTGCGCCGGGAAGGCCGGGAACCCCTTCCAGACCACGCAGGGGATGCGCCTCTCCTGTCGCCATCAGGAGGGGAGAAGGGGCTCAGAGGAAGCGGTGCCGGGACCCTCGGTGTTCCCCTCGGGGGAACCCGGCGTGTCGGGGGACTTTTGGGGGTCGCAGGAAGGCTGTCAGGGACCGTCTCGCCCTTCAGGGCGGAACAGGGGACTTCCCTTGAGACGCCGTCGCGGGCAAGGGCCTCATCTTGCCAAGCGGTGGGAACCACGTGGTTTTTCTCGAGTTGCGGCGGCATTCTCGAGTTACGACGGGGATCTCAGCCTTCCCCTTGGGTTGGCCCTGGGAAGCCCAATCTTCCCCTCGGGTTGCGAGGGAAAGCTGGGGGCGGCGCTCGAGTCACTGCAGGGCCTAAGAGACCTCACCTAAGCGTGTGTCCGGGACCTAATTTTCCTCTCCAGGGAAGGCAGGGATCTCGGGGCTGCATTCCAGGCTCCCCCGGGGAGTCAGGCCTCGTCTCGAGGGGAAGCCAAGGACTCCGCTCTCCTCTCGAGTCGCGACGCGGGTCTCTTGGAGCCCCCTGAGCGGCCTCAAGGGAGTCCAGCCTCCTCTTCCGTTTGGAGAGAGGACCCGGGATTGCTCTCCAGGCCATGCAGGAAAAGAAGGCCCTCAGCTCGCGAGGACGGGGGCGTCTCAGGGGTTTCCTCGAGCTGCGGCGCCCGTGGGGGTTTTCTCCCGAGGCACGACGAGGATCTCAGGGAGCCTCTCGTGCGGCGCCAGGGAAGTCAGGTCTCCATGCGCGTGGCGAGGGGGAGCGCGTCCTGGCTCTCGAGTCACGGGAGGGGACTAGGGCCTCGAGACGCGTTGAAGAAGGACTCTCGAGGTCTTTGTCGGGGGGCGGCGGGAAACCCTCGTGTCCCTCGCCTTCTGCCGGGGACCTTAGGGAACTTCCCGGGGTGCCTCTGAGAGGTGAGGGATCCTGTGGAGGTGGCGGGGCCCCTCGGGACTCCGCTGGGTCTGGCGCAACGGAAGAGGGCCTCACCTCGAGGGGAGGCAGGAACCTCAGGCTTCCTCTGCGTTTCGGACTCCGACCGCAGGGTCCCTGCAGAGTTGGGACAGGAGAGTCAGGCCTCGTCTTGTCTGAGGAAGGGAACCCCGCTGGCCTCTCGAGTTGCTCAGGGGGTCTCAGGCCCCTCGTCGAGCTGTGTGTGGAACCCGCGGGTCTTTGCGGACGATGCACGGGGGTGGCAGTGCCCCTTCGTGTTGTGCCTTCAGCCACAGGGTTGCCTTCGAAGAGGGGTCCGGGCCTCGGGTCCTTCTCAAGAGCGGACCGGGGAATCGGGGGCGTTCGGCCTGTGGCCCCACCCACGTGGCTCGTCTCGAATTTCCTCGTGAGACCGGCCTCATCCTGAGGTGCGCCGGGAAGGCCGGGAACCCCTTCCAGACCACGCAGGGGATGCGCCTCTCCTGTCGCCATCAGGAGGGGAGAAGGGGCTCAGAGGAAGCGGTGCCGGGACCCTCGGTGTTCCCCTCGGGGGAACCCGGCGTGTCGGGGGACTTTTGGGGGTCGCAGGAAGGCTGTCAGGGACCGTCTCGCCCTTCAGGGCGGAACAGGGGACTTCCCTTGAGACGCCGTCGCGGGCAAGGGCCTCATCTTGCCAAGCGGTGGGAACCACGTGGTTTTTCTCGAGTTGCGGCGGCATTCTCGAGTTACGACGGGGATCTCAGCCTTCCCCTTGGGTTGGCCCTGGGAAGCCCAATCTTCCCCTCGGGTTGCGAGGGAAAGCTGGGGGCGGCGCTCGAGTCACTGCAGGGCCTAAGAGACCTCACCTAAGCGTGTGTCCGGGACCTAATTTTCCTCTCCAGGGAAGGCAGGGATCTCGGGGTTGCATTCCAGGCTCCCCCGGGGAGTCAGGCCTCGTCTCGAGGGGAAGCCAAGGACTCCGCTCTCCTCTCGAGTCGCGACGCGGGTCTCTTGGAGCCCCCTGAGCGGCCTCAAGGGAGTCCAGCCGCCTCTTCCGTTTGGAGAGAGGACCCGGGATTGCTCTCCAGGCCATGCAGGAAAAGAAGGCCCTCAGCTCGCGAGGACGGGGGCGTCTCAGGGGTTTCCTCGAGCTGCGGCGCCCGTGGGGGTTTTCTCCCGAGGCACGACGAGGATCTCAGGGAGCCTCTCGTGCGGCGCCAGGGAAGTCAGGTCTCCATGCGCGTGGCGAGGGGGAGCGCGTCCTGGCTCTCGAGTCACGGGAGGGGACTAGGGCCTCGAGACGCGTTGAAGAAGGACTCTCGAGGTCTTTGTCGGGGGGCGGCGGGAAACCCTCGTGTCCCTCGCCTTCTGCCGGGGACCTTAGGGAACTTCCCGGGGTGCCTCTGAGAGGCGAGGGATCCTGTGGAGGTGGCGGGGCCCCTCGGGACTCCGCTGGGTCTGGCGCAACGGAAGAGGGCCTCACCTCGAGGGGAGGCAGGAACCTCAGGCTTCCTCTGCGTTTCGGACTCCGACCGCAGGGTCCCTGCAGAGTTGGGACAGGAGAGTCAGGCCTCGTCTTGTCTGAGGAAGGGAACCCCGCTGGCCTCTCGAGTTGCTCAGGGGGTCTCAGGCCCCTCGTCGAGCTGTGTGTGGAACCCGCGGGTCTTTGCGGACGATGCACGGGGGTGGCAGTGCCCCTTCGTGTTGTGCCTTCAGCCACAGGGTTGCCTTCGAAGAGGGGTCCGGGCCTCGGGTCCTTCTCAAGAGCGGACCGGGGAATCGGGGGCGTTCGGCCTGTGGCCCCACCCACGTGGCTCGTCTCGAATTTCCTCGTGAGACCGGCCTCATCCTGAGGTGCGCCGGGAAGGCCGGGAACCCCTTCCAGACCACGCAGGGGAATCGCCTCTCCTGTCGCGATCCGGAGGGGAGAAGGGGCTCAGAGGAAGCGGTGCCGGGACCCTCGGTGTTCCCCTCGGGGGAACCCGGCGTGTCGGGGGACTTTTGGGGGTCGCAGGAAGGCTGTCAGGGACCGTCTCGCCCTTCAGGGCGGAACAGGGGACTTCCCTTGAGACGCCGTCGCGGGCAAGGGCCTCATCTTGCCAAGCGGTGGGAACCACGTGGTTTTTCTCGAGTTGCGGCGGCATTCTCGAGTTACGACGGGGATCTCAGCCTTCCCCTTGGGTTGGCCCTGGGAAGCCCAATCTTCCCCTCGGGTTGCGAGGGAAAGCTGGGGGCGGCGCTCGAGTCACTGCAGGGCCTAAGAGACCTCACCTAAGCGTGTGTCCGGGACCTAATTGTCCTCTCCAGGGAAGGCAGGGATCTCGGGGTTGCATTCCAGGCTCCCCCGGGGAGTCAGGCCTCGTCTCGAGGGGAAGCCAAGGACTCCGCTCTCCTCTCGAGTCGCGACGCGGGTCTCTTGGAGCCCCCTGAGCGGCCTCAAGGGAGTCCAGCCGCCTCTTCCGTTTGGAGAGAGGACCCGGGATTGCTCTCCAGGCCATGCAGGAAAAGAAGGCCCTCAGCTCGCGAGGACGGGGGCGTCTCAGGGGTTTCCTCGAGCTGCGGCGCCCGTGGGGGTTTTCTCCCGAGGCACGACGAGGATCTCAGGGAGCCTCTCGTGCGGCGCCAGGGAAGTCAGGTCTCCATGCGCGTGGCGAGGGGGAGCGCGTCCTGGCTCTCGAGTCACGGGAGGGGACTAGGGCCTCGAGACGCGTTGAAGAAGGACTCTCGAGGTCTTTGTCGGGGGGCGGCGGGAAACCCTCGTGTCCCTCGCCTTCTGCCGGGGACCTTAGGGAACTTCCCGGGGTGCCTCTGAGAGGCGAGGGATCCTGTGGAGGTGGCGGGGCCCCTCGGGACTCCGCTGGGTCTGGCGCAACGGAAGAGGGCCTCACCTCGAGGGGAGGCAGGAACCTCAGGCTTCCTCTGCGTTTCGGACTCCGACCGCAGGGTCCCTGCAGAGTTGGGACAGGAGAGTCAGGCCTCGTCTTGTCTGAGGAAGGGAACCCCGCTGGCCTCTCGAGTTGCTCAGGGGGTCTCAGGCCCCTCGTCGAGCTGTGTGTGGAACCCGCGGGTCTTTGCGGACGATGCACGGGGGTGGCAGTGCCCCTTCGTGTTGTGCCTTCAGCCACAGGGTTGCCTTCGAAGAGGGGTCCGGGCCTCGGGTCCTTCTCAAGAGCGGACCGGGGAATCGGGGGCGTTCGGCCTGTGGCCCCACCCACGTGGCTCGTCTCGAATTTCCTCGTGAGACCGGCCTCATCCTGAGGTGCGCCGGGAAGGCCGGGAACCCCTTCCAGACCACGCAGGGGAATCGCCTCTCCTGTCGCGATCAGGAGGGGAGAAGGGGCTCAGAGGAAGCGGTGCCGGGACCCTCGGTGTTCCCCTCGGGGGAACCCGGCGTGTCGGGGGACTTTTGGGGGTCGCAGGAAGGCTGTCAGGGACCGTCTCGCCCTTCAGGGCGGAACAGGGGACTTCCCTTGAGACGCCGTCGCGGGCAAGGGCCTCATCTTGCCAAGCGGTGGGAACCACGTGGTTTTTCTCGAGTTGCGGCGGCATTCTCGAGTTACGACGGGGATCTCAGCCTTCCCCTTGGGTTGGCCCTGGGAAGCCCAATCTTCCCCTCGGGTTGCGAGGGAAAGCTGGGGGCGGCGCTCGAGTCACTGCAGGGCCTAAGAGACCTCACCTAAGCGTGTGTCCGGGACCTAATTGTCCTCTCCAGGGAAGGCAGGGATCTCGGGGTTGCATTCCAGGCTCCCCCGGGGAGTCAGGCCTCGTCTCGAGGGGAAGCCAAGGACTCCGCTCTCCTCTCGAGTCGCGACGCGGGTCTCTTGGAGCCCCCTGAGCGGCCTCAAGGGAGTCCAGCCGCCTCTTCCGTTTGGAGAGAGGACCCGGGATTGCTCTCCAGGCCATGCAGGAAAAGAAGGCCCTCAGCTCGCGAGGACGGGGGCGTCTCAGGGGTTTCCTCGAGCTGCGGCGCCCGTGGGGGTTTTCTCCCGAGGCACGACGAGGATCTCAGGGAGCCTCTCGTGCGGCGCCAGGGAAGTCAGGTCTCCATGCGCGTGGCGAGGGGGAGCGCGTCCTGGCTCTCGAGTCACGGGAGGGGACTAGGGCCTCGAGACGCGTTGAAGAAGGACTCTCGAGGTCTTTGTCGGGGGGCGGCGGGAAACCCTCGTGTCCCTCGCCTTCTGCCGGGGACCTTAGGGAACTTCCCGGGGTGCCTCTGAGAGGCGAGGGATCCTGTGGAGGTGGCGGGGCCCCTCGGGACTCCGCTGGGTCTGGCGCAACGGAAGAGGGCCTCACCTCGAGGGGAGGCAGGAACCTCAGGCTTCCTCTGCGTTTCGGACTCCGACCGCAGGGTCCCTGCAGAGTTGGGACAGGAGAGTCAGGCCTCGTCTTGTCTGAGGAAGGGAACCCCGCTGGCCTCTCGAGTTGCTCAGGGGGTCTCAGGCCCCTCGTCGAGCTGTGTGTGGAACCCTCGGGTCTTTGCGGACGATGCACGGGGGTGGCAGTGCCCCTTCGTGTTGTGCCTTCAGCCACAGGGTTGCCTTCGAAGAGGGGTCCGGGCCTCGGGTCCTTCTCAAGAGCGGACCGGGGAATCGGGGGCGTTCGGCCTGTGGCCCCACCCACGTGGCTCGTCTCGAATTTCCTCGTGAGACCGGCCTCATCCTGAGGTGCGCCGGGAAGGCCGGGAACCCCTTCCAGACCACGCAGGGGAATCGCCTCTCCTGTCGCGATCCGGAGGGGAGAAGGGGCTCAGAGGAAGCGGTGCCGGGACCCTCGGTGTTCCCCTCGGGGGAACCCGGCGTGTCGGGGGACTTTTGGGGGTCGCAGGAAGGCTGTCAGGGACCGTCTCGCCCTTCAGGGCGGAACAGGGGACTTCCCTTGAGACGCCGTCGCGGGCAAGGGCCTCATCTTGCCAAGCGGTGGGAACCACGTGGTTTTTCTCGAGTTGCGGCGGCATTCTCGAGTTACGACGGGGATCTCAGCCTTCCCCTTGGGTTGGCCCTGGGAAGCCCAATCTTCCCCTCGGGTTGCGAGGGAAAGCTGGGGGCGGCGCTCGAGTCACTGCAGGGCCTAAGAGACCTCACCTAAGCGTGTGTCCGGGACCTAATTGTCCTCTCCAGGGAAGGCAGGGATCTCGGGGTTGCATTCCAGGCTCCCCCGGGGAGTCAGGCCTCGTCTCGAGGGGAAGCCAAGGACTCCGCTCTCCTCTCGAGTCGCGACGCGGGTCTCTTGGAGCCCCCTGAGCGGCCTCAAGGGAGTCCAGCCGCCTCTTCCGTTTGGAGAGAGGACCCGGGATTGCTCTCCAGGCCATGCAGGAAAAGAAGGCCCTCAGCTCGCGAGGACGGGGGCGTCTCAGGGGTTTCCTCGAGCTGCGGCGCCCGTGGGGGTTTTCTCCCGAGGCACGACGAGGATCTCAGGGAGCCTCTCGTGCGGCGCCAGGGAAGTCAGGTCTCCATGCGCGTGGCGAGGGGGAGCGCGTCCTGGCTCTCGAGTCACGGGAGGGGACTAGGGCCTCGAGACGCGTTGAAGAAGGACTCTCGAGGTCTTTGTCGGGGGGCGGCGGGAAACCCTCGTGTCCCTCGCCTTCTGCCGGGGACCTTAGGGAACTTCCCGGGGTGCCTCTGAGAGGCGAGGGATCCTGTGGAGGTGGCGGGGCCCCTCGGGACTCCGCTGGGTCTGGCGCAACGGAAGAGGGCCTCACCTCGAGGGGAGGCAGGAACCTCAGGCTTCCTCTGCGTTTCGGACTCCGACCGCAGGGTCCCTGCAGAGTTGGGACAGGAGAGTCAGGCCTCGTCTTGTCTGAGGAAGGGAACCCCGCTGGCCTCTCGAGTTGCTCAGGGGGTCTCAGGCCCCTCGTCGAGCTGTGTGTGGAACCCGCGGGTCTTTGCGGACGATGCACGGGGGTGGCAGTGCCCCTTCGTGTTGTGCCTTCAGCCACAGGGTTGCCTTCGAAGAGGGGTCCGGGCCTCGGGTCCTTCTCAAGAGCGGACCGGGGAATCGGGGGCGTTCGGCCTGTGGCCCCACCCACGTGGCTCGTCTCGAATTTCCTCGTGAGACCGGCCTCATCCTGAGGTGCGCCGGGAAGGCCGGGAACCCCTTCCAGACCACGCAGGGGAATCGCCTCTCCTGTCGCGATCAGGAGGGGAGAAGGGGCTCAGAGGAAGCGGTGCCGGGACCCTCGGTGTTCCCCTCGGGGGAACCCGGCGTGTCGGGGGACTTTTGGGGGTCGCAGGAAGGCTGTCAGGGACCGTCTCGCCCTTCAGGGCGGAACAGGGGACTTCCCTTGAGACGCCGTCGCGGGCAAGGGCCTCATCTTGCCAAGCGGTGGGAACCACGTGGTTTTTCTCGAGTTGCGGCGGCATTCTCGAGTTACGACGGGGATCTCAGCCTTCCCCTTGGGTTGGCCCTGGGAAGCCCAATCTTCCCCTCGGGTTGCGAGGGAAAGCTGGGGGCGGCGCTCGAGTCACTGCAGGGCCTAAGAGACCTCACCTAAGCGTGTGTCCGGGACCTAATTGTCCTCTCCAGGGAAGGCAGGGATCTCGGGGTTGCATTCCAGGCTCCCCCGGGGAGTCAGGCCTCGTCTCGAGGGGAAGCCAAGGACTCCGCTCTCCTCTCGAGTCGCGACGCGGGTCTCTTGGAGCCCCCTGAGCGGCCTCAAGGGAGTCCAGCCGCCTCTTCCGTTTGGAGAGAGGACCCGGGATTGCTCTCCAGGCCATGCAGGAAAAGAAGGCCCTCAGCTCGCGAGGACGGGGGCGTCTCAGGGGTTTCCTCGAGCTGCGGCGCCCGTGGGGGTTTTCTCCCGAGGCACGACGAGGATCTCAGGGAGCCTCTCATGCGGCGCCAGGGAAGTCAGGTCTCCATGCGCGTGGCGAGGGGGAGCGCGTCCTGGCTCTCGAGTCACGGGAGGGGACTAGGGCCTCGAGACGCGTTGAAGAAGGACTCTCGAGGTCTTTGTCGGGGGGCGGCGGGAAACCCTCGTGTCCCTCGCCTTCTGCCAGGGACCTTAGGGAACTTCCCGGGGTGCCTCTGAGAGGCGAGGGATCCTGTGGAGGTGGCGGGGCCCCTCGGGACTCCGCTGGGTCTGGCGCAACGGAAGAGGGCCTCACCTCGAGGGGAGGCAGGAACCTCAGGCTTCCTCTGCGTTTCGGACTCCGACCGCAGGGTCCCTGCAGAGTTGGGACAGGAGAGTCAGGCCTCGTCTTGTCTGAGGAAGGGAACCCCGCTGGCCTCTCGAGTTGCTCAGGGGGTCTCAGGCCCCTCGTCGAGCTGTGTGTGGAACCCGCGGGTCTTTGCGGACGATGCACGGGGGTGGCAGTGCCCCTTCGTGTTGTGCCTTCAGCCACAGGGTTGCCTTCGAAGAGGGGTCCGGGCCTCGGGTCCTTCTCAAGAGCGGACCGGGGAATCGGGGGCGTTCGGCCTGTGGCCCCACCCACGTGGCTCGTCTCGAATTTCCTCGTGAGACCGGCCTCATCCTGAGGTGCGCCGGGAAGGCCGGGAACCCCTTCCAGACCACGCAGGGGAATCGCCTCTCCTGTCGCGATCCGGAGGGGAGAAGGGGCTCAGAGGAAGCGGTGCCGGGACCCTCGGTGTTCCCCTCGGGGGAACCCGGCGTGTCGGGGGACTTTTGGGGGTCGCAGGAAGGCTGTCAGGGACCGTCTCGCCCTTCAGGGCGGAACAGGGGACTTCCCTTGAGACGCCGTCGCGGGCAAGGGCCTCATCTTGCCAAGCGGTGGGAACCACGTGGTTTTTCTCGAGTTGCGGCGGCATTCTCGAGTTACGACGGGGATCTCAGCCTTCCCCTTGGGTTGGCCCTGGGAAGCCCAATCTTCCCCTCGGGTTGCGAGGGAAAGCTGGGGGCGGCGCTCGAGTCACTGCAGGGCCTAAGAGACCTCACCTAAGCGTGTGTCCGGGACCTAATTGTCCTCTCCAGGGAAGGCAGGGATCTCGGGGTTGCATTCCAGGCTCCCCCGGGGAGTCAGGCCTCGTCTCGAGGGGAAGCCAAGGACTCCGCTCTCCTCTCGAGTCGCGACGCGGGTCTCTTGGAGCCCCCTGAGCGGCCTCAAGGGAGTCCAGCCGCCTCTTCCGTTTGGAGAGAGGACCCGGGATTGCTCTCCAGGCCATGCAGGAAAAGAAGGCCCTCAGCTCGCGAGGACGGGGGCGTCTCAGGGGTTTCCTCGAGCTGCGGCGCCCGTGGGGGTTTTCTCCCGAGGCACGACGAGGATCTCAGGGAGCCTCTCGTGCGGCGCCAGGGAAGTCAGGTCTCCATGCGCGTGGCGAGGGGGAGCGCGTCCTGGCTCTCGAGTCACGGGAGGGGACTAGGGCCTCGAGACGCGTTGAAGAAGGACTCTCGAGGTCTTTGTCGGGGGGCGGCGGGAAACCCTCGTGTCCCTCGCCTTCTGCCGGGGACCTTAGGGAACTTCCCGGGGTGCCTCTGAGAGGCGAGGGATCCTGTGGAGGTGGCGGGGCCCCTCGGGACTCCGCTGGGTCTGGCGCAACGGAAGAGGGCCTCACCTCGAGGGGAGGCAGGAACCTCAGGCTTCCTCTGCGTTTCGGACTCCGACCGCAGGGTCCCTGCAGAGTTGGGACAGGAGAGTCAGGCCTCGTCTTGTCTGAGGAAGGGAACCCCGCTGGCCTCTCGAGTTGCTCAGGGGGTCTCAGGCCCCTCGTCGAGCTGTGTGTGGAACCCGCGGGTCTTTGCGGACGATGCACGGGGGTGGCAGTGCCCCTTCGTGTTGTGCCTTCAGCCACAGGGTTGCCTTCGAAGAGGGGTCCGGGCCTCGGGTCCTTCTCAAGAGCGGACCGGGGAATCGGGGGCGTTCGGCCTGTGGCCCCACCCACGTGGCTCGTCTCGAATTTCCTCGTGAGACCGGCCTCATCCTGAGGTGCGCCGGGAAGGCCGGGAACCCCTTCCAGACCACGCAGGGGAATCGCCTCTCCTGTCGCGATCCGGAGGGGAGAAGGGGCTCAGAGGAAGCGGTGCCGGGACCCTCGGTGTTCCCCTCGGGGGAACCCGGCGTGTCGGGGGACTTTTGGGGGTCGCAGGAAGGCTGTCAGGGACCGTCTCGCCCTTCAGGGCGGAACAGGGGACTTCCCTTGAGACGCCGTCGCGGGCAAGGGCCTCATCTTGCCAAGCGGTGGGAACCACGTGGTTTTTCTCGAGTTGCGGCGGCATTCTCGAGTTACGACGGGGATCTCAGCCTTCCCCTTGGGTTGGCCCTGGGAAGCCCAATCTTCCCCTCGGGTTGCGAGGGAAAGCTGGGGGCGGCGCTCGAGTCACTGCAGGGCCTAAGAGACCTCACCTAAGCGTGTGTCCGGGACCTAATTGTCCTCTCCAGGGAAGGCAGGGATCTCGGGGTTGCATTCCAGGCTCCCCCGGGGAGTCAGGCCTCGTCTCGAGGGGAAGCCAAGGACTCCGCTCTCCTCTCGAGTCGCGACGCGGGTCTCTTGGAGCCCCCTGAGCGGCCTCAAGGGAGTCCAGCCGCCTCTTCCGTTTGGAGAGAGGACCCGGGATTGCTCTCCAGGCCATGCAGGAAAAGAAGGCCCTCAGCTCGCGAGGACGGGGGCGTCTCAGGGGTTTCCTCGAGCTGCGGCGCCCGTGGGGGTTTTCTCCCGAGGCACGACGAGGATCTCAGGGAGCCTCTCGTGCGGCGCCAGGGAAGTCAGGTCTCCATGCGCGTGGCGAGGGGGAGCGCGTCCTGGCTCTCGAGTCACGGGAGGGGACTAGGGCCTCGAGACGCGTTGAAGAAGGACTCTCGAGGTCTTTGTCGGGGGGCGGCGGGAAACCCTCGTGTCCCTCGCCTTCTGCCGGGGACCTTAGGGAACTTCCCGGGGTGCCTCTGAGAGGCGAGGGATCCTGTGGAGGTGGCGGGGCCCCTCGGGACTCCGCTGGGTCTGGCGCAACGGAAGAGGGCCTCACCTCGAGGGGAGGCAGGAACCTCAGGCTTCCTCTGCGTTTCGGACTCCGACCGCAGGGTCCCTGCAGAGTTGGGACAGGAGAGTCAGGCCTCGTCTTGTCTGAGGAAGGGAACCCCGCTGGCCTCTCGAGTTGCTCAGGGGGTCTCAGGCCCCTCGTCGAGCTGTGTGTGGAACCCGCGGGTCTTTGCGGACGATGCACGGGGGTGGCAGTGCCCCTTCGTGTTGTGCCTTCAGCCACAGGGTTGCCTTCGAAGAGGGGTCCGGGCCTCGGGTCCTTCTCAAGAGCGGACCGGGGAATCGGGGGCGTTCGGCCTGTGGCCCCACCCACGTGGCTCGTCTCGAATTTCCTCGTGAGACCGGCCTCATCCTGAGGTGCGCCGGGAAGGCCGGGAACCCCTTCCAGACCACGCAGGGGAATCGCCTCTCCTGTCGCGATCCGGAGGGGAGAAGGGGCTCAGAGGAAGCGGTGCCGGGACCCTCGGTGTTCCCCTCGGGGGAACCCGGCGTGTCGGGGGACTTTTGGGGGTCGCAGGAAGGCTGTCAGGGACCGTCTCGCCCTTCAGGGCGGAACAGGGGACTTCCCTTGAGACGCCGTCGCGGGCAAGGGCCTCATCTTGCCAAGCGGTGGGAACCACGTGGTTTTTCTCGAGTTGCGGCGGCATTCTCGAGTTACGACGGGGATCTCAGCCTTCCCCTTGGGTTGGCCCTGGGAAGCCCAATCTTCCCCTCGGGTTGCGAGGGAAAGCTGGGGGCGGCGCTCGAGTCACTGCAGGGCCTAAGAGACCTCACCTAAGCGTGTGTCCGGGACCTAATTGTCCTCTCCAGGGAAGGCAGGGATCTCGGGGTTGCATTCCAGGCTCCCCCGGGGAGTCAGGCCTCGTCTCGAGGGGAAGCCAAGGACTCCGCTCTCCTCTCGAGTCGCGACGCGGGTCTCTTGGAGCCCCCTGAGCGGCCTCAAGGGAGTCCAGCCGCCTCTTCCGTTTGGAGAGAGGACCCGGGATTGCTCTCCAGGCCATGCAGGAAAAGAAGGCCCTCAGCTCGCGAGGACGGGGGCGTCTCAGGGGTTTCCTCGAGCTGCGGCGCCCGTGGGGGTTTTCTCCCGAGGCACGACGAGGATCTCAGGGAGCCTCTCGTGCGGCGCCAGGGAAGTCAGGTCTCCATGCGCGTGGCGAGGGGGAGCGCGTCCTGGCTCTCGAGTCACGGGAGGGGACTAGGGCCTCGAGACGCGTTGAAGAAGGACTCTCGAGGTCTTTGTCGGGGGGCGGCGGGAAACCCTCGTGTCCCTCGCCTTCTGCCGGGGACCTTAGGGAACTTCCCGGGGTGCCTCTGAGAGGCGAGGGATCCTGTGGAGGTGGCGGGGCCCCTCGGGACTCCGCTGGGTCTGGCGCAACGGAAGAGGGCCTCACCTCGAGGGGAGGCAGGAACCTCAGGCTTCCTCTGCGTTTCGGACTCCGACCGCAGGGTCCCTGCAGAGTTGGGACAGGAGAGTCAGGCCTCGTCTTGTCTGAGGAAGGGAACCCCGCTGGCCTCTCGAGTTGCTCAGGGGGTCTCAGGCCCCTCGTCGAGCTGTGTGTGGAACCCGCGGGTCTTTGCGGACGATGCACGGGGGTGGCAGTGCCCCTTCGTGTTGTGCCTTCAGCCACAGGGTTGCCTTCGAAGAGGGGTCCGGGCCTCGGGTCCTTCTCAAGAGCGGACCGGGGAATCGGGGGCGTTCGGCCTGTGGCCCCACCCACGTGGCTCGTCTCGAATTTCCTCGTGAGACCGGCCTCATCCTGAGGTGCGCCGGGAAGGCCGGGAACCCCTTCCAGACCACGCAGGGGAATCGCCTCTCCTGTCGCGATCAGGAGGGGAGAAGGGGCTCAGAGGAAGCGGTGCCGGGACCCTCGGTGTTCCCCTCGGGGGAACCCGGCGTGTCGGGGGACTTTTGGGGGTCGCAGGAAGGCTGTCAGGGACCGTCTCGCCCTTCAGGGCGGAACAGGGGACTTCCCTTGAGACGCCGTCGCGGGCAAGGGCCTCATCTTGCCAAGCGGTGGGAACCACGTGGTTTTTCTCGAGTTGCGGCGGCATTCTCGAGTTACGACGGGGATCTCAGCCTTCCCCTTGGGTTGGCCCTGGGAAGCCCAATCTTCCCCTCGGGTTGCGAGGGAAAGCTGGGGGCGGCGCTCGAGTCACTGCAGGGCCTAAGAGACCTCACCTAAGCGTGTGTCCGGGACCTAATTGTCCTCTCCAGGGAAGGCAGGGATCTCGGGGTTGCATTCCAGGCTCCCCCGGGGAGTCAGGCCTCGTCTCGAGGGGAAGCCAAGGACTCCGCTCTCCTCTCGAGTCGCGACGCGGGTCTCTTGGAGCCCCCTGAGCGGCCTCAAGGGAGTCCAGCCGCCTCTTCCGTTTGGAGAGAGGACCCGGGATTGCTCTCCAGGCCATGCAGGAAAAGAAGGCCCTCAGCTCGCGAGGACGGGGGCGTCTCAGGGGTTTCCTCGAGCTGCGGCGCCCGTGGGGGTTTTCTCCCGAGGCACGACGAGGATCTCAGGGAGCCTCTCATGCGGCGCCAGGGAAGTCAGGTCTCCATGCGCGTGGCGAGGGGGAGCGCGTCCTGGCTCTCGAGTCACGGGAGGGGACTAGGGCCTCGAGACGCGTTGAAGAAGGACTCTCGAGGTCTTTGTCGGGGGGCGGCGGGAAACCCTCGTGTCCCTCGCCTTCTGCCAGGGACCTTAGGGAACTTCCCGGGGTGCCTCTGAGAGGCGAGGGATCCTGTGGAGGTGGCGGGGCCCCTCGGGACTCCGCTGGGTCTGGCGCAACGGAAGAGGGCCTCACCTCGAGGGGAGGCAGGAACCTCAGGCTTCCTCTGCGTTTCGGACTCCGACCGCAGGGTCCCTGCAGAGTTGGGACAGGAGAGTCAGGCCTCGTCTTGTCTGAGGAAGGGAACCCCGCTGGCCTCTCGAGTTGCTCAGGGGGTCTCAGGCCCCTCGTCGAGCTGTGTGTGGAACCCGCGGGTCTTTGCGGACGATGCACGGGGGTGGCAGTGCCCCTTCGTGTTGTGCCTTCAGCCACAGGGTTGCCTTCGAAGAGGGGTCCGGGCCTCGGGTCCTTCTCAAGAGCGGACCGGGGAATCGGGGGCGTTCGGCCTGTGGCCCCACCCACGTGGCTCGTCTCGAATTTCCTCGTGAGACCGGCCTCATCCTGAGGTGCGCCGGGAAGGCCGGGAACCCCTTCCAGACCACGCAGGGGAATCGCCTCTCCTGTCGCGATCCGGAGGGGAGAAGGGGCTCAGAGGAAGCGGTGCCGGGACCCTCGGTGTTCCCCTCGGGGGAACCCGGCGTGTCGGGGGACTTTTGGGGGTCGCAGGAAGGCTGTCAGGGACCGTCTCGCCCTTCAGGGCGGAACAGGGGACTTCCCTTGAGACGCCGTCGCGGGCAAGGGCCTCATCTTGCCAAGCGGTGGGAACCACGTGGTTTTTCTCGAGTTGCGGCGGCATTCTCGAGTTACGACGGGGATCTCAGCCTTCCCCTTGGGTTGGCCCTGGGAAGCCCAATCTTCCCCTCGGGTTGCGAGGGAAAGCTGGGGGCGGCGCTCGAGTCACTGCAGGGCCTAAGAGACCTCACCTAAGCGTGTGTCCGGGACCTAATTGTCCTCTCCAGGGAAGGCAGGGATCTCGGGGTTGCATTCCAGGCTCCCCCGGGGAGTCAGGCCTCGTCTCGAGGGGAAGCCAAGGACTCCGCTCTCCTCTCGAGTCGCGACGCGGGTCTCTTGGAGCCCCCTGAGCGGCCTCAAGGGAGTCCAGCCGCCTCTTCCGTTTGGAGAGAGGACCCGGGATTGCTCTCCAGGCCATGCAGGAAAAGAAGGCCCTCAGCTCGCGAGGACGGGGGCGTCTCAGGGGTTTCCTCGAGCTGCGGCGCCCGTGGGGGTTTTCTCCCGAGGCACGACGAGGATCTCAGGGAGCCTCTCGTGCGGCGCCAGGGAAGTCAGGTCTCCATGCGCGTGGCGAGGGGGAGCGCGTCCTGGCTCTCGAGTCACGGGAGGGGACTAGGGCCTCGAGACGCGTTGAAGAAGGACTCTCGAGGTCTTTGTCGGGGGGCGGCGGGAAACCCTCGTGTCCCTCGCCTTCTGCCGGGGACCTTAGGGAACTTCCCGGGGTGCCTCTGAGAGGCGAGGGATCCTGTGGAGGTGGCGGGGCCCCTCGGGACTCCGCTGGGTCTGGCGCAACGGAAGAGGGCCTCACCTCGAGGGGAGGCAGGAACCTCAGGCTTCCTCTGCGTTTCGGACTCCGACCGCAGGGTCCCTGCAGAGTTGGGACAGGAGAGTCAGGCCTCGTCTTGTCTGAGGAAGGGAACCCCGCTGGCCTCTCGAGTTGCTCAGGGGGTCTCAGGCCCCTCGTCGAGCTGTGTGTGGAACCCGCGGGTCTTTGCGGACGATGCACGGGGGTGGCAGTGCCCCTTCGTGTTGTGCCTTCAGCCACAGGGTTGCCTTCGAAGAGGGGTCCGGGCCTCGGGTCCTTCTCAAGAGCGGACCGGGGAATCGGGGGCGTTCGGCCTGTGGCCCCACCCACGTGGCTCGTCTCGAATTTCCTCGTGAGACCGGCCTCATCCTGAGGTGCGCCGGGAAGGCCGGGAACCCCTTCCAGACCACGCAGGGGAATCGCCTCTCCTGTCGCGATCAGGAGGGGAGAAGGGGCTCAGAGGAAGCGGTGCCGGGACCCTCGGTGTTCCCCTCGGGGGAACCCGGCGTGTCGGGGGACTTTTGGGGGTCGCAGGAAGGCTGTCAGGGACCGTCTCGCCCTTCAGGGCGGAACAGGGGACTTCCCTTGAGACGCCGTCGCGGGCAAGGGCCTCATCTTGCCAAGCGGTGGGAACCACGTGGTTTTTCTCGAGTTGCGGCGGCATTCTCGAGTTACGACGGGGATCTCAGCCTTCCCCTTGGGTTGGCCCTGGGAAGCCCAATCTTCCCCTCGGGTTGCGAGGGAAAGCTGGGGGCGGCGCTCGAGTCACTGCAGGGCCTAAGAGACCTCACCTAAGCGTGTGTCCGGGACCTAATTGTCCTCTCCAGGGAAGGCAGGGATCTCGGGGTTGCATTCCAGGCTCCCCCGGGGAGTCAGGCCTCGTCTCGAGGGGAAGCCAAGGACTCCGCTCTCCTCTCGAGTCGCGACGCGGGTCTCTTGGAGCCCCCTGAGCGGCCTCAAGGGAGTCCAGCCTCCTCTTCCGTTTGGAGAGAGGACCCGGGATTGCTCTCCAGGCCATGCAGGAAAAGAAGGCCCTCAGCTCGCGAGGACGGGGGCGTCTCAGGGGTTTCCTCGAGCTGCGGCGCCCGTGGGGGTTTTCTCCCGAGGCACGACGAGGATCTCAGGGAGCCTCTCGTGCGGCGCCAGGGAAGTCAGGTCTCCATGCGCGTGGCGAGGGGGAGCGCGTCCTGGCTCTCGAGTCACGGGAGGGGACTAGGGCCTCGAGACGCGTTGAAGAAGGACTCTCGAGGTCTTTGTCGGGGGGCGGCGGGAAACCCTCGTGTCCCTCGCCTTCTGCCGGGGACCTTAGGGAACTTCCCGGGGTGCCTCTGAGAGGCGAGGGATCCTGTGGAGGTGGCGGGGCCCCTCGGGACTCCGCTGGGTCTGGCGCAACGGAAGAGGGCCTCACCTCGAGGGGAGGCAGGAACCTCAGGCTTCCTCTGCGTTTCGGACTCCGACCGCAGGGTCCCTGCAGAGTTGGGACAGGAGAGTCAGGCCTCGTCTTGTCTGAGGAAGGGAACCCCGCTGGCCTCTCGAGTTGCTCAGGGGGTCTCAGGCCCCTCGTCGAGCTGTGTGTGGAACCCGCGGGTCTTTGCGGACGATGCACGGGGGTGGCAGTGCCCCTTCGTGTTGTGCCTTCAGCCACAGGGTTGCCTTCGAAGAGGGGTCCGGGCCTCGGGTCCTTCTCAAGAGCGGACCGGGGAATCGGGGGCGTTCGGCCTGTGGCCCCACCCACGTGGCTCGTCTCGAATTTCCTCGTGAGACCGGCCTCATCCTGAGGTGCGCTGGGAAGGCCGGGAACCCCTTCCAGACCACGCAGGGGAATCGCCTCTCCTGTCGCGATCAGGAGGGGAGAAGGGGCTCAGAGGAAGCGGTGCCGGGACCCTCGGTGTTCCCCTCGGGGGAACCCGGCGTGTCGGGGGACTTTTGGGGGTCGCAGGAAGGCTGTCAGGGACCGTCTCGCCCTTCAGGGCGGAACAGGGGACTTCCCTTGAGACGCCGTCGCGGGCAAGGGCCTCATCTTGCCAAGCGGTGGGAACCACGTGGTTTTTCTCGAGTTGCGGCGGCATTCTCGAGTTACGACGGGGATCTCAGCCTTCCCCTTGGGTTGGCCCTGGGAAGCCCAATCTTCCCCTCGGGTTGCGAGGGAAAGCTGGGGGCGGCGCTCGAGTCACTGCAGGGCCTAAGAGACCTCACCTAAGCGTGTGTCCGGGACCTAATTGTCCTCTCCAGGGAAGGCAGGGATCTCGGGGTTGCATTCCAGGCTCCCCCGGGGAGTCAGGCCTCGTCTCGAGGGGAAGCCAAGGACTCCGCTCTCCTCTCGAGTCGCGACGCGGGTCTCTTGGAGCCCCCTGAGCGGCCTCAAGGGAGTCCAGCCTCCTCTTCCGTTTGGAGAGAGGACCCGGGATTGCTCTCCAGGCCATGCAGGAAAAGAAGGCCCTCAGCTCGCGAGGACGGGGGCGTCTCAGGGGTTTCCTCGAGCTGCGGCGCCCGTGGGGGTTTTCTCCCGAGGCACGACGAGGATCTCAGGGAGCCTCTCGTGCGGCGCCAGGGAAGTCAGGTCTCCATGCGCGTGGCGAGGGGGAGCGCGTCCTGGCTCTCGAGTCACGGGAGGGGACTAGGGCCTCGAGACGCGTTGAAGAAGGACTCTCGAGGTCTTTGTCGGGGGGCGGCGGGAAACCCTCGTGTCCCTCGCCTTCTGCCGGGGACCTTAGGGAACTTCCCGGGGTGCCTCTGAGAGGCGAGGGATCCTGTGGAGGTGGCGGGGCCCCTCGGGACTCCGCTGGGTCTGGCGCAACGGAAGAGGGCCTCACCTCGAGGGGAGGCAGGAACCTCAGGCTTCCTCTGCGTTTCGGACTCCGACCGCAGGGTCCCTGCAGAGTTGGGACAGGAGAGTCAGGCCTCGTCTTGTCTGAGGAAGGGAACCCCGCTGGCCTCTCGAGTTGCTCAGGGGGTCTCAGGCCCCTCGTCGAGCTGTGTGTGGAACCCGCGGGTCTTTGCGGACGATGCACGGGGGTGGCAGTGCCCCTTCGTGTTGTGCCTTCAGCCACAGGGTTGCCTTCGAAGAGGGGTCCGGGCCTCGGGTCCTTCTCAAGAGCGGACCGGGGAATCGGGGGCGTTCGGCCTGTGGCCCCACCCACGTGGCTCGTCTCGAATTTCCTCGTGAGACCGGCCTCATCCTGAGGTGCGCCGGGAAGGCCGGGAACCCCTTCCAGACCACGCAGGGGAATCGCCTCTCCTGTCGCGATCAGGAGGGGAGAAGGGGCTCAGAGGAAGCGGTGCCGGGACCCTCGGTGTTCCCCTCGGGGGAACCCGGCGTGTCGGGGGACTTTTGGGGGTCGCAGGAAGGCTGTCAGGGACCGTCTCGCCCTTCAGGGCGGAACAGGGGACTTCCCTTGAGACGCCGTCGCGGGCAAGGGCCTCATCTTGCCAAGCGGTGGGAACCACGTGGTTTTTCTCGAGTTGCGGCGGCATTCTCGAGTTACGACGGGGATCTCAGCCTTCCCCTTGGGTTGGCCCTGGGAAGCCCAATCTTCCCCTCGGGTTGCGAGGGAAAGCTGGGGGCGGCGCTCGAGTCACTGCAGGGCCTAAGAGACCTCACCTAAGCGTGTGTCCGGGACCTAATTTTCCTCTCCAGGGAAGGCAGGGATCTCGGGGTTGCATTCCAGGCTCCCCCGGGGAGTCAGGCCTCGTCTCGAGGGGAAGCCAAGGACTCCGCTCTCCTCTCGAGTCGCGACGCGGGTCTCTTGGAGCCCCCTGAGCGGCCTCAAGGGAGTCCAGCCTCCTCTTCCGTTTGGAGAGAGGACCCGGGATTGCTCTCCAGGCCATGCAGGAAAAGAAGGCCCTCAGCTCGCGAGGACGGGGGCGTCTCAGGGGTTTCCTCGAGCTGCGGCGCCCGTGGGGGTTTTCTCCCGAGGCACGACGAGGATCTCAGGGAGCCTCTCGTGCGGCGCCAGGGAAGTCAGGTCTCCATGCGCGTGGCGAGGGGGAGCGCGTCCTGGCTCTCGAGTCACGGGAGGGGACTAGGGCCTCGAGACGCGTTGAAGAAGGACTCTCGAGGTCTTTGTCGGGGGGCGGCGGGAAACCCTCGTGTCCCTCGCCTTCTGCCGGGGACCTTAGGGAACTTCCCGGGGTGCCTCTGAGAGGCGAGGGATCCTGTGGAGGTGGCGGGGCCCCTCGGGACTCCGCTGGGTCTGGCGCAACGGAAGAGGGCCTCACCTCGAGGGGAGGCAGGAACCTCAGGCTTCCTCTGCGTTTCGGACTCCGACCGCAGGGTCCCTGCAGAGTTGGGACAGGAGAGTCAGGCCTCGTCTTGTCTGAGGAAGGGAACCCCGCTGGCCTCTCGAGTTGCTCAGGGGGTCTCAGGCCCCTCGTCGAGCTGTGTGTGGAACCCGCGGGTCTTTGCGGACGATGCACGGGGGTGGCAGTGCCCCTTCGTGTTGTGCCTTCAGCCACAGGGTTGCCTTCGAAGAGGGGTCCGGGCCTCGGGTCCTTCTCAAGAGCGGACCGGGGAATCGGGGGCGTTCGGCCTGTGGCCCCACCCACGTGGCTCGTCTCGAATTTCCTCGTGAGACCGGCCTCATCCTGAGGTGCGCCGGGAAGGCCGGGAACCCCTTCCAGACCACGCAGGGGAATCGCCTCTCCTGTCGCGATCAGGAGGGGAGAAGGGGCTCAGAGGAAGCGGTGCCGGGACCCTCGGTGTTCCCCTCGGGGGAACCCGGCGTGTCGGGGGACTTTTGGGGGTCGCAGGAAGGCTGTCAGGGACCGTCTCGCCCTTCAGGGCGGAACAGGGGACTTCCCTTGAGACGCCGTCGCGGGCAAGGGCCTCATCTTGCCAAGCGGTGGGAACCACGTGGTTTTTCTCGAGTTGCGGCGGCATTCTCGAGTTACGACGGGGATCTCAGCCTTCCCCTTGGGTTGGCCCTGGGAAGCCCAATCTTCCCCTCGGGTTGCGAGGGAAAGCTGGGGGCGGCGCTCGAGTCACTGCAGGGCCTAAGAGACCTCACCTAAGCGTGTGTCCGGGACCTAATTTTCCTCTCCAGGGAAGGCAGGGATCTCGGGGTTGCATTCCAGGCTCCCCCGGGGAGTCAGGCCTCGTCTCGAGGGGAAGCCAAGGACTCCGCTCTCCTCTCGAGTCGCGACGCGGGTCTCTTGGAGCCCCCTGAGCGGCCTCAAGGGAGTCCAGCCTCCTCTTCCGTTTGGAGAGAGGACCCGGGATTGCTCTCCAGGCCATGCAGGAAAAGAAGGCCCTCAGCTCGCGAGGACGGGGGCGTCTCAGGGGTTTCCTCGAGCTGCGGCGCCCGTGGGGGTTTTCTCCCGAGGCACGACGAGGATCTCAGGGAGCCTCTCGTGCGGCGCCAGGGAAGTCAGGTCTCCATGCGCGTGGCGAGGGGGAGCGCGTCCTGGCTCTCGAGTCACGGGAGGGGACTAGGGCCTCGAGACGCGTTGAAGAAGGACTCTCGAGGTCTTTGTCGGGGGGCGGCGGGAAACCCTCGTGTCCCTCGCCTTCTGCCGGGGACCTTAGGGAACTTCCCGGGGTGCCTCTGAGAGGCGAGGGATCCTGTGGAGGTGGCGGGGCCCCTCGGGACTCCGCTGGGTCTGGCGCAACGGAAGAGGGCCTCACCTCGAGGGGAGGCAGGAACCTCAGGCTTCCTCTGCGTTTCGGACTCCGACCGCAGGGTCCCTGCAGAGTTGGGACAGGAGAGTCAGGCCTCGTCTTGTCTGAGGAAGGGAACCCCGCTGGCCTCTCGAGTTGCTCAGGGGGTCTCAGGCCCCTCGTCGAGCTGTGTGTGGAACCCGCGGGTCTTTGCGGACGATGCACGGGGGTGGCAGTGCCCCTTCGTGTTGTGCCTTCAGCCACAGGGTTGCCTTCGAAGAGGGGTCCGGGCCTCGGGTCCTTCTCAAGAGCGGACCGGGGAATCGGGGGCGTTCGGCCTGTGGCCCCACCCACGTGGCTCGTCTCGAATTTCCTCGTGAGACCGGCCTCATCCTGAGGTGCGCCGGGAAGGCCGGGAACCCCTTCCAGACCACGCAGGGGAATCGCCTCTCCTGTCGCGATCAGGAGGGGAGAAGGGGCTCAGAGGAAGCGGTGCCGGGACCCTCGGTGTTCCCCTCGGGGGAACCCGGCGTGTCGGGGGACTTTTGGGGGTCGCAGGAAGGCTGTCAGGGACCGTCTCGCCCTTCAGGGCGGAACAGGGGACTTCCCTTGAGACGCCGTCGCGGGCAAGGGCCTCATCTTGCCAAGCGGTGGGAACCACGTGGTTTTTCTCGAGTTGCGGCGGCATTCTCGAGTTACGACGGGGATCTCAGCCTTCCCCTTGGGTTGGCCCTGGGAAGCCCAATCTTCCCCTCGGGTTGCGAGGGAAAGCTGGGGGCGGCGCTCGAGTCACTGCAGGGCCTAAGAGACCTCACCTAAGCGTGTGTCCGGGACCTAATTTTCCTCTCCAGGGAAGGCAGGGATCTCGGGGTTGCATTCCAGGCTCCCCCGGGGAGTCAGGCCTCGTCTCGAGGGGAAGCCAAGGACTCCGCTCTCCTCTCGAGTCGCGACGCGGGTCTCTTGGAGCCCCCTGAGCGGCCTCAAGGGAGTCCAGCCTCCTCTTCCGTTTGGAGAGAGGACCCGGGATTGCTCTCCAGGCCATGCAGGAAAAGAAGGCCCTCAGCTCGCGAGGACGGGGGCGTCTCAGGGGTTTCCTCGAGCTGCGGCGCCCGTGGGGGTTTTCTCCCGAGGCACGACGAGGATCTCAGGGAGCCTCTCGTGCGGCGCCAGGGAAGTCAGGTCTCCATGCGCGTGGCGAGGGGGAGCGCGTCCTGGCTCTCGAGTCACGGGAGGGGACTAGGGCCTCGAGACGCGTTGAAGAAGGACTCTCGAGGTCTTTGTCGGGGGGCGGCGGGAAACCCTCGTGTCCCTCGCCTTCTGCCGGGGACCTTAGGGAACTTCCCGGGGTGCCTCTGAGAGGCGAGGGATCCTGTGGAGGTGGCGGGGCCCCTCGGGACTCCGCTGGGTCTGGCGCAACGGAAGAGGGCCTCACCTCGAGGGGAGGCAGGAACCTCAGGCTTCCTCTGCGTTTCGGACTCCGACCGCAGGGTCCCTGCAGAGTTGGGACAGGAGAGTCAGGCCTCGTCTTGTCTGAGGAAGGGAACCCCGCTGGCCTCTCGAGTTGCTCAGGGGGTCTCAGGCCCCTCGTCGAGCTGTGTGTGGAACCCGCGGGTCTTTGCGGACGATGCACGGGGGTGGCAGTGCCCCTTCGTGTTGTGCCTTCAGCCACAGGGTTGCCTTCGAAGAGGGGTCCGGGCCTCGGGTCCTTCTCAAGAGCGGACCGGGGAATCGGGGGCGTTCGGCCTGTGGCCCCACCCACGTGGCTCGTCTCGAATTTCCTCGTGAGACCGGCCTCATCCTGAGGTGCGCCGGGAAGGCCGGGAACCCCTTCCAGACCACGCAGGGGAATCGCCTCTCCTGTCGCGATCAGGAGGGGAGAAGGGGCTCAGAGGAAGCGGTGCCGGGACCCTCGGTGTTCCCCTCGGGGGAACCCGGCGTGTCGGGGGACTTCTGGGGGTCGCAGGAAGGCTGTCAGGGACCGTCTCGCCCTTCAGGGCGGAACAGGGGACTTCCCTTGAGACGCCGTCGCGGGCAAGGGCCTCATCTTGCCAAGCGGTGGGAACCACGTGGTTTTTCTCGAGTTGCGGCGGCATTCTCGAGTTACGACGGGGATCTCAGCCTTCCCCTTGGGTTGGCCCTGGGAAGCCCAATCTTCCCCTCGGGTTGCGAGGGAAAGCTGGGGGCGGCGCTCGAGTCACTGCAGGGCCTAAGAGACCTCACCTAAGCGTGTGTCCGGGACCTAATTGTCCTCTCCAGGGAAGGCAGGGATCTCGGGGTTGCATTCCAGGCTCCCCCGGGGAGTCAGGCCTCGTCTCGAGGGGAAGCCAAGGACTCCGCTCTCCTCTCGAGTCGCGACGCGGGTCTCTTGGAGCCCCCTGAGCGGCCTCAAGGGAGTCCAGCCTCCTCTTCCGTTTGGAGAGAGGACCCGGGATTGCTCTCCAGGCCATGCAGGAAAAGAAGGCCCTCAGCTCGCGAGGACGGGGGCGTCTCAGGGGTTTCCTCGAGCTGCGGCGCCCGTGGGGGTTTTCTCCCGAGGCACGACGAGGATCTCAGGGAGCCTCTCGTGCGGCGCCAGGGAAGTCAGGTCTCCATGCGCGTGGCGAGGGGGAGCGCGTCCTGGCTCTCGAGTCACGGGAGGGGACTAGGGCCTCGAGACGCGTTGAAGAAGGACTCTCGAGGTCTTTGTCGGGGGGCGGCGGGAAACCCTCGTGTCCCTCGCCTTCTGCCGGGGACCTTAGGGAACTTCCCGGGGTGCCTCTGAGAGGCGAGGGATCCTGTGGAGGTGGCGGGGCCCCTCGGGACTCCGCTGGGTCTGGCGCAACGGAAGAGGGCCTCACCTCGAGGGGAGGCAGGAACCTCAGGCTTCCTCTGCGTTTCGGACTCCGACCGCAGGGTCCCTGCAGAGTTGGGACAGGAGAGTCAGGCCTCGTCTTGTCTGAGGAAGGGAACCCCGCTGGCCTCTCGAGTTGCTCAGGGGGTCTCAGGCCCCTCGTCGAGCTGTGTGTGGAACCCGCGGGTCTTTGCGGACGATGCACGGGGGTGGCAGTGCCCCTTCGTGTTGTGCCTTCAGCCACAGGGTTGCCTTCGAAGAGGGGTCCGGGCCTCGGGTCCTTCTCAAGAGCGGACCGGGGAATCGGGGGCGTTCGGCCTGTGGCCCCACCCACGTGGCTCGTCTCGAATTTCCTCGTGAGACCGGCCTCATCCTGAGGTGCGCCGGGAAGGCCGGGAACCCCTTCCAGACCACGCAGGGGAATCGCCTCTCCTGTCGCGATCAGGAGGGGAGAAGGGGCTCAGAGGAAGCGGTGCCGGGACCCTCGGTGTTCCCCTCGGGGGAACCCGGCGTGTCGGGGGACTTTTGGGGGTCGCAGGAAGGCTGTCAGGGACCGTCTCGCCCTTCAGGGCGGAACAGGGGACTTCCCTTGAGACGCCGTCGCGGGCAAGGGCCTCATCTTGCCAAGCGGTGGGAACCACGTGGTTTTTCTCGAGTTGCGGCGGCATTCTCGAGTTACGACGGGGATCTCAGCCTTCCCCTTGGGTTGGCCCTGGGAAGCCCAATCTTCCCCTCGGGTTGCGAGGGAAAGCTGGGGGCGGCGCTCGAGTCACTGCAGGGCCTAAGAGACCTCACCTAAGCGTGTGTCCGGGACCTAATTGTCCTCTCCAGGGAAGGCAGGGATCTCGGGGTTGCATTCCAGGCTCCCCCGGGGAGTCAGGCCTCGTCTCGAGGGGAAGCCAAGGACTCCGCTCTCCTCTCGAGTCGCGACGCGGGTCTCTTGGAGCCCCCTGAGCGGCCTCAAGGGAGTCCAGCCTCCTCTTCCGTTTGGAGAGAGGACCCGGGATTGCTCTCCAGGCCATGCAGGAAAAGAAGGCCCTCAGCTCGCGAGGACGGGGGCGTCTCAGGGGTTTCCTCGAGCTGCGGCGCCCGTGGGGGTTTTCTCCCGAGGCACGACGAGGATCTCAGGGAGCCTCTCGTGCGGCGCCAGGGAAGTCAGGTCTCCATGCGCGTGGCGAGGGGGAGCGCGTCCTGGCTCTCGAGTCACGGGAGGGGACTAGGGCCTCGAGACGCGTTGAAGAAGGACTCTCGAAGGTCTTTGTCGGGGGGCGGCGGGAAACCCTCGTGTCCCTCGCCTTCTGCCGGGGACCTTAGGGAACTTCCCGGGGTGCCTCTGAGAGGCGAGGGATCCTGTGGAGGTGGCGGGGCCCCTCGGGACTCCGCTGGGTCTGGCGCAACGGAAGAGGGCCTCACCTCGAGGGGAGGCAGGCACCTCAGGCTTCCTCTGCGTTTCGGACTCCGACCGCAGGGTCCCTGCAGAGTTGGGACAGGAGAGTCAGGCCTCGTCTTGTCTGAGGAAGGGAACCCCGCTGGCCTCTCGAGTTGCTCAGGGGGTCTCAGGCCCCTCGTCGAGCTGTGTGTGGAACCCGCGGGTCTTTGCGGACGATGCACGGGGGTGGCAGTGCCCCTTCGTGTTGTGCCTTCAGCCACAGGGTTGCCTTCGAAGAGGGGTCCGGGCCTCGGGTCCTTCTCAAGAGCGGACCGGGGAATCGGGGGCGTTCGGCCTGTGGCCCCACCCACGTGGCTCGTCTCGAATTTCCTCGTGAGACCGGCCTCATCCTGAGGTGCGCCGGGAAGGCCGGGAACCCCTTCCAGACCACGCAGGGGAATCGCCTCTCCTGTCGCGATCAGGAGGGGAGAAGGGGCTCAGAGGAAGCGGTGCCGGGACCCTCGGTGTTCCCCTCGGGGGAACCCGGCGTGTCGGGGGACTTCTGGGGGTCGCAGGAAGGCTGTCAGGGACCGTCTCGCCCTTCAGGGCGGAACAGGGGACTTCCCTTGAGACGCCGTCGCGGGCAAGGGCCTCATCTTGCCAAGCGGTGGGAACCACGTGGTTTTTCTCGAGTTGCGGCGGCATTCTCGAGTTACGACGGGGATCTCAGCCTTCCCCTTGGGTTGGCCCTGGGAAGCCCAATCTTCCCCTCGGGTTGCGAGGGAAAGCTGGGGGCGGCGCTCGAGTCACTGCAGGGCCTAAGAGACCTCACCTAAGCGTGTGTCCGGGACCTAATTGTCCTCTCCAGGGAAGGCAGGGATCTCGGGGTTGCATTCCAGGCTCCCCCGGGGAGTCAGGCCTCGTCTCGAGGGGAAGCCAAGGACTCCGCTCTCCTCTCGAGTCGCGACGCGGGTCTCTTGGAGCCCCCTGAGCGGCCTCAAGGGAGTCCAGCCTCCTCTTCCGTTTGGAGAGAGGACCCGGGATTGCTCTCCAGGCCATGCAGGAAAAGAAGGCCCTCAGCTCGCGAGGACGGGGGCGTCTCAGGGGTTTCCTCGAGCTGCGGCGCCCGTGGGGGTTTTCTCCCGAGGCACGACGAGGATCTCAGGGAGCCTCTCGTGCGGCGCCAGGGAAGTCAGGTCTCCATGCGCGTGGCGAGGGGGAGCGCGTCCTGGCTCTCGAGTCACGGGAGGGGACTAGGGCCTCGAGACGCGTTGAAGAAGGACTCTCGAGGTCTTTGTCGGGGGGCGGCGGGAAACCCTCGTGTCCCTCGCCTTCTGCCGGGGACCTTAGGGAACTTCCCGGGGTGCCTCTGAGAGGCGAGGGATCCTGTGGAGGTGGCGGGGCCCCTCGGGACTCCGCTGGGTCTGGCGCAACGGAAGAGGGCCTCACCTCGAGGGGAGGCAGGAACCTCAGGCTTCCTCTGCGTTTCGGACTCCGACCGCAGGGTCCCTGCAGAGTTGGGACAGGAGAGTCAGGCCTCGTCTTGTCTGAGGAAGGGAACCCCGCTGGCCTCTCGAGTTGCTCAGGGGGTCTCAGGCCCCTCGTCGAGCTGTGTGTGGAACCCGCGGGTCTTTGCGGACGATGCACGGGGGTGGCAGTGCCCCTTCGTGTTGTGCCTTCAGCCACAGGGTTGCCTTCGAAGAGGGGTCCGGGCCTCGGGTCCTTCTCAAGAGCGGACCGGGGAATCGGGGGCGTTCGGCCTGTGGCCCCACCCACGTGGCTCGTCTCGAATTTCCTCGTGAGACCGGCCTCATCCTGAGGTGCGCCGGGAAGGCCGGGAACCCCTTCCAGACCACGCAGGGGAATCGCCTCTCCTGTCGCGATCAGGAGGGGAGAAGGGGCTCAGAGGAAGCGGTGCCGGGACCCTCGGTGTTCCCCTCGGGGGAACCCGGCGTGTCGGGGGACTTTTGGGGGTCGCAGGAAGGCTGTCAGGGACCGTCTCGCCCTTCAGGGCGGAACAGGGGACTTCCCTTGAGACGCCGTCGCGGGCAAGGGCCTCATCTTGCCAAGCGGTGGGAACCACGTGGTTTTTCTCGAGTTGCGGCGGCATTCTCGAGTTACGACGGGGATCTCAGCCTTCCCCTTGGGTTGGCCCTGGGAAGCCCAATCTTCCCCTCGGGTTGCGAGGGAAAGCTGGGGGCGGCGCTCGAGTCACTGCAGGGCCTATGAGACCTCACCTAAGCGTGTGTCCGGGACCTAATTTTCCTCTCCAGGGAAGGCAGGGATCTCGGGGTTGCATTCCAGGCTCCCCCGGGGAGTCAGGCCTCGTCTCGAGGGGAAGCCAAGGACTCCGCTCTCCTCTCGAGTCGCGACGCGGGTCTCTTGGAGCCCCCTGAGCGGCCTCAAGGGAGTCCAGCCTCCTCTTCCGTTTGGAGAGAGGACCCGGGATTGCTCTCCAGGCCATGCAGGAAAAGAAGGCCCTCAGCTCGCGAGGACGGGGGCGTCTCAGGGGTTTCCTCGAGCTGCGGCGCCCGTGGGGGTTTTCTCCCGAGGCACGACGAGGATCTCAGGGAGCCTCTCGTGCGGCGCCAGGGAAGTCAGGTCTCCATGCGCGTGGCGAGGGGGAGCGCGTCCTGGCTCTCGAGTCACGGGAGGGGACTAGGGCCTCGAGACGCGTTGAAGAAGGACTCTCGAGGTCTTTGTCGGGGGGCGGCGGGAAACCCTCGTGTCCCTCGCCTTCTGCCGGGGACCTTAGGGAACTTCCCGGGGTGCCTCTGAGAGGCGAGGGATCCTGTGGAGGTGGCGGGGCCCCTCGGGACTCCGCTGGGTCTGGCGCAACGGAAGAGGGCCTCACCTCGAGGGGAGGCAGGAACCTCAGGCTTCCTCTGCGTTTCGGACTCCGACCGCAGGGTCCCTGCAGAGTTGGGACAGGAGAGTCAGGCCTCGTCTTGTCTGAGGAAGGGAACCCCGCTGGCCTCTCGAGTTGCTCAGGGGGTCTCAGGCCCCTCGTCGAGCTGTGTGTGGAACCCGCGGGTCTTTGCGGACGATGCACGGGGGTGGCAGTGCCCCTTCGTGTTGTGCCTTCAGCCACAGGGTTGCCTTCGAAGAGGGGTCCGGGCCTCGGGTCCTTCTCAAGAGCGGACCGGGGAATCGGGGGCGTTCGGCCTGTGGCCCCACCCACGTGGCTCGTCTCGAATTTCCTCGTGAGACCGGCCTCATCCTGAGGTGCGCCGGGAAGGCCGGGAACCCCTTCCAGACCACGCAGGGGAATCGCCTCTCCTGTCGCGATCAGGAGGGGAGAAGGGGCTCAGAGGAAGCGGTGCCGGGACCCTCGGTGTTCCCCTCGGGGGAACCCGGCGTGTCGGGGGACTTTTGGGGGTCGCAGGAAGGCTGTCAGGGACCGTCTCGCCCTTCAGGGCGGAACAGGGGACTTCCCTTGAGACGCCGTCGCGGGCAAGGGCCTCATCTTGCCAAGCGGTGGGAACCACGTGGTTTTTCTCGAGTTGCGGCGGCATTCTCGAGTTACGACGGGGATCTCAGCCTTCCCCTTGGGTTGGCCCTGGGAAGCCCAATCTTCCCCTCGGGTTGCGAGGGAAAGCTGGGGGCGGCGCTCGAGTCACTGCAGGGCCTAAGAGACCTCACCTAAGCGTGTGTCCGGGACCTAATTGTCCTCTCCAGGGAAGGCAGGGATCTCGGGGTTGCATTCCAGGCTCCCCCGGGGAGTCAGGCCTCGTCTCGAGGGGAAGCCAAGGACTCCGCTCTCCTCTCGAGTCGCGACGCGGGTCTCTTGGAGCCCCCTGAGCGGCCTCAAGGGAGTCCAGCCTCCTCTTCCGTTTGGAGAGAGGACCCCGGGATTGCTCTCCAGGCCATGCAGGAAAAGAAGGCCCTCAGCTCGCGAGGACGGGGGCGTCTCAGGGGTTTCCTCGAGCTGCGGCGCCCGTGGGGGTTTTCTCCCGAGGCACGACGAGGATCTCAGGGAGCCTCTCGTGCGGCGCCAGGGAAGTCAGGTCTCCATGCGCGTGGCGAGGGGGAGCGCGTCCTGGCTCTCGAGTCACGGGAGGGGACTAGGGCCTCGAGACGCGTTGAAGAAGGACTCTCGAGGTCTTTGTCGGGGGGCGGCGGGAAACCCTCGTGTCCCTCGCCTTCTGCCGGGGACCTTAGGGAACTTCCCGGGGTGCCTCTGAGAGGCGAGGGATCCTGTGGAGGTGGCGGGGCCCCTCGGGACTCCGCTGGGTCTGGCGCAACGGAAGAGGGCCTCACCTCGAGGGGAGGCAGGCACCTCAGGCTTCCTCTGCGTTTCGGACTCCGACCGCAGGGTCCCTGCAGAGTTGGGACAGGAGAGTCAGGCCTCGTCTTGTCTGAGGAAGGGAACCCCGCTGGCCTCTCGAGTTGCTCAGGGGGTCTCAGGCCCCTCGTCGAGCTGTGTGTGGAACCCGCGGGTCTTTGCGGACGATGCACGGGGGTGGCAGTGCCCCTTCGTGTTGTGCCTTCAGCCACAGGGTTGCCTTCGAAGAGGGGTCCGGGCCTCGGGTCCTTCTCAAGAGCGGACCGGGGAATCGGGGGCGTTCGGCCTGTGGCCCCACCCACGTGGCTCGTCTCGAATTTCCTCGTGAGACCGGCCTCATCCTGAGGTGCGCCGGGAAGGCCGGGAACCCCTTCCAGACCACGCAGGGGAATCGCCTCTCCTGTCGCGATCAGGAGGGGAGAAGGGGCTCAGAGGAAGCGGTGCCGGGACCCTCGGTGTTCCCCTCGGGGGAACCCGGCGTGTCGGGGGACTTTTGGGGGTCGCAGGAAGGCTGTCAGGGACCGTCTCGCCCTTCAGGGCGGAACAGGGGACTTCCCTTGAGACGCCGTCGCGGGCAAGGGCCTCATCTTGCCAAGCGGTGGGAACCACGTGGTTTTTCTCGAGTTGCGGCGGCATTCTCGAGTTACGACGGGGATCTCAGCCTTCCCCTTGGGTTGGCCCTGGGAAGCCCAATCTTCCCCTCGGGTTGCGAGGGAAAGCTGGGGGCGGCGCTCGAGTCACTGCAGGGCCTAAGAGACCTCACCTAAGCGTGTGTCCGGGACCTAATTTTCCTCTCCAGGGAAGGCAGGGATCTCGGGGTTGCATTCCAGGCTCCCCCGGGGAGTCAGGCCTCGTCTCGAGGGGAAGCCAAGGACTCCGCTCTCCTCTCGAGTCGCGACGCGGGTCTCTTGGAGCCCCCTGAGCGGCCTCAAGGGAGTCCAGCCTCCTCTTCCGTTTGGAGAGAGGACCCGGGATTGCTCTCCAGGCCATGCAGGAAAAGAAGGCCCTCAGCTCGCGAGGACGGGGGCGTCTCAGGGGTTTCCTCGAGCTGCGGCGCCCGTGGGGGTTTTCTCCCGAGGCACGACGAGGATCTCAGGGAGCCTCTCGTGCGGCGCCAGGGAAGTCAGGTCTCCATGCGCGTGGCGAGGGGGAGCGCGTCCTGGCTCTCGAGTCACGGGAGGGGACTAGGGCCTCGAGACGCGTTGAAGAAGGACTCTCGAGGTCTTTGTCGGGGGGCGGCGGGAAACCCTCGTGTCCCTCGCCTTCTGCCGGGGACCTTAGGGAACTTCCCGGGGTGCCTCTGAGAGGCGAGGGATCCTGTGGAGGTGGCGGGGCCCCTCGGGACTCCGCTGGGTCTGGCGCAACGGAAGAGGGCCTCACCTCGAGGGGAGGCAGGAACCTCAGGCTTCCTCTGCGTTTCGGACTCCGACCGCAGGGTCCCTGCAGAGTTGGGACAGGAGAGTCAGGCCTCGTCTTGTCTGAGGAAGGGAACCCCGCTGGCCTCTCGAGTTGCTCAGGGGGTCTCAGGCCCCTCGTCGAGCTGTGTGTGGAACCCGCGGGTCTTTGCGGACGATGCACGGGGGTGGCAGTGCCCCTTCGTGTTGTGCCTTCAGCCACAGGGTTGCCTTCGAAGAGGGGTCCGGGCCTCGGGTCCTTCTCAAGAGCGGACCGGGGAATCGGGGGCGTTCGGCCTGTGGCCCCACCCACGTGGCTCGTCTCGAATTTCCTCGTGAGACCGGCCTCATCCTGAGGTGCGCCGGGAAGGCCGGGAACCCCTTCCAGACCACGCAGGGGAATCGCCTCTCCTGTCGCGATCAGGAGGGGAGAAGGGGCTCAGAGGAAGCGGTGCCGGGACCCTCGGTGTTCCCCTCGGGGGAACCCGGCGTGTCGGGGGACTTTTGGGGGTCGCAGGAAGGCTGTCAGGGACCGTCTCGCCCTTCAGGGCGGAACAGGGGACTTCCCTTGAGACGCCGTCGCGGGCAAGGGCCTCATCTTGCCAAGCGGTGGGAACCACGTGGTTTTTCTCGAGTTGCGGCGGCATTCTCGAGTTACGACGGGGATCTCAGCCTTCCCCTTGGGTTGGCCCTGGGAAGCCCAATCTTCCCCTCGGGTTGCGAGGGAAAGCTGGGGGCGGCGCTCGAGTCACTGCAGGGCCTAAGAGACCTCACCTAAGCGTGTGTCCGGGACCTAATTTTCCTCTCCAGGGAAGGCAGGGATCTCGGGGTTGCATTCCAGGCTCCCCCGGGGAGTCAGGCCTCGTCTCGAGGGGAAGCCAAGGACTCCGCTCTCCTCTCGAGTCGCGACGCGGGTCTCTTGGAGCCCCCTGAGCGGCCTCAAGGGAGTCCAGCCTCCTCTTCCGTTTGGAGAGAGGACCCGGGATTGCTCTCCAGGCCATGCAGGAAAAGAAGGCCCTCAGCTCGCGGGGACGGGGGCGTCTCAGGGGTTTCCTCGAGCTGCGGCGCCCGTGGGGGTTTTCTCCCGAGGCACGACGAGGATCTCAGGGAGCCTCTCGTGCGGCGCCAGGGAAGTCAGGTCTCCATGCGCGTGGCGAGGGGGAGCGCGTCCTGGCTCTCGAGTCACGGGAGGGGACTAGGGCCTCGAGACGCGTTGAAGAAGGACTCTCGAGGTCTTTGTCGGGGGGCGGCGGGAAACCCTCGTGTCCCTCGCCTTCTGCCGGGGACCTTAGGGAACTTCCCGGGGTGCCTCTGAGAGGCGAGGGATCCTGTGGAGGTGGCGGGGCCCCTCGGGACTCCGCTGGGTCTGGCGCAACGGAAGAGGGCCTCACCTCGAGGGGAGGCAGGAACCTCAGGCTTCCTCTGCGTTTCGGACTCCGACCGCAGGGTCCCTGCAGAGTTGGGACAGGAGAGTCAGGCCTCGTCTTGTCTGAGGAAGGGAACCCCGCTGGCCTCTCGAGTTGCTCAGGGGGTCTCAGGCCCCTCGTCGAGCTGTGTGTGGAACCCGCGGGTCTTTGCGGACGATGCACGGGGGTGGCAGTGCCCCTTCGTGTTGTGCCTTCAGCCACAGGGTTGCCTTCGAAGAGGGGTCCGGGCCTCGGGTCCTTCTCAAGAGCGGACCGGGGAATCGGGGGCGTTCGGCCTGTGGCCCCACCCACGTGGCTCGTCTCGAATTTCCTCGTGAGACCGGCCTCATCCTGAGGTGCGCCGGGAAGGCCGGGAACCCCTTCCAGACCACGCAGGGGAATCGCCTCTCCTGTCGCGATCAGGAGGGGAGAAGGGGCTCAGAGGAAGCGGTGCCGGGACCCTCGGTGTTCCCCTCGGGGGAACCCGGCGTGTCGGGGGACTTTTGGGGGTCGCAGGAAGGCTGTCAGGGACCGTCTCGCCCTTCAGGGCGGAACAGGGGACTTCCCTTGAGACGCCGTCGCGGGCAAGGGCCTCATCTTGCCAAGCGGTGGGAACCACGTGGTTTTTCTCGAGTTGCGGCGGCATTCTCGAGTTACGACGGGGATCTCAGCCTTCCCCTTGGGTTGGCCCTGGGAAGCCCAATCTTCCCCTCGGGTTGCGAGGGAAAGCTGGGGGCGGCGCTCGAGTCACTGCAGGGCCTAAGAGACCTCACCTAAGCGTGTGTCCGGGACCTAATTTTCCTCTCCAGGGAAGGCAGGGATCTCGGGGTTGCATTCCAGGCTCCCCCGGGGAGTCAGGCCTCGTCTCGAGGGGAAGCCAAGGACTCCGCTCTCCTCTCGAGTCGCGACGCGGGTCTCTTGGAGCCCCCTGAGCGGCCTCAAGGGAGTCCAGCCTCCTCTTCCGTTTGGAGAGAGGACCCGGGATTGCTCTCCAGGCCATGCAGGAAAAGAAGGCCCTCAGCTCGCGAGGACGGGGGCGTCTCAGGGGTTTCCTCGAGCTGCGGCGCCCGTGGGGGTTTTCTCCCGAGGCACGACGAGGATCTCAGGGAGCCTCTCGTGCGGCGCCAGGGAAGTCAGGTCTCCATGCGCGTGGCGAGGGGGAGCGCGTCCTGGCTCTCGAGTCACGGGAGGGGACTAGGGCCTCGAGACGCGTTGAAGAAGGACTCTCGAGGTCTTTGTCGGGGGGCGGCGGGAAACCCTCGTGTCCCTCGCCTTCTGCCGGGGACCTTAGGGAACTTCCCGGGGTGCCTCTGAGAGGCGAGGGATCCTGTGGAGGTGGCGGGGCCCCTCGGGACTCCGCTGGGTCTGGCGCAACGGAAGAGGGCCTCACCTCGAGGGGAGGCAGGAACCTCAGGCTTCCTCTGCGTTTCGGACTCCGACCGCAGGGTCCCTGCAGAGTTGGGACAGGAGAGTCAGGCCTCGTCTTGTCTGAGGAAGGGAACCCCGCTGGCCTCTCGAGTTGCTCAGGGGGTCTCAGGCCCCTCGTCGAGCTGTGTGTGGAACCCGCGGGTCTTTGCGGACGATGCACGGGGGTGGCAGTGCCCCTTCGTGTTGTGCCTTCAGCCACAGGGTTGCCTTCGAAGAGGGGTCCGGGCCTCGGGTCCTTCTCAAGAGCGGACCGGGGAATCGGGGGCGTTCGGCCTGTGGCCCCACCCACGTGGCTCGTCTCGAATTTCCTCGTGAGACCGGCCTCATCCTGAGGTGCGCCGGGAAGGCCGGGAACCCCTTCCAGACCACGCAGGGGAATCGCCTCTCCTGTCGCGATCAGGAGGGGAGAAGGGGCTCAGAGGAAGCGGTGCCGGGACCCTCGGTGTTCCCCTCGGGGGAACCCGGCGTGTCGGGGGACTTTTGGGGGTCGCAGGAAGGCTGTCAGGGACCGTCTCGCCCTTCAGGGCGGAACAGGGGACTTCCCTTGAGACGCCGTCGCGGGCAAGGGCCTCATCTTGCCAAGCGGTGGGAACCACGTGGTTTTTCTCGAGTTGCGGCGGCATTCTCGAGTTACGACGGGGATCTCAGCCTTCCCCTTGGGTTGGCCCTGGGAAGCCCAATCTTCCCCTCGGGTTGCGAGGGAAAGCTGGGGGCGGCGCTCGAGTCACTGCAGGGCCTAAGAGACCTCACCTAAGCGTGTGTCCGGGACCTAATTTTCCTCTCCAGGGAAGGCAGGGATCTCGGGGTTGCATTCCAGGCTCCCCCGGGGAGTCAGGCCTCGTCTCGAGGGGAAGCCAAGGACTCCGCTCTCCTCTCGAGTCGCGACGCGGGTCTCTTGGAGCCCCCTGAGCGGCCTCAAGGGAGTCCAGCCTCCTCTTCCGTTTGGAGAGAGGACCCGGGATTGCTCTCCAGGCCATGCAGGAAAAGAAGGCCCTCAGCTCGCGGGGACGGGGGCGTCTCAGGGGTTTCCTCGAGCTGCGGCGCCCGTGGGGGTTTTCTCCCGAGGCACGACGAGGATCTCAGGGAGCCTCTCGTGCGGCGCCAGGGAAGTCAGGTCTCCATGCGCGTGGCGAGGGGGAGCGCGTCCTGGCTCTCGAGTCACGGGAGGGGACTAGGGCCTCGAGACGCGTTGAAGAAGGACTCTCGAGGTCTTTGTCGGGGGGCGGCGGGAAACCCTCGTGTCCCTCGCCTTCTGCCGGGGACCTTAGGGAACTTCCCGGGGTGCCTCTGAGAGGCGAGGGATCCTGTGGAGGTGGCGGGGCCCCTCGGAACTCCGCTGGGTCTGGCGCAACGGAAGAGGGCCTCACCTCGAGGGGAGGCAGGAACCTCAGGCTTCCTCTGCGTTTCGGACTCCGACCGCAGGGTCCCTGCAGAGTTGGGACAGGAGAGTCAGGCCTCGTCTTGTCTGAGGAAGGGAACCCCGCTGGCCTCTCGAGTTGCTCAGGGGGTCTCAGGCCCCTCGTCGAGCTGTGTGTGGAACCCGCGGGTCTTTGCGGACGATGCACGGGGGTGGCAGTGCCCCTTCGTGTTGTGCCTTCAGCCACAGGGTTGCCTTCGAAGAGGGGTCCGGGCCTCGGGTCCTTCTCAAGAGCGGACCGGGGAATCGGGGGCGTTCGGCCTGTGGCCCCACCCACGTGGCTCGTCTCGAATTTCCTCGTGAGACCGGCCTCATCCTGAGGTGCGCCGGGAAGGCCGGGAACCCCTTCCAGACCACGCAGGGGAATCGCCTCTCCTGTCGCGATCAGGAGGGGAGAAGGGGCTCAGAGGAAGCGGTGCCGGGACCCTCGGTGTTCCCCTCGGGGGAACCCGGCGTGTCGGGGGACTTTTGGGGGTCGCAGGAAGGCTGTCAGGGACCGTCTCGCCCTTCAGGGCGGAACAGGGGACTTCCCTTGAGACGCCGTCGCGGGCAAGGGCCTCATCTTGCCAAGCGGTGGGAACCACGTGGTTTTTCTCGAGTTGCGGCGGCATTCTCGAGTTACGACGGGGATCTCAGCCTTCCCCTTGGGTTGGCCCTGGGAAGCCCAATCTTCCCCTCGGGTTGCGAGGGAAAGCTGGGGGTGGCGCTCGAGTCACTGCAGGGCCTAAGAGACCTCACCTAAGCGTGTGTCCGGGACCTAATTTTCCTCTCCAGGGAAGGCAGGGATCTCGGGGTTGCATTCCAGGCTCCCCCGGGGAGTCAGGCCTCGTCTCGAGGGGAAGCCAAGGACTCCGCTCTCCTCTCGAGTCGCGACGCGGGTCTCTTGGAGCCCCCTGAGCGGCCTCAAGGGAGTCCAGCCTCCTCTTCCGTTTGGAGAGAGGACCCGGGATTGCTCTCCAGGCCATGCAGGAAAAGAAGGCCCTCAGCTCGCGGGGACGGGGGCGTCTCAGGGGTTTCCTCGAGCTGCGGCGCCCGTGGGGGTTTTCTCCCGAGGCACGACGAGGATCTCAGGGAGCCTCTCGTGCGGCGCCAGGGAAGTCAGGTCTCCATGCGCGTGGCGAGGGGGAGCGCGTCCTGGCTCTCGAGTCACGGGAGGGGACTAGGGCCTCGAGACGCGTTGAAGAAGGACTCTCGAGGTCTTTGTCGGGGGGCGGCGGGAAACCCTCGTGTCCCTCGCCTTCTGCCGGGGACCTTAGGGAACTTCCCGGGGTGCCTCTGAGAGGCGAGGGATCCTGTGGAGGTGGCGGGGCCCCTCGGGACTCCGCTGGGTCTGGCGCAACGGAAGAGGGCCTCACCTCGAGGGGAGGCAGGAACCTCAGGCTTCCTCTGCGTTTCGGACTCCGACCGCAGGGTCCCTGCAGAGTTGGGACAGGAGAGTCAGGCCTCGTCTTGTCTGAGGAAGGGAACCCCGCTGGCCTCTCGAGTTGCTCAGGGGGTCTCAGGCCCCTCGTCGAGCTGTGTGTGGAACCCGCGGGTCTTTGCGGACGATGCACGGGGGTGGCAGTGCCCCTTCGTGTTGTGCCTTCAGCCACAGGGTTGCCTTCGAAGAGGGGTCCGGGCCTCGGGTCCTTCTCAAGAGCGGACCGGGGAATCGGGGGCGTTCGGCCTGTGGCCCCACCCACGTGGCTCGTCTCGAATTTCCTCGTGAGACCGGCCTCATCCTGAGGTGCGCCGGGAAGGCCGGGAACCCCTTCCAGACCACGCAGGGGAATCGCCTCTCCTGTCGCGATCAGGAGGGGAGAAGGGGCTCAGAGGAAGCGGTGCCGGGACCCTCGGTGTTCCCCTCGGGGGAACCCGGCGTGTCGGGGGACTTTTGGGGGTCGCAGGAAGGCTGTCAGGGACCGTCTCGCCCTTCAGGGCGGAACAGGGGACTTCCCTTGAGACGCCGTCGCGGGCAAGGGCCTCATCTTGCCAAGCGGTGGGAACCACGTGGTTTTTCTCGAGTTGCGGCGGCATTCTCGAGTTACGACGGGGATCTCAGCCTTCCCCTTGGGTTGGCCCTGGGAAGCCCAATCTTCCCCTCGGGTTGCGAGGGAAAGCTGGGGGTGGCGCTCGAGTCACTGCAGGGCCTAAGAGACCTCACCTAAGCGTGTGTCCGGGACCTAATTTTCCTCTCCAGGGAAGGCAGGGATCTCGGGGTTGCATTCCAGGCTCCCCCGGGGAGTCAGGCCTCGTCTCGAGGGGAAGCCAAGGACTCCGCTCTCCTCTCGAGTCGCGACGCGGGTCTCTTGGAGCCCCCTGAGCGGCCTCAAGGGAGTCCAGCCTCCTCTTCCGTTTGGAGAGAGGACCCGGGATTGCTCTCCAGGCCATGCAGGAAAAGAAGGCCCTCAGCTCGCGAGGACGGGGGCGTCTCAGGGGTTTCCTCGAGCTGCGGCGCCCGTGGGGGTTTTCTCCCGAGGCACGACGAGGATCTCAGGGAGCCTCTCGTGCGGCGCCAGGGAAGTCAGGTCTCCATGCGCGTGGCGAGGGGGAGCGCGTCCTGGCTCTCGAGTCACGGGAGGGGACTAGGGCCTCGAGACGCGTTGAAGAAGGACTCTCGAGGTCTTTGTCGGGGGGCGGCGGGAAACCCTCGTGTCCCTCGCCTTCTGCCGGGGACCTTAGGGAACTTCCCGGGGTGCCTCTGAGAGGCGAGGGATCCTGTGGAGGTGGCGGGGCCCCTCGGGACTCCGCTGGGTCTGGCGCAACGGAAGAGGGCCTCACCTCGAGGGGAGGCAGGAACCTCAGGCTTCCTCTGCGTTTCGGACTCCGACCGCAGGGTCCCTGCAGAGTTGGGACAGGAGAGTCAGGCCTCGTCTTGTCTGAGGAAGGGAACCCCGCTGGCCTCTCGAGTTGCTCAGGGGGTCTCAGGCCCCTCGTCGAGCTGTGTGTGGAACCCGCGGGTCTTTGCGGACGATGCACGGGGGTGGCAGTGCCCCTTCGTGTTGTGCCTTCAGCCACAGGGTTGCCTTCGAAGAGGGGTCCGGGCCTCGGGTCCTTCTCAAGAGCGGACCGGGGAATCGGGGGCGTTCGGCCTGTGGCCCCACCCACGTGGCTCGTCTCGAATTTCCTCGTGAGACCGGCCTCATCCTGAGGTGCGCCGGGAAGGCCGGGAACCCCTTCCCGACCACGCAGGGGAATCGCCTCTCCTGTCGCGATCAGGAGGGGAGAAGGGGCTCAGAGGAAGCGGTGCCGGGACCCTCGGTGTTCCCCTCGGGGGAACCCGGCGTGTCGGGGGACTTTTGGGGGTCGCAGGAAGGCTGTCAGGGACCGTCTCGCCCTTCAGGGCGGAACAGGGGACTTCCCTTGAGACGCCGTCGCGGGCAAGGGCCTCATCTTGCCAAGCGGTGGGAACCACGTGGTTTTTCTCGAGTTGCGGCGGCATTCTCGAGTTACGACGGGGATCTCAGCCTTCCCCTTGGGTTGGCCCTGGGAAGCCCAATCTTCCCCTCGGGTTGCGAGGGAAAGCTGGGGGCGGCGCTCGAGTCACTGCAGGGCCTAAGAGACCTCACCTAAGCGTGTGTCCGGGACCTAATTTTCCTCTCCAGGGAAGGCAGGGATCTCGGGGTTGCATTCCAGGCTCCCCCGGGGAGTCAGGCCTCGTCTCGAGGGGAAGCCAAGGACTCCGCTCTCCTCTCGAGTCGCGACGCGGGTCTCTTGGAGCCCCCTGAGCGGCCTCAAGGGAGTCCAGCCTCCTCTTCCGTTTGGAGAGAGGACCCGGGATTGCTCTCCAGGCCATGCAGGAAAAGAAGGCCCTCAGCTCGCGGGGACGGGGGCGTCTCAGGGGTTTCCTCGAGCTGCGGCGCCCGTGGGGGTTTTCTCCCGAGGCACGACGAGGATCTCAGGGAGCCTCTCGTGCGGCGCCAGGGAAGTCAGGTCTCCATGCGCGTGGCGAGGGGGAGCGCGTCCTGGCTCTCGAGTCACGGGAGGGGACTAGGGCCTCGAGACGCGTTGAAGAAGGACTCTCGAGGTCTTTGTCGGGGGGCGGCGGGAAACCCTCGTGTCCCTCGCCTTCTGCCGGGGACCTTAGGGAACTTCCCGGGGTGCCTCTGAGAGGCGAGGGATCCTGTGGAGGTGGCGGGGCCCCTCGGGACTCCGCTGGGTCTGGCGCAACGGAAGAGGGCCTCACCTCGAGGGGAGGCAGGAACCTCAGGCTTCCTCTGCGTTTCGGACTCCGACCGCAGGGTCCCTGCAGAGTTGGGACAGGAGAGTCAGGCCTCGTCTTGTCTGAGGAAGGGAACCCCGCTGGCCTCTCGAGTTGCTCAGGGGGTCTCAGGCCCCTCGTCGAGCTGTGTGTGGAACCCGCGGGTCTTTGCGGACGATGCACGGGGGTGGCAGTGCCCCTTCGTGTTGTGCCTTCAGCCACAGGGTTGCCTTCGAAGAGGGGTCCGGGCCTCGGGTCCTTCTCAAGAGCGGACCGGGGAATCGGGGGCGTTCGGCCTGTGGCCCCACCCACGTGGCTCGTCTCGAATTTCCTCGTGAGACCGGCCTCATCCTGAGGTGCGCCGGGAAGGCCGGGAACCCCTTCCAGACCACGCAGGGGAATCGCCTCTCCTGTCGCGATCAGGAGGGGAGAAGGGGCTCAGAGGAAGCGGTGCCGGGACCCTCGGTGTTCCCCTCGGGGGAACCCGGCGTGTCGGGGGACTTTTGGGGGTCGCAGGAAGGCTGTCAGGGACCGTCTCGCCCTTCAGGGCGGAACAGGGGACTTCCCTTGAGACGCCGTCGCGGGCAAGGGCCTCATCTTGCCAAGCGGTGGGAACCACGTGGTTTTTCTCGAGTTGCGGCGGCATTCTCGAGTTACGACGGGGATCTCAGCCTTCCCCTTGGGTTGGCCCTGGGAAGCCCAATCTTCCCCTCGGGTTGCGAGGGAAAGCTGGGGGCGGCGCTCGAGTCACTGCAGGGCCTAAGAGACCTCACCTAAGCGTGTGTCCGGGACCTAATTTTCCTCTCCAGGGAAGGCAGGGATCTCGGGGTTGCATTCCAGGCTCCCCCGGGGAGTCAGGCCTCGTCTCGAGGGGAAGCCAAGGACTCCGCTCTCCTCTCGAGTCGCGACGCGGGTCTCTTGGAGCCCCCTGAGCGGCCTCAAGGGAGTCCAGCCTCCTCTTCCGTTTGGAGAGAGGACCCGGGATTGCTCTCCAGGCCATGCAGGAAAAGAAGGCCCTCAGCTCGCGGGGACGGGGGCGTCTCAGGGGTTTCCTCGAGCTGCGGCGCCCGTGGGGGTTTTCTCCCGAGGCACGACGAGGATCTCAGGGAGCCTCTCGTGCGGCGCCAGGGAAGTCAGGTCTCCATGCGCGTGGCGAGGGGGAGCGCGTCCTGGCTCTCGAGTCACGGGAGGGGACTAGGGCCTCGAGACGCGTTGAAGAAGGACTCTCGAGGTCTTTGTCGGGGGGCGGCGGGAAACCCTCGTGTCCCTCGCCTTCTGCCGGGGACCTTAGGGAACTTCCCGGGGTGCCTCTGAGAGGCGAGGGATCCTGTGGAGGTGGCGGGGCCCCTCGGGACTCCGCTGGGTCTGGCGCAACGGAAGAGGGCCTCACCTCGAGGGGAGGCAGGAACCTCAGGCTTCCTCTGCGTTTCGGACTCCGACCGCAGGGTCCCTGCAGAGTTGGGACAGGAGAGTCAGGCCTCGTCTTGTCTGAGGAAGGGAACCCCGCTGGCCTCTCGAGTTGCTCAGGGGGTCTCAGGCCCCTCGTCGAGCTGTGTGTGGAACCCGCGGGTCTTTGCGGACGATGCACGGGGGTGGCAGTGCCCCTTCGTGTTGTGCCTTCAGCCACAGGGTTGCCTTCGAAGAGGGGTCCGGGCCTCGGGTCCTTCTCAAGAGCGGACCGGGGAATCGGGGGCGTTCGGCCTGTGGCCCCACCCACGTGGCTCGTCTCGAATTTCCTCGTGAGACCGGCCTCATCCTGAGGTGCGCCGGGAAGGCCGGGAACCCCTTCCAGACCACGCAGGGGAATCGCCTCTCCTGTCGCGATCAGGAGGGGAGAAGGGGCTCAGAGGAAGCGGTGCCGGGACCCTCGGTGTTCCCCTCGGGGGAACCCGGCGTGTCGGGGGACTTTTGGGGGTCGCAGGAAGGCTGTCAGGGACCGTCTCGCCCTTCAGGGCGGAACAGGGGACTTCCCTTGAGACGCCGTCGCGGGCAAGGGCCTCATCTTGCCAAGCGGTGGGAACCACGTGGTTTTTCTCGAGTTGCGGCGGCATTCTCGAGTTACGACGGGGATCTCAGCCTTCCCCTTGGGTTGGCCCTGGGAAGCCCAATCTTCCCCTCGGGTTGCGAGGGAAAGCTGGGGGTGGCGCTCGAGTCACTGCAGGGCCTAAGAGACCTCACCTAAGCGTGTGTCCGGGACCTAATTTTCCTCTCCAGGGAAGGCAGGGATCTCGGGGTTGCATTCCAGGCTCCCCCGGGGAGTCAGGCCTCGTCTCGAGGGGAAGCCAAGGACTCCGCTCTCCTCTCGAGTCGCGACGCGGGTCTCTTGGAGCCCCCTGAGCGGCCTCAAGGGAGTCCAGCCTCCTCTTCCGTTTGGAGAGAGGACCCGGCCGGGATTGCTCTCCAGGCCATGCAGGAAAAGAAGGCCCTCAGCTCGCGAGGACGGGGGCGTCTCAGGGGTTTCCTCGAGCTGCGGCGCCCGTGGGGGTTTTCTCCCGAGGCACGACGAGGATCTCAGGGAGCCTCTCGTGCGGCGCCAGGGAAGTCAGGTCTCCATGCGCGTGGCGAGGGGGAGCGCGTCCTGGCTCTCGAGTCACGGAGGGGACTAGGGCCTCGAGACGCGTTGAAGAAGGACTCTCGAGGTCTTTGTCGGGGGGCGGCGGGAAACCCTCGTGTCCCTCGCCTTCTGCCGGGGACCTTAGGGAACTTCCCGGGGTGCCTCTGAGAGGCGAGGGATCCTGTGGAGGTGGCGGGGCCCCTCGGGACTCCGCTGGGTCTGGCGCAACGGAAGAGGGCCTCACCTCGAGGGGAGGCAGGAACCTCAGGCTTCCTCTGCGTTTCGGACTCCGACCGCAGGGTCCCTGCAGAGTTGGGACAGGAGAGTCAGGCCTCGTCTTGTCTGAGGAAGGGAACCCCGCTGGCCTCTCGAGTTGCTCAGGGGGTCTCAGGCCCCTCGTCGAGCTGTGTGTGGAACCCGCGGGTCTTTGCGGACGATGCACGGGGGTGGCAGTGCCCCTTCGTGTTGTGCCTTCAGCCACAGGGTTGCCTTCGAAGAGGGGTCCGGGCCTCGGGTCCTTCTCAAGAGCGGACCGGGGAATCGGGGGCGTTCGGCCTGTGGCCCCACCCACGTGGCTCGTCTCGAATTTCCTCGTGAGACCGGCCTCATCCTGAGGTGCGCCGGGAAGGCCGGGAACCCTTCCAGACCACGCAGGGGAATCGCCTCTCCTGTCGCGATCAGGAGGGGAGAAGGGGCTCAGAGGAAGCGGTTGCCGGGACCCTCGGTGTTCCCCTCGGGGGAACCCGGCGTGTCGGGGGACTTTTGGGGGTCGCAGGAAGGCTGTCAGGGACCGTCTCGCCCTTCAGGGCGGAACAGGGGACTTCCCTTGAGACGCCGTCGCGGGCAAGGGGCCTCATCTTGCCAAGCGGTGGGAACCACGTGGTTTTTCTCGAGTTGCGGCGGCATTCTCGAGTTACGACGGGGATCTCAGCCTTCCCCTTGGGTTGGCCCTGGGAAGCCCAATCTTCCCCTCGGGTTGCGAGGGAAAGCTGGGGGTGGCGCTCGAGTCACTGCAGGGCCTAAGAGACCTCACTAAGCGTGTGTCCGGGACCTAATTTTCCTCTCCAGGGAAGGCAGGGATCTCGGGGTTGCATTCCAGGCTCCCCCGGGGAGTCAGGCCTCGTCTCGAGGGGAAGCCAAGGACTCCGCTCTCCTCTCGAGTCGCGACGCGGGTCTCTTGGAGCCCCCTGAGCGGCCTCAAGGGAGTCCAGCCTCCTCTTCCGTTTGGAGAGAGGACCCGGGATTGCTCTCCAGGCCATGCAGGAAAAGAAGGCCCTCAGCTCGCGAGGACGGGGGCGTCTCAGGGGTTTCCTCGAGCTGCGGCGCCCGTGGGGGTTTTCTCCCGAGGCACGACGAGGATCTCAGGGAGCCTCTCGTGCGGCGCCAGGGAAGTCAGGTCTCCATGCGCGTGGCGAGGGGGAGCGCGTCCTGGCTCTCGAGTCACGGGAGGGGACTAGGGCCTCGAGACGCGTTGAAGAAGGACTCTCGAGGTCTTTGTCGGGGGGCGGCGGGAAACCCTCGTGTCCCTCGCCTTCTGCCGGGGACCTTAGGGAACTTCCCGGGGTGCCTCTGAGAGGCGAGGGATCCTGTGGAGGTGGCGGGGCCCCTCGGGACTCCGCTGGGTCTGGCGCAACGGAAGAGGGCCTCACCTCGAGGGGAGGCAGGAACCTCAGGCTTCCTCTGCGTTTCGGACTCCGACCGCAGGGTCCCTGCAGAGTTGGACAGGAGAGTCAGCCTCGTCTTGTCTGAGGAAGGGAACCCGCTGGCCTCTCGAGTTGCTCAGGGGGTCTCAGGCCCCTCGTCGAGCTGTGTGTGGAACCCGCGGGTCTTTGCGGACGATGCACGGGGGTGGCAGTGCCCCTTCGTGTTGTGCCTTCAGCCACAGGGTTGCCTTCGAAGAGGGGTCCGGGCCTCGGGTCCTTCTCAAGAGCGGACCGGGGAATCGGGGGCGTTCGGCCTGTGGCCCCACCCACGTGGCTCGTCTCGAATTTCCTCGTGAGACCGGCCTCATCCTGAGGTGCGCCGGGAAGGCCGGGAACCCCTTCCAGACCACGCAGGGGAATCGCCTCTCCTGTCGCGATCAGGAGGGGAGAAGGGGCTCAGAGGAAGCGGTGCCGGGACCCTCGGTGTTCCCCTCGGGGGAACCCGGCGTGTCGGGGGACTTTTGGGGGTCGCAGGAAGGCTGTCAGGGACCGTCTCGCCCTTCAGGGCGGAACAGGGGACTTCCCTTGAGACGCCGTCGCGGGCAAGGGCCTCATCTTGCCAAGCGGTGGGAACCACGTGGTTTTTCTCGAGTTGCGGCGGCATTCTCGAGTTACGACGGGGATCTCAGCCTTCCCCTTGGGTTGGCCCTGGGAAGCCCAATCTTCCCCTCGGGTTGCGAGGGAAAGCTGGGGGTGGCGCTCGAGTCACTGCAGGGCCTAAGAGACCTCACCTAAGCGTGTGTCCGGGACCTAATTTTCCTCTCCAGGGAAGGCAGGGATCTCGGGGTTGCATTCCAGGCTCCCCCGGGGAGTCAGGCCTCGTCTCGAGGGGAAGCCAAGGACTCCGCTCTCCTCTCGAGTCGCGACGCGGGTCTCTTGGAGCCCCCTGAGCGGCCTCAAGGGAGTCCAGCCTCCTCTTCCGTTTGGAGAGAGGACCCGGGATTGCTCTCCAGGCCATGCAGGAAAAGAAGGCCCTCAGCTCGCGAGGACGGGGGCGTCTCAGGGGTTTCCTCGAGCTGCGGCGCCCGTGGGGGTTTTCTCCCGAGGCACGACGAGGATCTCAGGGAGCCTCTCGTGCGGCGCCAGGGAAGTCAGGTCTCCATGCGCGTGGCGAGGGGGAGCGCGTCCTGGCTCTCGAGTCACGGGAGGGGACTAGGGCCTCGAGACGCGTTGAAGAAGGACTCTCGAGGTCTTTGTCGGGGGGCGGCGGGAAACCCTCGTGTCCCTCGCCTTCTGCCGGGGACCTTAGGGAACTTCCCGGGGTGCCTCTGAGAGGCGAGGGATCCTGTGGAGGTGGCGGGGCCCCTCGGGACTCCGCTGGGTCTGGCGCAACGGAAGAGGGCCTCACCTCGAGGGGAGGCAGGAACCTCAGGCTTCCTCTGCGTTTCGGACTCCGACCGCAGGGTCCCTGCAGAGTTGGGACAGGAGAGTCAGGCCTCGTCTTGTCTGAGGAAGGGAACCCCGCTGGCCTCTCGAGTTGCTCAGGGGGTCTCAGGCCCCTCGTCGAGCTGTGTGTGGAACCCGCGGGTCTTTGCGGACGATGCACGGGGGTGGCAGTGCCCCTTCGTGTTGTGCCTTCAGCCACAGGGTTGCCTTCGAAGAGGGGTCCGGGCCTCGGGTCCTTCTCAAGAGCGGACCGGGGAATCGGGGGCGTTCGGCCTGTGGCCCCACCCACGTGGCTCGTCTCGAATTTCCTCGTGAGACCGGCCTCATCCTGAGGTGCGCCGGGAAGGCCGGGAACCCCTTCCAGACCACGCAGGGGAATCGCCTCTCCTGTCGCGATCAGGAGGGGAGAAGGGGCTCAGAGGAAGCGGTGCCGGGACCCTCGGTGTTCCCCTCGGGGGAACCCGGCGTGTCGGGGGACTTTTGGGGGTCGCAGGAAGGCTGTCAGGGACCGTCTCGCCCTTCAGGGCGGAACAGGGGACTTCCCTTGAGACGCCGTCGCGGGCAAGGGCCTCATCTTGCCAAGCGGTGGGAACCACGTGGTTTTTCTCGAGTTGCGGCGGCATTCTCGAGTTACGACGGGGATCTCAGCCTTCCCCTTGGGTTGGCCCTGGGAAGCCCAATCTTCCCCTCGGGTTGCGAGGGAAAGCTGGGGGTGGCGCTCGAGTCACTGCAGGGCCTAAGAGACCTCACCTAAGCGTGTGTCCGGGACCTAATTTTCCTCTCCAGGGAAGGCAGGGATCTCGGGGTTGCATTCCAGGCTCCCCCGGGGAGTCAGGCCTCGTCTCGAGGGGAAGCCAAGGACTCCGCTCTCCTCTCGAGTCGCGACGCGGGTCTCTTGGAGCCCCCTGAGCGGCCTCAAGGGAGTCCAGCCTCCTCTTCCGTTTGGAGAGAGGACCCGGGATTGCTCTCCAGGCCATGCAGGAAAAGAAGGCCCTCAGCTCGCGAGGACGGGGGCGTCTCAGGGGTTTCCTCGAGCTGCGGCGCCCGTGGGGGTTTTCTCCCGAGGCACGACGAGGATCTCAGGGAGCCTCTCGTGCGGCGCCAGGGAAGTCAGGTCTCCATGCGCGTGGCGAGGGGGAGCGCGTCCTGGCTCTCGAGTCACGGGAGGGGACTAGGGCCTCGAGACGCGTTGAAGAAGGACTCTCGAGGTCTTTGTCGGGGGGCGGCGGGAAACCCTCGTGTCCCTCGCCTTCTGCCGGGGACCTTAGGGAACTTCCCAGGGTGCCTCTGAGAGGCGAGGGATCCTGTGGCGGTGGCGGGGCCCCTCGGGACTCCGCTGGGTCTGGCGCAACGGAAGAGGGCCTCACCTCGAGGGGAGGCAGGAACCTCAGGCTTCCTCTGCGTTTCGGACTCCGACCGCAGGGTCCCTGCAGAGTTGGGACAGGAGAGTCAGGCCTCGTCTTGTCTGAGGAAGGGAACCCCGCTGGCCTCTCGAGTTGCTCAGGGGGTCTCAGGCCCCTCGTCGAGCTGTGTGTGGAACCCGCGGGTCTTTGCGGACGATGCACGGGGGTGGCAGTGCCCCTTCGTGTTGTGCCTTCAGCCACAGGGTTGCCTTCGAAGAGGGGTCCGGGCCTCGGGTCCTTCTCAAGAGCGGACCGGGGAATCGGGGGCGTTCGGCCTGTGGCCCCACCCACGTGGCTCGTCTCGAATTTCCTCGTGAGACCGGCCTCATCCTGAGGTGCGCCGGGAAGGCCGGGAACCCCTTCCAGACCACGCAGGGGAATCGCCTCTCCTGTCGCGATCAGGAGGGGAGAAGGGGCTCAGAGGAAGCGGTGCCGGGACCCTCGGTGTTCCCCTCGGGGGAACCCGGCGTGTCGGGGGACTTTTGGGGGTCGCAGGAAGGCTGTCAGGGACCGTCTCGCCCTTCAGGGCGGAACAGGGGACTTCCCTTGAGACGCCGTCGCGGGCAAGGGCCTCATCTTGCCAAGCGGTGGGAACCACGTGGTTTTTCTCGAGTTGCGGCGGCATTCTCGAGTTACGACGGGGATCTCAGCCTTCCCCTTGGGTTGGCCCTGGGAAGCCCAATCTTCCCCTCGGGTTGCGAGGGAAAGCTGGGGGTGGCGCTCGAGTCACTGCAGGGCCTAAGAGACCTCACCTAAGCGTGTGTCCGGGACCTAATTTTCCTCTCCAGGGAAGGCAGGGATCTCGGGGTTGCATTCCAGGCTCCCCCGGGGAGTCAGGCCTCGTCTCGAGGGGAAGCCAAGGACTCCGCTCTCCTCTCGAGTCGCGACGCGGGTCTCTTGGAGCCCCCTGAGCGGCCTCAAGGGAGTCCAGCCTCCTCTTCCGTTTGGAGAGAGGACCCGGGATTGCTCTCCAGGCCATGCAGGAAAAGAAGGCCCTCAGCTCGCGAGGACGGGGGCGTCTCAGGGGTTTCCTCGAGCTGCGGCGCCCGTGGGGGTTTTCTCCCGAGGCACGACGAGGATCTCAGGGAGCCTCTCGTGCGGCGCCAGGGAAGTCAGGTCTCCATGCGCGTGGCGAGGGGGAGCGCGTCCTGGCTCTCGAGTCACGGGAGGGGACTAGGGCCTCGAGACGCGTTGAAGAAGGACTCTCGAGGTCTTTGTCGGGGGGCGGCGGGAAACCCTCGTGTCCCTCGCCTTCTGCCGGGGACCTTAGGGAACTTCCCGGGGTGCCTCTGAGAGGCGAGGGATCCTGTGGAGGTGGCGGGGCCCCTCGGGACTCCGCTGGGTCTGGCGCAACGGAAGAGGGCCTCACCTCGAGGGGAGGCAGGCACCTCAGGCTTCCTCTGCGTTTCGGACTCCGACCGCAGGGTCCCTGCAGAGTTGGGACAGGAGAGTCAGGCCTCGTCTTGTCTGAGGAAGGGAACCCCGCTGGCCTCTCGAGTTGCTCAGGGGGTCTCAGGCCCCTCGTCGAGCTGTGTGTGGAACCCGCGGGTCTTTGCGGACGATGCACGGGGGTGGCAGTGCCCCTTCGTGTTGTGCCTTCAGCCACAGGGTTGCCTTCGAAGAGGGGTCCGGGCCTCGGGTCCTTCTCAAGAGCGGACCGGGGAATCGGGGGCGTTCGGCCTGTGGCCCCACCCACGTGGCTCGTCTCGAATTTCCTCGTGAGACCGGCCTCATCCTGAGGTGCGCCGGGAAGGCCGGGAACCCCTTCCAGACCACGCAGGGGAATCGCCTCTCCTGTCGCGATCAGGAGGGGAGAAGGGGCTCAGAGGAAGCGGTGCCGGGACCCTCGGTGTTCCCCTCGGGGGAACCCGGCGTGTCGGGGGACTTTTGGGGGTCGCAGGAAGGCTGTCAGGGACCGTCTCGCCCTTCAGGGCGGAACAGGGGACTTCCCTTGAGACGCCGTCGCGGGCAAGGGCCTCATCTTGCCAAGCGGTGGGAACCACGTGGTTTTTCTCGAGTTGCGGCGGCATTCTCGAGTTACGACGGGGATCTCAGCCTTCCCCTTGGGTTGGCCCTGGGAAGCCCAATCTTCCCCTCGGGTTGCGAGGGAAAGCTGGGGGCGGCGCTCGAGTCACTGCAGGGCCTAAGAGACCCCACCTAAGCGTGTGTCCGGGACCTAATTTTCCTCTCCAGGGAAGGCAGGGATCTCGGGGTTGCATTCCAGGCTCCCCCGGGGAGTCAGGCCTCGTCTCGAGGGGAAGCCAAGGACTCCGCTCTCCTCTCGAGTCGCGACGCGGGTCTCTTGGAGCCCCCTGAGCGGCCTCAAGGGAGTCCAGCCTCCTCTTCCGTTTGGAGAGAGGACCCGGGATTGCTCTCCAGGCCATGCAGGAAAAGAAGGCCCTCAGCTCGCGAGGACGGGGGCGTCTCAGGGGTTTCCTCGAGCTGCGGCGCCCGTGGGGGTTTTCTCCCGAGGCACGACGAGGATCTCAGGGAGCCTCTCGTGCGGCGCCAGGGAAGTCAGGTCTCCATGCGCGTGGCGAGGGGGAGCGCGTCCTGGCTCTCGAGTCACGGGAGGGGACTAGGGCCTCGAGACGCGTTGAAGAAGGACTCTCGAGGTCTTTGTCGGGGGGCGGCGGGAAACCCTCGTGTCCCTCGCCTTCTGCCGGGGACCTTAGGGAACTTCCCAGGGTGCCTCTGAGAGGCGAGGGATCCTGTGGAGGTGGCGGGGCCCCTCGGGACTCCGCTGGGTCTGGCGCAACGGAAGAGGGCCTCACCTCGAGGGGAGGCAGGAACCTCAGGCTTCCTCTGCGTTTCGGACTCCGACCGCAGGGTCCCTGCAGAGTTGGGACAGGAGAGTCAGGCCTCGTCTTGTCTGAGGAAGGGAACCCCGCTGGCCTCTCGAGTTGCTCAGGGGGTCTCAGGCCCCTCGTCGAGCTGTGTGTGGAACCCGCGGGTCTTTGCGGACGATGCACGGGGGTGGCAGTGCCCCTTCGTGTTGTGCCTTCAGCCACAGGGTTGCCTTCGAAGAGGGGTCCGGGCCTCGGGTCCTTCTCAAGAGCGGACCGGGGAATCGGGGGCGTTCGGCCTGTGGCCCCACCCACGTGGCTCGTCTCGAATTTCCTCGTGAGACCGGCCTCATCCTGAGGTGCGCCGGGAAGGCCGGGAACCCCTTCCAGACCACGCAGGGGAATCGCCTCTCCTGTCGCGATCAGGAGGGGAGAAGGGGCTCAGAGGAAGCGGTGCCGGGACCCTCGGTGTTCCCCTCGGGGGAACCCGGCGTGTCGGGGGACTTTTGGGGGTCGCAGGAAGGCTGTCAGGGACCGTCTCGCCCTTCAGGGCGGAACAGGGGACTTCCCTTGAGACGCCGTCGCGGGCAAGGGCCTCATCTTGCCAAGCGGTGGGAACCACGTGGTTTTTCTCGAGTTGCGGCGGCATTCTCGAGTTACGACGGGGATCTCAGCCTTCCCCTTGGGTTGGCCCTGGGAAGCCCAATCTTCCCCTCGGGTTGCGAGGGAAAGCTGGGGGCGGCGCTCGAGTCACTGCAGGGCCTAAGAGACCCCACCTAAGCGTGTGTCCGGGACCTAATTTTCCTCTCCAGGGAAGGCAGGGATCTCGGGGTTGCATTCCAGGCTCCCCCGGGGAGTCAGGCCTCGTCTCGAGGGGAAGCCAAGGACTCCGCTCTCCTCTCGAGTCGCGACGCGGGTCTCTTGGAGCCCCCTGAGCGGCCTCAAGGGAGTCCAGCCTCCTCTTCCGTTTGGAGAGAGGACCCGGGATTGCTCTCCAGGCCATGCAGGAAAAGAAGGCCCTCAGCTCGCGAGGACGGGGGCGTCTCAGGGGTTTCCTCGAGCTGCGGCGCCCGTGGGGGTTTTCTCCCGAGGCACGACGAGGATCTCAGGGAGCCTCTCGTGCGGCGCAGGGAAGTCAGGTCTCCATGCGCGTGGCGAGGGGGAGCGCGTCCTGGCTCTCGAGTCACGGGAGGGGACTAGGGCCTCGAGACGCGTTGAAGAAGGACTCTCGAGGTCTTTGTCGGGGGGCGGCGGGAAACCCTCGTGTCCCTCGCCTTCTGCCGGGGACCTTAGGGAACTTCCCGGGGTGCCTCTGAGAGGCGAGGGATCCTGTGGAGGTGGCGGGGCCCCTCGGGACTCCGCTGGGTCTGGCGCAACGGAAGAGGGCCTCACCTCGAGGGGAGGCAGGAACCTCAGGCTTCCTCTGCGTTTCGGACTCCGACCGCAGGGTCCCTGCAGAGTTGGGACAGGAGAGTCAGGCCTCGTCTTGTCTGAGGAAGGGAACCCCGCTGGCCTCTCGAGTTGCTCAGGGGGTCTCAGGCCCCTCGTCGAGCTGTGTGTGGAACCCGCGGGTCTTTGCGGACGATGCACGGGGGTGGCAGTGCCCCTTCGTGTTGTGCCTTCAGCCACAGGGTTGCCTTCGAAGAGGGGTCCGGGCCTCGGGTCCTTCTCAAGAGCGGACCGGGGAATCGGGGGCGTTCGGCCTGTGGCCCCACCCACGTGGCTCGTCTCGAATTTCCTCGTGAGACCGGCCTCATCCTGAGGTGCGCCGGGAAGGCCGGGAACCCCTTCCAGACCACGCAGGGGAATCGCCTCTCCTGTCGCGATCAGGAGGGGAGAAGGGGCTCAGAGGAAGCGGTGCCGGGACCCTCGGTGTTCCCCTCGGGGGAACCCGGCGTGTCGGGGGACTTTTGGGGGTCGCAGGAAGGCTGTCAGGGACCGTCTCGCCCTTCAGGGCGGAACAGGGGACTTCCCTTGAGACGCCGTCGCGGGCAAGGGCCTCATCTTGCCAAGCGGTGGGAACCACGTGGTTTTTCTCGAGTTGCGGCGGCATTCTCGAGTTACGACGGGGATCTCAGCCTTCCCCTTGGGTTGGCCCTGGGAAGCCCAATCTTCCCCTCGGGTTGCGAGGGAAAGCTGGGGGCGGCGCTCGAGTCACTGCAGGGCCTAAGAGACCCCACCTAAGCGTGTGTCCGGGACCTAATTTTCCTCTCCAGGGAAGGCAGGGATCTCGGGGTTGCATTCCAGGCTCCCCCGGGGAGTCAGGCCTCGTCTCGAGGGGAAGCCAAGGACTCCGCTCTCCTCTCGAGTCGCGACGCGGGTCTCTTGGAGCCCCCTGAGCGGCCTCAAGGGAGTCCAGCCTCCTCTTCCGTTTGGAGAGAGGACCCGGGATTGCTCTCCAGGCCATGCAGGAAAAGAAGGCCCTCAGCTCGCGAGGACGGGGGCGTCTCAGGGGTTTCCTCGAGCTGCGGCGCCCGTGGGGGTTTTCTCCCGAGGCACGACGAGGATCTCAGGGAGCCTCTCGTGCGGCGCCAGGGAAGTCAGGTCTCCATGCGCGTGGCGAGGGGGAGCGCGTCCTGGCTCTCGAGTCACGGGAGGGGACTAGGGCCTCGAGACGCGTTGAAGAAGGACTCTCGAGGTCTTTGTCGGGGGGCGGCGGGAAACCCTCGTGTCCCTCGCCTTCTGCCGGGGACCTTAGGGAACTTCCCGGGGTGCCTCTGAGAGGCGAGGGATCCTGTGGAGGTGGCGGGGCCCCTCGGGACTCCGCTGGGTCTGGCGCAACGGAAGAGGGCCTCACCTCGAGGGGAGGCAGGAACCTCAGGCTTCCTCTGCGTTTCGGACTCCGACCGCAGGGTCCCTGCAGAGTTGGGACAGGAGAGTCAGGCCTCGTCTTGTCTGAGGAAGGGAACCCCGCTGGCCTCTCGAGTTGCTCAGGGGGTCTCAGGCCCCTCGTCGAGCTGTGTGTGGAACCCGCGGGTCTTTGCGGACGATGCACGGGGGTGGCAGTGCCCCTTCGTGTTGTGCCTTCAGCCACAGGGTTGCCTTCGAAGAGGGGTCCGGGCCTCGGGTCCTTCTCAAGAGCGGACCGGGGAATCGGGGGCGTTCGGCCTGTGGCCCCACCCACGTGGCTCGTCTCGAATTTCCTCGTGAGACCGGCCTCATCCTGAGGTGCGCCGGGAAGGCCGGGAACCCCTTCCAGACCACGCAGGGGAATCGCCTCTCCTGTCGCGATCAGGAGGGGAGAAGGGGCTCAGAGGAAGCGGTGCCGGGACCCTCGGTGTTCCCCTCGGGGGAACCCGGCGTGTCGGGGGACTTTTGGGGGTCGCAGGAAGGCTGTCAGGGACCGTCTCGCCCTTCAGGGCGGAACAGGGGACTTCCCTTGAGACGCCGTCGCGGGCAAGGGCCTCATCTTGCCAAGCGGTGGGAACCACGTGGTTTTTCTCGAGTTGCGGCGGCATTCTCGAGTTACGACGGGGATCTCAGCCTTCCCCTTGGGTTGGCCCTGGGAAGCCCAATCTTCCCCTCGGGTTGCGAGGGAAAGCTGGGGGTGGCGCTCGAGTCACTGCAGGGCCTAAGAGACCTCACCTAAGCGTGTGTCCGGGACCTAATTTTCCTCTCCAGGGAAGGCAGGGATCTCGGGGTTGCATTCCAGGCTCCCCCGGGGAGTCAGGCCTCGTCTCGAGGGGAAGCCAAGGACTCCGCTCTCCTCTCGAGTCGCGACGCGGGTCTCTTGGAGCCCCCTGAGCGGCCTCAAGGGAGTCCAGCCTCCTCTTCCGTTTGGAGAGAGGACCCGGGATTGCTCTCCAGGCCATGCAGGAAAAGAAGGCCCTCAGCTCGCGAGGACGGGGGCGTCTCAGGGGTTTCCTCGAGCTGCGGCGCCCGTGGGGGTTTTCTCCCGAGGCACGACGAGGATCTCAGGGAGCCTCTCGTGCGGCGCCAGGGAAGTCAGGTCTCCATGCGCGTGGCGAGGGGGAGCGCGTCCTGGCTCTCGAGTCACGGGAGGGGACTAGGGCCTCGAGACGCGTTGAAGAAGGACTCTCGAGGTCTTTGTCGGGGGGCGGCGGGAAACCCTCGTGTCCCTCGCCTTCTGCCGGGGACCTTAGGGAACTTCCCGGGGTGCCTCTGAGAGGCGAGGGATCCTGTGGAGGTGGCGGGGCCCCTCGGGACTCCGCTGGGTCTGGCGCAACGGAAGAGGGCCTCACCTCGAGGGGAGGCAGGAACCTCAGGCTTCCTCTGCGTTTCGGACTCCGACCGCAGGGTCCCTGCAGAGTTGGGACAGGAGAGTCAGGCCTCGTCTTGTCTGAGGAAGGGAACCCCGCTGGCCTCTCGAGTTGCTCAGGGGGTCTCAGGCCCCTCGTCGAGCTGTGTGTGGAACCCGCGGGTCTTTGCGGACGATGCACGGGGGTGGCAGTGCCCCTTCGTGTTGTGCCTTCAGCCACAGGGTTGCCTTCGAAGAGGGGTCCGGGCCTCGGGTCCTTCTCAAGAGCGGACCGGGGAATCGGGGGCGTTCGGCCTGTGGCCCCACCCACGTGGCTCGTCTCGAATTTCCTCGTGAGACCGGCCTCATCCTGAGGTGCGCCGGGAAGGCCGGGAACCCCTTCCAGACCACGCAGGGGAATCGCCTCTCCTGTCGCGATCAGGAGGGGAGAAGGGGCTCAGAGGAAGCGGTGCCGGGACCCTCGGTGTTCCCCTCGGGGGAACCCGGCGTGTCGGGGGACTTTTGGGGGTCGCAGGAAGGCTGTCAGGGACCGTCTCGCCCTTCAGGGCGGAACAGGGGACTTCCCTTGAGACGCCGTCGCGGGCAAGGGCCTCATCTTGCCAAGCGGTGGGAACCACGTGGTTTTTCTCGAGTTGCGGCGGCATTCTCGAGTTACGACGGGGATCTCAGCCTTCCCCTTGGGTTGGCCCTGGGAAGCCCAATCTTCCCCTCGGGTTGCGAGGGAAAGCTGGGGGCGGCGCTCGAGTCACTGCAGGGCCTAAGAGACCCCACCTAAGCGTGTGTCCGGGACCTAATTTTCCTCTCCAGGGAAGGCAGGGATCTCGGGGTTGCATTCCAGGCTCCCCCGGGGAGTCAGGCCTCGTCTCGAGGGGAAGCCAAGGACTCCGCTCTCCTCTCGAGTCGCGACGCGGGTCTCTTGGAGCCCCCTGAGCGGCCTCAAGGGAGTCCAGCCTCCTCTTCCGTTTGGAGAGAGGACCCGGGATTGCTCTCCAGGCCATGCAGGAAAAGAAGGCCCTCAGCTCGCGAGGACGGGGGCGTCTCAGGGGTTTCCTCGAGCTGCGGCGCCCGTGGGGGTTTTCTCCCGAGGCACGACGAGGATCTCAGGGAGCCTCTCGTGCGGCGCCAGGGAAGTCAGGTCTCCATGCGCGTGGCGAGGGGGAGCGCGTCCTGGCTCTCGAGTCACGGGAGGGGACTAGGGCCTCGAGACGCGTTGAAGAAGGACTCTCGAGGTCTTTGTCGGGGGGCGGCGGGAAACCCTCGTGTCCCTCGCCTTCTGCCGGGGACCTTAGGGAACTTCCCGGGGTGCCTCTGAGAGGCGAGGGATCCTGTGGAGGTGGCGGGGCCCCTCGGGACTCCGCTGGGTCTGGCGCAACGGAAGAGGGCCTCACCTCGAGGGGAGGCAGGAACCTCAGGCTTCCTCTGCGTTTCGGACTCCGACCGCAGGGTCCCTGCAGAGTTGGGACAGGAGAGTCAGGCCTCGTCTTGTCTGAGGAAGGGAACCCCGCTGGCCTCTCGAGTTGCTCAGGGGGTCTCAGGCCCCTCGTCGAGCTGTGTGTGGAACCCGCGGGTCTTTGCGGACGATGCACGGGGGTGGCAGTGCCCCTTCGTGTTGTGCCTTCAGCCACAGGGTTGCCTTCGAAGAGGGGTCCGGGCCTCGGGTCCTTCTCAAGAGCGGACCGGGGAATCGGGGGCGTTCGGCCTGTGGCCCCACCCACGTGGCTCGTCTCGAATTTCCTCGTGAGACCGGCCTCATCCTGAGGTGCGCCGGGAAGGCCGGGAACCCCTTCCAGACCACGCAGGGGAATCGCCTCTCCTGTCGCGATCAGGAGGGGAGAAGGGGCTCAGAGGAAGCGGTGCCGGGACCCTCGGTGTTCCCCTCGGGGGAACCCGGCGTGTCGGGGGACTTTTGGGGGTCGCAGGAAGGCTGTCAGGGACCGTCTCGCCCTTCAGGGCGGAACAGGGGACTTCCCTTGAGACGCCGTCGCGGGCAAGGGCCTCATCTTGCCAAGCGGTGGGAACCACGTGGTTTTTCTCGAGTTGCGGCGGCATTCTCGAGTTACGACGGGGATCTCAGCCTTCCCCTTGGGTTGGCCCTGGGAAGCCCAATCTTCCCCTCGGGTTGCGAGGGAAAGCTGGGGGTGGCGCTCGAGTCACTGCAGGGCCTAAGAGACCTCACCTAAGCGTGTGTCCGGGACCTAATTTTCCTCTCCAGGGAAGGCAGGGATCTCGGGGTTGCATTCCAGGCTCCCCCGGGGAGTCAGACCTCGTCTCGAGGGGAAGCCAAGGACTCCGCTCTCCTCTCGAGTCGCGACGCGGGTCTCTTGGAGCCCCCTGAGCGGCCTCAAGGGAGTCCAGCCTCCTCTTCCGTTTGGAGAGAGGACCCGGGATTGCTCTCCAGGCCATGCAGGAAAAGAAGGCCCTCAGCTCGCGAGGACGGGGGCGTCTCAGGGGTTTCCTCGAGCTGCGGCGCCCGTGGGGGTTTTCTCCCGAGGCACGACGAGGATCTCAGGGAGCCTCTCGTGCGGCGCCAGGGAAGTCAGGTCTCCATGCGCGTGGCGAGGGGGAGCGCGTCCTGGCTCTCGAGTCACGGGAGGGGACTAGGGCCTCGAGACGCGTTGAAGAAGGACTCTCGAGGTCTTTCTCAGGGGGCGGCGGGAAACCCTCGTGTCCCTCGCCTTCTGCCGGAGACCTTAGGGAACTTCCCAGGGTGCCTCTGAGAGGCGAGGGATCCTGTGGAGGTGGCGGGGCCCCTCGGGACTCCGCTGGGTCTGGCGCAACGGAAGAGGGCCTCACCTCGAGGGGAGGCAGGAACCTCAGGCTTCCTCTGCGTTTCGGACTCCGACCGCAGGGTCCCTGCAGAGTTGGGACAGGAGAGTCAGGCCTCGTCTTGTCTGAGGAAGGGAACCCCGCTGGCCTCTCGAGTTGCTCAGGGGGTCTCAGGCCCCTCGTCGAGCTGTGTGTGGAACCCGCGGGTCTTTGCGGACGATGCACGGGGGTGGCAGTGCCCCTTCGTGTTGTGCCTTCAGCCACAGGGTTGCCTTCGAAGAGGGGTCCGGGCCTCGGGTCCTTCTCAAGAGCGGACCGGGGAATCGGGGGCGTTCGGCCTGTGGCCCCACCCACGTGGCTCGTCTCGAATTTCCTCGTGAGACCGGCCTCATCCTGAGGTGCGCCGGGAAGGCCGGGAACCCCTTCCAGACCACGCAGGGGAATCGCCTCTCCTGTCGCGATCAGGAGGGGAGAAGGGGCTCAGAGGAAGCGGTGCCGGGACCCTCGGTGTTCCCCTCGGGGGAACCCGGCGTGTCGGGGGACTTTTGGGGGTCGCAGGAAGGCTGTCAGGGACCGTCTCGCCCTTCAGGGCGGAACAGGGGACTTCCCTTGAGACGCCGTCGCGGGCAAGGGCCTCATCTTGCCAAGCGGTGGGAACCACGTGGTTTTTCTCGAGTTGCGGCGGCATTCTCGAGTTACGACGGGGATCTCAGCCTTCCCCTTGGGTTGGCCCTGGGAAGCCCAATCTTCCCCTCGGGTTGCGAGGGAAAGCTGGGGGTGGCGCTCGAGTCACTGCAGGGCCTAAGAGACCTCACCTAAGCGTGTGTCCGGGACCTAATTTTCCTCTCCAGGGAAGGCAGGGATCTCGGGGTTGCATTCCAGGCTCCCCCGGGGAGTCAGGCCTCGTCTCGAGGGGAAGCCAAGGACTCCGCTCTCCTCTCGAGTCGCGACGCGGGTCTCTTGGAGCCCCCTGAGCGGCCTCAAGGGAGTCCAGCCTCCTCTTCCGTTTGGAGAGAGGACCCGGGATTGCTCTCCAGGCCATGCAGGAAAAGAAGGCCCTCAGCTCGCGAGGACGGGGGCGTCTCAGGGGTTTCCTCGAGCTGCGGCGCCCGTGGGGGTTTTCTCCCGAGGCACGACGAGGATCTCAGGGAGCCTCTCGTGCGGCGCCAGGGAAGTCAGGTCTCCATGCGCGTGGAGAGGGGGAGCGCATCCTGGCTCTCGAGTCACGGGAGGGGACTAGGGCCTCGAGACGCGTTGAAGAAGGACTCTCGAGGTCTTTGTCGGGGGGCGGCGGGAAACCCTCGTGTCCCTCGCCTTCTGCCGGGGACCTTAGGGAACTTCCCGGGGTGCCTCTGAGAGGCGAGGGATCCTGTGGAGGTGGCGGGGCCCCTCGGGACTCCGCTGGGTCTGGCGCAACGGAAGAGGGCCTCACCTCGAGGGGAGGCAGGAACCTCAGGCTTCCTCTGCGTTTCGGACTCCGACCGCAGGGTCCCTGCAGAGTTGGGACAGGAGAGTCAGGCCTCGTCTTGTCTGAGGAAGGGAACCCCGCTGGCCTCTCGAGTTGCTCAGGGGGTCTCAGGCCCCTCGTCGAGCTGTGTGTGGAACCCGCGGGTCTTTGCGGACGATGCACGGGGGTGGCAGTGCCCCTTCGTGTTGTGCCTTCAGCCACAGGGTTGCCTTCGAAGAGGGGTCCGGGCCTCGGGTCCTTCTCAAGAGCGGACCGGGGAATCGGGGGCGTTCGGCCTGTGGCCCCACCCACGTGGCTCGTCTCGAATTTCCTCGTGAGACCGGCCTCATCCTGAGGTGCGCCGGGAAGGCCGGGAACCCCTTCCAGACCACGCAGGGGAATCGCCTCTCCTGTCGCGATCAGGAGGGGAGAAGGGGCTCAGAGGAAGCGGTGCCGGGACCCTCGGTGTTCCCCTCGGGGGAACCCGGCGTGTCGGGGGACTTTTGGGGGTCGCAGGAAGGCTGTCAGGGACCGTCTCGCCCTTCAGGGCGGAACAGGGGACTTCCCTTGAGACGCCGTCGCGGGCAAGGGCCTCATCTTGCCAAGCGGTGGGAACCACGTGGTTTTTCTCGAGTTGCGGCGGCATTCTCGAGTTACGACGGGGATCTCAGCCTTCCCCTTGGGTTGGCCCTGGGAAGCCCAATCTTCCCCTCGGGTTGCGAGGGAAAGCTGGGGGTGGCGCTCGAGTCACTGCAGGGCCTAAGAGACCTCACCTAAGCGTGTGTCCGGGACCTAATTTTCCTCTCCAGGGAAGGCAGGGATCTCGGGGTTGCATTCCAGGCTCCCCCGGGGAGTCAGACCTCGTCTCGAGGGGAAGCCAAGGACTCCGCTCTCCTCTCGAGTCGCGACGCGGGTCTCTTGGAGCCCCCTGAGCGGCCTCAAGGGAGTCCAGCCTCCTCTTCCGTTTGGAGAGAGGACCCGGGATTGCTCTCCAGGCCATGCAGGAAAAGAAGGCCCTCAGCTCGCGAGGACGGGGGCGTCTCAGGGGTTTCCTCGAGCTGCGGCGCCCGTGGGGGTTTTCTCCCGAGGCACGACGAGGATCTCAGGGAGCCTCTCGTGCGGCGCCAGGGAAGTCAGGTCTCCATGCGCGTGGCGAGGGGGAGCGCGTCCTGGCTCTCGAGTCACGGGAGGGGACTAGGGCCTCGAGACGCGTTGAAGAAGGACTCTCGAGGTCTTTGTCGGGGGGCGGCGGGAAACCCTCGTGTCCCTCGCCTTCTGCCGGGGACCTTAGGGAACTTCCCGGGGTGCCTCTGAGAGGCGAGGGATCCTGTGGAGGTGGCGGGGCCCCTCGGGACTCCGCTGGGTCTGGCGCAACGGAAGAGGGCCTCACCTCGAGGGGAGGCAGGAACCTCAGGCTTCCTCTGCGTTTCGGACTCCGACCGCAGGGTCCCTGCAGAGTTGGGACAGGAGAGTCAGGCCTCGTCTTGTCTGAGGAAGGGAACCCCGCTGGCCTCTCGAGTTGCTCAGGGGGTCTCAGGCCCCTCGTCGAGCTGTGTGTGGAACCCGCGGGTCTTTGCGGACGATGCACGGGGGTGGCAGTGCCCCTTCGTGTTGTGCCTTCAGCCACAGGGTTGCCTTCGAAGAGGGGTCCGGGCCTCGGGTCCTTCTCAAGAGCGGACCGGGGAATCGGGGGCGTTCGGCCTGTGGCCCCACCCACGTGGCTCGTCTCGAATTTCCTCGTGAGACCGGCCTCATCCTGAGGTGCGCCGGGAAGGCCGGGAACCCCTTCCAGACCACGCAGGGGAATCGCCTCTCCTGTCGCGATCAGGAGGGGAGAAGGGGCTCAGAGGAAGCGGTGCCGGGACCCTCGGTGTTCCCCTCGGGGGAACCCGGCGTGTCGGGGGACTTTTGGGGGTCGCAGGAAGGCTGTCAGGGACCGTCTCGCCCTTCAGGGCGGAACAGGGGACTTCCCTTGAGACGCCGTCGCGGGCAAGGGCCTCATCTTGCCAAGCGGTGGGAACCACGTGGTTTTTCTCGAGTTGCGGCGGCATTCTCGAGTTACGACGGGGATCTCAGCCTTCCCCTTGGGTTGGCCCTGGGAAGCCCAATCTTCCCCTCGGGTTGCGAGGGAAAGCTGGGGGTGGCGCTCGAGTCACTGCAGGGCCTAAGAGACCTCACCTAAGCGTGTGTCCGGGACCTAATTTTCCTCTCCAGGGAAGGCAGGGATCTCGGGGTTGCATTCCAGGCTCCCCCGGGGAGTCAGGCCTCGTCTCGAGGGGAAGCCAAGGACTCCGCTCTCCTCTCGAGTCGCGACGCGGGTCTCTTGGAGCCCCCTGAGCGGCCTCAAGGGAGTCCAGCCTCCTCTTCCGTTTGGAGAGAGGACCCGGGATTGCTCTCCAGGCCATGCAGGAAAAGAAGGCCCTCAGCTCGCGAGGACGGGGGCGTCTCAGGGGTTTCCTCGAGCTGCGGCGCCCGTGGGGGTTTTCTCCCGAGGCACGACGAGGATCTCAGGGAGCCTCTCGTGCGGCGCCAGGGAAGTCAGGTCTCCATGCGCGTGGCGAGGGGGAGCGCGTCCTGGCTCTCGAGTCACGGGAGGGGACTAGGGCCTCGAGACGCGTTGAAGAAGGACTCTCGAGGTCTTTCTCAGGGGGCGGCGGGAAACCCTCGTGTCCCTCGCCTTCTGCCGGGGACCTTAGGGAACTTCCCAGGGTGCCTCTGAGAGGCGAGGGATCCTGTGGAGGTGGCGGGGCCCCTCGGGACTCCGCTGGGTCTGGCGCAACGGAAGAGGGCCTCACCTCGAGGGGAGGCAGGAACCTCAGGCTTCCTCTGCGTTTCGGACTCCGACCGCAGGGTCCCTGCAGAGTTGGGACAGGAGAGTCAGGCCTCGTCTTGTCTGAGGAAGGGAACCCCGCTGGCCTCTCGAGTTGCTCAGGGGGTCTCAGGCCCCTCGTCGAGCTGTGTGTGGAACCCGCGGGTCTTTGCGGACGATGCACGGGGGTGGCAGTGCCCCTTCGTGTTGTGCCTTCAGCCACAGGGTTGCCTTCGAAGAGGGGTCCGGGCCTCGGGTCCTTCTCAAGAGCGGACCGGGGAATCGGGGGCGTTCGGCCTGTGGCCCCACCCACGTGGCTCGTCTCGAATTTCCTCGTGAGACCGGCCTCATCCTGAGGTGCGCCGGGAAGGCCGGGAACCCCTTCCAGACCACGCAGGGGAATCGCCTCTCCTGTCGCGATCAGGAGGGGAGAAGGGGCTCAGAGGAAGCGGTGCCGGGACCCTCGGTGTTCCCCTCGGGGGAACCCGGCGTGTCGGGGGACTTTTGGGGGTCGCAGGAAGGCTGTCAGGGACCGTCTCGCCCTTCAGGGCGGAACAGGGGACTTCCCTTGAGACGCCGTCGCGGGCAAGGGCCTCATCTTGCCAAGCGGTGGGAACCACGTGGTTTTTCTCGAGTTGCGGCGGCATTCTCGAGTTACGACGGGGATCTCAGCCTTCCCCTTGGGTTGGCCCTGGGAAGCCCAATCTTCCCCTCGGGTTGCGAGGGAAAGCTGGGGGTGGCGCTCGAGTCACTGCAGGGCCTAAGAGACCTCACCTAAGCGTGTGTCCGGGACCTAATTTTCCTCTCCAGGGAAGGCAGGGATCTCGGGGTTGCATTCCAGGCTCCCCCGGGGAGTCAGGCCTCGTCTCGAGGGGAAGCCAAGGACTCCGCTCTCCTCTCGAGTCGCGACGCGGGTCTCTTGGAGCCCCCTGAGCGGCCTCAAGGGAGTCCAGCCTCCTCTTCCGTTTGGAGAGAGGACCCGGGATTGCTCTCCAGGCCATGCAGGAAAAGAAGGCCCTCAGCTCGCGAGGACGGGGGCGTCTCAGGGGTTTCCTCGAGCTGCGGCGCCCGTGGGGGTTTTCTCCCGAGGCACGACGAGGATCTCAGGGAGCCTCTCGTGCGGCGCCAGGGAAGTCAGGTCTCCATGCGCGTGGCGAGGGGGAGCGCGTCCTGGCTCTCGAGTCACGGGAGGGGACTAGGGCCTCGAGACGCGTTGAAGAAGGACTCTCGAGGTCTTTGTCGGGGGGCGGCGGGAAACCCTCGTGTCCCTCGCCTTCTGCCGGGGACCTTAGGGAACTTCCCGGGGTGCCTCTGAGAGGCGAGGGATCCTGTGGAGGTGGCGGGGCCCCTCGGGACTCCGCTGGGTCTGGCGCAACGGAAGAGGGCCTCACCTCGAGGGGAGGCAGGAACCTCAGGCTTCCTCTGCGTTTCGGACTCCGACCGCAGGGTCCCTGCAGAGTTGGGACAGGAGAGTCAGGCCTCGTCTTGTCTGAGGAAGGGAACCCCGCTGGCCTCTCGAGTTGCTCAGGGGGTCTCAGGCCCCTCGTCGAGCTGTGTGTGGAACCCGCGGGTCTTTGCGGACGATGCACGGGGGTGGCAGTGCCCCTTCGTGTTGTGCCTTCAGCCACAGGGTTGCCTTCGAAGAGGGGTCCGGGCCTCGGGTCCTTCTCAAGAGCGGACCGGGGAATCGGGGGCGTTCGGCCTGTGGCCCCACCCACGTGGCTCGTCTCGAATTTCCTCGTGAGACCGGCCTCATCCTGAGGTGCGCCGGGAAGGCCGGGAACCCCTTCCAGACCACGCAGGGGAATCGCCTCTCCTGTCGCGATCAGGAGGGGAGAAGGGGCTCAGAGGAAGCGGTGCCGGGACCCTCGGTGTTCCCCTCGGGGGAACCCGGCGTGTCGGGGGACTTTTGGGGGTCGCAGGAAGGCTGTCAGGGACCGTCTCGCCCTTCAGGGCGGAACAGGGGACTTCCCTTGAGACGCCGTCGCGGGCAAGGGCCTCATCTTGCCAAGCGGTGGGAACCACGTGGTTTTTCTCGAGTTGCGGCGGCATTCTCGAGTTACGACGGGGATCTCAGCCTTCCCCTTGGGTTGGCCCTGGGAAGCCCAATCTTCCCCTCGGGTTGCGAGGGAAAGCTGGGGGTGGCGCTCGAGTCACTGCAGGGCCTAAGAGACCTCACCTAAGCGTGTGTCCGGGACCTAATTTTCCTCTCCAGGGAAGGCAGGGATCTCGGGGTTGCATTCCAGGCTCCCCCGGGGAGTCAGGCCTCGTCTCGAGGGGAAGCCAAGGACTCCGCTCTCCTCTCGAGTCGCGACGCGGGTCTCTTGGAGCCCCCTGAGCGGCCTCAAGGGAGTCCAGCCTCCTCTTCCGTTTGGAGAGAGGACCCGGGATTGCTCTCCAGGCCATGCAGGAAAAGAAGGCCCTCAGCTCGCGAGGACGGGGGCGTCTCAGGGGTTTCCTCGAGCTGCGGCGCCCGTGGGGGTTTTCTCCCGAGGCACGACGAGGATCTCAGGGAGCCTCTCGTGCGGCGCCAGGGAAGTCAGGTCTCCATGCGCGTGGCGAGGGGGAGCGCGTCCTGGCTCTCGAGTCACGGGAGGGGACTAGGGCCTCGAGACGCGTTGAAGAAGGACTCTCGAGGTCTTTGTCGGGGGGCGGCGGGAAACCCTCGTGTCCCTCGCCTTCTGCCGGGGACCTTAGGGAACTTCCCGGGGTGCCTCTGAGAGGCGAGGGATCCTGTGGAGGTGGCGGGGCCCCTCGGGACTCCGCTGGGTCTGGCGCAACGGAAGAGGGCCTCACCTCGAGGGGAGGCAGGAACCTCAGGCTTCCTCTGCGTTTCGGACTCCGACCGCAGGGTCCCTGCAGAGTTGGGACAGGAGAGTCAGGCCTCGTCTTGTCTGAGGAAGGGAACCCCGCTGGCCTCTCGAGTTGCTCAGGGGGTCTCAGGCCCCTCGTCGAGCTGTGTGTGGAACCCGCGGGTCTTTGCGGACGATGCACGGGGGTGGCAGTGCCCCTTCGTGTTGTGCCTTCAGCCACAGGGTTGCCTTCGAAGAGGGGTCCGGGCCTCGGGTCCTTCTCAAGAGCGGACCGGGGAATCGGGGGCGTTCGGCCTGTGGCCCCACCCACGTGGCTCGTCTCGAATTTCCTCGTGAGACCGGCCTCATCCTGAGGTGCGCCGGGAAGGCCGGGAACCCCTTCCAGACCACGCAGGGGAATCGCCTCTCCTGTCGCGATCAGGAGGGGAGAAGGGGCTCAGAGGAAGCGGTGCCGGGACCCTCGGTGTTCCCCTCGGGGGAACCCGGCGTGTCGGGGGACTTTTGGGGGTCGCAGGAAGGCTGTCAGGGACCGTCTCGCCCTTCAGGGCGGAACAGGGGACTTCCCTTGAGACGCCGTCGCGGGCAAGGGCCTCATCTTGCCAAGCGGTGGGAACCACGTGGTTTTTCTCGAGTTGCGGCGGCATTCTCGAGTTACGACGGGGATCTCAGCCTTCCCCTTGGGTTGGCCCTGGGAAGCCCAATCTTCCCCTCGGGTTGCGAGGGAAAGCTGGGGGTGGCGCTCGAGTCACTGCAGGGCCTAAGAGACCTCACCTAAGCGTGTGTCCGGGACCTAATTTTCCTCTCCAGGGAAGGCAGGGATCTCGGGGTTGCATTCCAGGCTCCCCCGGGGAGTCAGGCCTCGTCTCGAGGGGAAGCCAAGGACTCCGCTCTCCTCTCGAGTCGCGACGCGGGTCTCTTGGAGCCCCCTGAGCGGCCTCAAGGGAGTCCAGCCTCCTCTTCCGTTTGGAGAGAGGACCCGGGATTGCTCTCCAGGCCATGCAGGAAAAGAAGGCCCTCAGCTCGCGAGGACGGGGGCGTCTCAGGGGTTTCCTCGAGCTGCGGCGCCCGTGGGGGTTTTCTCCCGAGGCACGACGAGGATCTCAGGGAGCCTCTCGTGCGGCGCCAGGGAAGTCAGGTCTCCATGCGCGTGGCGAGGGGGAGCGCGTCCTGGCTCTCGAGTCACGGGAGGGGACTAGGGCCTCAAGACGCGTTGAAGAAGGACTCTCGAGGTCTTTGTCGGGGGGCGGCGGGAAACCCTCGTGTCCCTCGCCTTCTGCCGGGGACCTTAGGGAACTTCCCGGGGTGCCTCTGAGAGGCGAGGGATCCTGTGGAGGTGGCGGGGCCCCTCGGGACTCCACTGGGTCTGGCGCAACGGAAGAGGGCCTCACCTCGAGGGGAGGCAGGAACCTCAGGCTTCCTCTGCGTTTCGGACTCCGACCGCAGGGTCCCTGCAGAGTTGGGACAGGAGAGTCAGGCCTCGTCTTGTCTGAGGAAGGGAACCCCGCTGGCCTCTCGAGTTGCTCAGGGGGTCTCAGGCCCCTCGTCGAGCTGTGTGTGGAACCCGCGGGTCTTTGCGGACGATGCACGGGGGTGGCAGTGCCCCTTCGTGTTGTGCCTTCAGCCACAGGGTTGCCTTCGAAGAGGGGTCCGGGCCTCGGGTCCTTCTCAAGAGCGGACCGGGGAATCGGGGGCGTTCGGCCTGTGGCCCCACCCACGTGGCTCGTCTCGAATTTCCTCGTGAGACCGGCCTCATCCTGAGGTGCGCCGGGAAGGCCGGGAACCCCTTCCAGACCACGCAGGGGAATCGCCTCTCCTGTCGCGATCAGGAGGGGAGAAGGGGCTCAGAGGAAGCGGTGCCGGGACCCTCGGTGTTCCCCTCGGGGGAACCCGGCGTGTCGGGGGACTTTTGGGGGTCGCAGGAAGGCTGTCAGGGACCGTCTCGCCCTTCAGGGCGGAACAGGGGACTTCCCTTGAGACGCCGTCGCGGGCAAGGGCCTCATCTTGCCAAGCGGTGGGAACCACGTGGTTTTTCTCGAGTTGCGGCGGCATTCTCGAGTTACGACGGGGATCTCAGCCTTCCCCTTGGGTTGGCCCTGGGAAGCCCAATCTTCCCCTCGGGTTGCGAGGGAAAGCTGGGGGTGGCGCTCGAGTCACTGCAGGGCCTAAGAGACCTCACCTAAGCGTGTGTCCGGGACCTAATTTTCCTCTCCAGGGAAGGCAGGGATCTCGGGGTTGCATTCCAGGCTCCCCCGGGGAGTCAGGCCTCGTCTCGAGGGGAAGCCAAGGACTCCGCTCTCCTCTCGAGTCGCGACGCGGGTCTCTTGGAGCCCCCTGAGCGGCCTCAAGGGAGTCCAGCCTCCTCTTCCGTTTGGAGAGAGGACCCGGGATTGCTCTCCAGGCCATGCAGGAAAAGAAGGCCCTCAGCTCGCGAGGACGGGGGCGTCTCAGGGGTTTCCTCGAGCTGCGGCGCCCGTGGGGGTTTTCTCCCGAGGCACGACGAGGATCTCAGGGAGCCTCTCGTGCGGCGCCAGGGAAGCCAGGTCTCCATGCGCGTGGCGAGGGGGAGCGCGTCCTGGCTCTCGAGTCACGGGAGGGGACTAGGGCCTCGAGACGCGTTGAAGAAGGACTCTCGAGGTCTTTGTCGGGGGGCGGCGGGAAACCCTCGTGTCCCTCGCCTTCTGCCGGGGACCTTAGGGAACTTCCCAGGGTGCCTCTGAGAGGCGAGGGATCCTGTGGAGGTGGCGGGGCCCCTCGGGACTCCGCTGGGTCTGGCGCAACGGAAGAGGGCCTCACCTCGAGGGGAGGCAGGAACCTCAGGCTTCCTCTGCGTTTCGGACTCCGACCGCAGGGTCCCTGCAGAGTTGGGACAGGAGAGTCAGGCCTCGTCTTGTCTGAGGAAGGGAACCCCGCTGGCCTCTCGAGTTGCTCAGGGGGTCTCAGGCCCCTCGTCGAGCTGTGTGTGGAACCCGCGGGTCTTTGCGGACGATGCACGGGGGTGGCAGTGCCCCTTCGTGTTGTGCCTTCAGCCACAGGGTTGCCTTCGAAGAGGGGTCCGGGCCTCGGGTCCTTCTCAAGAGCGGACCGGGGAATCGGGGGCGTTCGGCCTGTGGCCCCACCCACGTGGCTCGTCTCGAATTTCCTCGTGAGACCGGCCTCATCCTGAGGTGCGCCGGGAAGGCCGGGAACCCCTTCCAGACCACGCAGGGGAATCGCCTCTCCTGTCGCGATCAGGAGGGGAGAAGGGGCTCAGAGGAAGCGGTGCCGGGACCCTCGGTGTTCCCCTCGGGGGAACCCGGCGTGTCGGGGGACTTTTGGGGGTCGCAGGAAGGCTGTCAGGGACCGTCTCGCCCTTCAGGGCGGAACAGGGGACTTCCCTTGAGACGCCGTCGCGGGCAAGGGCCTCATCTTGCCAAGCGGTGGGAACCACGTGGTTTTTCTCGAGTTGCGGCGGCATTCTCGAGTTACGACGGGGATCTCAGCCTTCCCCTTGGGTTGGCCCTGGGAAGCCCAATCTTCCCCTCGGGTTGCGAGGGAAAGCTGGGGGTGGCGCTCGAGTCACTGCAGGGCCTAAGAGACCTCACCTAAGCGTGTGTCCGGGACCTAATTTTCCTCTCCAGGGAAGGCAGGGATCTCGGGGTTGCATTCCAGGCTCCCCCGGGGAGTCAGGCCTCGTCTCGAGGGGAAGCCAAGGACTCCGCTCTCCTCTCGAGTCGCGACGCGGGTCTCTTGGAGCCCCCTGAGCGGCCTCAAGGGAGTCCAGCCTCCTCTTCCGTTTGGAGAGAGGACCCGGGATTGCTCTCCAGGCCATGCAGGAAAAGAAGGCCCTCAGCTCGCGAGGACGGGGGCGTCTCAGGGGTTTCCTCGAGCTGCGGCGCCCGTGGGGGTTTTCTCCCGAGGCACGACGAGGATCTCAGGGAGCCTCTCGTGCGGCGCCAGGGAAGCCAGGTCTCCATGCGCGTGGCGAGGGGGAGCGCGTCCTGGCTCTCGAGTCACGGGAGGGGACTAGGGCCTCGAGACGCGTTGAAGAAGGACTCTCGAGGTCTTTGTCGGGGGGCGGCGGGAAACCCTCGTGTCCCTCGCCTTCTGCCGGGGACCTTAGGGAACTTCCCGGGGTGCCTCTGAGAGGCGAGGGATCCTGTGGAGGTGGCGGGGCCCCTCGGGACTCTGCTGGGTCTGGCGCAACGGAAGAGGGCCTCACCTCGAGGGGAGGCAGGAACCTCAGGCTTCCTCTGCGTTTCGGACTCCGACCGCAGGGTCCCTGCAGAGTTGGGACAGGAGAGTCAGGCCTCGTCTTGTCTGAGGAAGGGAACCCCGCTGGCCTCTCGAGTTGCTCAGGGGGTCTCAGGCCCCTCGTCGAGCTGTGTGTGGAACCCGCGGGTCTTTGCGGACGATGCACGGGGGTGGCAGTGCCCCTTCGTGTTGTGCCTTCAGCCACAGGGTTGCCTTCGAAGAGGGGTCCGGGCCTCTGGTCCTTCTCAAGAGCGGACCGGGGAATCGGGGGCGTTCGGCCTGTGGCCCCACCCACGTGGCTCGTCTCGAATTTCCTCGTGAGACCGGCCTCATCCTGAGGTGCGCCGGGAAGGCCGGGAACCCCTTCCAGACCACGCAGGGGAATCGCCTCTCCTGTCGCGATCAGGAGGGGAGAAGGGGCTCAGAGGAAGCGGTGCCGGGACCCTCGGTGTTCCCCTCGGGGGAACCCGGCGTGTCGGGGGACTTTTGGGGGTCGCAGGAAGGCTGTCAGGGACCGTCTCGCCCTTCAGGGCGGAACAGGGGACTTCCCTTGAGACGCCGTCGCGGGCAAGGGCCTCATCTTGCCAAGCGGTGGGAACCACGTGGTTTTTCTCGAGTTGCGGCGGCATTCTCGAGTTACGACGGGGATCTCAGCCTTCCCCTTGGGTTGGCCCTGGGAAGCCCAATCTTCCCCTCGGGTTGCGAGGGAAAGCTGGGGGTGGCGCTCGAGTCACTGCAGGGCCTAAGAGACCTCACCTAAGCGTGTGTCCGGGACCTAATTTTCCTCTCCAGGGAAGGCAGGGATCTCGGGGTTGCATTCCAGGCTCCCCCGGGGAGTCAGGCCTCGTCTCGAGGGGAAGCCAAGGACTCCGCTCTCCTCTCGAGTCGCGACGCGGGTCTCTTGGAGCCCCCTGAGCGGCCTCAAGGGAGTCCAGCCTCCTCTTCCGTTTGGAGAGAGGACCCGGGATTGCTCTCCAGGCCATGCAGGAAAAGAAGGCCCTCAGCTCGCGAGGACGGGGGCGTCTCAGGGGTTTCCTCGAGCTGCGGCGCCCGTGGGGGTTTTCTCCCGAGGCACGACGAGGATCTCAGGGAGCCTCTCGTGCGGCGCCAGGGAAGTCAGGTCTCCATGCGCGTGGCGAGGGGGAGCGCGTCCTGGCTCTCGAGTCACGGGAGGGGACTAGGGCCTCGAGACGCGTTGAAGAAGGACTCTCGAGGTCTTTGTCGGGGGGCGGCGGGAAACCCTCGTGTCCCTCGCCTTCTGCCGGGGACCTTAGGGAACTTCCCGGGGTGCCTCTGAGAGGCGAGGGATCCTGTGGAGGTGGCGGGGCCCCTCGGGACTCCGCTGGGTCTGGCGCAACGGAAGAGGGCCTCACCTCGAGGGGAGGCAGGAACCTCAGGCTTCCTCTGCGTTTCGGACTCCGACCGCAGGGTCCCTGCAGAGTTGGGACAGGAGAGTCAGGCCTCGTCTTGTCTGAGGAAGGGAACCCCGCTGGCCTCTCGAGTTGCTCAGGGGGTCTCAGGCCCCTCGTCGAGCTGTGTGTGGAACCCGCGGGTCTTTGCGGACGATGCACGGGGGTGGCAGTGCCCCTTCGTGTTGTGCCTTCAGCCACAGGGTTGCCTTCGAAGAGGGGTCCGGGCCTCGGGTCCTTCTCAAGAGCGGACCGGGGAATCGGGGGCGTTCGGCCTGTGGCCCCACCCACGTGGCTCGTCTCGAATTTCCTCGTGAGACCGGCCTCATCCTGAGGTGCGCCGGGAAGGCCGGGAACCCCTTCCAGACCACGCAGGGGAATCGCCTCTCCTGTCGCGATCAGGAGGGGAGAAGGGGCTCAGAGGAAGCGGTGCCGGGACCCTCGGTGTTCCCCTCGGGGGAACCCGGCGTGTCGGGGGACTTTTGGGGGTCGCAGGAAGGCTGTCAGGGACCGTCTCGCCCTTCAGGGCGGAACAGGGGACTTCCCTTGAGACGCCGTCGCGGGCAAGGGCCTCATCTTGCCAAGCGGTGGGAACCACGTGGTTTTTCTCGAGTTGCGGCGGCATTCTCGAGTTACGACGGGGATCTCAGCCTTCCCCTTGGGTTGGCCCTGGGAAGCCCAATCTTCCCCTCGGGTTGCGAGGGAAAGCTGGGGGTGGCGCTCGAGTCACTGCAGGGCCTAAGAGACCTCACCTAAGCGTGTGTCCGGGACCTAATTTTCCTCTCCAGGGAAGGCAGGGATCTCGGGGTTGCATTCCAGGCTCCCCCGGGGAGTCAGGCCTCGTCTCGAGGGGAAGCCAAGGACTCCGCTCTCCTCTCGAGTCGCGACGCGGGTCTCTTGGAGCCCCCTGAGCGGCCTCAAGGGAGTCCAGCCTCCTCTTCCGTTTGGAGAGAGGACCCGGGATTGCTCTCCAGGCCATGCAGGAAAAGAAGGCCCTCAGCTCGCGAGGACGGGGGCGTCTCAGGGGTTTCCTCGAGCTGCGGCGCCCGTGGGGGTTTTCTCCCGAGGCACGACGAGGATCTCAGGGAGCCTCTCGTGCGGCGCCAGGGAAGTCAGGTCTCCATGCGCGTGGCGAGGGGGAGCGCGTCCTGGCTCTCGAGTCACGGGAGGGGACTAGGGCCTCGAGACGCGTTGAAGAAGGACTCTCGAGGTCTTTGTCGGGGGGCGGCGGGAAACCCTCGTGTCCCTCGCCTTCTGCCGGGGACCTTAGGGAACTTCCCAGGGTGCCTCTGAGAGGCGAGGGATCCTGTGGAGGTGGCGGGGCCCCTCGGGACTCCGCTGGGTCTGGCGCAACGGAAGAGGGCCTCACCTCGAGGGGAGGCAGGAACCTCAGGCTTCCTCTGCGTTTCGGACTCCGACCGCAGGGTCCCTGCAGAGTTGGGACAGGAGAGTCAGGCCTCGTCTTGTCTGAGGAAGGGAACCCCGCTGGCCTCTCGAGTTGCTCAGGGGGTCTCAGGCCCCTCGTCGAGCTGTGTGTGGAACCCGCGGGTCTTTGCGGACGATGCACGGGGGTGGCAGTGCCCCTTCGTGTTGTGCCTTCAGCCACAGGGTTGCCTTCGAAGAGGGGTCCGGGCCTCGGGTCCTTCTCAAGAGCGGACCGGGGAATCGGGGGCGTTCGGCCTGTGGCCCCACCCACGTGGCTCGTCTCGAATTTCCTCGTGAGACCGGCCTCATCCTGAGGTGCGCCGGGAAGGCCGGGAACCCCTTCCAGACCACGCAGGGGAATCGCCTCTCCTGTCGCGATCAGGAGGGGAGAAGGGGCTCAGAGGAAGCGGTGCCGGGACCCTCGGTGTTCCCCTCGGGGGAACCCGGCGTGTCGGGGGACTTTTGGGGGTCGCAGGAAGGCTGTCAGGGACCGTCTCGCCCTTCAGGGCGGAACAGGGGACTTCCCTTGAGACGCCGTCGCGGGCAAGGGCCTCATCTTGCCAAGCGGTGGGAACCACGTGGTTTTTCTCGAGTTGCGGCGGCATTCTCGAGTTACGACGGGGATCTCAGCCTTCCCCTTGGGTTGGCCCTGGGAAGCCCAATCTTCCCCTCGGGTTGCGAGGGAAAGCTGGGGGTGGCGCTCGAGTCACTGCAGGGCCTAAGAGACCTCACCTAAGCGTGTGTCCGGGACCTAATTTTCCTCTCCAGGGAAGGCAGGGATCTCGGGGTTGCATTCCAGGCTCCCCCGGGGAGTCAGGCCTCGTCTCTAGGGGAAGCCAAGGACTCCGCTCTCCTCTCGAGTCGCGACGCGGGTCTCTTGGAGCCCCCTGAGCGGCCTCAAGGGAGTCCAGCCTCCTCTTCCGTTTGGAGAGAGGACCCGGGATTGCTCTCCAGGCCATGCAGGAAAAGAAGGCCCTCAGCTCGCGAGGACGGGGGCGTCTCAGGGGTTTCCTCGAGCTGCGGCGCCCGTGGGGGTTTTCTCCCGAGGCACGACGAGGATCTCAGGGAGCCTCTCGTGCGGCGCCAGGGAAGTCAGGTCTCCATGCGCGTGGCGAGGGGGAGCGCGTCCTGGCTCTCGAGTCACGGGAGGGGACTAGGGCCTCGAGACGCGTTGAAGAAGGACTCTCGAGGTCTTTGTCGGGGGGCGGCGGGAAACCCTCGTGTCCCTCGCCTTCTGCCGGGGACCTTAGGGAACTTCCCAGGGTGCCTCTGAGAGGCGAGGGATCCTGTGGAGGTGGCGGGGCCCCTCGGGACTCCGCTGGGTCTGGCGCAACGGAAGAGGGCCTCACCTCGAGGGGAGGCAGGCACCTCAGGCTTCCTCTGCGTTTCGGACTCCGACCGCAGGGTCCCTGCAGAGTTGGGACAGGAGAGTCAGGCCTCGTCTTGTCTGAGGAAGGGAACCCCGCTGGCCTCTCGAGTTGCTCAGGGGGTCTCAGGCCCCTCGTCGAGCTGTGTGTGGAACCCGCGGGTCTTTGCGGACGATGCACGGGGGTGGCAGTGCCCCTTCGTGTTGTGCCTTCAGCCACAGGGTTGCCTTCGAAGAGGGGTCCGGGCCTCGGGTCCTTCTCAAGAGCGGACCGGGGAATCGGGGGCGTTCGGCCTGTGGCCCCACCCACGTGGCTCGTCTCGAATTTCCTCGTGAGACCGGCCTCATCCTGAGGTGCGCCGGGAAGGCCGGGAACCCCTTCCAGACCACGCAGGGGAATCGCCTCTCCTGTCGCGATCAGGAGGGGAGAAGGGGCTCAGAGGAAGCGGTGCCGGGACCCTCGGTGTTCCCCTCGGGGGAACCCGGCGTGTCGGGGGACTTTTGGGGGTCGCAGGAAGGCTGTCAGGGACCGTCTCGCCCTTCAGGGCGGAACAGGGGACTTCCCTTGAGACGCCGTCGCGGGCAAGGGCCTCATCTTGCCAAGCGGTGGGAACCACGTGGTTTTTCTCGAGTTGCGGCGGCATTCTCGAGTTACGACGGGGATCTCAGCCTTCCCCTTGGGTTGGCCCTGGGAAGCCCAATCTTCCCCTCGGGTTGCGAGGGAAAGCTGGGGGTGGCGCTCGAGTCACTGCAGGGCCTAAGAGACCTCACCTAAGCGTGTGTCCGGGACCTAATTTTCCTCTCCAGGGAAGGCAGGGATCTCGGGGTTGCATTCCAGGCTCCCCCGGGGAGTCAGGCCTCGTCTCGAGGGGAAGCCAAGGACTCCGCTCTCCTCTCGAGTCGCGACGCGGGTCTCTTGGAGCCCCCTGAGCGGCCTCAAGGGAGTCCAGCCTCCTCTTCCGTTTGGAGAGAGGACCCGGGATTGCTCTCCAGGCCATGCAGGAAAAGAAGGCCCTCAGCTCGCGAGGACGGGGGCGTCTCAGGGGTTTCCTCGAGCTGCGGCGCCCGTGGGGGTTTTCTCCCGAGGCACGACGAGGATCTCAGGGAGCCTCTCGTGCGGCGCCAGGGAAGTCAGGTCTCCATGCGCGTGGCGAGGGGGAGCGCGTCCTGGCTCTCGAGTCACGGGAGGGGACTAGGGCCTCGAGACGCGTTGAAGAAGGACTCTCGAGGTCTTTGTCGGGGGGCGGCGGGAAACCCTCGTGTCCCTCGCCTTCTGCCGGGGACCTTAGGGAACTTCCCAGGGTGCCTCTGAGAGGCGAGGGATCCTGTGGAGGTGGCGGGGCCCCTCGGGACTCCGCTGGGTCTGGCGCAACGGAAGAGGGCCTCACCTCGAGGGGAGGCAGGAACCTCAGGCTTCCTCTGCGTTTCGGACTCCGACCGCAGGGTCCCTGCAGAGTTGGGACAGGAGAGTCAGGCCTCGTCTTGTCTGAGGAAGGGAACCCCGCTGGCCTCTCGAGTTGCTCAGGGGGTCTCAGGCCCCTCGTCGAGCTGTGTGTGGAACCCGCGGGTCTTTGCGGACGATGCACGGGGGTGGCAGTGCCCCTTCGTGTTGTGCCTTCAGCCACAGGGTTGCCTTCGAAGAGGGGTCCGGGCCTCGGGTCCTTCTCAAGAGCGGACCGGGGAATCGGGGGCGTTCGGCCTGTGGCCCCACCCACGTGGCTCGTCTCGAATTTCCTCGTGAGACCGGCCTCATCCTGAGGTGCGCCGGGAAGGCCGGGAACCCCTTCCAGACCACGCAGGGGAATCGCCTCTCCTGTCGCGATCAGGAGGGGAGAAGGGGCTCAGAGGAAGCGGTGCCGGGACCCTCGGTGTTCCCCTCGGGGGAACCCGGCATGTCGGGGGACTTTTGGGGGTCGCAGGAAGGCTGTCAGGGACCGTCTCGCCCTTCAGGGCGGAACAGGGGACTTCCCTTGAGACGCCGTCGCGGGCAAGGGCCTCATCTTGCCAAGCGGTGGGAACCACGTGGTTTTTCTCGAGTTGCGGCGGCATTCTCGAGTTACGACGGGGATCTCAGCCTTCCCCTTGGGTTGGCCCTGGGAAGCCCAATCTTCCCCTCGGGTTGCGAGGGAAAGCTGGGGGTGGCGCTCGAGTCACTGCAGGGCCTAAGAGACCTCACCTAAGCGTGTGTCCGGGACCTAATTTTCCTCTCCAGGGAAGGCAGGGATCTCGGGGTTGCATTCCAGGCTCCCCCGGGGAGTCAGGCCTCGTCTCGAGGGGAAGCCAAGGACTCCGCTCTCCTCTCGAGTCGCGACGCGGGTCTCTTGGAGCCCCCTGAGCGGCCTCAAGGGAGTCCAGCCTCCTCTTCCGTTTGGAGAGAGGACCCGGGATTGCTCTCCAGGCCATGCAGGAAAAGAAGGCCCTCAGCTCGCGAGGACGGGGGCGTCTCAGGGGTTTCCTCGAGCTGCGGCGCCCGTGGGGGTTTTCTCCCGAGGCACGACGAGGATCTCAGGGAGCCTCTCGTGCGGCGCCAGGGAAGTCAGGTCTCCATGCGCGTGGCGAGGGGGAGCGCGTCCTGGCTCTCGAGTCACGGGAGGGGACTAGGGCCTCGAGACGCGTTGAAGAAGGACTCTCGAGGTCTTTGTCGGGGGGCGGCGGGAAACCCTCGTGTCCCTCGCCTTCTGCCGGGGACCTTAGGGAACTTCCCAGGGTGCCTCTGAGAGGCGAGGGATCCTGTGGAGGTGGCGGGGCCCCTCGGGACTCCGCTGGGTCTGGCGCAACGGAAGAGGGCCTCACCTCGAGGGGAGGCAGGAACCTCAGGCTTCCTCTGCGTTTCGGACTCCGACCGCAGGGTCCCTGCAGAGTTGGGACAGGAGAGTCAGGCCTCGTCTTGTCTGAGGAAGGGAACCCCGCTGGCCTCTCGAGTTGCTCAGGGGGTCTCAGGCCCCTCGTCGAGCTGTGTGTGGAACCCGCGGGTCTTTGCGGACGATGCACGGGGGTGGCAGTGCCCCTTCGTGTTGTGCCTTCAGCCACAGGGTTGCCTTCGAAGAGGGGTCCGGGCCTCGGGTCCTTCTCAAGAGCGGACCGGGGAATCGGGGGCGTTCGGCCTGTGGCCCCACCCACGTGGCTCGTCTCGAATTTCCTCGTGAGACCGGCCTCATCCTGAGGTGCGCCGGGAAGGCCGGGAACCCCTTCCAGACCACGCAGGGGAATCGCCTCTCCTGTCGCGATCAGGAGGGGAGAAGGGGCTCAGAGGAAGCGGTGCCGGGACCCTCGGTGTTCCCCTCGGGGGAACCCGGCGTGTCGGGGGACTTTTGGGGGTCGCAGGAAGGCTGTCAGGGACCGTCTCGCCCTTCAGGGCGGAACAGGGGACTTCCCTTGAGACGCCGTCGCGGGCAAGGGCCTCATCTTGCCAAGCGGTGGGAACCACGTGGTTTTTCTCGAGTTGCGGCGGCATTCTCGAGTTACGACGGGGATCTCAGCCTTCCCCTTGGGTTGGCCCTGGGAAGCCCAATCTTCCCCTCGGGTTGCGAGGGAAAGCTGGGGGTGGCGCTCGAGTCACTGCAGGGCCTAAGAGACCTCACCTAAGCGTGTGTCCGGGACCTAATTTTCCTCTCCAGGGAAGGCAGGGATCTCGGGGTTGCATTCCAGGCTCCCCCGGGGAGTCAGGCCTCGTCTCGAGGGGAAGCCAAGGACTCCGCTCTCCTCTCGAGTCGCGACGCGGGTCTCTTGGAGCCCCCTGAGCGGCCTCAAGGGAGTCCAGCCTCCTCTTCCGTTTGGAGAGAGGACCCGGGATTGCTCTCCAGGCCATGCAGGAAAAGAAGGCCCTCAGCTCGCGAGGACGGGGGCGTCTCAGGGGTTTCCTCGAGCTGCGGCGCCCGTGGGGGTTTTCTCCCGAGGCACGACGAGGATCTCAGGGAGCCTCTCGTGCGGCGCCAGGGAAGTCAGGTCTCCATGCGCGTGGCGAGGGGGAGCGCGTCCTGGCTCTCGAGTCACGGGAGGGGACTAGGGCCTCGAGACGCGTTGAAGAAGGACTCTCGAGGTCTTTGTCGGGGGGCGGCGGGAAACCCTCGTGTCCCTCGCCTTCTGCCGGGGACCTTAGGGAACTTCCCAGGGTGCCTCTGAGAGGCGAGGGATCCTGTGGAGGTGGCGGGGCCCCTCGGGACTCCGCTGGGTCTGGCGCAACGGAAGAGGGCCTCACCTCGAGGGGAGGCAGGAACCTCAGGCTTCCTCTGCGTTTCGGACTCCGACCGCAGGGTCCCTGCAGAGTTGGGACAGGAGAGTCAGGCCTCGTCTTGTCTGAGGAAGGGAACCCCGCTGGCCTCTCGAGTTGCTCAGGGGGTCTCAGGCCCCTCGTCGAGCTGTGTGTGGAACCCGCGGGTCTTTGCGGACGATGCACGGGGGTGGCAGTGCCCCTTCGTGTTGTGCCTTCAGCCACAGGGTTGCCTTCGAAGAGGGGTCCGGGCCTCGGGTCCTTCTCAAGAGCGGACCGGGGAATCGGGGGCGTTCGGCCTGTGGCCCCACCCACGTGGCTCGTCTCGAATTTCCTCGTGAGACCGGCCTCATCCTGAGGTGCGCCGGGAAGGCCGGGAACCCCTTCCAGACCACGCAGGGGAATCGCCTCTCCTGTCGCGATCAGGAGGGGAGAAGGGGCTCAGAGGAAGCGGTGCCGGGACCCTCGGTGTTCCCCTCGGGGGAACCCGGCGTGTCGGGGGACTTTTGGGGGTCGCAGGAAGGCTGTCAGGGACCGTCTCGCCCTTCAGGGCGGAACAGGGGACTTCCCTTGAGACGCCGTCGCGGGCAAGGGCCTCATCTTGCCAAGCGGTGGGAACCACGTGGTTTTTCTCGAGTTGCGGCGGCATTCTCGAGTTACGACGGGGATCTCAGCCTTCCCCTTGGGTTGGCCCTGGGAAGCCCAATCTTCCCCTCGGGTTGCGAGGGAAAGCTGGGGGTGGCGCTCGAGTCACTGCAGGGCCTAAGAGACCTCACCTAAGCATGTGTCCGGGACCTAATTTTCCTCTCCAGGGAAGGCAGGGATCTCGGGGTTGCATTCCAGGCTCCCCCGGGGAGTCAGGCCTCGTCTCGAGGGGAAGCCAAGGACTCCGCTCTCCTCTCGAGTCGCGACGCGGGTCCCTTGGAGCCCCCTGAGCGGCCTCAAGGGAGTCCAGCCTCCTCTTCCGTTTGGAGAGAGGACCCGGGATTGCTCTCCAGGCCATGCAGGAAAAGAAGGCCCTCAGCTCGCGAGGACGGGGGCGTCTCAGGGGTTTCCTCGAGCTGCGGCGCCCGTGGGGGTTTTCTCCCGAGGCACGACGAGGATCTCAGGGAGCCTCTCGTGCGGCGCCAGGGAAGTCAGGTCTCCATGCGCGTGGCGAGGGGGAGCGCGTCCTGGCTCTCGAGTCACGGGAGGGGACTAGGGCCTCGAGACGCGTTGAAGAAGGACTCTCGAGGTCTTTGTCGGGGGGCGGCGGGAAACCCTCGTGTCCCTCGCCTTCTGCCGGGGACCTTAGGGAACTTCCCAGGGTGCCTCTGAGAGGCGAGGGATCCTGTGGAGGTGGCGGGGCCCCTCGGGACTCCGCTGGGTCTGGCGCAACGGAAGAGGGCCTCACCTCGAGGGGAGGCAGGAACCTCAGGCTTCCTCTGCGTTTCGGACTCCGACCGCAGGGTCCCTGCAGAGTTGGGACAGGAGAGTCAGGCCTCGTCTTGTCTGAGGAAGGGAACCCCGCTGGCCTCTCGAGTTGCTCAGGGGGTCTCAGGCCCCTCGTCGAGCTGTGTGTGGAACCCGCGGGTCTTTGCGGACGATGCACGGGGGTGGCAGTGCCCCTTCGTGTTGTGCCTTCAGCCACAGGGTTGCCTTCGAAGAGGGGTCCGGGCCTCGGGTCCTTCTCAAGAGCGGACCGGGGAATCGGGGGCGTTCGGCCTGTGGCCCCACCCACGTGGCTCGTCTCGAATTTCCTCGTGAGACCGGCCTCATCCTGAGGTGCGCCGGGAAGGCCGGGAACCCCTTCCAGACCACGCAGGGGAATCGCCTCTCCTGTCGCGATCAGGAGGGGAGAAGGGGCTCAGAGGAAGCGGTGCCGGGACCCTCGGTGTTCCCCTCGGGGGAACCCGGCGTGTCGGGGGACTTTTGGGGGTCGCAGGAAGGCTGTCAGGGACCGTCTCGCCCTTCAGGGCGGAACAGGGGACTTCCCTTGAGACGCCGTCGCGGGCAAGGGCCTCATCTTGCCAAGCGGTGGGAACCACGTGGTTTTTCTCGAGTTGCGGCGGCATTCTCGAGTTACGACGGGGATCTCAGCCTTCCCCTTGGGTTGGCCCTGGGAAGCCCAATCTTCCCCTCGGGTTGCGAGGGAAAGCTGGGGGTGGCGCTCGAGTCACTGCAGGGCCTAAGAGACCTCACCTAAGCGTGTGTCCGGGACCTAATTTTCCTCTCCAGGGAAGGCAGGGATCTCGGGGTTGCATTCCAGGCTCCCCCGGGGAGTCAGGCCTCGTCTCGAGGGGAAGCCAAGGACTCCGCTCTCCTCTCGAGTCGCGACGCGGGTCTCTTGGAGCCCCCTGAGCGGCCTCAAGGGAGTCCAGCCTCCTCTTCCGTTTGGAGAGAGGACCCGGGATTGCTCTCCAGGCCATGCAGGAAAAGAAGGCCCTCAGCTCGCGAGGACGGGGGCGTCTCAGGGGTTTCCTCGAGCTGCGGCGCCCGTGGGGGTTTTCTCCCGAGGCACGACGAGGATCTCAGGGAGCCTCTCGTGCGGCGCCAGGGAAGTCAGGTCTCCATGCGCGTGGCGAGGGGGAGCGCGTCCTGGCTCTCGAGTCACGGGAGGGGACTAGGGCCTCGAGACGCGTTGAAGAAGGACTCTCGAGGTCTTTGTCGGGGGGCGGCGGGAAACCCTCGTGTCCCTCGCCTTCTGCCGGGGACCTTAGGGAACTTCCCGGGGTGCCTCTGAGAGGCGAGGGATCCTGTGGAGGTGGCGGGGCCCCTCGGGACTCCGCTGGGTCTGGCGCAACGGAAGAGGGCCTCACCTCGAGGGGAGGCAGGAACCTCAGGCTTCCTCTGCGTTTCGGACTCCGACCGCAGGGTCCCTGCAGAGTTGGGACAGGAGAGTCAGGCCTCGTCTTGTCTGAGGAAGGGAACCCCGCTGGCCTCTCGAGTTGCTCAGGGGGTCTCAGGCCCCTCGTCGAGCTGTGTGTGGAACCCGCGGGTCTTTGCGGACGATGCACGGGGGTGGCAGTGCCCCTTCGTGTTGTGCCTTCAGCCACAGGGTTGCCTTCGAAGAGGGGTCCGGGCCTCGGGTCCTTCTCAAGAGCGGACCGGGGAATCGGGGGCGTTCGGCCTGTGGCCCCACCCACGTGGCTCGTCTCGAATTTCCTCGTGAGACCGGCCTCATCCTGAGGTGCGCCGGGAAGGCCGGGAACCCCTTCCAGACCACGCAGGGGAATCGCCTCTCCTGTCGCGATCCGGAGGGGAGAAGGGGCTCAGAGGAAGCGGTGCCGGGACCCTCGGTGTTCCCCTCGGGGGAACCCGGCGTGTCGGGGGACTTTTGGGGGTCGCAGGAAGGCTGTCAGGGACCGTCTCGCCCTTCAGGGCGGAACAGGGGACTTCCCTTGAGACGCCGTCGCGGGCAAGGGCCTCATCTTGCCAAGCGGTGGGAACCACGTGGTTTTTCTCGAGTTGCGGCGGCATTCTCGAGTTACGACGGGGATCTCAGCCTTCCCCTTGGGTTGGCCCTGGGAAGCCCAATCTTCCCCTCGGGTTGCGAGGGAAAGCTGGGGGTGGCGCTCGAGTCACTGCAGGGCCTAAGAGACCTCACCTAAGCGTGTGTCCGGGACCTAATTTTCCTCTCCAGGGAAGGCAGGGATCTCGGGGTTGCATTCCAGGCTCCCCCGGGGAGTCAGGCCTCGTCTCGAGGGGAAGCCAAGGACTCCGCTCTCCTCTCGAGTCGCGACGCGGGTCTCTTGGAGCCCCCTGAGCGGCCTCAAGGGAGTCCAGCCTCCTCTTCCGTTTGGAGAGAGGACCCGGGATTGCTCTCCAGGCCATGCAGGAAAAGAAGGCCCTCAGCTCGCGAGGACGGGGGCGTCTCAGGGGTTTCCTCGAGCTGCGGCGCCCGTGGGGGTTTTCTCCCGAGGCACGACGAGGATCTCAGGGAGCCTCTCGTGCGGCGCCAGGGAAGTCAGGTCTCCATGCGCGTGGCGAGGGGGAGCGCGTCCTGGCTCTCGAGTCACGGGAGGGGACTAGGGCCTCGAGACGCGTTGAAGAAGGACTCTCGAGGTCTTTGTCGGGGGGCGGCGGGAAACCCTCGTGTCCCTCGCCTTCTGCCGGGGACCTTAGGGAACTTCCCGGGGTGCCTCTGAGAGGCGAGGGATCCTGTGGAGGTGGCGGGGCCCCTCGGGACTCCGCTGGGTCTGGCGCAACGGAAGAGGGCCTCACCTCGAGGGGAGGCAGGAACCTCAGGCTTCCTCTGCGTTTCGGACTCCGACCGCAGGGTCCCTGCAGAGTTGGGACAGGAGAGTCAGGCCTCGTCTTGTCTGAGGAAGGGAACCCCGCTGGCCTCTCGAGTTGCTCAGGGGGTCTCAGGCCCCTCGTCGAGCTGTGTGTGGAACCCGCGGGTCTTTGCGGACGATGCACGGGGGTGGCAGTGCCCCTTCGTGTTGTGCCTTCAGCCACAGGGTTGCCTTCGAAGAGGGGTCCGGGCCTCTGGTCCTTCTCAAGAGCGGACCGGGGAATCGGGGGCGTTCGGCCTGTGGCCCCACCCACGTGGCTCGTCTCGAATTTCCTCGTGAGACCGGCCTCATCCTGAGGTGCGCCGGGAAGGCCGGGAACCCCTTCCAGACCACGCAGGGGAATCGCCTCTCCTGTCGCGATCAGGAGGGGAGAAGGGGCTCAGAGGAAGCGGTGCCGGGACCCTCGGTGTTCCCCTCGGGGGAACCCGGCGTGTCGGGGGACTTTTGGGGGTCGCAGGAAGGCTGTCAGGGACCGTCTCGCCCTTCAGGGCGGAACAGGGGACTTCCCTTGAGACGCCGTCGCGGGCAAGGGCCTCATCTTGCCAAGCGGTGGGAACCACGTGGTTTTTCTCGAGTTGCGGCGGCATTCTCGAGTTACGACGGGGATCTCAGCCTTCCCCTTGGGTTGGCCCTGGGAAGCCCAATCTTCCCCTCGGGTTGCGAGGGAAAGCTGGGGGTGGCGCTCGAGTCACTGCAGGGCCTAAGAGACCTCACCTAAGCGTGTGTCCGGGACCTAATTTTCCTCTCCAGGGAAGGCAGGGATCTCGGGGTTGCATTCCAGGCTCCCCCGGGGAGTCAGGCCTCGTCTCGAGGGGAAGCCAAGGACTCCGCTCTCCTCTCGAGTCGCGACGCGGGTCTCTTGGAGCCCCCTGAGCGGCCTCAAGGGAGTCCAGCCTCCTCTTCCGTTTGGAGAGAGGACCCGGGATTGCTCTCCAGGCCATGCAGGAAAAGAAGGCCCTCAGCTCGCGAGGACGGGGGCGTCTCAGGGGTTTCCTCGAGCTGCGGCGCCCGTGGGGGTTTTCTCCCGAGGCACGACGAGGATCTCAGGGAGCCTCTCGTGCGGCGCCAGGGAAGTCAGGTCTCCATGCGCGTGGCGAGGGGGAGCGCGTCCTGGCTCTCGAGTCACGGGAGGGGACTAGGGCCTCGAGACGCGTTGAAGAAGGACTCTCGAGGTCTTTGTCGGGGGGCGGCGGGAAACCCTCGTGTCCCTCGCCTTCTGCCGGGGACCTTAGGGAACTTCCCAGGGTGCCTCTGAGAGGCGAGGGATCCTGTGGAGGTGGCGGGGCCCCTCGGGACTCCGCTGGGTCTGGCGCAACGGAAGAGGGCCTCACCTCGAGGGGAGGCAGGAACCTCAGGCTTCCTCTGCGTTTCGGACTCCGACCGCAGGGTCCCTGCAGAGTTGGGACAGGAGAGTCAGGCCTCGTCTTGTCTGAGGAAGGGAACCCCGCTGGCCTCTCGAGTTGCTCAGGGGGTCTCAGGCCCCTCGTCGAGCTGTGTGTGGAACCCGCGGGTCTTTGCGGACGATGCACGGGGGTGGCAGTGCCCCTTCGTGTTGTGCCTTCAGCCACAGGGTTGCCTTCGAAGAGGGGTCCGGGCCTCGGGTCCTTCTCAAGAGCGGACCGGGGAATCGGGGGCGTTCGGCCTGTGGCCCCACCCACGTGGCTCGTCTCGAATTTCCTCGTGAGACCGGCCTCATCCTGAGGTGCGCCGGGAAGGCCGGGAACCCCTTCCAGACCACGCAGGGGAATCGCCTCTCCTGTCGCGATCAGGAGGGGAGAAGGGGCTCAGAGGAAGCGGTGCCGGGACCCTCGGTGTTCCCCTCGGGGGAACCCGGCGTGTCGGGGGACTTTTGGGGGTCGCAGGAAGGCTGTCAGGGACCGTCTCGCCCTTCAGGGCGGAACAGGGGACTTCCCTTGAGACGCCGTCGCGGGCAAGGGCCTCATCTTGCCAAGCGGTGGGAACCACGTGGTTTTTCTCGAGTTGCGGCGGCATTCTCGAGTTACGACGGGGATCTCAGCCTTCCCCTTGGGTTGGCCCTGGGAAGCCCAATCTTCCCCTCGGGTTGCGAGGGAAAGCTGGGGGTGGCGCTCGAGTCACTGCAGGGCCTAAGAGACCTCACCTAAGCGTGTGTCCGGGACCTAATTTTCCTCTCCAGGGAAGGCAGGGATCTCGGGGTTGCATTCCAGGCTCCCCCGGGGAGTCAGGCCTCGTCTCGAGGGGAAGCCAAGGACTCCGCTCTCCTCTCGAGTCGCGACGCGGGTCTCTTGGAGCCCCCTGAGCGGCCTCAAGGGAGTCCAGCCTCCTCTTCCGTTTGGAGAGAGGACCCGGGATTGCTCTCCAGGCCATGCAGGAAAAGAAGGCCCTCAGCTCGCGAGGACGGGGGCGTCTCAGGGGTTTCCTCGAGCTGCGGCGCCCGTGGGGGTTTTCTCCCGAGGCACGACGAGGATCTCAGGGAGCCTCTCGTGCGGCGCCAGGGAAGTCAGGTCTCCATGCGCGTGGCGAGGGGGAGCGCGTCCTGGCTCTCGAGTCACGGGAGGGGACTAGGGCCTCGAGACGCGTTGAAGAAGGACTCTCGAGGTCTTTGTCGGGGGGCGGCGGGAAACCCTCGTGTCCCTCGCCTTCTGCCGGGGACCTTAGGGAACTTCCCGGGGTGCCTCTGAGAGGCGAGGGATCCTGTGGAGGTGGCGGGGCCCCTCGGGACTCCGCTGGGTCTGGCGCAACGGAAGAGGGCCTCACCTCGAGGGGAGGCAGGAACCTCAGGCTTCCTCTGCGTTTCGGACTCCGACCGCAGGGTCCCTGCAGAGTTGGGACAGGAGAGTCAGGCCTCGTCTTGTCTGAGGAAGGGAACCCCGCTGGCCTCTCGAGTTGCTCAGGGGGTCTCAGGCCCCTCGTCGAGCTGTGTGTGGAACCCGCGGGTCTTTGCGGACGATGCACGGGGGTGGCAGTGCCCCTTCGTGTTGTGCCTTCAGCCACAGGGTTGCCTTCGAAGAGGGGTCCGGGCCTCGGGTCCTTCTCAAGAGCGGACCGGGGAATCGGGGGCGTTCGGCCTGTGGCCCCACCCACGTGGCTCGTCTCGAATTTCCTCGTGAGACCGGCCTCATCCTGAGGTGCGCCGGGAAGGCCGGGAACCCCTTCCAGACCACGCAGGGGAATCGCCTCTCCTGTCGCGATCCGGAGGGGAGAAGGGGCTCAGAGGAAGCGGTGCCGGGACCCTCGGTGTTCCCCTCGGGGGAACCCGGCGTGTCGGGGGACTTTTGGGGGTCGCAGGAAGGCTGTCAGGGACCGTCTCGCCCTTCAGGGCGGAACAGGGGACTTCCCTTGAGACGCCGTCGCGGGCAAGGGCCTCATCTTGCCAAGCGGTGGGAACCACGTGGTTTTTCTCGAGTTGCGGCGGCATTCTCGAGTTACGACGGGGATCTCAGCCTTCCCCTTGGGTTGGCCCTGGGAAGCCCAATCTTCCCCTCGGGTTGCGAGGGAAAGCTGGGGGTGGCGCTCGAGTCACTGCAGGGCCTAAGAGACCTCACCTAAGCGTGTGTCCGGGACCTAATTTTCCTCTCCAGGGAAGGCAGGGATCTCGGGGTTGCATTCCAGGCTCCCCCGGGGAGTCAGGCCTCGTCTCGAGGGGAAGCCAAGGACTCCGCTCTCCTCTCGAGTCGCGACGCGGGTCTCTTGGAGCCCCCTGAGCGGCCTCAAGGGAGTCCAGCCTCCTCTTCCGTTTGGAGAGAGGACCCGGGATTGCTCTCCAGGCCATGCAGGAAAAGAAGGCCCTCAGCTCGCGAGGACGGGGGCGTCTCAGGGGTTTCCTCGAGCTGCGGCGCCCGTGGGGGTTTTCTCCCGAGGCACGACGAGGATCTCAGGGAGCCTCTCGTGCGGCGCCAGGGAAGTCAGGTCTCCATGCGCGTGGCGAGGGGGAGCGCGTCCTGGCTCTCGAGTCACGGGAGGGGACTAGGGCCTCGAGACGCGTTGAAGAAGGACTCTCGAGGTCTTTGTCGGGGGGCGGCGGGAAACCCTCGTGTCCCTCGCCTTCTGCCGGGGACCTTAGGGAACTTCCCGGGGTGCCTCTGAGAGGCGAGGGATCCTGTGGAGGTGGCGGGGCCCCTCGGGACTCCGCTGGGTCTGGCGCAACGGAAGAGGGCCTCACCTCGAGGGGAGGCAGGAACCTCAGGCTTCCTCTGCGTTTCGGACTCCGACCGCAGGGTCCCTGCAGAGTTGGGACAGGAGAGTCAGGCCTCGTCTTGTCTGAGGAAGGGAACCCCGCTGGCCTCTCGAGTTGCTCAGGGGGTCTCAGGCCCCTCGTCGAGCTGTGTGTGGAACCCGCGGGTCTTTGCGGACGATGCACGGGGGTGGCAGTGCCCCTTCGTGTTGTGCCTTCAGCCACAGGGTTGCCTTCGAAGAGGGGTCCGGGCCTCGGGTCCTTCTCAAGAGCGGACCGGGGAATCGGGGGCGTTCGGTCTGTGGCCCCACCCACGTGGCTCGTCTCGAATTTCCTCGTGAGACCGGCCTCATCCTGAGGTGCGCCGGGAAGGCCGGGAACCCCCTCCAGACCACGCAGGGGAATCGCCTCTCCTGTCGCGATCAGGAGGGGAGAAGGGGCTCAGAGGAAGCGGTGCCGGGACCCTCGGTGTTCCCCTCGGGGGAACCCGGCGTGTCGGGGGACTTTTGGGGGTCGCAGGAAGGCTGTCAGGGACCGTCTCGCCCTTCAGGGCGGAACAGGGGACTTCCCTTGAGACGCCGTCGCGGGCAAGGGCCTCATCTTGCCAAGCGGTGGGAACCACGTGGTTTTTCTCGAGTTGCGGCGGCATTCTCGAGTTACGACGGGGATCTCAGCCTTCCCCTTGGGTTGGCCCTGGGAAGCCCAATCTTCCCCTCGGGTTGCGAGGGAAAGCTGGGGGTGGCGCTCGAGTCACTGCAGGGCCTAAGAGACCTCACCTAAGCGTGTGTCCGGGACCTAATTTTCCTCTCCAGGGAAGGCAGGGATCTCGGGGTTGCATTCCAGGCTCCCCCGGGGAGTCAGGCCTCGTCTCGAGGGGAAGCCAAGGACTCCGCTCTCCTCTCGAGTCGCGACGCGGGTCTCTTGGAGCCCCCTGAGCGGCCTCAAGGGAGTCCAGCATCCTCTTCCGTTTGGAGAGAGGACCCGGGATTGCTCTCCAGGCCATGCAGGAAAAGAAGGCCCTCAGCTCGCGAGGACGGGGGCGTCTCAGGGGTTTCCTCGAGCTGCGGCGCCCGTGGGGGTTTTCTCCCGAGGCACGACGAGGATCTCAGGGAGCCTCTCGTGCGGCGCCAGGGAAGTCAGGTCTCCATGCGCGTGGCGAGGGGGAGCGCGTCCTGGCTCTCGAGTCACGGGAGGGGACTAGGGCCTCGAGACGCGTTGAAGAAGGACTCTCGAGGTCTTTGTCGGGGGGCGGCGGGAAACCCTCGTGTCCCTCGCCTTCTGCCGGGGACCTTAGGGAACTTCCCAGGGTGCCTCTGAGAGGCGAGGGATCCTGTGGAGGTGGCGGGGCCCCTCGGGACTCCGCTGGGTCTGGCGCAACGGAAGAGGGCCTCACCTCGAGGGGAGGCAGGAACCTCAGGCTTCCTCTGCGTTTCGGACTCCGACCGCAGGGTCCCTGCAGAGTTGGGACAGGAGAGTCAGGCCTCGTCTTGTCTGAGGAAGGGAACCCCGCTGGCCTCTCGAGTTGCTCAGGGGGTCTCAGGCCCCTCGTCGAGCTGTGTGTGGAACCCGCGGGTCTTTGCGGACGATGCACGGGGGTGGCAGTGCCCCTTCGTGTTGTGCCTTCAGCCACAGGGTTGCCTTCGAAGAGGGGTCCGGGCCTCTGGTCCTTCTCAAGAGCGGACCGGGGAATCGGGGGCGTTCGGCCTGTGGCCCCACCCACGTGGCTCGTCTCGAATTTCCTCGTGAGACCGGCCTCATCCTGAGGTGCGCCGGGAAGGCCGGGAACCCCTTCCAGACCACGCAGGGGAATCGCCTCTCCTGTCGCGATCAGGAGGGGAGAAGGGGCTCAGAGGAAGCGGTGCCGGGACCCTCGGTGTTCCCCTCGGGGGAACCCGGCGTGTCGGGGGACTTTTGGGGGTCGCAGGAAGGCTGTCAGGGACCGTCTCGCCCTTCAGGGCGGAACAGGGGACTTCCCTTGAGACGCCGTCGCGGGCAAGGGCCTCATCTTGCCAAGCGGTGGGAACCACGTGGTTTTTCTCGAGTTGCGGCGGCATTCTCGAGTTACGACGGGGATCTCAGCCTTCCCCTTGGGTTGGCCCTGGGAAGCCCAATCTTCCCCTCGGGTTGCGAGGGAAAGCTGGGGGTGGCGCTCGAGTCACTGCAGGGCCTAAGAGACCTCACCTAAGCGTGTGTCCGGGACCTAATTTTCCTCTCCAGGGAAGGCAGGGATCTCGGGGTTGCATTCCAGGCTCCCCCGGGGAGTCAGGCCTCGTCTCGAGGGGAAGCCAAGGACTCCGCTCTCCTCTCGAGTCGCGACGCGGGTCTCTTGGAGCCCCCTGAGCGGCCTCAAGGGAGTCCAGCCTCCTCTTCCGTTTGGAGAGAGGACCCGGGATTGCTCTCCAGGCCATGCAGGAAAAGAAGGCCCTCAGCTCGCGAGGACGGGGGCGTCTCAGGGGTTTCCTCGAGCTGCGGCGCCCGTGGGGGTTTTCTCCCGAGGCACGACGAGGATCTCAGGGAGCCTCTCGTGCGGCGCCAGGGAAGCCAGGTCTCCATGCGCGTGGCGAGGGGGAGCGCGTCCTGGCTCTCGAGTCACGGGAGGGGACTAGGGCCTCGAGACGCGTTGAAGAAGGACTCTCGAGGTCTTTGTCGGGGGGCGGCGGGAAACCCTCGTGTCCCTCGCCTTCTGCCGGGGACCTTAGGGAACTTCCCGGGGTGCCTCTGAGAGGCGAGGGATCCTGTGGAGGTGGCGGGGCCCCTCGGGACTCCGCTGGGTCTGGCGCAACGGAAGAGGGCCTCACCTCGAGGGGAGGCAGGAACCTCAGGCTTCCTCTGCGTTTCGGACTCCGACCGCAGGGTCCCTGCAGAGTTGGGACAGGAGAGTCAGGCCTCGTCTTGTCTGAGGAAGGGAACCCCGCTGGCCTCTCGAGTTGCTCAGGGGGTCTCAGGCCCCTCGTCGAGCTGTGTGTGGAACCCGCGGGTCTTTGCGGACGATGCACGGGGGTGGCAGTGCCCCTTCGTGTTGTGCCTTCAGCCACAGGGTTGCCTTCGAAGAGGGGTCCGGGCCTCGGGTCCTTCTCAAGAGCGGACCGGGGAATCGGGGGCGTTCGGCCTGTGGCCCCACCCACGTGGCTCGTCTCGAATTTCCTCGTGAGACCGGCCTCATCCTGAGGTGCGCCGGGAAGGCCGGGAACCCCTTCCAGACCACGCAGGGGAATCGCCTCTCCTGTCGCGATCAGGAGGGGAGAAGGGGCTCAGAGGAAGCGGTGCCGGGACCCTCGGTGTTCCCCTCGGGGGAACCCGGCGTGTCGGGGGACTTTTGGGGGTCGCAGGAAGGCTGTCAGGGACCGTCTCGCCCTTCAGGGCGGAACAGGGGACTTCCCTTGAGACGCCGTCGCGGGCAAGGGCCTCATCTTGCCAAGCGGTGGGAACCACGTGGTTTTTCTCGAGTTGCGGCGGCATTCTCGAGTTACGACGGGGATCTCAGCCTTCCCCTTGGGTTGGCCCTGGGAAGCCCAATCTTCCCCTCGGGTTGCGAGGGAAAGCTGGGGGTGGCGCTCGAGTCACTGCAGGGCCTAAGAGACCTCACCTAAGCGTGTGTCCGGGACCTAATTTTCCTCTCCAGGGAAGGCAGGGATCTCGGGGTTGCATTCCAGGCTCCCCCGGGGAGTCAGGCCTCGTCTCGAGGGGAAGCCAAGGACTCCGCTCTCCTCTCGAGTCGCGACGCGGGTCTCTTGGAGCCCCCTGAGCGGCCTCAAGGGAGTCCAGCCTCCTCTTCCGTTTGGAGAGAGGACCCGGGATTGCTCTCCAGGCCATGCAGGAAAAGAAGGCCCTCAGCTCGCGAGGACGGGGGCGTCTCAGGGGTTTCCTCGAGCTGCGGCGCCCGTGGGGGTTTTCTCCCGAGACACGACGAGGATCTCAGGGAGCCTCTCGTGCGGCGCCAGGGAAGCCAGGTCTCCATGCGCGTGGCGAGGGGGAGCGCGTCCTGGCTCTCGAGTCACGGGAGGGGACTAGGGCCTCGAGACGCGTTGAAGAAGGACTCTCGAGGTCTTTGTCGGGGGGCGGCGGGAAACCCTCGTGTCCCTCGCCTTCTGCCGGGGACCTTAGGGAACTTCCCCGGGTGCCTCTGAGAGGCGAGGGATCCTGTGGAGGTGGCGGGGCCCCTCGGGACTCCGCTGGGTCTGGCGCAACGGAAGAGGGCCTCACCTCGAGGGGAGGCAGGCACCTCAGGCTTCCTCTGCGTTTCGGACTCCGACCGCAGGGTCCCTGCAGAGTTGGGACAGGAGAGTCAGGCCTCGTCTTGTCTGAGGAAGGGAACCCCGCTGGCCTCTCGAGTTGCTCAGGGGGTCTCAGGCCCCTCGTCGAGCTGTGTGTGGAACCCGCGGGTCTTTGCGGACGATGCACGGGGGTGGCAGTGCCCCTTCGTGTTGTGCCTTCAGCCACAGGGTTGCCTTCGAAGAGGGGTCCGGGCCTCGGGTCCTTCTCAAGAGCGGACCGGGGAATCGGGGGCGTTCGGCCTGTGGCCCCACCCACGTGGCTCGTCTCGAATTTCCTCGTGAGACCGGCCTCATCCTGAGGTGCGCCGGGAAGGCCGGGAACCCCTTCCAGACCACGCAGGGGAATCGCCTCTCCTGTCGCGATCAGGAGGGGAGAAGGGGCTCAGAGGAAGCGGTGCCGGGACCCTCGGTGTTCCCCTCGGGGGAACCCGGCGTGTCGGGGGACTTTTGGGGGTCGCAGGAAGGCTGTCAGGGACCGTCTCGCCCTTCAGGGCGGAACAGGGGACTTCCCTTGAGACGCCGTCGCGGGCAAGGGCCTCATCTTGCCAAGCGGTGGGAACCACGTGGTTTTTCTCGAGTTGCGGCGGCATTCTCGAGTTACGACGGGGATCTCAGCCTTCCCCTTGGGTTGGCCCTGGGAAGCCCAATCTTCCCCTCGGGTTGCGAGGGAAAGCTGGGGGCGGCGCTCGAGTCACTGCAGGGCCTAAGAGACCTCACCTAAGCGTGTGTCCGGGACCTAATTTTCCTCTCCAGGGAAGGCAGGGATCTCGGGGTTGCATTCCAGGCTCCCCCGGGGAGTCAGGCCTCGTCTCGAGGGGAAGCCAAGGACTCCGCTCTCCTCTCGAGTCGCGACGCGGGTCTCTTGGAGCCCCCTGAGCGGCCTCAAGGGAGTCCAGCCGCCTCTTCCGTTTGGAGAGAGGACCCGGGATTGCTCTCCAGGCCATGCAGGAAAAGAAGGCCCTCAGCTCGCGAGGACGGGGGCGTCTCAGGGGTTTCCTCGAGCTGCGGCGCCCGTGGGGGTTTTCTCCCGAGGCACGACGAGGATCTCAGGGAGCCTCTCGTGCGGCGCCAGGGAAGCCAGGTCTCCATGCGCGTGGCGAGGGGGAGCGCGTCCTGGCTCTCGAGTCACGGGAGGGGACTAGGGCCTCGAGACGCGTTGAAGAAGGACTCTCGAGGTCTTTGTCGGGGGGCGGCGGGAAACCCTCGTGTCCCTCGCCTTCTGCCGGGGACCTTAGGGAACTTCCCGGGGTGCCTCTGAGAGGCGAGGGATCCTGTGGAGGTGGCGGGGCCCCTCGGGACTCCGCTGGGTCTGGCGCAACGGAAGAGGGCCTCACCTCGAGGGGAGGCAGGAACCTCAGGCTTCCTCTGCGTTTCGGACTCCGACCGCAGGGTCCCTGCAGAGTTGGGACAGGAGAGTCAGGCCTCGTCTTGTCTGAGGAAGGGAACCCCGCTGGCCTCTCGAGTTGCTCAGGGGGTCTCAGGCCCCTCGTCGAGCTGTGTGTGGAACCCGCGGGTCTTTGCGGACGATGCACGGGGGTGGCAGTGCCCCTTCGTGTTGTGCCTTCAGCCACAGGGTTGCCTTCGAAGAGGGGTCCGGGCCTCGGGTCCTTCTCAAGAGCGGACCGGGGAATCGGGGGCGTTCGGCCTGTGGCCCCACCCACGTGGCTCGTCTCGAATTTCCTCGTGAGACCGGCCTCATCCTGAGGTGCGCCGGGAAGGCCGGGAACCCCTTCCAGACCACGCAGGGGATGCGCCTCTCCTGTCGCCATCAGGAGGGGAGAAGGGGCTCAGAGGAAGCGGTGCCGGGACCCTCGGTGTTCCCCTCGGGGGAACCCGGCGTGTCGGGGGACTTTTGGGGGTCGCAGGAAGGCTGTCAGGGACCGTCTCGCCCTTCAGGGCGGAACAGGGGACTTCCCTTGAGACGCCGTCGCGGGCAAGGGCCTCATCTTGCCAAGCGGTGGGAACCACGTGGTTTTTCTCGAGTTGCGGCGGCATTCTCGAGTTACGACGGGGATCTCAGCCTTCCCCTTGGGTTGGCCCTGGGAAGCCCAATCTTCCCCTCGGGTTGCGAGGGAAAGCTGGGGGCGGCGCTCGAGTCACTGCAGGGCCTAAGAGACCTCACCTAAGCGTGTGTCCGGGACCTAATTTTCCTCTCCAGGGAAGGCAGGGATCTCGGGGTTGCATTCCAGGCTCCCCCGGGGAGTCAGGCCTCGTCTCGAGGGGAAGCCAAGGACTCCGCTCTCCTCTCGAGTCGCGACGCGGGTCTCTTGGAGCCCCCTGAGCGGCCTCAAGGGAGTCCAGCCGCCTCTTCCGTTTGGAGAGAGGACCCGGGATTGCTCTCCAGGCCATGCAGGAAAAGAAGGCCCTCAGCTCGCGAGGACGGGGGCGTCTCAGGGGTTTCCTCGAGCTGCGGCGCCCGTGGGGGTTTTCTCCCGAGGCACGACGAGGATCTCAGGGAGCCTCTCGTGCGGCGCCAGGGAAGTCAGGTCTCCATGCGCGTGGCGAGGGGGAGCGCGTCCTGGCTCTCGAGTCACGGGAGGGGACTAGGGCCTCGAGACGCGTTGAAGAAGGACTCTCGAGGTCTTTGTCGGGGGGCGGCGGGAAACCCTCGTGTCCCTCGCCTTCTGCCGGGGACCTTAGGGAACTTCCCGGGGTGCCTCTGAGAGGCGAGGGATCCTGTGGAGGTGGCGGGGCCCCTCGGGACTCCGCTGGGTCTGGCGCAACGGAAGAGGGCCTCACCTCGAGGGGAGGCAGGAACCTCAGGCTTCCTCTGCGTTTCGGACTCCGACCGCAGGGTCCCTGCAGAGTTGGGACAGGAGAGTCAGGCCTCGTCTTGTCTGAGGAAGGGAACCCCGCTGGCCTCTCGAGTTGCTCAGGGGGTCTCAGGCCCCTCGTCGAGCTGTGTGTGGAACCCGCGGGTCTTTGCGGACGATGCACGGGGGTGGCAGTGCCCCTTCGTGTTGTGCCTTCAGCCACAGGGTTGCCTTCGAAGAGGGGTCCGGGCCTCGGGTCCTTCTCAAGAGCGGACCGGGGAATCGGGGGCGTTCGGCCTGTGGCCCCACCCACGTGGCTCGTCTCGAATTTCCTCGTGAGACCGGCCTCATCCTGAGGTGCGCCGGGAAGGCCGGGAACCCCTTCCAGACCACGCAGGGGATGCGCCTCTCCTGTCGCCATCAGGAGGGGAGAAGGGGCTCAGAGGAAGCGGTGCCGGGACCCTCGGTGTTCCCCTCGGGGGAACCCGGCGTGTCGGGGGACTTTTGGGGGTCGCAGGAAGGCTGTCAGGGACCGTCTCGCCCTTCAGGGCGGAACAGGGGACTTCCCTTGAGACGCCGTCGCGGGCAAGGGCCTCATCTTGCCAAGCGGTGGGAACCACGTGGTTTTTCTCGAGTTGCGGCGGCATTCTCGAGTTACGACGGGGATCTCAGCCTTCCCCTTGGGTTGGCCCTGGGAAGCCCAATCTTCCCCTCGGGTTGCGAGGGAAAGCTGGGGGCGGCGCTCGAGTCACTGCAGGGCCTAAGAGACCTCACCTAAGCGTGTGTCCGGGACCTAATTTTCCTCTCCAGGGAAGGCAGGGATCTCGGGGTTGCATTCCAGGCTCCCCCGGGGAGTCAGGCCTCGTCTCGAGGGGAAGCCAAGGACTCCGCTCTCCTCTCGAGTCGCGACGCGGGTCTCTTGGAGCCCCCTGAGCGGCCTCAAGGGAGTCCAGCCTCCTCTTCCGTTTGGAGAGAGGACCCGGGATTGCTCTCCAGGCCATGCAGGAAAAGAAGGCCCTCAGCTCGCGAGGACGGGGGCGTCTCAGGGGTTTCCTCGAGCTGCGGCGCCCGTGGGGGTTTTCTCCCGAGGCACGACGAGGATCTCAGGGAGCCTCTCGTGCGGCGCCAGGGAAGTCAGGTCTCCATGCGCGTGGCGAGGGGGAGCGCGTCCTGGCTCTCGAGTCACGGGAGGGGACTAGGGCCTCGAGACGCGTTGAAGAAGGACTCTCGAGGTCTTTGTCGGGGGGCGGCGGGAAACCCTCGTGTCCCTCGCCTTCTGCCGGGGACCTTAGGGAACTTCCCGGGGTGCCTCTGAGAGGCGAGGGATCCTGTGGAGGTGGCGGGGCCCCTCGGGACTCCGCTGGGTCTGGCGCAACGGAAGAGGGCCTCACCTCGAGGGGAGGCAGGCACCTCAGGCTTCCTCTGCGTTTCGGACTCCGACCGCAGGGTCCCTGCAGAGTTGGGACAGGAGAGTCAGGCCTCGTCTTGTCTGAGGAAGGGAACCCCGCTGGCCTCTCGAGTTGCTCAGGGGGTCTCAGGCCCCTCGTCGAGCTGTGTGTGGAACCCGCGGGTCTTTGCGGACGATGCACGGGGGTGGCAGTGCCCCTTCGTGTTGTGCCTTCAGCCACAGGGTTGCCTTCGAAGAGGGGTCCGGGCCTCGGGTCCTTCTCAAGAGCGGACCGGGGAATCGGGGGCGTTCGGCCTGTGGCCCCACCCACGTGGCTCGTCTCGAATTTCCTCGTGAGACCGGCCTCATCCTGAGGTGCGCCGGGAAGGCCGGGAACCCCTTCCAGACCACGCAGGGGAATCGCCTCTCCTGTCGCGATCAGGAGGGGAGAAGGGGCTCAGAGGAAGCGGTGCCGGGACCCTCGGTGTTCCCCTCGGGGGAACCCGGCGTGTCGGGGGACTTTTGGGGGTCGCAGGAAGGCTGTCAGGGACCGTCTCGCCCTTCAGGGCGGAACAGGGGACTTCCCTTGAGACGCCGTCGCGGGCAAGGGCCTCATCTTGCCAAGCGGTGGGAACCACGTGGTTTTTCTCGAGTTGCGGCGGCATTCTCGAGTTACGACGGGGATCTCAGCCTTCCCCTTGGGTTGGCCCTGGGAAGCCCAATCTTCCCCTCGGGTTGCGAGGGAAAGCTGGGGGCGGCGCTCGAGTCACTGCAGGGCCTAAGAGACCTCACCTAAGCGTGTGTCCGGGACCTAATTTTCCTCTCCAGGGAAGGCAGGGATCTCGGGGTTGCATTCCAGGCTCCCCCGGGGAGTCAGGCCTCGTCTCGAGGGGAAGCCAAGGACTCCGCTCTCCTCTCGAGTCGCGACGCGGGTCTCTTGGAGCCCCCTGAGCGGCCTCAAGGGAGTCCAGCCTCCTCTTCCGTTTGGAGAGAGGACCCGGGATTGCTCTCCAGGCCATGCAGGAAAAGAAGGCCCTCAGCTCGCGAGGACGGGGGCGTCTCAGGGGTTTCCTCGAGCTGCGGCGCCCGTGGGGGTTTTCTCCCGAGGCACGACGAGGATCTCAGGGAGCCTCTCGTGCGGCGCCAGGGAAGTCAGGTCTCCATGCGCGTGGCGAGGGGGAGCGCGTCCTGGCTCTCGAGTCACGGGAGGGGACTAGGGCCTCGAGACGCGTTGAAGAAGGACTCTCGAGGTCTTTGTCGGGGGGCGGCGGGAAACCCTCGTGTCCCTCGCCTTCTGCCGGGGACCTTAGGGAACTTCCCGGGGTGCCTCTGAGAGGCGAGGGATCCTGTGGAGGTGGCGGGGCCCCTCGGGACTCCGCTGGGTCTGGCGCAACGGAAGAGGGCCTCACCTCGAGGGGAGGCAGGCACCTCAGGCTTCCTCTGCGTTTCGGACTCCGACCGCAGGGTCCCTGCAGAGTTGGGACAGGAGAGTCAGGCCTCGTCTTGTCTGAGGAAGGGAACCCCGCTGGCCTCTCGAGTTGCTCAGGGGGTCTCAGGCCCCTCGTCGAGCTGTGTGTGGAACCCGCGGGTCTTTGCGGACGATGCACGGGGGTGGCAGTGCCCCTTCGTGTTGTGCCTTCAGCCACAGGGTTGCCTTCGAAGAGGGGTCCGGGCCTCGGGTCCTTCTCAAGAGCGGACCGGGGAATCGGGGGCGTTCGGCCTGTGGCCCCACCCACGTGGCTCGTCTCGAATTTCCTCGTGAGACCGGCCTCATCCTGAGGTGCGCCGGGAAGGCCGGGAACCCCTTCCAGACCACGCAGGGGAATCGCCTCTCCTGTCGCGATCAGGAGGGGAGAAGGGGCTCAGAGGAAGCGGTGCCGGGACCCTCGGTGTTCCCCTCGGGGGAACCCGGCGTGTCGGGGGACTTTTGGGGGTCGCAGGAAGGCTGTCAGGGACCGTCTCGCCCTTCAGGGCGGAACAGGGGACTTCCCTTGAGACGCCGTCGCGGGCAAGGGCCTCATCTTGCCAAGCGGTGGGAACCACGTGGTTTTTCTCGAGTTGCGGCGGCATTCTCGAGTTACGACGGGGATCTCAGCCTTCCCCTTGGGTTGGCCCTGGGAAGCCCAATCTTCCCCTCGGGTTGCGAGGGAAAGCTGGGGGCGGCGCTCGAGTCACTGCAGGGCCTAAGAGACCTCACCTAAGCGTGTGTCCGGGACCTAATTTTCCTCTCCAGGGAAGGCAGGGATCTCGGGGTTGCATTCCAGGCTCCCCCGGGGAGTCAGGCCTCGTCTCGAGGGGAAGCCAAGGACTCCGCTCTCCTCTCGAGTCGCGACGCGGGTCTCTTGGAGCCCCCTGAGCGGCCTCAAGGGAGTCCAGCCTCCTCTTCCGTTTGGAGAGAGGACCCGGGATTGCTCTCCAGGCCATGCAGGAAAAGAAGGCCCTCAGCTCGCGAGGACGGGGGCGTCTCAGGGGTTTCCTCGAGCTGCGGCGCCCGTGGGGGTTTTCTCCCGAGGCACGACGAGGATCTCAGGGAGCCTCTCGTGCGGCGCCAGGGAAGTCAGGTCTCCATGCGCGTGGCGAGGGGGAGCGCGTCCTGGCTCTCGAGTCACGGGAGGGGACTAGGGCCTCGAGACGCGTTGAAGAAGGACTCTCGAGGTCTTTGTCGGGGGGCGGCGGGAAACCCTCGTGTCCCTCGCCTTCTGCCGGGGACCTTAGGGAACTTCCCGGGGTGCCTCTGAGAGGCGAGGGATCCTGTGGAGGTGGCGGGGCCCCTCGGGACTCCGCTGGGTCTGGCGCAACGGAAGAGGGCCTCACCTCGAGGGGAGGCAGGCACCTCAGGCTTCCTCTGCGTTTCGGACTCCGACCGCAGGGTCCCTGCAGAGTTGGGACAGGAGAGTCAGGCCTCGTCTTGTCTGAGGAAGGGAACCCCGCTGGCCTCTCGAGTTGCTCAGGGGGTCTCAGGCCCCTCGTCGAGCTGTGTGTGGAACCCGCGGGTCTTTGCGGACGATGCACGGGGGTGGCAGTGCCCCTTCGTGTTGTGCCTTCAGCCACAGGGTTGCCTTCGAAGAGGGGTCCGGGCCTCGGGTCCTTCTCAAGAGCGGACCGGGGAATCGGGGGCGTTCGGCCTGTGGCCCCACCCACGTGGCTCGTCTCGAATTTCCTCGTGAGACCGGCCTCATCCTGAGGTGCGCCGGGAAGGCCGGGAACCCCTTCCAGACCACGCAGGGGATGCGCCTCTCCTGTCGCCATCAGGAGGGGAGAAGGGGCTCAGAGGAAGCGGTGCCGGGACCCTCGGTGTTCCCCTCGGGGGAACCCGGCGTGTCGGGGGACTTTTGGGGGTCGCAGGAAGGCTGTCAGGGACCGTCTCGCCCTTCAGGGCGGAACAGGGGACTTCCCTTGAGACGCCGTCGCGGGCAAGGGCCTCATCTTGCCAAGCGGTGGGAACCACGTGGTTTTTCTCGAGTTGCGGCGGCATTCTCGAGTTACGACGGGGATCTCAGCCTTCCCCTTGGGTTGGCCCTGGGAAGCCCAATCTTCCCCTCGGGTTGCGAGGGAAAGCTGGGGGCGGCGCTCGAGTCACTGCAGGGCCTAAGAGACCTCACCTAAGCGTGTGTCCGGGACCTAATTTTCCTCTCCAGGGAAGGCAGGGATCTCGGGGTTGCATTCCAGGCTCCCCCGGGGAGTCAGGCCTCGTCTCGAGGGGAAGCCAAGGACTCCGCTCTCCTCTCGAGTCGCGACGCGGGTCTCTTGGAGCCCCCTGAGCGGCCTCAAGGGAGTCCAGCCGCCTCTTCCGTTTGGAGAGAGGACCCGGGATTGCTCTCCAGGCCATGCAGGAAAAGAAGGCCCTCAGCTCGCGAGGACGGGGGCGTCTCAGGGGTTTCCTCGAGCTGCGGCGCCCGTGGGGGTTTTCTCCCGAGGCACGACGAGGATCTCAGGGAGCCTCTCGTGCGGCGCCAGGGAAGTCAGGTCTCCATGCGCGTGGCGAGGGGGAGCGCGTCCTGGCTCTCGAGTCACGGGAGGGGACTAGGGCCTCGAGACGCGTTGAAGAAGGACTCTCGAGGTCTTTGTCGGGGGGCGGCGGGAAACCCTCGTGTCCCTCGCCTTCTGCCGGGGACCTTAGGGAACTTCCCGGGGTGCCTCTGAGAGGCGAGGGATCCTGTGGAGGTGGCGGGGCCCCTCGGGACTCCGCTGGGTCTGGCGCAACGGAAGAGGGCCTCACCTCGAGGGGAGGCAGGCACCTCAGGCTTCCTCTGCGTTTCGGACTCCGACCGCAGGGTCCCTGCAGAGTTGGGACAGGAGAGTCAGGCCTCGTCTTGTCTGAGGAAGGGAACCCCGCTGGCCTCTCGAGTTGCTCAGGGGGTCTCAGGCCCCTCGTCGAGCTGTGTGTGGAACCCGCGGGTCTTTGCGGACGATGCACGGGGGTGGCAGTGCCCCTTCGTGTTGTGCCTTCAGCCACAGGGTTGCCTTCGAAGAGGGGTCCGGGCCTCGGGTCCTTCTCAAGAGCGGACCGGGGAATCGGGGGCGTTCGGCCTGTGGCCCCACCCACGTGGCTCGTCTCGAATTTCCTCGTGAGACCGGCCTCATCCTGAGGTGCGCCGGGAAGGCCGGGAACCCCTTCCAGACCACGCAGGGGAATCGCCTCTCCTGTCGCGATCAGGAGGGGAGAAGGGGCTCAGAGGAAGCGGTGCCGGGACCCTCGGTGTTCCCCTCGGGGGAACCCGGCGTGTCGGGGGACTTTTGGGGGTCGCAGGAAGGCTGTCAGGGACCGTCTCGCCCTTCAGGGCGGAACAGGGGACTTCCCTTGAGACGCCGTCGCGGGCAAGGGCCTCATCTTGCCAAGCGGTGGGAACCACGTGGTTTTTCTCGAGTTGCGGCGGCATTCTCGAGTTACGACGGGGATCTCAGCCTTCCCCTTGGGTTGGCCCTGGGAAGCCCAATCTTCCCCTCGGGTTGCGAGGGAAAGCTGGGGGCGGCGCTCGAGTCACTGCAGGGCCTAAGAGACCTCACCTAAGCGTGTGTCCGGGACCTAATTTTCCTCTCCAGGGAAGGCAGGGATCTCGGGGTTGCATTCCAGGCTCCCCCGGGGAGTCAGGCCTCGTCTCGAGGGGAAGCCAAGGACTCCGCTCTCCTCTCGAGTCGCGACGCGGGTCTCTTGGAGCCCCCTGAGCGGCCTCAAGGGAGTCCAGCCGCCTCTTCCGTTTGGAGAGAGGACCCGGGATTGCTCTCCAGGCCATGCAGGAAAAGAAGGCCCTCAGCTCGCGAGGACGGGGGCGTCTCAGGGGTTTCCTCGAGCTGCGGCGCCCGTGGGGGTTTTCTCCCGAGGCACGACGAGGATCTCAGGGAGCCTCTCGTGCGGCGCCAGGGAAGTCAGGTCTCCATGCGCGTGGCGAGGGGGAGCGCGTCCTGGCTCTCGAGTCACGGGAGGGGACTAGGGCCTCGAGACGCGTTGAAGAAGGACTCTCGAGGTCTTTGTCGGGGGGCGGCGGGCAACCCTCGTGTCCCTCGCCTTCTGCCGGGGACCTTAGGGAACTTCCCGGGGTGCCTCTGAGAGGCGAGGGATCCTGTGGAGGTGGCGGGGCCCCTCGGGACTCCGCTGGGTCTGGCGCAACGGAAGAGGGCCTCACCTCGAGGGGAGGCAGGAACCTCAGGCTTCCTCTGCGTTTCGGACTCCGACCGCAGGGTCCCTGCAGAGTTGGGACAGGAGAGTCAGGCCTCGTCTTGTCTGAGGAAGGGAACCCCGCTGGCCTCTCGAGTTGCTCAGGGGGTCTCAGGCCCCTCGTCGAGCTGTGTGTGGAACCCGCGGGTCTTTGCGGACGATGCACGGGGGTGGCAGTGCCCCTTCGTGTTGTGCCTTCAGCCACAGGGTTGCCTTCGAAGAGGGGTCCGGGCCTCGGGTCCTTCTCAAGAGCGGACCGGGGAATCGGGGGCGTTCGGCCTGTGGCCCCACCCACGTGGCTCGTCTCGAATTTCCTCGTGAGACCGGCCTCATCCTGAGGTGCGCCGGGAAGGCCGGGAACCCCTTCCAGACCACGCAGGGGATGCGCCTCTCCTGTCGCCATCAGGAGGGGAGAAGGGGCTCAGAGGAAGCGGTGCCGGGACCCTCGGTGTTCCCCTCGGGGGAACCCGGCGTGTCGGGGGACTTTTGGGGGTCGCAGGAAGGCTGTCAGGGACCGTCTCGCCCTTCAGGGCGGAACAGGGGACTTCCCTTGAGACGCCGTCGCGGGCAAGGGCCTCATCTTGCCAAGCGGTGGGAACCACGTGGTTTTTCTCGAGTTGCGGCGGCATTCTCGAGTTACGACGGGGATCTCAGCCTTCCCCTTGGGTTGGCCCTGGGAAGCCCAATCTTCCCCTCGGGTTGCGAGGGAAAGCTGGGGGCGGCGCTCGAGTCACTGCAGGGCCTAAGAGACCTCACCTAAGCGTGTGTCCGGGACCTAATTTTCCTCTCCAGGGAAGGCAGGGATCTCGGGGTTGCATTCCAGGCTCCCCCGGGGAGTCAGGCCTCGTCTCGAGGGGAAGCCAAGGACTCCGCTCTCCTCTCGAGTCGCGACGCGGGTCTCTTGGAGCCCCCTGAGCGGCCTCAAGGGAGTCCAGCCTCCTCTTCCGTTTGGAGAGAGGACCCGGGATTGCTCTCCAGGCCATGCAGGAAAAGAAGGCCCTCAGCTCGCGAGGACGGGGGCGTCTCAGGGGTTTCCTCGAGCTGCGGCGCCCGTGGGGGTTTTCTCCCGAGGCACGACGAGGATCTCAGGGAGCCTCTCGTGCGGCGCCAGGGAAGTCAGGTCTCCATGCGCGTGGCGAGGGGGAGCGCGTCCTGGCTCTCGAGTCACGGGAGGGGACTAGGGCCTCGAGACGCGTTGAAGAAGGACTCTCGAGGTCTTTGTCGGGGGGCGGCGGGAAACCCTCGTGTCCCTCGCCTTCTGCCGGGGACCTTAGGGAACTTCCCGGGGTGCCTCTGAGAGGCGAGGGATCCTGTGGAGGTGGCGGGGCCCCTCGGGACTCCGCTGGGTCTGGCGCAACGGAAGAGGGCCTCACCTCGAGGGGAGGCAGGAACCTCAGGCTTCCTCTGCGTTTCGGACTCCGACCGCAGGGTCCCTGCAGAGTTGGGACAGGAGAGTCAGGCCTCGTCTTGTCTGAGGAAGGGAACCCCGCTGGCCTCTCGAGTTGCTCAGGGGGTCTCAGGCCCCTCGTCGAGCTGTGTGTGGAACCCGCGGGTCTTTGCGGACGATGCACGGGGGTGGCAGTGCCCCTTCGTGTTGTGCCTTCAGCCACAGGGTTGCCTTCGAAGAGGGGTCCGGGCCTCGGGTCCTTCTCAAGAGCGGACCGGGGAATCGGGGGCGTTCGGCCTGTGGCCCCACCCACGTGGCTCGTCTCGAATTTCCTCGTGAGACCGGCCTCATCCTGAGGTGCGCCGGGAAGGCCGGGAACCCCTTCCAGACCACGCAGGGGAATCGCCTCTCCTGTCGCGATCAGGAGGGGAGAAGGGGCTCAGAGGAAGCGGTGCCGGGACCCTCGGTGTTCCCCTCGGGGGAACCCGGCGTGTCGGGGGACTTTTGGGGGTCGCAGGAAGGCTGTCAGGGACCGTCTCGCCCTTCAGGGCGGAACAGGGGACTTCCCTTGAGACGCCGTCGCGGGCAAGGGCCTCATCTTGCCAAGCGGTGGGAACCACGTGGTTTTTCTCGAGTTGCGGCGGCATTCTCGAGTTACGACGGGGATCTCAGCCTTCCCCTTGGGTTGGCCCTGGGAAGCCCAATCTTCCCCTCGGGTTGCGAGGGAAAGCTGGGGGCGGCGCTCGAGTCACTGCAGGGCCTAAGAGACCTCACCTAAGCGTGTGTCCGGGACCTAATTTTCCTCTCCAGGGAAGGCAGGGATCTCGGGGTTGCATTCCAGGCTCCCCCGGGGAGTCAGGCCTCGTCTCGAGGGGAAGCCAAGGACTCCGCTCTCCTCTCGAGTCGCGACGCGGGTCTCTTGGAGCCCCCTGAGCGGCCTCAAGGGAGTCCAGCCTCCTCTTCCGTTTGGAGAGAGGACCCGGGATTGCTCTCCAGGCCATGCAGGAAAAGAAGGCCCTCAGCTCGCGAGGACGGGGGCGTCTCAGGGGTTTCCTCGAGCTGCGGCGCCCGTGGGGGTTTTCTCCCGAGGCACGACGAGGATCTCAGGGAGCCTCTCGTGCGGCGCCAGGGAAGTCAGGTCTCCATGCGCGTGGCGAGGGGGAGCGCGTCCTGGCTCTCGAGTCACGGGAGGGGACTAGGGCCTCGAGACGCGTTGAAGAAGGACTCTCGAGGTCTTTGTCGGGGGGCGGCGGGAAACCCTCGTGTCCCTCGCCTTCTGCCGGGGACCTTAGGGAACTTCCCGGGGTGCCTCTGAGAGGCGAGGGATCCTGTGGAGGTGGCGGGGCCCCTCGGGACTCCGCTGGGTCTGGCGCAACGGAAGAGGGCCTCACCTCGAGGGGAGGCAGGCACCTCAGGCTTCCTCTGCGTTTCGGACTCCGACCGCAGGGTCCCTGCAGAGTTGGGACAGGAGAGTCAGGCCTCGTCTTGTCTGAGGAAGGGAACCCCGCTGGCCTCTCGAGTTGCTCAGGGGGTCTCAGGCCCCTCGTCGAGCTGTGTGTGGAACCCGCGGGTCTTTGCGGACGATGCACGGGGGTGGCAGTGCCCCTTCGTGTTGTGCCTTCAGCCACAGGGTTGCCTTCGAAGAGGGGTCCGGGCCTCGGGTCCTTCTCAAGAGCGGACCGGGGAATCGGGGGCGTTCGGCCTGTGGCCCCACCCACGTGGTTCGTCTCGAATTTCCTCGTGAGACCGGCCTCATCCTGAGGTGCGCCGGGAAGGCCGGGAACCCCTTCCAGACCACGCAGGGGAATCGCCTCTCCTGTCGCGATCAGGAGGGGAGAAGGGGCTCAGAGGAAGCGGTGCCGGGACCCTCGGTGTTCCCCTCGGGGGAACCCGGCGTGTCGGGGGACTTTTGGGGGTCGCAGGAAGGCTGTCAGGGACCGTCTCGCCCTTCAGGGCGGAACAGGGGACTTCCCTTGAGACGCCGTCGCGGGCAAGGGCCTCATCTTGCCAAGCGGTGGGAACCACGTGGTTTTTCTCGAGTTGCGGCGGCATTCTCGAGTTACGACGGGGATCTCAGCCTTCCCCTTGGGTTGGCCCTGGGAAGCCCAATCTTCCCCTCGGGTTGCGAGGGAAAGCTGGGGGCGGCGCTCGAGTCACTGCAGGGCCTAAGAGACCTCACCTAAGCGTGTGTCCGGGACCTAATTTTCCTCTCCAGGGAAGGCAGGGATCTCGGGGTTGCATTCCAGGCTCCCCCGGGGAGTCAGGCCTCGTCTCGAGGGGAAGCCAAGGACTCCGCTCTCCTCTCGAGTCGCGACGCGGGTCTCTTGGAGCCCCCTGAGCGGCCTCAAGGGAGTCCAGCCTCCTCTTCCGTTTGGAGAGAGGACCCGGGATTGCTCTCCAGGCCATGCAGGAAAAGAAGGCCCTCAGCTCGCGAGGACGGGGGCGTCTCAGGGGTTTCCTCGAGCTGCGGCGCCCGTGGGGGTTTTCTCCCGAGGCACGACGAGGATCTCAGGGAGCCTCTCGTGCGGCGCCAGGGAAGTCAGGTCTCCATGCGCGTGGCGAGGGGGAGCGCGTCCTGGCTCTCGAGTCACGGGAGGGGACTAGGGCCTCGAGACGCGTTGAAGAAGGACTCTCGAGGTCTTTGTCGGGGGGCGGCGGGAAACCCTCGTGTCCCTCGCCTTCTGCCGGGGACCTTAGGGAACTTCCCGGGGTGCCTCTGAGAGGCGAGGGATCCTGTGGAGGTGGCGGGGCCCCTCGGGACTCCGCTGGGTCTGGCGCAAAGGAAGAGGGCCTCACCTCGAGGGGAGGCAGGCACCTCAGGCTTCCTCTGCGTTTCGGACTCCGACCGCAGGGTCCCTGCAGAGTTGGGACAGGAGAGTCAGGCCTCGTCTTGTCTGAGGAAGGGAACCCCGCTGGCCTCTCGAGTTGCTCAGGGGGTCTCAGGCCCCTCGTCGAGCTGTGTGTGGAACCCGCGGGTCTTTGCGGACGATGCACGGGGGTGGCAGTGCCCCTTCGTGTTGTGCCTTCAGCCACAGGGTTGCCTTCGAAGAGGGGTCCGGGCCTCGGGTCCTTCTCAAGAGCGGACCGGGGAGTCGGGGGCGTTCGGCCTGTGGCCCCACCCACGTGGCTCGTCTCGAATTTCCTCGTGAGACCGGCCTCATCCTGAGGTGCGCCGGGAAGGCCGGGAACCCCTTCCAGACCACGCAGGGGAATCGCCTCTCCTGTCGCGATCAGGAGGGGAGAAGGGGCTCAGAGGAAGCGGTGCCGGGACCCTCGGTGTTCCCCTCGGGGGAACCCGGCGTGTCGGGGGACTTTTGGGGGTCGCAGGAAGGCTGTCAGGGACCGTCTCGCCCTTCAGGGCGGAACAGGGGACTTCCCTTGAGACGCCGTCGCGGGCAAGGGCCTCATCTTGCCAAGCGGTGGGAACCACGTGGTTTTTCTCGAGTTGCGGCGGCATTCTCGAGTTACGACGGGGATCTCAGCCTTCCCCTTGGGTTGGCCCTGGGAAGCCCAATCTTCCCCTCGGGTTGCGAGGGAAAGCTGGGGGTGGCGCTCGAGTCACTGCAGGGCCTATGAGACCTCACCTAAGCGTGTGTCCGGGACCTAATTGTCCTCTCCAGGGAAGGCAGGGATCTCGGGGTTGCATTCCAGGCTCCCCCGGGGAGTCAGGCCTCATCTCGAGGGGAAGCCAAGGACTCCGCTCTCCTCTCGAGTCGCGACGCGGGTCTCTTGGAGCCCCCTGAGCGGCCTCAAGGGAGTCCAGCCTCCTCTTCCGTTTGGAGAGAGGACCCGGGATTGCTCTCCAGGCCATGCAGGAAAAGAAGGCCCTCAGCTCGCGAGGACGGGGGCGTCTCAGGGGTTTCCTCGAGCTGCGGCGCCCGTGGGGGTTTTCTCCCGAGGCACGACGAGGATCTCAGGGAGCCTCTCGTGCGGCGCCAGGGAAGTCAGGTCTCCATGCGCGTGGCGAGGGGGAGCGCGTCCTGGCTCTCGAGTCACGGGAGGGGACTAGGGCCTCGAGACGCGTTGAAGAAGGACTCTCGAGGTCTTTGTCGGGGGGCGGCGGGAAACCCTCGTGTCCCTCGCCTTCTGCCGGGGACCTTAGGGAACTTCCCGGGGTGCCTCTGAGAGGCGAGGGATCCTGTGGAGGTGGCGGGGCCCCTCGGGACTCCGCTGGGTCTGGCGCAACGGAAGAGGGCCTCACCTCGAGGGGAGGCAGGCACCTCAGGCTTCCTCTGCGTTTCGGACTCCGACCGCAGGGTCCCTGCAGAGTTGGGACAGGAGAGTCAGGCCTCGTCTTGTCTGAGGAAGGGAACCCCGCTGGCCTCTCGAGTTGCTCAGGGGGTCTCAGGCCCCTCGTCGAGCTGTGTGTGGAACCCGCGGGTCTTTGCGGACGATGCATGGGGGTGGCAGTGCCCCTTCGTGTTGTGCCTTCAGCCACAGGGTTGCCTTCGAAGAGGGGTCCGGGCCTCGGGTCCTTCTCAAGAGCGGACCGGGGAGTCGGGGGCGTTCGGCCTGTGGCCCCACCCACGTGGCTCGTCTCGAATTTCCTCGTGAGACCGGCCTCATCCTGAGGTGCGCCGGGAAGGCCGGGAACCCCTTCCAGACCACGCAGGGGAATCGCCTCTCCTGTCGCGATCAGGAGGGGAGAAGGGGCTCAGAGGAAGCGGTGCCGGGACCCTCGGTGTTCCCCTCGGGGGAACCCGGCGTGTCGGGGGACTTTTGGGGGTCGCAGGAAGGCTGTCAGGGACCGTCTCGCCCTTCAGGGCGGAACAGGGGACTTCCCTTGAGACGCCGTCGCGGGCAAGGGCCTCATCTTGCCAAGCGGTGGGAACCACGTGGTTTTTCTCGAGTTGCGGCGGCATTCTCGAGTTACGACGGGGATCTCAGCCTTCCCCTTGGGTTGGCCCTGGGAAGCCCAATCTTCCCCTCGGGTTGCGAGGGAAAGCTGGGGGTGGCGCTCGAGTCACTGCAGGGCCTATGAGACCTCACCTAAGCGTGTGTCCGGGACCTAATTGTCCTCTCCAGGGAAGGCAGGGATCTCGGGGTTGCATTCCAGGCTCCCCCGGGGAGTCAGGCCTCGTCTCGAGGGGAAGCCAAGGACTCCGCTCTCCTCTCGAGTCGCGACGCGGGTCTCTTGGAGCCCCCTGAGCGGCCTCAAGGGAGTCCAGCCTCCTCTTCCGTTTGGAGAGAGGACCCGGGATTGCTCTCCAGGCCATGCAGGAAAAGAAGGCCCTCAGCTCGCGAGGACGGGGGCGTCTCAGGGGTTTCCTCGAGCTGCGGCGCCCGTGGGGGTTTTCTCCCGAGGCACGACGAGGATCTCAGGGAGCCTCTCGTGCGGCGCCAGGGAAGTCAGGTCTCCATGCGCGTGGCGAGGGGGAGCGCGTCCTGGCTCTCGAGTCACGGGAGGGGACTAGGGCCTCGAGACGCGTTGAAGAAGGACTCTCGAGGTCTTTGTCGGGGGGCGGCGGGAAACCCTCGTGTCCCTCGCCTTCTGCCGGGGACCTTAGGGAACTTCCCGGGGTGCCTCTGAGAGGCGAGGGATCCTGTGGAGGTGGCGGGGCCCCTCGGGACTCCGCTGGGTCTGGCGCAACGGAAGAGGGCCTCACCTCGAGGGGAGGCAGGAACCTCAGGCTTCCTCTGCGTTTCGGACTCCGACCGCAGGGTCCCTGCAGAGTTGGGACAGGAGAGTCAGGCCTCGTCTTGTCTGAGGAAGGGAACCCCGCTGGCCTCTCGAGTTGCTCAGGGGGTCTCAGGCCCCTCGTCGAGCTGTGTGTGGAACCCGCGGGTCTTTGCGGACGATGCACGGGGGTGGCAGTGCCCCTTCGTGTTGTGCCTTCAGCCACAGGGTTGCCTTCGAAGAGGGGTCCGGGCCTCGGGTCCTTCTCAAGAGCGGACCGGGGAATCGGGGGCGTTCGGCCTGTGGCCCCACCCACGTGGCTCGTCTCGAATTTCCTCGTGAGACCGGCCTCATCCTGAGGTGCGCCGGGAAGGCCGGGAACCCCTTCCAGACCACGCAGGGGAATCGCCTCTCCTGTCGCGATCAGGAGGGGAGAAGGGGCTCAGAGGAAGCGGTGCCGGGACCCTCGGTGTTCCCCTCGGGGGAACCCGGCGTGTCGGGGGACTTTTGGGGGTCGCAGGAAGGCTGTCAGGGACCGTCTCGCCCTTCAGGGCGGAACAGGGGACTTCCCTTGAGACGCCGTCGCGGGCAAGGGCCTCATCTTGCCAAGCGGTGGGAACCACGTGGTTTTTCTCGAGTTGCGGCGGCATTCTCGAGTTACGACGGGGATCTCAGCCTTCCCCTTGGGTTGGCCCTGGGAAGCCCAATCTTCCCCTCGGGTTGCGAGGGAAAGCTGGGGGTGGCGCTCGAGTCACTGCAGGGCCTATGAGACCTCACCTAAGCGTGTGTCCGGGACCTAATTGTCCTCTCCAGGGAAGGCAGGGATCTCGGGGTTGCATTCCAGGCTCCCCCGGGGAGTCAGGCCTCGTCTCGAGGGGAAGCCAAGGACTCCGCTCTCCTCTCGAGTCGCGACGCGGGTCTCTTGGAGCCCCCTGAGCGGCCTCAAGGGAGTCCAGCCTCCTCTTCCGTTTGGAGAGAGGACCCGGGATTGCTCTCCAGGCCATGCAGGAAAAGAAGGCCCTCAGCTCGCGAGGACGGGGGCGTCTCAGGGGTTTCCTCGAGCTGCGGCGCCCGTGGGGGTTTTCTCCCGAGGCACGACGAGGATCTCAGGGAGCCTCTCGTGCGGCGCCAGGGAAGTCAGGTCTCCATGCGCGTGGCGAGGGGGAGCGCGTCCTGGCTCTCGAGTCACGGGAGGGGACTAGGGCCTCGAGACGCGTTGAAGAAGGACTCTCGAGGTCTTTGTCGGGGGGCGGCGGGAAACCCTCGTGTCCCTCGCCTTCTGCCGGGGACCTTAGGGAACTTCCCGGGGTGCCTCTGAGAGGCGAGGGATCCTGTGGAGGTGGCGGGGCCCCTCGGGACTCCGCTGGGTCTGGCGCAACGGAAGAGGGCCTCACCTCGAGGGGAGGCAGGAACCTCAGGCTTCCTCTGCGTTTCGGACTCCGACCGCAGGGTCCCTGCAGAGTTGGGACAGGAGAGTCAGGCCTCGTCTTGTCTGAGGAAGGGAACCCCGCTGGCCTCTCGAGTTGCTCAGGGGGTCTCAGGCCCCTCGTCGAGCTGTGTGTGGAACCCGCGGGTCTTTGCGGACGATGCACGGGGGTGGCAGTGCCCCTTCGTGTTGTGCCTTCAGCCACAGGGTTGCCTTCGAAGAGGGGTCCGGGCCTCGGGTCCTTCTCAAGAGCGGACCGGGGAATCGGGGGCGTTCGGCCTGTGGCCCCACCCACGTGGCTCGTCTCGAATTTCCTCGTGAGACCGGCCTCATCCTGAGGTGCGCCGGGAAGGCCGGGAACCCCTTCCAGACCACGCAGGGGAATCGCCTCTCCTGTCGCGATCAGGAGGGGAGAAGGGGCTCAGAGGAAGCGGTGCCGGGACCCTCGGTGTTCCCCTCGGGGGAACCCGGCGTGTCGGGGGACTTTTGGGGGTCGCAGGAAGGCTGTCAGGGACCGTCTCGCCCTTCAGGGCGGAACAGGGGACTTCCCTTGAGACGCCGTCGCGGGCAAGGGCCTCATCTTGCCAAGCGGTGGGAACCACGTGGTTTTTCTCGAGTTGCGGCGGCATTCTCGAGTTACGACGGGGATCTCAGCCTTCCCCTTGGGTTGGCCCTGGGAAGCCCAATCTTCCCCTCGGGTTGCGAGGGAAAGCTGGGGGTGGCGCTCGAGTCACTGCAGGGCCTATGAGACCTCACCTAAGCGTGTGTCCGGGACCTAATTTTCCTCTCCAGGGAAGGCAGGGATCTCGGGGTTGCATTCCAGGCTCCCCCGGGGAGTCAGGCCTCGTCTCGAGGGGAAGCCAAGGACTCCGCTCTCCTCTCGAGTCGCGACGCAGGTCTCTTGGAGCCCCCTGAGCGGCCTCAAGGGAGTCCAGCCTCCTCTTCCGTTTGGAGAGAGGACCCGGGATTGCTCTCCAGGCCATGCAGGAAAAGAAGGCCCTCAGCTCGCGAGGACGGGGGCGTCTCAGGGGTTTCCTCGAGCTGCGGCGCCCGTGGGGGTTTTCTCCCGAGGCACGACGAGGATCTCAGGGAGCCTCTCGTGCGGCGCCAGGGAAGTCAGGTCTCCATGCGCGTGGCGAGGGGGAGCGCGTCCTGGCTCTCGAGTCACGGGAGGGGACTAGGGCCTCGAGACGCGTTGAAGAAGGACTCTCGAGGTCTTTGTCGGGGGGCGGCGGGAAACCCTCGTGTCCCTCGCCTTCTGCCGGGGACCTTAGGGAACTTCCCGGGGTGCCTCTGAGAGGCGAGGGATCCTGTGGAGGTGGCGGGGCCCCTCGGGACTCCGCTGGGTCTGGCGCAACGGAAGAGGGCCTCACCTCGAGGGGAGGCAGGAACCTCAGGCTTCCTCTGCGTTTCGGACTCCGACCGCAGGGTCCCTGCAGAGTTGGGACAGGAGAGTCAGGCCTCGTCTTGTCTGAGGAAGGGAACCCCGCTGGCCTCTCGAGTTGCTCAGGGGGTCTCAGGCCCCTCGTCGAGCTGTGTGTGGAACCCGCGGGTCTTTGCGGACGATGCACGGGGGTGGCAGTGCCCCTTCGTGTTGTGCCTTCAGCCACAGGGTTGCCTTCGAAGAGGGGTCCGGGCCTCGGGTCCTTCTCAAGAGCGGACCGGGGAATCGGGGGCGTTCGGCCTGTGGCCCCACCCACGTGGCTCGTCTCGAATTTCCTCGTGAGACCGGCCTCATCCTGAGGTGCGCCGGGAAGGCCGGGAACCCCTTCCAGACCACGCAGGGGAATCGCCTCTCCTGTCGCGATCAGGAGGGGAGAAGGGGCTCAGAGGAAGCGGTGCCGGGACCCTCGGTGTTCCCCTCGGGGGAACCCGGCGTGTCGGGGGACTTTTGGGGGTCGCAGGAAGGCTGTCAGGGACCGTCTCGCCCTTCAGGGCGGAACAGGGGACTTCCCTTGAGACGCCGTCGCGGGCAAGGGCCTCATCTTGCCAAGCGGTGGGAACCACGTGGTTTTTCTCGAGTTGCGGCGGCATTCTCGAGTTACGACGGGGATCTCAGCCTTCCCCTTGGGTTGGCCCTGGGAAGCCCAATCTTCCCCTCGGGTTGCGAGGGAAAGCTGGGGGCGGCGCTCGAGTCACTGCAGGGCCTAAGAGACCTCACCTAAGCGTGTGTCCGGGACCTAATTTTCCTCTCCAGGGAAGGCAGGGATCTCGGGGTTGCATTCCAGGCTCCCCCGGGGAGTCAGGCCTCGTCTCGAGGGGAAGCCAAGGACTCCGCTCTCCTCTCGAGTCGCGACGCGGGTCTCTTGGAGCCCCCTGAGCGGCCTCAAGGGAGTCCAGCCTCCTCTTCCGTTTGGAGAGAGGACCCGGGATTGCTCTCCAGGCCATGCAGGAAAAGAAGGCCCTCAGCTCGCGAGGACGGGGGCGTCTCAGGGGTTTCCTCGAGCTGCGGCGCCCGTGGGGGTTTTCTCCCGAGGCACGACGAGGATCTCAGGGAGCCTCTCGTGCGGCGCCAGGGAAGTCAGGTCTCCATGCGCGTGGCGAGGGGGAGCGCGTCCTGGCTCTCGAGTCACGGGAGGGGACTAGGGCCTCGAGACGCGTTGAAGAAGGACTCTCGAGGTCTTTGTCGGGGGGCGGCGGGAAACCCTCGTGTCCCTCGCCTTCTGCCGGGGACCTTAGGGAACTTCCCGGGGTGCCTCTGAGAGGCGAGGGATCCTGTGGAGGTGGCGGGGCCCCTCGGGACTCCGCTGGGTCTGGCGCAACGGAAGAGGGCCTCACCTCGAGGGGAGGCAGGAACCTCAGGCTTCCTCTGCGTTTCGGACTCCGACCGCAGGGTCCCTGCAGAGTTGGGACAGGAGAGTCAGGCCTCGTCTTGTCTGAGGAAGGGAACCCCGCTGGCCTCTCGAGTTGCTCAGGGGGTCTCAGGCCCCTCGTCGAGCTGTGTGTGGAACCCGCGGGTCTTTGCGGACGATGCACGGGGGTGGCAGTGCCCCTTCGTGTTGTGCCTTCAGCCACAGGGTTGCCTTCGAAGAGGGGTCCGGGCCTCGGGTCCTTCTCAAGAGCGGACCGGGGAATCGGGGGCGTTCGGCCTGTGGCCCCACCCACGTGGCTCGTCTCGAATTTCCTCGTGAGACCGGCCTCATCCTGAGGTGCGCCGGGAAGGCCGGGAACCCCTTCCAGACCACGCAGGGGAATCGCCTCTCCTGTCGCGATCAGGAGGGGAGAAGGGGCTCAGAGGAAGCGGTGCCGGGACCCTCGGTGTTCCCCTCGGGGGAACCCGGCGTGTCGGGGGACTTTTGGGGGTCGCAGGAAGGCTGTCAGGGACCGTCTCGCCCTTCAGGGCGGAACAGGGGACTTCCCTTGAGACGCCGTCGCGGGCAAGGGCCTCATCTTGCCAAGCGGTGGGAACCACGTGGTTTTTCTCGAGTTGCGGCGGCATTCTCGAGTTACGACGGGGATCTCAGCCTTCCCCTTGGGTTGGCCCTGGGAAGCCCAATCTTCCCCTCGGGTTGCGAGGGAAAGCTGGGGGCGGCGCTCGAGTCACTGCAGGGCCTAAGAGACCTCACCTAAGCGTGTGTCCGGGACCTAATTTTCCTCTCCAGGGAAGGCAGGGATCTCGGGGTTGCATTCCAGGCTCCCCCGGGGAGTCAGGCCTCGTCTCGAGGGGAAGCCAAGGACTCCGCTCTCCTCTCGAGTCGCGACGCGGGTCTCTTGGAGCCCCCTGAGCGGCCTCAAGGGAGTCCAGCCTCCTCTTCCGTTTGGAGAGAGGACCCGGGATTGCTCTCCAGGCCATGCAGGAAAAGAAGGCCCTCAGCTCGCGAGGACGGGGGCGTCTCAGGGGTTTCCTCGAGCTGCGGCGCCCGTGGGGGTTTTCTCCCGAGGCACGACGAGGATCTCAGGGAGCCTCTCGTGCGGCGCCAGGGAAGTCAGGTCTCCATGCGCGTGGCGAGGGGGAGCGCGTCCTGGCTCTCGAGTCACGGGAGGGGACTAGGGCCTCGAGACGCGTTGAAGAAGGACTCTCGAGGTCTTTGTCGGGGGGCGGCGGGAAACCCTCGTGTCCCTCGCCTTCTGCCGGGGACCTTAGGGAACTTCCCGGGGTGCCTCTGAGAGGCGAGGGATCCTGTGGAGGTGGCGGGGCCCCTCGGGACTCCGCTGGGTCTGGCGCAACGGAAGAGGGCCTCACCTCGAGGGGAGGCAGGAACCTCAGGCTTCCTCTGCGTTTCGGACTCCGACCGCAGGGTCCCTGCAGAGTTGGGACAGGAGAGTCAGGCCTCGTCTTGTCTGAGGAAGGGAACCCCGCTGGCCTCTCGAGTTGCTCAGGGGGTCTCAGGCCCCTCGTCGAGCTGTGTGTGGAACCCGCGGGTCTTTGCGGACGATGCACGGGGGTGGCAGTGCCCCTTCGTGTTGTGCCTTCAGCCACAGGGTTGCCTTCGAAGAGGGGTCCGGGCCTCGGGTCCTTCTCAAGAGCGGACCGGGGAATCGGGGGCGTTCGGCCTGTGGCCCCACCCACGTGGCTCGTCTCGAATTTCCTCGTGAGACCGGCCTCATCCTGAGGTGCGCCGGGAAGGCGGGAACCCCTTCCAGACCACGCAGGGGAATCGCCTCTCCTGTCGCGATCAGGAGGGGAGAAGGGGCTCAGAGGAAGCGGTGCCGGGACCCTCGGTGTTCCCCTCGGGGGAACCCGGCGTGTCGGGGGACTTTTGGGGGTCGCAGGAAGGCTGTCAGGGACCGTCTCGCCCTTCAGGGCGGAACAGGGGACTTCCCTTGAGACGCCGTCGCGGGCAAGGGCCTCATCTTGCCAAGCGGTGGGAACCACGTGGTTTTTCTCGAGTTGCGGCAGCATTCTCGAGTTACGACGGGGATCTCAGCCTTCCCCTTGGGTTGGCCCTGGGAAGCCCAATCTTCCCCTCGGGTTGCGAGGGAAAGCTGGGGGCGGCGCTCGAGTCACTGCAGGGCCTAAGAGACCTCACCTAAGCGTGTGTCCGGGACCTAATTTTCCTCTCCAGGGAAGGCAGGGATCTCGGGGTTGCATTCCAGGCTCCCCCGGGGAGTCAGGCCTCGTCTCGAGGGGAAGCCAAGGACTCCGCTCTCCTCTCGAGTCGCGACGCGGGTCTCTTGGAGCCCCCTGAGCGGCCTCAAGGGAGTCCAGCCTCCTCTTCCGTTTGGAGAGAGGACCCGGAATTGCTCTCCAGGCCATGCAGGAAAAGAAGGCCCTCAGCTCGCGAGGACGGGGGCGTCTCAGGGGTTTCCTCGAGCTGCGGCGCCCGTGGGGGTTTTCTCCCGAGGCACGACGAGGATCTCAGGGAGCCTCTCGTGCGGCGCCAGGGAAGTCAGGTCTCCATGCGCGTGGCGAGGGGGAGCGCGTCCTGGCTCTCGAGTCACGGGAGGGGACTAGGGCCTCGAGACGCGTTGAAGAAGGACTCTCGAGGTCTTTGTCGGGGGGCGGCGGGAAACCCTCGTGTCCCTCGCCTTCTGCCGGGGACCTTAGGGAACTTCCCGGGGTGCCTCTGAGAGGCGAGGGATCCTGTGGAGGTGGCGGGGCCCCTCGGGACTCCGCTGGGTCTGGCGCAACGGAAGAGGGCCTCACCTCGAGGGGAGGCAGGAACCTCAGGCTTCCTCTGCGTTTCGGACTCCGACCGCAGGGTCCCTGCAGAGTTGGGACAGGAGAGTCAGGCCTCGTCTTGTCTGAGGAAGGGAACCCCGCTGGCCTCTCGAGTTGCTCAGGGGGTCTCAGGCCCCTCGTCGAGCTGTGTGTGGAACCCGCGGGTCTTTGCGGACGATGCACGGGGGTGGCAGTGCCCCTTCGTGTTGTGCCTTCAGCCACAGGGTTGCCTTCGAAGAGGGGTCCGGGCCTCGGGTCCTTCTCAAGAGCGGACCGGGGAATCGGGGGCGTTCGGCCTGTGGCCCCACCCACGTGGCTCGTCTCGAATTTCCTCGTGAGACCGGCCTCATCCTGAGGTGCGCCGGGAAGGCCGGGAACCCCTTCCAGACCACGCAGGGGAATCGCCTCTCCTGTCGCGATCAGGAGGGGAGAAGGGGCTCAGAGGAAGCGGTGCCGGGACCCTCGGTGTTCCCCTCGGGGGAACCCGGCGTGTCGGGGGACTTTTGGGGGTCGCAGGAAGGCTGTCAGGGACCGTCTCGCCCTTCAGGGCGGAACAGGGGACTTCCCTTGAGACGCCGTCGCGGGCAAGGGCCTCATCTTGCCAAGCGGTGGGAACCACGTGGTTTTTCTCGAGTTGCGGCAGCATTCTCGAGTTACGACGGGGATCTCAGCCTTCCCCTTGGGTTGGCCCTGGGAAGCCCAATCTTCCCCTCGGGTTGCGAGGGAAAGCTGGGGGCGGCGCTCGAGTCACTGCAGGGCCTAAGAGACCTCACCTAAGCGTGTGTCCGGGACCTAATTTTCCTCTCCAGGGAAGGCAGGGATCTCGGGGTTGCATTCCAGGCTCCCCCGGGGAGTCAGGCCTCGTCTCGAGGGGAAGCCAAGGACTCCGCTCTCCTCTCGAGTCGCGACGCGGGTCTCTTGGAGCCCCCTGAGCGGCCTCAAGGGAGTCCAGCCTCCTCTTCCGTTTGGAGAGAGGACCCGGAATTGCTCTCCAGGCCATGCAGGAAAAGAAGGCCCTCAGCTCGCGAGGACGGGGGCGTCTCAGGGGTTTCCTCGAGCTGCGGCGCCCGTGGGGGTTTTCTCCCGAGGCACGACGAGGATCTCAGGGAGCCTCTCGTGCGGCGCCAGGGAAGTCAGGTCTCCATGCGCGTGGCGAGGGGGAGCGCGTCCTGGCTCTCGAGTCACGGGAGGGGACTAGGGCCTCGAGACGCGTTGAAGAAGGACTCTCGAGGTCTTTGTCGGGGGGCGGCGGGAAACCCTCGTGTCCCTCGCCTTCTGCCGGGGACCTTAGGGAACTTCCCGGGGTGCCTCTGAGAGGCGAGGGATCCTGTGGAGGTGGCGGGGCCCCTCGGGACTCCGCTGGGTCTGGCGCAACGGAAGAGGGCCTCACCTCGAGGGGAGGCAGGAACCTCAGGCTTCCTCTGCGTTTCGGACTCCGACCGCAGGGTCCCTGCAGAGTTGGGACAGGAGAGTCAGGCCTCGTCTTGTCTGAGGAAGGGAACCCCGCTGGCCTCTCGAGTTGCTCAGGGGGTCTCAGGCCCCTCGTCGAGCTGTGTGTGGAACCCGCGGGTCTTTGCGGACGATGCACGGGGGTGGCAGTGCCCCTTCGTGTTGTGCCTTCAGCCACAGGGTTGCCTTCGAAGAGGGGTCCGGGCCTCGGGTCCTTCTCAAGAGCGGACCGGGGAATCGGGGGCGTTCGGCCTGTGGCCCCACCCACGTGGCTCGTCTCGAATTTCCTCGTGAGACCGGCCTCATCCTGAGGTGCGCCGGGAAGGCCGGGAACCCCTTCCAGACCACGCAGGGGAATCGCCTCTCCTGTCGCGATCAGGAGGGGAGAAGGGGCTCAGAGGAAGCGGTGCCGGGACCCTCGGTGTTCCCCTCGGGGGAACCCGGCGTGTCGGGGGACTTTTGGGGGTCGCAGGAAGGCTGTCAGGGACCGTCTCGCCCTTCAGGGCGGAACAGGGGACTTCCCTTGAGACGCCGTCGCGGGCAAGGGCCTCATCTTGCCAAGCGGTGGGAACCACGTGGTTTTTCTCGAGTTGCGGCGGCATTCTCGAGTTACGACGGGGATCTCAGCCTTCCCCTTGGGTTGGCCCTGGGAAGCCCAATCTTCCCCTCGGGTTGCGAGGGAAAGCTGGGGGCGGCGCTCGAGTCACTGCAGGGCCTAAGAGACCTCACCTAAGCGTGTGTCCGGGACCTAATTTTCCTCTCCAGGGAAGGCAGGGATCTCGGGGTTGCATTCCAGGCTCCCCCGGGGAGTCAGGCCTCGTCTCGAGGGGAAGCCAAGGACTCCGCTCTCCTCTCGAGTCGCGACGCGGGTCTCTTGGAGCCCCCTGAGCGGCCTCAAGGGAGTCCAGCCTCCTCTTCCGTTTGGAGAGAGGACCCGGGATTGCTCTCCAGGCCATGCAGGAAAAGAAGGCCCTCAGCTCGCGAGGACGGGGGCGTCTCAGGGGTTTCCTCGAGCTGCGGCGCCCGTGGGGGTTTTCTCCCGAGGCACGACGAGGATCTCAGGGAGCCTCTCGTGCGGCGCCAGGGAAGTCAGGTCTCCATGCGCGTGGCGAGGGGGAGCGCGTCCTGGCTCTCGAGTCACGGGAGGGGACTAGGGCCTCGAGACGCGTTGAAGAAGGACTCTCGAGGTCTTTGTCGGGGGGCGGCGGGAAACCCTCGTGTCCCTCGCCTTCTGCCGGGGACCTTAGGGAACTTCCCGGGGTGCCTCTGAGAGGCGAGGGATCCTGTGGAGGTGGCGGGGCCCCTCGGGACTCCGCTGGGTCTGGCGCAACGGAAGAGGGCCTCACCTCGAGGGGAGGCAGGAACCTCAGGCTTCCTCTGCGTTTCGGACTCCGACCGCAGGGTCCCTGCAGAGTTGGGACAGGAGAGTCAGGCCTCGTCTTGTCTGAGGAAGGGAACCCCGCTGGCCTCTCGAGTTGCTCAGGGGGTCTCAGGCCCCTCGTCGAGCTGTGTGTGGAACCCGCGGGTCTTTGCGGACGATGCACGGGGGTGGCAGTGCCCCTTCGTGTTGTGCCTTCAGCCACAGGGTTGCCTTCGAAGAGGGGTCCGGGCCTCGGGTCCTTCTCAAGAGCGGACCGGGGAATCGGGGGCGTTCGGCCTGTGGCCCCACCCACGTGGCTCGTCTCGAATTTCCTCGTGAGACCGGCCTCATCCTGAGGTGCGCCGGGAAGGCCGGGAACCCCTTCCAGACCACGCAGGGGAATCGCCTCTCCTGTCGCGATCAGGAGGGGAGAAGGGGCTCAGAGGAAGCGGTGCCGGGACCCTCGGTGTTCCCCTCGGGGGAACCCGGCGTGTCGGGGGACTTTTGGGGGTCGCAGGAAGGCTGTCAGGGACCGTCTCGCCCTTCAGGGCGGAACAGGGGACTTCCCTTGAGACGCCGTCGCGGGCAAGGGCCTCATCTTGCCAAGCGGTGGGAACCACGTGGTTTTTCTCGAGTTGCGGCGGCATTCTCGAGTTACGACGGGGATCTCAGCCTTCCCCTTGGGTTGGCCCTGGGAAGCCCAATCTTCCCCTCGGGTTGCGAGGGAAAGCTGGGGGCGGCGCTCGAGTCACTGCAGGGCCTAAGAGACCTCACCTAAGCGTGTGTCCGGGACCTAATTTTCCTCTCCAGGGAAGGCAGGGATCTCGGGGTTGCATTCCAGGCTCCCCCGGGGAGTCAGGCCTCGTCTCGAGGGGAAGCCAAGGACTCCGCTCTCCTCTCGAGTCGCGACGCGGGTCTCTTGGAGCCCCCTGAGCGGCCTCAAGGGAGTCCAGCCTCCTCTTCCGTTTGGAGAGAGGACCCGGGATTGCTCTCCAGGCCATGCAGGAAAAGAAGGCCCTCAGCTCGCGAGGACGGGGGCGTCTCAGGGGTTTCCTCGAGCTGCGGCGCCCGTGGGGGTTTTCTCCCGAGGCACGACGAGGATCTCAGGGAGCCTCTCGTGCGGCGCCAGGGAAGTCAGGTCTCCATGCGCGTGGCGAGGGGGAGCGCGTCCTGGCTCTCGAGTCACGGGAGGGGACTAGGGCCTCGAGACGCGTTGAAGAAGGACTCTCGAGGTCTTTGTCGGGGGGCGGCGGGAAACCCTCGTGTCCCTCGCCTTCTGCCGGGGACCTTAGGGAACTTCCCGGGGTGCCTCTGAGAGGCGAGGGATCCTGTGGAGGTGGCGGGGCCCCTCGGGACTCCGCTGGGTCTGGCGCAACGGAAGAGGGCCTCACCTCGAGGGGAGGCAGGCACCTCAGGCTTCCTCTGCGTTTCGGACTCCGACCGCAGTGTCCCTGCAGAGTTGGGACAGGAGAGTCAGGCCTCGTCTTGTCTGAGGAAGGGAACCCCGCTGGCCTCTCGAGTTGCTCAGGGGGTCTCAGGCCCCTCGTCGAGCTGTGTGTGGAACCCGCGGGTCTTTGCGGACGATGCACGGGGGTGGCAGTGCCCCTTCGTGTTGTGCCTTCAGCCACAGGGTTGCCTTCGAAGAGGGGTCCGGGCCTCGGGTCCTTCTCAAGAGCGGACCGGGGAATCGGGGGCGTTCGGCCTGTGGCCCCACCCACGTGGCTCGTCTCGAATTTCCTCGTGAGACCGGCCTCATCCTGAGGTGCGCCGGGAAGGCCGGGAACCCCTTCCAGACCACGCAGGGGAATCGCCTCTCCTGTCGCGATCAGGAGGGGAGAAGGGGCTCAGAGGAAGCGGTGCCGGGACCCTCGGTGTTCCCCTCGGGGGAACCCGGCGTGTCGGGGGACTTTTGGGGGTCGCAGGAAGGCTGTCAGGGACCGTCTCGCCCTTCAGGGCGGAACAGGGGACTTCCCTTGAGACGCCGTCGCGGGCAAGGGCCTCATCTTGCCAAGCGGTGGGAACCACGTGGTTTTTCTCGAGTTGCGGCGGCATTCTCGAGTTACGACGGGGATCTCAGCCTTCCCCTTGGGTTGGCCCTGGGAAGCCCAATCTTCCCCTCGGGTTGCGAGGGAAAGCTGGGGGCGGCGCTCGAGTCACTGCAGGGCCTAAGAGACCCCACCTAAGCGTGTGTCCGGGACCTAATTTTCCTCTCCAGGGAAGGCAGGGATCTCGGGGTTGCATTCCAGGCTCCCCCGGGGAGTCAGGCCTCGTCTCGAGGGGAAGCCAAGGACTCCGCTCTCCTCTCGAGTCGCGACGCGGGTCTCTTGGAGCCCCCTGAGCGGCCTCAAGGGAGTCCAGCCTCCTCTTCCGTTTGGAGAGAGGACCCGGGATTGCTCTCCAGGCCATGCAGGAAAAGAAGGCCCTCAGCTCGCGAGGACGGGGGCGTCTCAGGGGTTTCCTCGAGCTGCGGCGCCCGTGGGGGTTTTCTCCCGAGGCACGACGAGGATCTCAGGGAGCCTCTCGTGCGGCGCCAGGGAAGTCAGGTCTCCATGCGCGTGGCGAGGGGGAGCGCGTCCTGGCTCTCGAGTCACGGGAGGGGACTAGGGCCTCGAGACGCGTTGAAGAAGGACTCTCGAGGTCTTTGTCGGGGGGCGGCGGGAAACCCTCGTGTCCCTCGCCTTCTGCCGGGGACCTTAGGGAACTTCCCGGGGTGCCTCTGAGAGGCGAGGGATCCTGTGGAGGTGGCGGGGCCCCTCGGGACTCCGCTGGGTCTGGCGCAACGGAAGAGGGCCTCACCTCGAGGGGAGGCAGGAACCTCAGGCTTCCTCTGCGTTTCGGACTCCGACCGCAGGGTCCCTGCAGAGTTGGGACAGGAGAGTCAGGCCTCGTCTTGTCTGAGGAAGGGAACCCCGCTGGCCTCTCGAGTTGCTCAGGGGGTCTCAGGCCCCTCGTCGAGCTGTGTGTGGAACCCGCGGGTCTTTGCGGACGATGCACGGGGGTGGCAGTGCCCCTTCGTGTTGTGCCTTCAGCCACAGGGTTGCCTTCGAAGAGGGGTCCGGGCCTCGGGTCCTTCTCAAGAGCGGACCGGGGAATCGGGGGCGTTCGGCCTGTGGCCCCACCCACGTGGCTCGTCTCGAATTTCCTCGTGAGACCGGCCTCATCCTGAGGTGCGCCGGGAAGGCCGGGAACCCCTTCCAGACCACGCAGGGGAATCGCCTCTCCTGTCGCGATCAGGAGGGGAGAAGGGGCTCAGAGGAAGCGGTGCCGGGACCCTCGGTGTTCCCCTCGGGGGAACCCGGCGTGTCGGGGGACTTTTGGGGGTCGCAGGAAGGCTGTCAGGGACCGTCTCGCCCTTCAGGGCGGAACAGGGGACTTCCCTTGAGACGCCGTCGCGGGCAAGGGCCTCATCTTGCCAAGCGGTGGGAACCACGTGGTTTTTCTCGAGTTGCGGCGGCATTCTCGAGTTACGACGGGGATCTCAGCCTTCCCCTTGGGTTGGCCCTGGGAAGCCCAATCTTCCCCTCGGGTTGCGAGGGAAAGCTGGGGGTGGCGCTCGAGTCACTGCAGGGCCTAAGAGACCTCACCTAAGCGTGTGTCCGGGACCTAATTTTCCTCTCCAGGGAAGGCAGGGATCTCGGGGTTGCATTCCAGGCTCCCCCGGGGAGTCAGGCCTCGTCTCGAGGGGAAGCCAAGGACTCCGCTCTCCTCTCGAGTCGCGACGCGGGTCTCTTGGAGCCCCCTGAGCGGCCTCAAGGGAGTCCAGCCTCCTCTTCCGTTTGGAGAGAGGACCCGGGATTGCTCTCCAGGCCATGCAGGAAAAGAAGGCCCTCAGCTCGCGAGGACGGGGGCGTCTCAGGGGTTTCCTCGAGCTGCGGCGCCCGTGGGGGTTTTCTCCCGAGGCACGACGAGGATCTCAGGGAGCCTCTCGTGCGGCGCCAGGGAAGTCAGGTCTCCATGCGCGTGGCGAGGGGGAGCGCGTCCTGGCTCTCGAGTCACGGGAGGGGACTAGGGCCTCGAGACGCGTTGAAGAAGGACTCTCGAGGTCTTTGTCGGGGGGCGGCGGGAAACCCTCGTGTCCCTCGCCTTCTGCCGGGGACCTTAGGGAACTTCCCGGGGTGCCTCTGAGAGGCGAGGGATCCTGTGGAGGTGGCGGGGCCCCTCGGGACTCCGCTGGGTCTGGCGCAACGGAAGAGGGCCTCACCTCGAGGGGAGGCAGGAACCTCAGGCTTCCTCTGCGTTTCGGACTCCGACCGCAGGGTCCCTGCAGAGTTGGGACAGGAGAGTCAGGCCTCGTCTTGTCTGAGGAAGGGAACCCCGCTGGCCTCTCGAGTTGCTCAGGGGGTCTCAGGCCCCTCGTCGAGCTGTGTGTGGAACCCGCGGGTCTTTGCGGACGATGCACGGGGGTGGCAGTGCCCCTTCGTGTTGTGCCTTCAGCCACAGGGTTGCCTTCGAAGAGGGGTCCGGGCCTCGGGTCCTTCTCAAGAGCGGACCGGGGAATCGGGGGCGTTCGGCCTGTGGCCCCACCCACGTGGCTCGTCTCGAATTTCCTCGTGAGACCGGCCTCATCCTGAGGTGCGCCGGGAAGGCCGGGAACCCCTTCCAGACCACGCAGGGGAATCGCCTCTCCTGTCGCGATCAGGAGGGGAGAAGGGGCTCAGAGGAAGCGGTGCCGGGACCCTCGGTGTTCCCCTCGGGGGAACCCGGCGTGTCGGGGGACTTTTGGGGGTCGCAGGAAGGCTGTCAGGGACCGTCTCGCCCTTCAGGGCGGAACAGGGGACTTCCCTTGAGACGCCGTCGCGGGCAAGGGCCTCATCTTGCCAAGCGGTGGGAACCACGTGGTTTTTCTCGAGTTGCGGCGGCATTCTCGAGTTACGACGGGGATCTCAGCCTTCCCCTTGGGTTGGCCCTGGGAAGCCCAATCTTCCCCTCGGGTTGCGAGGGAAAGCTGGGGGTGGCGCTCGAGTCACTGCAGGGCCTAAGAGACCTCACCTAAGCGTGTGTCCGGGACCTAATTTTCCTCTCCAGGGAAGGCAGGGATCTCGGGGTTGCATTCCAGGCTCCCCCGGGGAGTCAGGCCTCGTCTCGAGGGGAAGCCAAGGACTCCGCTCTCCTCTCGAGTCGCGACGCGGGTCTCTTGGAGCCCCCTGAGCGGCCTCAAGGGAGTCCAGCCTCCTCTTCCGTTTGGAGAGAGGACCCGGGATTGCTCTCCAGGCCATGCAGGAAAAGAAGGCCCTCAGCTCGCGAGGACGGGGGCGTCTCAGGGGTTTCCTCGAGCTGCGGCGCCCGTGGGGGTTTTCTCCCGAGGCACGACGAGGATCTCAGGGAGCCTCTCGTGCGGCGCCAGGGAAGTCAGGTCTCCATGCGCGTGGCGAGGGGGAGCGCGTCCTGGCTCTCGAGTCACGGGAGGGGACTAGGGCCTCGAGACGCGTTGAAGAAGGACTCTCGAGGTCTTTGTCGGGGGGCGGCGGGAAACCCTCGTGTCCCTCGCCTTCTGCCGGGGACCTTAGGGAACTTCCCGGGGTGCCTCTGAGAGGCGAGGGATCCTGTGGAGGTGGCGGGGCCCCTCGGGACTCCGCTGGGTCTGGCGCAACGGAAGAGGGCCTCACCTCGAGGGGAGGCAGGAACCTCAGGCTTCCTCTGCGTTTCGGACTCCGACCGCAGGGTCCCTGCAGAGTTGGGACAGGAGAGTCAGGCCTCGTCTTGTCTGAGGAAGGGAACCCCGCTGGCCTCTCGAGTTGCTCAGGGGGTCTCAGGCCCCTCGTCGAGCTGTGTGTGGAACCCGCGGGTCTTTGCGGACGATGCACGGGGGTGGCAGTGCCCCTTCGTGTTGTGCCTTCAGCCACAGGGTTGCCTTCGAAGAGGGGTCCGGGCCTCGGGTCCTTCTCAAGAGCGGACCGGGGAATCGGGGGCGTTCGGCCTGTGGCCCCACCCACGTGGCTCGTCTCGAATTTCCTCGTGAGACCGGCCTCATCCTGAGGTGCGCCGGGAAGGCCGGGAACCCCTTCCAGACCACGCAGGGGAATCGCCTCTCCTGTCGCGATCAGGAGGGGAGAAGGGGCTCAGAGGAAGCGGTGCCGGGACCCTCGGTGTTCCCCTCGGGGGAACCCGGCGTGTCGGGGGACTTTTGGGGGTCGCAGGAAGGCTGTCAGGGACCGTCTCGCCCTTCAGGGCGGAACAGGGGACTTCCCTTGAGACGCCGTCGCGGGCAAGGGCCTCATCTTGCCAAGCGGTGGGAACCACGTGGTTTTTCTCGAGTTGCGGCGGCATTCTCGAGTTACGACGGGGATCTCAGCCTTCCCCTTGGGTTGGCCCTGGGAAGCCCAATCTTCCCCTCGGGTTGCGAGGGAAAGCTGGGGGTGGCGCTCGAGTCACTGCAGGGCCTAAGAGACCTCACCTAAGCGTGTGTCCGGGACCTAATTTTCCTCTCCAGGGAAGGCAGGGATCTCGGGGTTGCATTCCAGGCTCCCCCGGGGAGTCAGGCCTCGTCTCGAGGGGAAGCCAAGGACTCCGCTCTCCTCTCGAGTCGCGACGCGGGTCTCTTGGAGCCCCCTGAGCGGCCTCAAGGGAGTCCAGCCTCCTCTTCCGTTTGGAGAGAGGACCCGGGATTGCTCTCCAGGCCATGCAGGAAAAGAAGGCCCTCAGCTCGCGAGGACGGGGGCGTCTCAGGGGTTTCCTCGAGCTGCGGCGCCCGTGGGGGTTTTCTCCCGAGGCACGACGAGGATCTCAGGGAGCCTCTCGTGCGGCGCCAGGGAAGTCAGGTCTCCATGCGCGTGGCGAGGGGGAGCGCGTCCTGGCTCTCGAGTCACGGGAGGGGACTAGGGCCTCGAGACGCGTTGAAGAAGGACTCTCGAGGTCTTTCTCAGGGGGCGGCGGGAAACCCTCGTGTCCCTCGCCTTCTGCCGGGGACCTTAGGGAACTTCCCGGGGTGCCTCTGAGAGGCGAGGGATCCTGTGGAGGTGGCGGGGCCCCTCGGGACTCCGCTGGGTCTGGCGCAACGGAAGAGGGCCTCACCTCGAGGGGAGGCAGGAACCTCAGGCTTCCTCTGCGTTTCGGACTCCGACCGCAGGGTCCCTGCAGAGTTGGGACAGGAGAGTCAGGCCTCGTCTTGTCTGAGGAAGGGAACCCCGCTGGCCTCTCGAGTTGCTCAGGGGGTCTCAGGCCCCTCGTCGAGCTGTGTGTGGAACCCGCGGGTCTTTGCGGACGATGCACGGGGGTGGCAGTGCCCCTTCGTGTTGTGCCTTCAGCCACAGGGTTGCCTTCGAAGAGGGGTCCGGGCCTCGGGTCCTTCTCAAGAGCGGACCGGGGAATCGGGGGCGTTCGGCCTGTGGCCCCACCCACGTGGCTCGTCTCGAATTTCCTCGTGAGACCGGCCTCATCCTGAGGTGCGCCGGGAAGGCCGGGAACCCCTTCCAGACCACGCAGGGGAATCGCCTCTCCTGTCGCGATCAGGAGGGGAGAAGGGGCTCAGAGGAAGCGGTGCCGGGACCCTCGGTGTTCCCCTCGGGGGAACCCAGCGTGTCGGGGGACTTTTGGGGGTCGCAGGAAGGCTGTCAGGGACCGTCTCGCCCTTCAGGGCGGAACAGGGGACTTCCCTTGAGACGCCGTCGCGGGCAAGGGCCTCATCTTGCCAAGCGGTGGGAACCACGTGGTTTTTCTCGAGTTGCGGCGGCATTCTCGAGTTACGACGGGGATCTCAGCCTTCCCCTTGGGTTGGCCCTGGGAAGCCCAATCTTCCCCTCGGGTTGCGAGGGAAAGCTGGGGGTGGCGCTCGAGTCACTGCAGGGCCTAAGAGACCTCACCTAAGCGTGTGTCCGGGACCTAATTTTCCTCTCCAGGGAAGGCAGGGATCTCGGGGTTGCATTCCAGGCTCCCCCGGGGAGTCAGGCCTCGTCTCGAGGGGAAGCCAAGGACTCCGCTCTCCTCTCGAGTCGCGACGCGGGTCTCTTGGAGCCCCCTGAGCGGCCTCAAGGGAGTCCAGCCTCCTCTTCCGTTTGGAGAGAGGACCCGGGATTGCTCTCCAGGCCATGCAGGAAAAGAAGGCCCTCAGCTCGCGAGGACGGGGGCGTCTCAGGGGTTTCCTCGAGCTGCGGCGCCCGTGGGGGTTTTCTCCCGAGGCACGACGAGGATCTCAGGGAGCCTCTCGTGCGGCGCCAGGGAAGTCAGGTCTCCATGCGCGTGGCGAGGGGGAGCGCGTCCTGGCTCTCGAGTCACGGGAGGGGACTAGGGCCTCGAGACGCGTTGAAGAAGGACTCTCGAGGTCTTTGTCGGGGGGCGGCGGGAAACCCTCGTGTCCCTCGCCTTCTGCCGGGGACCTTAGGGAACTTCCCGGGGTGCCTCTGAGAGGCGAGGGATCCTGTGGAGGTGGCGGGGCCCCTCGGGACTCCGCTGGGTCTGGCGCAACGGAAGAGGGCCTCACCTCGAGGGGAGGCAGGAACCTCAGGCTTCCTCTGCGTTTCGGACTCCGACCGCAGGGTCCCTGCAGAGTTGGGACAGGAGAGTCAGGCCTCGTCTTGTCTGAGGAAGGGAACCCCGCTGGCCTCTCGAGTTGCTCAGGGGGTCTCAGGCCCCTCGTCGAGCTGTGTGTGGAACCCGCGGGTCTTTGCGGACGATGCACGGGGGTGGCAGTGCCCCTTCGTGTTGTGCCTTCAGCCACAGGGTTGCCTTCGAAGAGGGGTCCGGGCCTCGGGTCCTTCTCAAGAGCGGACCGGGGAATCGGGGGCGTTCGGCCTGTGGCCCCACCCACGTGGCTCGTCTCGAATTTCCTCGTGAGACCGGCCTCATCCTGAGGTGCGCCGGGAAGGCCGGGAACCCCTTCCAGACCACGCAGGGGAATCGCCTCTCCTGTCGCGATCAGGAGGGGAGAAGGGGCTCAGAGGAAGCGGTGCCGGGACCCTCGGTGTTCCCCTCGGGGGAACCCGGCGTGTCGGGGGACTTTTGGGGGTCGCAGGAAGGCTGTCAGGGACCGTCTCGCCCTTCAGGGCGGAACAGGGGACTTCCCTTGAGACGCCGTCGCGGGCAAGGGCCTCATCTTGCCAAGCGGTGGGAACCACGTGGTTTTTCTCGAGTTGCGGCGGCATTCTCGAGTTACGACGGGGATCTCAGCCTTCCCCTTGGGTTGGCCCTGGGAAGCCCAATCTTCCCCTCGGGTTGCGAGGGAAAGCTGGGGGTGGCGCTCGAGTCACTGCAGGGCCTAAGAGACCTCACCTAAGCGTGTGTCCGGGACCTAATTTTCCTCTCCAGGGAAGGCAGGGATCTCGGGGTTGCATTCCAGGCTCCCCCGGGGAGTCAGGCCTCGTCTCGAGGGGAAGCCAAGGACTCCGCTCTCCTCTCGAGTCGCGACGCGGGTCTCTTGGAGCCCCCTGAGCGGCCTCAAGGGAGTCCAGCCTCCTCTTCCGTTTGGAGAGAGGACCCGGGATTGCTCTCCAGGCCATGCAGGAAAAGAAGGCCCTCAGCTCGCGAGGACGGGGGCGTCTCAGGGGTTTCCTCGAGCTGCGGCGCCCGTGGGGGTTTTCTCCCGAGGCACGACGAGGATCTCAGGGAGCCTCTCGTGCGGCGCCAGGGAAGTCAGGTCTCCATGCGCGTGGCGAGGGGGAGCGCGTCCTGGCTCTCGAGTCACGGGAGGGGACTAGGGCCTCGAGACGCGTTGAAGAAGGACTCTCGAGGTCTTTCTCGGGGGGCGGCGGGAAACCCTCGTGTCCCTCGCCTTCTGCCGGGGACCTTAGGGAACTTCCCGGGGTGCCTCTGAGAGGCGAGGGATCCTGTGGAGGTGGCGGGGCCCCTCGGGACTCCGCTGGGTCTGGCGCAACGGAAGAGGGCCTCACCTCGAGGGGAGGCAGGAACCTCAGGCTTCCTCTGCGTTTCGGACTCCGACCGCAGGGTCCCTGCAGAGTTGGGACAGGAGAGTCAGGCCTCGTCTTGTCTGAGGAAGGGAACCCCGCTGGCCTCTCGAGTTGCTCAGGGGGTCTCAGGCCCCTCGTCGAGCTGTGTGTGGAACCCGCGGGTCTTTGCGGACGATGCACGGGGGTGGCAGTGCCCCTTCGTGTTGTGCCTTCAGCCACAGGGTTGCCTTCGAAGAGGGGTCCGGGCCTCGGGTCCTTCTCAAGAGCGGACCGGGGAATCGGGGGCGTTCGGCCTGTGGCCCCACCCACGTGGCTCGTCTCGAATTTCCTCGTGAGACCGGCCTCATCCTGAGGTGCGCCGGGAAGGCCGGGAACCCCTTCCAGACCACGCAGGGGAATCGCCTCTCCTGTCGCGATCAGGAGGGGAGAAGGGGCTCAGAGGAAGCGGTGCCGGGACCCTCGGTGTTCCCCTCGGGGGAACCCGGCGTGTCGGGGGACTTTTGGGGGTCGCAGGAAGGCTGTCAGGGACCGTCTCGCCCTTCAGGGCGGAACAGGGGACTTCCCTTGAGACGCCGTCGCGGGCAAGGGCCTCATCTTGCCAAGCGGTGGGAACCACGTGGTTTTTCTCGAGTTGCGGCGGCATTCTCGAGTTACGACGGGGATCTCAGCCTTCCCCTTGGGTTGGCCCTGGGAAGCCCAATCTTCCCCTCGGGTTGCGAGGGAAAGCTGGGGGTGGCGCTCGAGTCACTGCAGGGCCTAAGAGACCTCACCTAAGCGTGTGTCCGGGACCTAATTTTCCTCTCCAGGGAAGGCAGGGATCTCGGGGTTGCATTCCAGGCTCCCCCGGGGAGTCAGGCCTCGTCTCGAGGGGAAGCCAAGGACTCCGCTCTCCTCTCGAGTCGCGACGCGGGTCTCTTGGAGCCCCCTGAGCGGCCTCAAGGGAGTCCAGCCTCCTCTTCCGTTTGGAGAGAGGACCCGGGATTGCTCTCCAGGCCATGCAGGAAAAGAAGGCCCTCAGCTCGCGAGGACGGGGGCGTCTCAGGGGTTTCCTCGAGCTGCGGCGCCCGTGGGGGTTTTCTCCCGAGGCACGACGAGGATCTCAGGGAGCCTCTCGTGCGGCGCCAGGGAAGTCAGGTCTCCATGCGCGTGGCGAGGGGGAGCGCGTCCTGGCTCTCGAGTCACGGGAGGGGACTAGGGCCTCGAGACGCGTTGAAGAAGGACTCTCGAGGTCTTTGTCGGGGGGCGGCGGGAAACCCTCGTGTCCCTCGCCTTCTGCCGGGGACCTTAGGGAACTTCCCGGGGTGCCTCTGAGAGGCGAGGGATCCTGTGGAGGTGGCGGGGCCCCTCGGGACTCCGCTGGGTCTGGCGCAACGGAAGAGGGCCTCACCTCGAGGGGAGGCAGGAACCTCAGGCTTCCTCTGCGTTTCGGACTCCGACCGCAGGGTCCCTGCAGAGTTGGGACAGGAGAGTCAGGCCTCGTCTTGTCTGAGGAAGGGAACCCCGCTGGCCTCTCGAGTTGCTCAGGGGGTCTCAGGCCCCTCGTCGAGCTGTGTGTGGAACCCGCGGGTCTTTGCGGACGATGCACGGGGGTGGCAGTGCCCCTTCGTGTTGTGCCTTCAGCCACAGGGTTGCCTTCGAAGAGGGGTCCGGGCCTCGGGTCCTTCTCAAGAGCGGACCGGGGAATCGGGGGCGTTCGGCCTGTGGCCCCACCCACGTGGCTCGTCTCGAATTTCCTCGTGAGACCGGCCTCATCCTGAGGTGCGCCGGGAAGGCCGGGAACCCCTTCCAGACCACGCAGGGGAATCGCCTCTCCTGTCGCGATCAGGAGGGGAGAAGGGGCTCAGAGGAAGCGGTGCCGGGACCCTCGGTGTTCCCCTCGGGGGAACCCGGCGTGTCGGGGGACTTTTGGGGGTCGCAGGAAGGCTGTCAGGGACCGTCTCGCCCTTCAGGGCGGAACAGGGGACTTCCCTTGAGACGCCGTCGCGGGCAAGGGCCTCATCTTGCCAAGCGGTGGGAACCACGTGGTTTTTCTCGAGTTGCGGCGGCATTCTCGAGTTACGACGGGGATCTCAGCCTTCCCCTTGGGTTGGCCCTGGGAAGCCCAATCTTCCCCTCGGGTTGCGAGGGAAAGCTGGGGGTGGCGCTCGAGTCACTGCAGGGCCTAAGAGACCTCACCTAAGCGTGTGTCCGGGACCTAATTTTCCTCTCCAGGGAAGGCAGGGATCTCGGGGTTGCATTCCAGGCTCCCCCGGGGAGTCAGGCCTCGTCTCGAGGGGAAGCCAAGGACTCCGCTCTCCTCTCGAGTCGCGACGCGGGTCTCTTGGAGCCCCCTGAGCGGCCTCAAGGGAGTCCAGCCTCCTCTTCCGTTTGGAGAGAGGACCCGGGATTGCTCTCCAGGCCATGCAGGAAAAGAAGGCCCTCAGCTCGCGAGGACGGGGGCGTCTCAGGGGTTTCCTCGAGCTGCGGCGCCCGTGGGGGTTTTCTCCCGAGGCACGACGAGGATCTCAGGGAGCCTCTCGTGCGGCGCCAGGGAAGCCAGGTCTCCATGCGCGTGGCGAGGGGGAGCGCGTCCTGGCTCTCGAGTCACGGGAGGGGACTAGGGCCTCGAGACGCGTTGAAGAAGGACTCTCGAGGTCTTTGTCGGGGGGCGGCGGGAAACCCTCGTGTCCCTCGCCTTCTGCCGGGGACCTTAGGGAACTTCCCGGGGTGCCTCTGAGAGGCGAGGGATCCTGTGGAGGTGGCGGGGCCCCTCGGGACTCCGCTGGGTCTGGCGCAACGGAAGAGGGCCTCACCTCGAGGGGAGGCAGGAACCTCAGGCTTCCTCTGCGTTTCGGACTCCGACCGCAGGGTCCCTGCAGAGTTGGGACAGGAGAGTCAGGCCTCGTCTTGTCTGAGGAAGGGAACCCCGCTGGCCTCTCGAGTTGCTCAGGGGGTCTCAGGCCCCTCGTCGAGCTGTGTGTGGAACCCGCGGGTCTTTGCGGACGATGCACGGGGGTGGCAGTGCCCCTTTGTGTTGTGCCTTCAGCCACAGGGTTGCCTTCGAAGAGGGGTCCGGGCCTCGGGTCCTTCTCAAGAGCGGACCGGGGAATCGGGGGCGTTCGGCCTGTGGCCCCACCCACGTGGCTCGTCTCGAATTTCCTCGTGAGACCGGCCTCATCCTGAGGTGCGCCGGGAAGGCCGGGAACCCCTTCCAGACCACGCAGGGGAATCGCCTCTCCTGTCGCGATCAGGAGGGGAGAAGGGGCTCAGAGGAAGCGGTGCCGGGACCCTCGGTGTTCCCCTCGGGGGAACCCGGCGTGTCGGGGGACTTTTGGGGGTCGCAGGAAGGCTGTCAGGGACCGTCTCGCCCTTCAGGGCGGAACAGGGGACTTCCCTTGAGACGCCGTCGCGGGCAAGGGCCTCATCTTGCCAAGCGGTGGGAACCACGTGGTTTTTCTCGAGTTGCGGCGGCATTCTCGAGTTACGACGGGGATCTCAGCCTTCCCCTTGGGTTGGCCCTGGGAAGCCCAATCTTCCCCCTCGGGTTGCGAGGGAAAGCTGGGGGTGGCGCTCGAGTCACTGCAGGGCTTAAGAGACCTCACCTAAGCGTGTGTCCGGGACCTAATTTTCCTCTCCAGGGAAGGCAGGGATCTCGGGGTTGCATTCCAGGCTCCCCCGGGGAGTCAGGCCTCGTCTCGAGGGGAAGCCAAGGACTCCGCTCTCCTCTCGAGTCGCGACGCGGGTCTCTTGGAGCCCCCTGAGCGGCCTCAAGGGAGTCCAGCCTCCTCTTCCGTTTGGAGAGAGGACCCGGGATTGCTCTCCAGGCCATGCAGGAAAAGAAGGCCCTCAGCTCGCGAGGACGGGGGCGTCTCAGGGGTTTCCTCGAGCTGCGGCGCCCGTGGGGGTTTTCTCCCGAGGCACGACGAGGATCTCAGGGAGCCTCTCGTGCGGCGCCAGGGAAGTCAGGTCTCCATACGCGTGGCGAGGGGGAGCGCGTCCTGGCTCTCGAGTCACGGGAGGGGACTAGGGCCTCGAGACGCGTTGAAGAAGGACTCTCGAGGTCTTTGTCGGGGGGCGGCGGGAAACCCTCGTGTCCCTCGCCTTCTGCCGGGGACCTTAGGGAACTTCCCGGGGTGCCTCTGAGAGGCGAGGGATCCTGTGGAGGTGGCGGGGCCCCTCGGGACTCCGCTGGGTCTGGCGCAACGGAAGAGGGCCTCACCTCGAGGGGAGGCAGGAACCTCAGGCTTCCTCTGCGTTTCGGACTCCGACCGCAGGGTCCCTGCAGAGTTGGGACAGGAGAGTCAGGCCTCGTCTTGTCTGAGGAAGGGAACCCCGCTGGCCTCTCGAGTTGCTCAGGGGGTCTCAGGCCCCTCGTCGAGCTGTGTGTGGAACCCGCGGGTCTTTGCGGACGATGCACGGGGGTGGCAGTGCCCCTTCGTGTTGTGCCTTCAGCCACAGGGTTGCCTTCGAAGAGGGGTCCGGGCCTCGGGTCCTTCTCAAGAGCGGACCGGGGAATCGGGGGCGTTCGGCCTGTGGCCCCACCCACGTGGCTCGTCTCGAATTTCCTCGTGAGACCGGCCTCATCCTGAGGTGCGCCGGGAAGGCCGGGAACCCCTTCCAGACCACGCAGGGGAATCGCCTCTCCTGTCGCGATCAGGAGGGGAGAAGGGGCTCAGAGGAAGCGGTGCCGGGACCCTCGGTGTTCCCCTCGGGGGAACCCGGCGTGTCGGGGGACTTTTGGGGGTCGCAGGAAGGCTGTCAGGGACCGTCTCGCCCTTCAGGGCGGAACAGGGGACTTCCCTTGAGACGCCGTCGCGGGCAAGGGCCTCATCTTGCCAAGCGGTGGGAACCACGTGGTTTTTCTCGAGTTGCGGCGGCATTCTCGAGTTACGACGGGGATCTCAGCCTTCCCCTTGGGTTGGCCCTGGGAAGCCCAATCTTCCCCCTCGGGTTGCGAGGGAAAGCTGGGGGTGGCGCTCGAGTCACTGCAGGGCCTAAGAGACCTCACCTAAGCGTGTGTCCGGGACCTAATTTTCCTCTCCAGGGAAGGCAGGGATCTCGGGGTTGCATTCCAGGCTCCCCCGGGGAGTCAGGCCTCGTCTCGAGGGGAAGCCAAGGACTCCGCTCTCCTCTCGAGTCGCGACGCGGGTCTCTTGGAGCCCCCTGAGCGGCCTCAAGGGAGTCCAGCCTCCTCTTCCGTTTGGAGAGAGGACCCGGGATTGCTCTCCAGGCCATGCAGGAAAAGAAGGCCCTCAGCTCGCGAGGACGGGGGCGTCTCAGGGGTTTCCTCGAGCTGCGGCGCCCGTGGGGGTTTTCTCCCGAGGCACGACGAGGATCTCAGGGAGCCTCTCGTGCGGCGCCAGGGAAGTCAGGTCTCCATGCACGTGGCGAGGGGGAGCGCGTCCTGGCTCTCGAGTCACGGGAGGGGACTAGGGCCTCGAGACGCGTTGAAGAAGGACTCTCGAGGTCTTTCTCGGGGGGCGGCGGGAAACCCTCGTGTCCCTCGCCTTCTGCCGGGGACCTTAGGGAACTTCCCGGGGTGCCTCTGAGAGGCGAGGGATCCTGTGGAGGTGGCGGGGACCCTCGGGACTCCGCTGGGTCTGGCGCAACGGAAGAGGGCCTCACCTCGAGGGGAGGCAGGAACCTCAGGCTTCCTCTGCGTTTCGGACTCCGACCGCAGGGTCCCTGCAGAGTTGGGACAGGAGAGTCAGGCCTCGTCTTGTCTGAGGAAGGGAACCCCGCTGGCCTCTCGAGTTGCTCAGGGGGTCTCAGGCCCCTCGTCGAGCTGTGTGTGGAACCCGCGGGTCTTTGCGGACGATGCACGGGGGTGGCAGTGCCCCTTCGTGTTGTGCCTTCAGCCACAGGGTTGCCTTCGAAGAGGGGTCCGGGCCTCGGGTCCTTCTCAAGAGCGGACCGGGGAATCGGGGGCGTTTGGCCTGTGGCCCCACCCACGTGGCTCGTCTCGAATTTCCTCGTGAGACCGGCCTCATCCTGAGGTGCGCCGGGAAGGCCGGGAACCCCTTCCAGACCACGCAGGGGAATCGCCTCTCCTGTCGCGATCAGGAGGGGAGAAGGGGCTCAGAGGAAGCGGTGCCGGGACCCTCGGTGTTCCCCTCGGGGGAACCCGGCGTGTCGGGGGACTTTTGGGGGTCGCAGGAAGGCTGTCAGGGACCGTCTCGCCCTTCAGGGCGGAACAGGGGACTTCCCTTGAGACGCCGTCGCGGGCAAGGGCCTCATCTTGCCAAGCGGTGGGAACCACGTGGTTTTTCTCGAGTTGCGGCGGCATTCTCGAGTTACGACGGGGATCTCAGCCTTCCCCTTGGGTTGGCCCTGGGAAGCCCAATCTTCCCCCTCGGGTTGCGAGGGAAAGCTGGGGGTGGCGCTCGAGTCACTGCAGGGCCTAAGAGACCTCACCTAAGCGTGTGTCCGGGACCTAATTTTCCTCTCCAGGGAAGGCAGGGATCTCGGGGTTGCATTCCAGGCTCCCCCGGGGAGTCAGGCCTCGTCTCGAGGGGAAGCCAAGGACTCCGCTCTCCTCTCGAGTCGCGACGCGGGTCTCTTGGAGCCCCCTGAGCGGCCTCAAGGGAGTCCAGCCTCCTCTTCCGTTTGGAGAGAGGACCCGGGATTGCTCTCCAGGCCATGCAGGAAAAGAAGGCCCTCAGCTCGCGAGGACGGGGGCGTCTCAGGGGTTTCCTCGAGCTGCGGCGCCCGTGGGGGTTTTCTCCCGAGGCACGACGAGGATCTCAGGGAGCCTCTCGTGCGGCGCCAGGGAAGTCAGGTCTCCATGCGCGTGGCGAGGGGGAGCGCGTCCTGGCTCTCGAGTCACGGGAGGGGACTAGGGCCTCGAGACGCGTTGAAGAAGGACTCTCGAGGTCTTTGTCGGGGGGCGGCGGGAAACCCTCGTGTCCCTCGCCTTCTGCCGGGGACCTTAGGGAACTTCCTGGGGTGCCTCTGAGAGGCGAGGGATCCTGTGGAGGTGGCGGGGCCCCTCGGGACTCCGCTGGGTCTGGCGCAACGGAAGAGGGCCTCACCTCGAGGGGAGGCAGGAACCTCAGGCTTCCTCTGCGTTTCGGACTCCGACCGCAGGGTCCCTGCAGAGTTGGGACAGGAGAGTCAGGCCTCGTCTTGTCTGAGGAAGGGAACCCCGCTGGCCTCTCGAGTTGCTCAGGGGGTCTCAGGCCCCTCGTCGAGCTGTGTGTGGAACCCGCGGGTCTTTGCGGACGATGCACGGGGGTGGCAGTGCCCCTTCGTGTTGTGCCTTCAGCCACAGGGTTGCCTTCGAAGAGGGGTCCGGGCCTCGGGTCCTTCTCAAGAGCGGACCGGGGAATCGGGGGCGTTCGGCCTGTGGCCCCACCCACGTGGCTCGTCTCGAATTTCCTCGTGAGACCGGCCTCATCCTGAGGTGCGCCGGGAAGGCCGGGAACCCCTTCCAGACCACGCAGGGGAATCGCCTCTCCTGTCGCGATCAGGAGGGGAGAAGGGGCTCAGAGGAAGCGGTGCCGGGACCCTCGGTGTTCCCCTCGGGGGAACCCGGCGTGTCGGGGGACTTTTGGGGGTCGCAGGAAGGCTGTCAGGGACCGTCTCGCCCTTCAGGGCGGAACAGGGGACTTCCCTTGAGACGCCGTCGCGGGCAAGGGCCTCATCTTGCCAAGCGGTGGGAACCACGTGGTTTTTCTCGAGTTGCGGCGGCATTCTCGAGTTACGACGGGGATCTCAGCCTTCCCCTTGGGTTGGCCCTGGGAAGCCCAATCTTCCCCCTCGGGTTGCGAGGGAAAGCTGGGGGTGGCGCTCGAGTCACTGCAGGGCCTAAGAGACCTCACCTAAGCGTGTGTCCGGGACCTAATTTTCCTCTCCAGGGAAGGCAGGGATCTCGGGGTTGCATTCCAGGCTCCCCCGGGGAGTCAGGCCTCGTCTCGAGGGGAAGCCAAGGACTTCGCTCTCCTCTCGAGTCGCGACGCGGGTCTCTTGGAGCCCCCTGAGCGGCCTCAAGGGAGTCCAGCCTCCTCTTCCGTTTGGAGAGAGGACCCGGGATTGCTCTCCAGGCCATGCAGGAAAAGAAGGCCCTCAGCTCGCGAGGACGGGGGCGTCTCAGGGGTTTCCTCGAGCTGCGGCGCCCGTGGGGGTTTTCTCCCGAGGCACGACGAGGATCTCAGGGAGCCTCTCGTGCGGCGCCAGGGAAGTCAGGTCTCCATGCGCGTGGCGAGGGGGAGCGCGTCCTGGCTCTCGAGTCACGGGAGGGGACTAGGGCCTCGAGACGCGTTGAAGAAGGACTCTCGAGGTCTTTCTCGGGGGGCGGCGGGAAACCCTCGTGTCCCTCGCCTTCTGCCGGGGACCTTAGGGAACTTCCCGGGGTGCCTCTGAGAGGCGAGGGATCCTGTGGAGGTGGCGGGGCCCCTCGGGACTCCGCTGGGTCTGGCGCAACGGAAGAGGGCCTCACCTCGAGGGGAGGCAGGAACCTCAGGCTTCCTCTGCGTTTCGGACTCCGACCGCAGGGTCCCTGCAGAGTTGGGACAGGAGAGTCAGGCCTCGTCTTGTCTGAGGAAGGGAACCCCGCTGGCCTCTCGAGTTGCTCAGGGGGTCTCAGGCCCCTCGTCGAGCTGTGTGTGGAACCCGCGGGTCTTTGCGGACGATGCACGGGGGTGGCAGTGCCCCTTCGTGTTGTGCCTTCAGCCACAGGGTTGCCTTCGAAGAGGGGTCCGGGCCTCGGGTCCTTCTCAAGAGCGGACCGGGGAATCGGGGGCGTTCGGCCTGTGGCCCCACCCACGTGGCTCGTCTCGAATTTCCTCGTGAGACCGGCCTCATCCTGAGGTGCGCCGGGAAGGCCGGGAACCCCTTCCAGACCACGCAGGGGAATCGCCTCTCCTGTCGCGATCAGGAGGGGAGAAGGGGCTCAGAGGAAGCGGTGCCGGGACCCTCGGTGTTCCCCTCGGGGGAACCCGGCGTGTCGGGGGACTTTTGGGGGTCGCAGGAAGGCTGTCAGGGACCGTCTCGCCCTTCAGGGCGGAACAGGGGACTTCCCTTGAGACGCCGTCGCGGGCAAGGGCCTCATCTTGCCAAGCGGTGGGAACCACGTGGTTTTTCTCGAGTTGCGGCGGCATTCTCGAGTTACGACGGGGATCTCAGCCTTCCCCTTGGGTTGGCCCTGGGAAGCCCAATCTTCCCCCTCGGGTTGCGAGGGAAAGCTGGGGGTGGCGCTCGAGTCACTGCAGGGCCTAAGAGACCTCACCTAAGCGTGTGTCCGGGACCTAATTTTCCTCTCCAGGGAAGGCAGGGATCTCGGGGTTGCATTCCAGGCTCCCCCGGGGAGTCAGGCCTCGTCTCGAGGGGAAGCCAAGGACTTCGCTCTCCTCTCGAGTCGCGACGCGGGTCTCTTGGAGCCCCCTGAGCGGCCTCAAGGGAGTCCAGCCTCCTCTTCCGTTTGGAGAGAGGACCCGGGATTGCTCTCCAGGCCATGCAGGAAAAGAAGGCCCTCAGCTCGCGAGGACGGGGGCGTCTCAGGGGTTTCCTCGAGCTGCGGCGCCCGTGGGGGTTTTCTCCCGAGGCACGACGAGGATCTCAGGGAGCCTCTCGTGCGGCGCCAGGGAAGTCAGGTCTCCATGCGCGTGGCGAGGGGGAGCGCGTCCTGGCTCTCGAGTCACGGGAGGGGACTAGGGCCTCGAGACGCGTTGAAGAAGGACTCTCGAGGTCTTTCTCGGGGGGCGGCGGGAAACCCTCGTGTCCCTCGCCTTCTGCCGGGGACCTTAGGGAACTTCCCGGGGTGCCTCTGAGAGGCGAGGGATCCTGTGGAGGTGGCGGGGCCCCTCGGGACTCCGCTGGGTCTGGCGCAACGGAAGAGGGCCTCACCTCGAGGGGAGGCAGGAACCTCAGGCTTCCTCTGCGTTTCGGACTCCGACCGCAGGGTCCCTGCAGAGTTGGGACAGGAGAGTCAGGCCTCGTCTTGTCTGAGGAAGGGAACCCCGCTGGCCTCTCGAGTTGCTCAGGGGGTCTCAGGCCCCTCGTCGAGCTGTGTGTGGAACCCGCGGGTCTTTGCGGACGATGCACGGGGGTGGCAGTGCCCCTTCGTGTTGTGCCTTCAGCCACAGGGTTGCCTTCGAAGAGGGGTCCGGGCCTCGGGTCCTTCTCAAGAGCGGACCGGGGAATCGGGGGCGTTCGGCCTGTGGCCCCACCCACGTGGCTCGTCTCGAATTTCCTCGTGAGACCGGCCTCATCCTGAGGTGCGCCGGGAAGGCCGGGAACCCCTTCCAGACCACGCAGGGGAATCGCCTCTCCTGTCGCGATCAGGAGGGGAGAAGGGGCTCAGAGGAAGCGGTGCCGGGACCCTCGGTGTTCCCCTCGGGGGAACCCGGCGTGTCGGGGGACTTTTGGGGGTCGCAGGAAGGCTGTCAGGGACCGTCTCGCCCTTCAGGGCGGAACAGGGGACTTCCCTTGAGACGCCGTCGCGGGCAAGGGCCTCATCTTGCCAAGCGGTGGGAACCACGTGGTTTTTCTCGAGTTGCGGCGGCATTCTCGAGTTACGACGGGGATCTCAGCCTTCCCCTTGGGTTGGCCCTGGGAAGCCCAATCTTCCCCTCGGGTTGCGAGGGAAAGCTGGGGGTGGCGCTCGAGTCACTGCAGGGCCTAAGAGACCTCACCTAAGCGTGTGTCCGGGACCTAATTTTCCTCTCCAGGGAAGGCAGGGATCTCGGGGTTGCATTCCAGGCTCCCCCGGGGAGTCAGGCCTCGTCTCGAGGGGAAGCCAAGGACTCCGCTCTCCTCTCGAGTCGCGACGCGGGTCTCTTGGAGCCCCCTGAGCGGCCTCAAGGGAGTCCAGCCTCCTCTTCCGTTTGGAGAGAGGACCCGGGATTGCTCTCCAGGCCATGCAGGAAAAGAAGGCCCTCAGCTCGCGAGGACGGGGGCGTCTCAGGGGTTTCCTCGAGCTGCGGCGCCCGTGGGGGTTTTCTCCCGAGGCACGACGAGGATCTCAGGGAGCCTCTCGTGCGGCGCCAGGGAAGTCAGGTCTCCATGCGCGTGGCGAGGGGGAGCGCGTCCTGGCTCTCGAGTCACGGGAGGGGACTAGGGCCTCGAGACGCGTTGAAGAAGGACTCTCGAGGTCTTTGTCGGGGGGCGGCGGGAAACCCTCGTGTCCCTCGCCTTCTGCCGGGGACCTTAGGGAACTTCCCGGGGTGCCTCTGAGAGGTGAGGGATCCTGTGGAGGTGGCGGGGCCCCTCGGGACTCCGCTGGGTCTGGCGCAACGGAAGAGGGCCTCACCTCGAGGGGAGGCAGGAACCTCAGGCTTCCTCTGCGTTTCGGACTCCGACCGCAGGGTCCCTGCAGAGTTGGGACAGGAGAGTCAGGCCTCGTCTTGTCTGAGGAAGGGAACCCCGCTGGCCTCTCGAGTTGCTCAGGGGGTCTCAGGCCCCTCGTCGAGCTGTGTGTGGAACCCGCGGGTCTTTGCGGACGATGCACGGGGGTGGCAGTGCCCCTTCGTGTTGTGCCTTCAGCCACAGGGTTGCCTTCGAAGAGGGGTCCGGGCCTCGGGTCCTTCTCAAGAGCGGACCGGGGAATCGGGGGCGTTCGGCCTGTGGCCCCACCCACGTGGCTCGTCTCGAATTTCCTCGTGAGACCGGCCTCATCCTGAGGTGCGCCGGGAAGGCCGGGAACCCCTTCCAGACCACGCAGGGGAATCGCCTCTCCTGTCGCGATCAGGAGGGGAGAAGGGGCTCAGAGGAAGCGGTGCCGGGACCCTCGGTGTTCCCCTCGGGGGAACCCGGCGTGTCGGGGGACTTTTGGGGGTCGCAGGAAGGCTGTCAGGGACCGTCTCGCCCTTCAGGGCGGAACAGGGGACTTCCCTTGAGACGCCGTCGCGGGCAAGGGCCTCATCTTGCCAAGCGGTGGGAACCACGTGGTTTTTCTCGAGTTGCGGCGGCATTCTCGAGTTACGACGGGGATCTCAGCCTTCCCCTTGGGTTGGCCCTGGGAAGCCCAATCTTCCCCCTCGGGTTGCGAGGGAAAGCTGGGGGTGGCGCTCGAGTCACTGCAGGGCCTAAGAGACCTCACCTAAGCGTGTGTCCGGGACCTAATTTTCCTCTCCAGGGAAGGCAGGGATCTCGGGGTTGCATTCCAGGCTCCCCCGGGGAGTCAGGCCTCGTCTCGAGGGGAAGCCAAGGACTCCGCTCTCCTCTCGAGTCGCGACGCGGGTCTCTTGGAGCCCCCTGAGCGGCCTCAAGGGAGTCCAGCCTCCTCTTCCGTTTGGAGAGAGGACCCGGGATTGCTCTCCAGGCCATGCAGGAAAAGAAGGCCCTCAGCTCGCGAGGACGGGGGCGTCTCAGGGGTTTCCTCGAGCTGCGGCGCCCGTGGGGGTTTTCTCCCGAGGCACGACGAGGATCTCAGGGAGCCTCTCGTGCGGCGCCAGGGAAGTCAGGTCTCCATGCGCGTGGCGAGGGGGAGCGCGTCCTGGCTCTCGAGTCACGGGAGGGGACTAGGGCCTCGAGACGCGTTGAAGAAGGACTCTCGAGGTCTTTCTCGGGGGGCGGCGGGAAACCCTCGTGTCCCTCGCCTTCTGCCGGGGACCTTAGGGAACTTCCCGGGGTGCCTCTGAGAGGCGAGGGATCCTGTGGAGGTGGCGGGGCCCCTCGGGACTCCGCTGGGTCTGGCGCAACGGAAGAGGGCCTCACCTCGAGGGGAGGCAGGAACCTCAGGCTTCCTCTGCGTTTCGGACTCCGACCGCAGGGTCCCTGCAGAGTTGGGACAGGAGAGTCAGGCCTCGTCTTGTCTGAGGAAGGGAACCCCGCTGGCCTCTCGAGTTGCTCAGGGGGTCTCAGGCCCCTCGTCGAGCTGTGTGTGGAACCCGCGGGTCTTTGCGGACGATGCACGGGGGTGGCAGTGCCCCTTCGTGTTGTGCCTTCAGCCACAGGGTTGCCTTCGAAGAGGGGTCCGGGCCTCGGGTCCTTCTCAAGAGCGGACCGGGGAATCGGGGGCGTTCGGCCTGTGGCCCCACCCACGTGGCTCGTCTCGAATTTCCTCGTGAGACCGGCCTCATCCTGAGGTGCGCCGGGAAGGCCGGGAACCCCTTCCAGACCACGCAGGGGAATCGCCTCTCCTGTCGCGATCAGGAGGGGAGAAGGGGCTCAGAGGAAGCGGTGCCGGGACCCTCGGTGTTCCCCTCGGGGGAACCCGGCGTGTCGGGGGACTTTTGGGGGTCGCAGGAAGGCTGTCAGGGACCGTCTCGCCCTTCAGGGCGGAACAGGGGACTTCCCTTGAGACGCCGTCGCGGGCAAGGGCCTCATCTTGCCAAGCGGTGGGAACCACGTGGTTTTTCTCGAGTTGCGGCGGCATTCTCGAGTTACGACGGGGATCTCAGCCTTCCCCTTGGGTTGGCCCTGGGAAGCCCAATCTTCCCCCTCGGGTTGCGAGGGAAAGCTGGGGGTGGCGCTCGAGTCACTGCAGGGCCTAAGAGACCTCACCTAAGCGTGTGTCCGGGACCTAATTTTCCTCTCCAGGGAAGGCAGGGATCTCGGGGTTGCATTCCAGGCTCCCCCGGGGAGTCAGGCCTCGTCTCGAGGGGAAGCCAAGGACTCCGCTCTCCTCTCGAGTCGCGACGCGGGTCTCTTGGAGCCCCCTGAGCGGCCTCAAGGGAGTCCAGCCTCCTCTTCCGTTTGGAGAGAGGACCCGGGATTGCTCTCCAGGCCATGCAGGAAAAGAAGGCCCTCAGCTCGCGAGGACGGGGGCGTCTCAGGGGTTTCCTCGAGCTGCGGCGCCCGTGGGGGTTTTCTCCCGAGGCACGACGAGGATCTCAGGGAGCCTCTCGTGCGGCGCCAGGGAAGTCAGGTCTCCATGCGCGTGGCGAGGGGGAGCGCGTCCTGGCTCTCGAGTCACGGGAGGGGACTAGGGCCTCGAGACGCGTTGAAGAAGGACTCTCGAGGTCTTTGTCGGGGGGCGGCGGGAAACCCTCGTGTCCCTCGCCTTCTGCCGGGGACCTTAGGGAACTTCCCGGGGTGCCTCTGAGAGGCGAGGGATCCTGTGGAGGTGGCGGGGCCCCTCGGGACTCCGCTGGGTCTGGCGCAACGGAAGAGGGCCTCACCTCGAGGGGAGGCAGGAACCTCAGGCTTCCTCTGCGTTTCGGACTCCGACCGCAGGGTCCCTGCAGAGTTGGGACAGGAGAGTCAGGCCTCGTCTTGTCTGAGGAAGGGAACCCCGCTGGCCTCTCGAGTTGCTCAGGGGGTCTCAGGCCCCTCGTCGAGCTGTGTGTGGAACCCGCGGGTCTTTGCGGACGATGCACGGGGGTGGCAGTGCCCCTTCGTGTTGTGCCTTCAGCCACAGGGTTGCCTTCGAAGAGGGGTCCGGGCCTCGGGTCCTTCTCAAGAGCGGACCGGGGAATCGGGGGCGTTCGGCCTGTGGCCCCACCCACGTGGCTCGTCTCGAATTTCCTCGTGAGACCGGCCTCATCCTGAGGTGCGCCGGGAAGGCCGGGAACCCCTTCCAGACCACGCAGGGGAATCGCCTCTCCTGTCGCGATCAGGAGGGGAGAAGGGGCTCAGAGGAAGCGGTGCCGGGACCCTCGGTGTTCCCCTCGGGGGAACCCGGCGTGTCGGGGGACTTTTGGGGGTCGCAGGAAGGCTGTCAGGGACCGTCTCGCCCTTCAGGGCGGAACAGGGGACTTCCCTTGAGACGCCGTCGCGGGCAAGGGCCTCATCTTGCCAAGCGGTGGGAACCACGTGGTTTTTCTCGAGTTGCGGCGGCATTCTCGAGTTACGACGGGGATCTCAGCCTTCCCCTTGGGTTGGCCCTGGGAAGCCCAATCTTCCCCTCGGGTTGCGAGGGAAAGCTGGGGGTGGCGCTCGAGTCACTGCAGGGCCTAAGAGACCTCACCTAAGCGTGTGTCCGGGACCTAATTTTCCTCTCCAGGGAAGGCAGGGATCTCGGGGTTGCATTCCAGGCTCCCCCGGGGAGTCAGGCCTCGTCTCGAGGGGAAGCCAAGGACTCCGCTCTCCTCTCGAGTCGCGACGCGGGTCTCTTGGAGCCCCCTGAGCGGCCTCAAGGGAGTCCAGCCTCCTCTTCCGTTTGGAGAGAGGACCCGGGATTGCTCTCCAGGCCATGCAGGAAAAGAAGGCCCTCAGCTCGCGAGGACGGGGGCGTCTCAGGGGTTTCCTCGAGCTGCGGCGCCCGTGGGGGTTTTCTCCCGAGGCACGACGAGGATCTCAGGGAGCCTCTCGTGCGGCGCCAGGGAAGTCAGGTCTCCATGCGCGTGGCGAGGGGGAGCGCGTCCTGGCTCTCGAGTCACGGGAGGGGACTAGGGCCTCGAGACGCGTTGAAGAAGGACTCTCGAGGTCTTTGTCGGGGGGCGGCGGGAAACCCTCGTGTCCCTCGCCTTCTGCCGGGGACCTTAGGGAACTTCCCGGGGTGCCTCTGAGAGGCGAGGGATCCTGTGGAGGTGGCGGGGCCCCTCGGGACTCCGCTGGGTCTGGCGCAACGGAAGAGGGCCTCACCTCGAGGGGAGGCAGGAACCTCAGGCTTCCTCTGCGTTTCGGACTCCGACCGCAGGGTCCCTGCAGAGTTGGGACAGGAGAGTCAGGCCTCGTCTTGTCTGAGGAAGGGAACCCCGCTGGCCTCTCGAGTTGCTCAGGGGGTCTCAGGCCCCTCGTCGAGCTGTGTGTGGAACCCGCGGGTCTTTGCGGACGATGCACGGGGGTGGCAGTGCCCCTTCGTGTTGTGCCTTCAGCCACAGGGTTGCCTTCGAAGAGGGGTCCGGGCCTCGGGTCCTTCTCAAGAGCGGACCGGGGAATCGGGGGCGTTCGGCCTGTGGCCCCACCCACGTGGCTCGTCTCGAATTTCCTCGTGAGACCGGCCTCATCCTGAGGTGCGCCGGGAAGGCCGGGAACCCCTTCCAGACCACGCAGGGGAATCGCCTCTCCTGTCGCGATCAGGAGGGGAGAAGGGGCTCAGAGGAAGCGGTGCCGGGACCCTCGGTGTTCCCCTCGGGGGAACCCGGCGTGTCGGGGGACTTTTGGGGGTCGCAGGAAGGCTGTCAGGGACCGTCTCGCCCTTCAGGGCGGAACAGGGGACTTCCCTTGAGACGCCGTCGCGGGCAAGGGCCTCATCTTGCCAAGCGGTGGGAACCACGTGGTTTTTCTCGAGTTGCGGCGGCATTCTCGAGTTACGACGGGGATCTCAGCCTTCCCCTTGGGTTGGCCCTGGGAAGCCCAATCTTCCCCTCGGGTTGCGAGGGAAAGCTGGGGGTGGCGCTCGAGTCACTGCAGGGCCTAAGAGACCTCACCTAAGCGTGTGTCCGGGACCTAATTTTCCTCTCCAGGGAAGGCAGGGATCTCGGGGTTGCATTCCAGGCTCCCCCGGGGAGTCAGGCCTCGTCTCGAGGGGAAGCCAAGGACTCCGCTCTCCTCTCGAGTCGCGACGCGGGTCTCTTGGAGCCCCCTGAGCGGCCTCAAGGGAGTCCAGCCTCCTCTTCCGTTTGGAGAGAGGACCCGGGATTGCTCTCCAGGCCATGCAGGAAAAGAAGGCCCTCAGCTCGCGAGGACGGGGGCGTCTCAGGGGTTTCCTCGAGCTGCGGCGCCGTGGGGGTTTTCTCCCGAGGCACGACGAGGATCTCAGGGAGCCTCTCGTGCGGCGCCAGGGAAGTCAGGTCTCCATGCGCGTGGCGAGGGGGAGCGCGTCCTGGCTCTCGAGTCACGGGAGGGGACTAGGGCCTCGAGACGCGTTGAAGAAGGACTCTCGAGGTCTTTGTCGGGGGGCGGCGGGAAACCCTCGTGTCCCTCGCCTTCTGCCGGGGACCTTAGGGAACTTCCCGGGGTGCCTCTGAGAGGCGAGGGATCCTGTGGAGGTGGCGGGGCCCCTCGGGACTCCGCTGGGTCTGGCGCAACGGAAGAGGGCCTCACCTCGAGGGGAGGCAGGAACCTCAGGCTTCCTCTGCGTTTCGGACTCCGACCGCAGGGTCCCTGCAGAGTTGGGACAGGAGAGTCAGGCCTCGTCTTGTCTGAGGAAGGGAACCCCGCTGGCCTCTCGAGTTGCTCAGGGGGTCTCAGGCCCCTCGTCGAGCTGTGTGTGGAACCCGCGGGTCTTTGCGGACGATGCACGGGGGTGGCAGTGCCCCTTCGTGTTGTGCCTTCAGCCACAGGGTTGCCTTCGAAGAGGGGTCCGGGCCTCGGGTCCTTCTCAAGAGCGGACCGGGGAATCGGGGGCGTTCGGCCTGTGGCCCCACCCACGTGGCTCGTCTCGAATTTCCTCGTGAGACCGGCCTCATCCTGAGGTGCGCCGGGAAGGCCGGGAACCCCTTCCAGACCACGCAGGGGAATCGCCTCTCCTGTCGCGATCAGGAGGGGAGAAGGGGCTCAGAGGAAGCGGTGCCGGGACCCTCGGTGTTCCCCTCGGGGGAACCCGGCGTGTCGGGGGACTTTTGGGGGTCGCAGGAAGGCTGTCAGGGACCGTCTCGCCCTTCAGGGCGGAACAGGGGACTTCCCTTGAGACGCCGTCGCGGGCAAGGGCCTCATCTTGCCAAGCGGTGGGAACCACGTGGTTTTTCTCGAGTTGCGGCGGCATTCTCGAGTTACGACGGGGATCTCAGCCTTCCCCTTGGGTTGGCCCTGGGAAGCCCAATCTTCCCCTCGGGTTGCGAGGGAAAGCTGGGGGTGGCGCTCGAGTCACTGCAGGGCCTAAGAGACCTCACCTAAGCGTGTGTCCGGGACCTAATTTTCCTCTCCAGGGAAGGCAGGGATCTCGGGGTTGCATTCCAGGCTCCCCCGGGGAGTCAGGCCTCGTCTCGAGGGGAAGCCAAGGACTCCGCTCTCCTCTCGAGTCGCGACGCGGGTCTCTTGGAGCCCCCTGAGCGGCCTCAAGGGAGTCCAGCCTCCTCTTCCGTTTGGAGAGAGGACCCGGGATTGCTCTCCAGGCCATGCAGGAAAAGAAGGCCCTCAGCTCGCGAGGACGGGGGCGTCTCAGGGGTTTCCTCGAGCTGCGGCGCCCGTGGGGGTTTTCTCCCGAGGCACGACGAGGATCTCAGGGAGCCTCTCGTGCGGCGCCAGGGAAGTCAGGTCTCCATGCGCGTGGCGAGGGGGAGCGCGTCCTGGCTCTCGAGTCACGGGAGGGGACTAGGGCCTCGAGACGCGTTGAAGAAGGACTCTCGAGGTCTTTGTCGGGGGGCGGCGGGAAACCCTCGTGTCCCTCGCCTTCTGCCGGGGACCTTAGGGAACTTCCCGGGGTGCCTCTGAGAGGCGAGGGATCCTGTGGAGGTGGCGGGGCCCCTCGGGACTCCGCTGGGTCTGGCGCAACGGAAGAGGGCCTCACCTCGAGGGGAGGCAGGAACCTCAGGCTTCCTCTGCGTTTCGGACTCCGACCGCAGGGTCCCTGCAGAGTTGGGACAGGAGAGTCAGGCCTCGTCTTGTCTGAGGAAGGGAACCCCGCTGGCCTCTCGAGTTGCTCAGGGGGTCTCAGGCCCCTCGTCGAGCTGTGTGTGGAACCCGCGGGTCTTTGCGGACGATGCACGGGGGTGGCAGTGCCCCTTCGTGTTGTGCCTTCAGCCACAGGGTTGCCTTCGAAGAGGGGTCCGGGCCTCGGGTCCTTCTCAAGAGCGGACCGGGGAATCGGGGGCGTTCGGCCTGTGGCCCCACCCACGTGGCTCGTCTCGAATTTCCTCGTGAGACCGGCCTCATCCTGAGGTGCGCCGGGAAGGCCGGGAACCCCTTCCAGACCACGCAGGGGAATCGCCTCTCCTGTCGCGATCAGGAGGGGAGAAGGGGCTCAGAGGAAGCGGTGCCGGGACCCTCGGTGTTCCCCTCGGGGGAACCCGGCGTGTCGGGGGACTTTTGGGGGTCGCAGGAAGGCTGTCAGGGACCGTCTCGCCCTTCAGGGCGGAACAGGGGACTTCCCTTGAGACGCCGTCGCGGGCAAGGGCCTCATCTTGCCAAGCGGTGGGAACCACGTGGTTTTTCTCGAGTTGCGGCGGCATTCTCGAGTTACGACGGGGATCTCAGCCTTCCCCTTGGGTTGGCCCTGGGAAGCCCAATCTTCCCCTCGGGTTGCGAGGGAAAGCTGGGGGTGGCGCTCGAGTCACTGCAGGGCCTAAGAGACCTCACCTAAGCGTGTGTCCGGGACCTAATTTTCCTCTCCAGGGAAGGCAGGGATCTCGGGGTTGCATTCCAGGCTCCCCCGGGGAGTCAGGCCTCGTCTCGAGGGGAAGCCAAGGACTCCGCTCTCCTCTCGAGTCGCGACGCGGGTCTCTTGGAGCCCCCTGAGCGGCCTCAAGGGAGTCCAGCCTCCTCTTCCGTTTGGAGAGAGGACCCGGGATTGCTCTCCAGGCCATGCAGGAAAAGAAGGCCCTCAGCTCGCGAGGACGGGGGCGTCTCAGGGGTTTCCTCGAGCTGCGGCGCCGTGGGGGTTTTCTCCCGAGGCACGACGAGGATCTCAGGGAGCCTCTCGTGCGGCGCCAGGGAAGTCAGGTCTCCATGCGCGTGGCGAGGGGGAGCGCGTCCTGGCTCTCGAGTCACGGGAGGGGACTAGGGCCTCGAGACGCGTTGAAGAAGGACTCTCGAGGTCTTTGTCGGGGGGCGGCGGGAAACCCTCGTGTCCCTCGCCTTCTGCCGGGGACCTTAGGGAACTTCCCGGGGTGCCTCTGAGAGGCGAGGGATCCTGTGGAGGTGGCGGGGCCCCTCGGGACTCCGCTGGGTCTGGCGCAACGGAAGAGGGCCTCACCTCGAGGGGAGGCAGGAACCTCAGGCTTCCTCTGCGTTTCGGACTCCGACCGCAGGGTCCCTGCAGAGTTGGGACAGGAGAGTCAGGCCTCGTCTTGTCTGAGGAAGGGAACCCCGCTGGCCTCTCGAGTTGCTCAGGGGGTCTCAGGCCCCTCGTCGAGCTGTGTGTGGAACCCGCGGGTCTTTGCGGACGATGCACGGGGGTGGCAGTGCCCCTTCGTGTTGTGCCTTCAGCCACAGGGTTGCCTTCGAAGAGGGGTCTGGGCCTCGGGTCCTTCTCAAGAGTGGACCGGGGAATCGGGGGCGTTCGGCCTGTGGCCCCACCCACGTGGCTCGTCTCGAATTTCCTCGTGAGACCGGCCTCATCCTGAGGTGCGCCGGGAAGGCCGGGAACCCCTTCCAGACCACGCAGGGGAATCGCCTCTCCTGTCGCGATCAGGAGGGGAGAAGGGGCTCAGAGGAAGCGGTGCCGGGACCCTCGGTGTTCCCCTCGGGGGAACCCGGCGTGTCGGGGGACTTTTGGGGGTCGCAGGAAGGCTGTCAGGGACCGTCTCGCCCTTCAGGGCGGAACAGGGGACTTCCCTTGAGACGCCGTCGCGGGCAAGGGCCTCATCTTGCCAAGCGGTGGGAACCACGTGGTTTTTCTCGAGTTGCGGCGGCATTCTCGAGTTACGACGGGGATCTCAGCCTTCCCCTTGGGTTGGCCCTGGGAAGCCCAATCTTCCCCTCGGGTTGCGAGGGAAAGCTGGGGGTGGCGCTCGAGTCACTGCAGGGCCTAAGAAACCTCACCTAAGCGTGTGTCCGGGACCTAATTTTCCTCTCCAGGGAAGGCAGGGATCTCGGGGTTGCATTCCAGGCTCCCCCGGGGAGTCAGGCCTCGTCTCGAGGGGAAGCCAAGGACTCCGCTCTCCTCTCGAGTCGCGACGCGGGTCTCTTGGAGCCCCCTGAGCGGCCTCAAGGGAGTCCAGCCTCCTCTTCCGTTTGGAGAGAGGACCCGGGATTGCTCTCCAGGCCATGCAGGAAAAGAAGGCCCTCAGCTCGCGAGGACGGGGGCGTCTCAGGGGTTTCCTCGAGCTGCGGCGCCCGTGGGGGTTTTCTCCCGAGGCACGACGAGGATCTCAGGGAGCCTCTCGTGCGGCGCCAGGGAAGTCAGGTCTCCATGCGCGTGGCGAGGGGGAGCGCGTCCTGGCTCTCGAGTCACGGGAGGGGACTAGGGCCTCGAGACGCGTTGAAGAAGGACTCTCGAGGTCTTTGTCGGGGGGCGGCGGGAAACCCTCGTGTCCCTCGCCTTCTGCCGGGGACCTTAGGGAACTTCCCGGGGTGCCTCTGAGAGGCGAGGGATCCTGTGGATGTGGCGGGGGCCCCTCGGGACTCCGCTGGGTCTGGCGCAACGGAAGAGGGCCTCACCTCGAGGGGAGGCAGGAACCTCAGGCTTCCTCTGCGTTTCGGACTCCGACCGCAGGGTCCCTGCAGAGTTGGGACAGGAGAGTCAGGCCTCGTCTTGTCTGAGGAAGGGAACCCCGCTGGCCTCTCGAGTTGCTCAGGGGGTCTCAGGCCCCTCGTCGAGCTGTGTGTGGAACCCGCGGGTCTTTGCGGACGATGCACGGGGGTGGCAGTGCCCCTTCGTGTTGTGCCTTCAGCCACAGGGTTGCCTTCGAAGAGGGGTCCGGGCCTCGGGTCCTTCTCAAGAGCGGACCGGGGAATCGGGGGCGTTCGGCCTGTGGCCCCACCCACGTGGCTCGTCTCGAATTTCCTCGTGAGACCGGCCTCATCCTGAGGTGCGCCGGGAAGGCCGGGAACCCCTTCCAGACCACGCAGGGGAATCGCCTCTCCTGTCGCGATCAGGAGGGGAGAAGGGGCTCAGAGGAAGCGGTGCCGGGACCCTCGGTGTTCCCCTCGGGGGAACCCGGCGTGTCGGGGGACTTTTGGGGGTCGCAGGAAGGCTGTCAGGGACCGTCTCGCCCTTCAGGGCGGAACAGGGGACTTCCCTTGAGACGCCGTCGCGGGCAAGGGCCTCATCTTGCCAAGCGGTGGGAACCACGTGGTTTTTCTCGAGTTGCGGCGGCATTCTCGAGTTACGACGGGGATCTCAGCCTTCCCCTTGGGTTGGCCCTGGGAAGCCCAATCTTCCCCTCGGGTTGCGAGGGAAAGCTGGGGGTGGCGCTCGAGTCACTGCAGGGCCTAAGAGACCTCACCTAAGCGTGTGTCCGGGACCTAATTTTCCTCTCCAGGGAAGGCAGGGATCTCGGGGTTGCATTCCAGGCTCCCCCGGGGAGTCAGGCCTCGTCTCGAGGGGAAGCCAAGGACTCCGCTCTCCTCTCGAGTCGCGACGCGGGTCTCTTGGAGCCCCCTGAGCGGCCTCAAGGGAGTCCAGCCTCCTCTTCCGTTTGGAGAGAGGACCCGGGATTGCTCTCCAGGCCATGCAGGAAAAGAAGGCCCTCAGCTCGCGAGGACGGGGGCGTCTCAGGGGTTTCCTCGAGCTGCGGCGCCCGTGGGGGTTTTCTCCCGAGGCACGACGAGGATCTCAGGGAGCCTCTCGTGCGGCGCCAGGGAAGTCAGGTCTCCATGCGCGTGGCGAGGGGGAGCGCGTCCTGGCTCTCGAGTCACGGGAGGGGACTAGGGCCTCGAGACGCGTTGAAGAAGGACTCTCGAGGTCTTTGTCGGGGGGCGGCGGGAAACCCTCGTGTCCCTCGCCTTCTGCCGGGGACCTTAGGGAACTTCCCGGGGTGCCTCTGAGAGGCGAGGGATCCTGTGGAGGTGGCGGGGCCCCTCGGGACTCCGCTGGGTCTGGCGCAACGGAAGAGGGCCTCACCTCGAGGGGAGGCAGGAACCTCAGGCTTCCTCTGCGTTTCGGACTCCGACCGCAGGGTCCCTGCAGAGTTGGGACAGGAGAGTCAGGCCTCGTCTTGTCTGAGGAAGGGAACCCCGCTGGCCTCTCGAGTTGCTCAGGGGGTCTCAGGCCCCTCGTCGAGCTGTGTGTGGAACCCGCGGGTCTTTGCGGACGATGCACGGGGGTGGCAGTGCCCCTTCGTGTTGTGCCTTCAGCCACAGGGTTGCCTTCGAAGAGGGGTCCGGGCCTCGGGTCCTTCTCAAGAGCGGACCGGGGAATCGGGGGCGTTCGGCCTGTGGCCCCACCCACGTGGCTCGTCTCGAATTTCCTCGTGAGACCGGCCTCATCCTGAGGTGCGCCGGGAAGGCCGGGAACCCCTTCCAGACCACGCAGGGGAATCGCCTCTCCTGTCGCGATCAGGAGGGGAGAAGGGGCTCAGAGGAAGCGGTGCCGGGACCCTCGGTGTTCCCCTCGGGGGAACCCGGCGTGTCGGGGGACTTTTGGGGGTCGCAGGAAGGCTGTCAGGGACCGTCTCGCCCTTCAGGGCGGAACAGGGGACTTCCCTTGAGACGCCGTCGCGGGCAAGGGCCTCATCTTGCCAAGCGGTGGGAACCACGTGGTTTTTCTCGAGTTGCGGCGGCATTCTCGAGTTACGACGGGGATCTCAGCCTTCCCCTTGGGTTGGCCCTGGGAAGCCCAATCTTCCCCTCGGGTTGCGAGGGAAAGCTGGGGGTGGCGCTCGAGTCACTGCAGGGCCTAAGAGACCTCACCTAAGCGTGTGTCCGGGACCTAATTTTCCTCTCCAGGGAAGGCAGGGATCTCGGGGTTGCATTCCAGGCTCCCCCGGGGAGTCAGGCCTCGTCTCGAGGGGAAGCCAAGGACTCCGCTCTCCTCTCGAGTCGCGACGCGGGTCTCTTGGAGCCCCCTGAGCGGCCTCAAGGGAGTCCAGCCTCCTCTTCCGTTTGGAGAGAGGACCCGGGATTGCTCTCCAGGCCATGCAGGAAAAGAAGGCCCTCAGCTCGCGAGGACGGGGGCGTCTCAGGGGTTTCCTCGAGCTGCGGCGCCCGTGGGGGTTTTCTCCCGAGGCACGACGAGGATCTCAGGGAGCCTCTCGTGCGGCGCCAGGGAAGTCAGGTCTCCATGCGCGTGGCGAGGGGGAGCGCGTCCTGGCTCTCGAGTCACGGGAGGGGACTAGGGCCTCGAGACGCGTTGAAGAAGGACTCTCGAGGTCTTTGTCGGGGGGCGGCGGGAAACCCTCGTGTCCCTCGCCTTCTGCCGGGGACCTTAGGGAACTTCCCGGGGTGCCTCTGAGAGGCGAGGGATCCTGTGGAGGTGGCGGGGGCCCCTCGGGACTCCGCTGGGTCTGGCGCAACGGAAGAGGGCCTCACCTCGAGGGGAGGCAGGAACCTCAGGCTTCCTCTGCGTTTCGGACTCCGACCGCAGGGTCCCTGCAGAGTTGGGACAGGAGAGTCAGGCCTCGTCTTGTCTGAGGAAGGGAACCCCGCTGGCCTCTCGAGTTGCTCAGGGGGTCTCAGGCCCCTCGTCGAGCTGTGTGTGGAACCCGCGGGTCTTTGCGGACGATGCACGGGGGTGGCAGTGCCCCTTCGTGTTGTGCCTTCAGCCACAGGGTTGCCTTCGAAGAGGGGTCCGGGCCTCGGGTCCTTCTCAAGAGCGGACCGGGGAATCGGGGGCGTTCGGCCTGTGGCCCCACCCACGTGGCTCGTCTCGAATTTCCTCGTGAGACCGGCCTCATCCTGAGGTGCGCCGGGAAGGCCGGGAACCCCTTCCAGACCACGCAGGGGAATCGCCTCTCCTGTCGCGATCAGGAGGGGAGAAGGGGCTCAGAGGAAGCGGTGCCGGGACCCTCGGTGTTCCCCTCGGGGGAACCCGGCGTGTCGGGGGACTTTTGGGGGTCGCAGGAAGGCTGTCAGGGACCGTCTCGCCCTTCAGGGCGGAACAGGGGACTTCCCTTGAGACGCCGTCGCGGGCAAGGGCCTCATCTTGCCAAGCGGTGGGAACCACGTGGTTTTTCTCGAGTTGCGGCGGCATTCTCGAGTTACGACGGGGATCTCAGCCTTCCCCTTGGGTTGGCCCTGGGAAGCCCAATCTTCCCCTCGGGTTGCGAGGGAAAGCTGGGGGTGGCGCTCGAGTCACTGCAGGGCCTAAGAGACCTCACCTAAGCGTGTGTCCGGGACCTAATTTTCCTCTCCAGGGAAGGCAGGGATCTCGGGGTTGCATTCCAGGCTCCCCCGGGGAGTCAGGCCTCGTCTCGAGGGGAAGCCAAGGACTCCGCTCTCCTCTCGAGTCGCGACGCGGGTCTCTTGGAGCCCCCTGAGCGGCCTCAAGGGAGTCCAGCCTCCTCTTCCGTTTGGAGAGAGGACCCGGGATTGCTCTCCAGGCCATGCAGGAAAAGAAGGCCCTCAGCTCGCGAGGACGGGGGCGTCTCAGGGGTTTCCTCGAGCTGCGGCGCCCGTGGGGGTTTTCTCCCGAGGCACGACGAGGATCTCAGGGAGCCTCTCGTGCGGCGCCAGGGAAGTCAGGTCTCCATGCGCGTGGCGAGGGGGAGCGCGTCCTGGCTCTCGAGTCACGGGAGGGGACTAGGGCCTCGAGACGCGTTGAAGAAGGACTCTCGAGGTCTTTGTCGGGGGGCGGCGGGAAACCCTCGTGTCCCTCGCCTTCTGCCGGGGACCTTAGGGAACTTCCCGGGGTGCCTCTGAGAGGCGAGGGATCCTGTGGAGGTGGCGGGGCCCCTCGGGACTCCGCTGGGTCTGGCGCAACGGAAGAGGGCCTCACCTCGAGGGGAGGCAGGAACCTCAGGCTTCCTCTGCGTTTCGGACTCCGACCGCAGGGTCCCTGCAGAGTTGGGACAGGAGAGTCAGGCCTCGTCTTGTCTGAGGAAGGGAACCCCGCTGGCCTCTCGAGTTGCTCAGGGGGTCTCAGGCCCCTCGTCGAGCTGTGTGTGGAACCCGCGGGTCTTTGCGGACGATGCACGGGGGTGGCAGTGCCCCTTCGTGTTGTGCCTTCACCCACAGGGTTGCCTTCGAAGAGGGGTCCGGGCCTCGGGTCCTTCTCAAGAGCGGACCGGGGAATCGGGGGCGTTCGGCCTGTGGCCCCACCCACGTGGCTCGTCTCGAATTTCCTCGTGAGACCGGCCTCATCCTGAGGTGCGCCGGGAAGGCCGGGAACCCCTTCCAGACCACGCAGGGGAATCGCCTCTCCTGTCGCGATCAGGAGGGGAGAAGGGGCTCAGAGGAAGCGGTGCCGGGACCCTCGGTGTTCCCCTCGGGGGAACCCGGCGTGTCGGGGGACTTTTGGGGGTCGCAGGAAGGCTGTCAGGGACCGTCTCGCCCTTCAGGGCGGAACAGGGGACTTCCCTTGAGACGCCGTCGCGGGCAAGGGCCTCATCTTGCCAAGCGGTGGGAACCACGTGGTTTTTCTCGAGTTGCGGCGGCATTCTCGAGTTACGACGGGGATCTCAGCCTTCCCCTTGGGTTGGCCCTGGGAAGCCCAATCTTCCCCTCGGGTTGCGAGGGAAAGCTGGGGGTGGCGCTCGAGTCACTGCAGGGCCTAAGAGACCTCACCTAAGCGTGTGTCCGGGACCTAATTTTCCTCTCCAGGGAAGGCAGGGATCTCGGGGTTGCATTCCAGGCTCCCCCGGGGAGTCAGGCCTCGTCTCGAGGGGAAGCCAAGGACTCCGCTCTCCTCTCGAGTCGCGACGCGGGTCTCTTGGAGCCCCCTGAGCGGCCTCAAGGGAGTCCAGCCTCCTCTTCCGTTTGGAGAGAGGACCCGGGATTGCTCTCCAGGCCATGCAGGAAAAGAAGGCCCTCAGCTCGCGAGGACGGGGGCGTCTCAGGGGTTTCCTCGAGCTGCGGCGCCCGTGGGGGTTTTCTCCCGAGGCACGACGAGGATCTCAGGGAGCCTCTCGTGCGGCGCCAGGGAAGTCAGGTCTCCATGCGCGTGGCGAGGGGGAGCGCGTCCTGGCTCTCGAGTCACGGGAGGGGACTAGGGCCTCGAGACGCGTTGAAGAAGGACTCTCGAGGTCTTTGTCGGGGGGCGGCGGGAAACCCTCGTGTCCCTCGCCTTCTGCCGGGGACCTTAGGGAACTTCCCGGGGTGCCTCTGAGAGGCGAGGGATCCTGTGGAGGTGGCGGGGCCCCTCGGGACTCCGCTGGGTCTGGCGCAACGGAAGAGGGCCTCACCTCGAGGGGAGGCAGGCACCTCAGGCTTCCTCTGCGTTTCGGACTCCGACCGCAGGGTCCCTGCAGAGTTGGGACAGGAGAGTCAGGCCTCGTCTTGTCTGAGGAAGGGAACCCCGCTGGCCTCTCGAGTTGCTCAGGGGGTCTCAGGCCCCTCGTCGAGCTGTGTGTGGAACCCGCGGGTCTTTGCGGACGATGCACGGGGGTGGCAGTGCCCCTTCGTGTTGTGCCTTCAGCCACAGGGTTGCCTTCGAAGAGGGGTCCGGGCCTCGGGTCCTTCTCAAGAGCGGACCGGGGAATCGGGGGCGTTCGGCCTGTGGCCCCACCCACGTGGCTCGTCTCGAATTTCCTCGTGAGACCGGCCTCATCCTGAGGTGCGCCGGGAAGGCCGGGAACCCCTTCCAGACCACGCAGGGGAATCGCCTCTCCTGTCGCGATCAGGAGGGGAGAAGGGGCTCAGAGGAAGCGGTGCCGGGACCCTCGGTGTTCCCCTCGGGGGAACCCGGCGTGTCGGGGGACTTTTGGGGGTCGCAGGAAGGCTGTCAGGGACCGTCTCGCCCTTCAGGGCGGAACAGGGGACTTCCCTTGAGACGCCGTCGCGGGCAAGGGCCTCATCTTGCCAAGCGGTGGGAACCACGTGGTTTTTCTCGAGTTGCGGCGGCATTCTCGAGTTACGACGGGGATCTCAGCCTTCCCCTTGGGCTGGCCCTGGGAAGCCCAATCTTCCCCTCGGGTTGCGAGGGAAAGCTGGGGGTGGCGCTCGAGTCACTGCAGGGCCTAAGAGACCTCACCTAAGCGTGTGTCCGGGACCTAATTTTCCTCTCCAGGGAAGGCAGGGATCTCGGGGTTGCATTCCAGGCTCCCCCGGGGAGTCAGGCCTCGTCTCGAGGGGAAGCCAAGGACTCCGCTCTCCTCTCGAGTCGCGACGCGGGTCTCTTGGAGCCCCCTGAGCGGCCTCAAGGGAGTCCAGCCTCCTCTTCCGTTTGGAGAGAGGACCCGGGATTGCTCTCCAGGCCATGCAGGAAAAGAAGGCCCTCAGCTCGCGAGGACGGGGGCGTCTCAGGGGTTTCCTCGAGCTGCGGCGCCCGTGGGGGTTTTCTCCCGAGGCACGACGAGGATCTCAGGGAGCCTCTCGTGCGGCGCCAGGGAAGTCAGGTCTCCATGCGCGTGGCGAGGGGGAGCGCGTCCTGGCTCTCGAGTCACGGGAGGGGACTAGGGCCTCGAGACGCGTTGAAGAAGGACTCTCGAGGTCTTTGTCGGGGGGCGGCGGGAAACCCTCGTGTCCCTCGCCTTCTGCCGGGGACCTTAGGGAACTTCCCGGGGTGCCTCTGAGAGGCGAGGGATCCTGTGGAGGTGGCGGGGCCCCTCGGGACTCCGCTGGGTCTGGCGCAACGGAAGAGGGCCTCACCTCGAGGGGAGGCAGGAACCTCAGGCTTCCTCTGCGTTTCGGACTCCGACCGCAGGGTCCCTGCAGAGTTGGGACAGGAGAGTCAGGCCTCGTCTTGTCTGAGGAAGGGAACCCCGCTGGCCTCTCGAGTTGCTCAGGGGGTCTCAGGCCCCTCGTCGAGCTGTGTGTGGAACCCGCGGGTCTTTGCGGACGATGCACGGGGGTGGCAGTGCCCCTTCGTGTTGTGCCTTCACCCACAGGGTTGCCTTCGAAGAGGGGTCCGGGCCTCGGGTCCTTCTCAAGAGCGGACCGGGGAATCGGGGGCGTTCGGCCTGTGGCCCCACCCACGTGGCTCGTCTCGAATTTCCTCGTGAGACCGGCCTCATCCTGAGGTGCGCCGGGAAGGCCGGGAACCCCTTCCAGACCACGCAGGGGAATCGCCTCTCCTGTCGCGATCAGGAGGGGAGAAGGGGCTCAGAGGAAGCGGTGCCGGGACCCTCGGTGTTCCCCTCGGGGGAACCCGGCGTGTCGGGGGACTTTTGGGGGTCGCAGGAAGGCTGTCAGGGACCGTCTCGCCCTTCAGGGCGGAACAGGGGACTTCCCTTGAGACGCCGTCGCGGGCAAGGGCCTCATCTTGCCAAGCGGTGGGAACCACGTGGTTTTTCTCGAGTTGCGGCGGCATTCTCGAGTTACGACGGGGATCTCAGCCTTCCCCTTGGGCTGGCCCTGGGAAGCCCAATCTTCCCCTCGGGTTGCGAGGGAAAGCTGGGGGTGGCGCTCGAGTCACTGCAGGGCCTAAGAGACCTCACCTAAGCGTGTGTCCGGGACCTAATTTTCCTCTCCAGGGAAGGCAGGGATCTCGGGGTTGCATTCCAGGCTCCCCCGGGGAGTCAGGCCTCGTCTCGAGGGGAAGCCAAGGACTCCGCTCTCCTCTCGAGTCGCGACGCGGGTCTCTTGGAGCCCCCTGAGCGGCCTCAAGGGAGTCCAGCCTCCTCTTCCGTTTGGAGAGAGGACCCGGGATTGCTCTCCAGGCCATGCAGGAAAAGAAGGCCCTCAGCTCGCGAGGACGGGGGCGTCTCAGGGGTTTCCTCGAGCTGCGGCGCCCGTGGGGGTTTTCTCCCGAGGCACGACGAGGATCTCAGGGAGCCTCTCGTGCGGCGCCAGGGAAGTCAGGTCTCCATGCGCGTGGCGAGGGGGAGCGCGTCCTGGCTCTCGAGTCACGGGAGGGGACTAGGGCCTCGAGACGCGTTGAAGAAGGACTCTCGAGGTCTTTGTCGGGGGGCGGCGGGAAACCCTCGTGTCCCTCGCCTTCTGCCGGGGACCTTAGGGAACTTCCCGGGGTGCCTCTGAGAGGCGAGGGATCCTGTGGAGGTGGCGGGGCCCCTCGGGACTCCGCTGGGTCTGGCGCAACGGAAGAGGGCCTCACCTCGAGGGGAGGCAGGAACCTCAGGCTTCCTCTGCGTTTCGGACTCCGACCGCAGGGTCCCTGCAGAGTTGGGACAGGAGAGTCAGGCCTCGTCTTGTCTGAGGAAGGGAACCCCGCTGGCCTCTCGAGTTGCTCAGGGGGTCTCAGGCCCCTCGTCGAGCTGTGTGTGGAACCCGCGGGTCTTTGCGGACGATGCACGGGGGTGGCAGTGCCCCTTCGTGTTGTGCCTTCAGCCACAGGGTTGCCTTCGAAGAGGGGTCCGGGCCTCGGGTCCTTCTCAAGAGCGGACCGGGGAATCGGGGGCGTTCGGCCTGTGGCCCCACCCACGTGGCTCGTCTCGAATTTCCTCGTGAGACCGGCCTCATCCTGAGGTGCGCCGGGAAGGCCGGGAACCCCTTCCAGACCACGCAGGGGAATCGCCTCTCCTGTCGCGATCAGGAGGGGAGAAGGGGCTCAGAGGAAGCGGTGCCGGGACCCTCGGTGTTCCCCTCGGGGGAACCCGGCGTGTCGGGGGACTTTTGGGGGTCGCAGGAAGGCTGTCAGGGACCGTCTCGCCCTTCAGGGCGGAACAGGGGACTTCCCTTGAGACGCCGTCGCGGGCAAGGGCCTCATCTTGCCAAGCGGTGGGAACCACGTGGTTTTTCTCGAGTTGCGGCGGCATTCTCGAGTTACGACGGGGATCTCAGCCTTCCCCTTGGGTTGGCCCTGGGAAGCCCAATCTTCCCCTCGGGTTGCGAGGGAAAGCTGGGGGTGGCGCTCGAGTCACTGCAGGGCCTAAGAGACCTCACCTAAGCGTGTGTCCGGGACCTAATTTTCCTCTCCAGGGAAGGCAGGGATCTCGGGGTTGCATTCCAGGCTCCCCCGGGGAGTCAGGCCTCGTCTCGAGGGGAAGCCAAGGACTCCGCTCTCCTCTCGAGTCGCGACGCGGGTCTCTTGGAGCCCCCTGAGCGGCCTCAAGGGAGTCCAGCCTCCTCTTCCGTTTGGAGAGAGGACCCGGGATTGCTCTCCAGGCCATGCAGGAAAAGAAGGCCCTCAGCTCGCGAGGACGGGGGCGTCTCAGGGGTTTCCTCGAGCTGCGGCGCCCGTGGGGGTTTTCTCCCGAGGCACGACGAGGATCTCAGGGAGCCTCTCGTGCGGCGCCAGGGAAGTCAGGTCTCCATGCGCGTGGCGAGGGGGAGCGCGTCCTGGCTCTCGAGTCACGGGAGGGGACTAGGGCCTCGAGACGCGTTGAAGAAGGACTCTCGAGGTCTTTGTCGGGGGGCGGCGGGAAACCCTCGTGTCCCTCGCCTTCTGCCGGGGACCTTAGGGAACTTCCCGGGGTGCCTCTGAGAGGCGAGGGATCCTGTGGAGGTGGCGGGGCCCCTCGGGACTCCGCTGGGTCTGGCGCAACGGAAGAGGGCCTCACCTCGAGGGGAGGCAGGCACCTCAGGCTTCCTCTGCGTTTCGGACTCCGACCGCAGGGTCCCTGCAGAGTTGGGACAGGAGAGTCAGGCCTCGTCTTGTCTGAGGAAGGGAACCCCGCTGGCCTCTCGAGTTGCTCAGGGGGTCTCAGGCCCCTCGTCGAGCTGTGTGTGGAACCCGCGGGTCTTTGCGGACGATGCACGGGGGTGGCAGTGCCCCTTCGTGTTGTGCCTTCAGCCACAGGGTTGCCTTCGAAGAGGGGTCCGGGCCTCGGGTCCTTCTCAAGAGCGGACCGGGGAATCGGGGGCGTTCGGCCTGTGGCCCCACCCACGTGGCTCGTCTCGAATTTCCTCGTGAGACCGGCCTCATCCTGAGGTGCGCCGGGAAGGCCGGGAACCCCTTCCAGACCACGCAGGGGAATCGCCTCTCCTGTCGCGATCAGGAGGGGAGAAGGGGCTCAGAGGAAGCGGTGCCGGGACCCTCGGTGTTCCCCTCGGGGGAACCCGGCGTGTCGGGGGACTTTTGGGGGTCGCAGGAAGGCTGTCAGGGACCGTCTCGCCCTTCAGGGCGGAACAGGGGACTTCCCTTGAGACGCCGTCGCGGGCAAGGGCCTCATCTTGCCAAGCGGTGGGAACCACGTGGTTTTTCTCGAGTTGCGGCGGCATTCTCGAGTTACGACGGGGATCTCAGCCTTCCCCTTGGGCTGGCCCTGGGAAGCCCAATCTTCCCCTCGGGTTGCGAGGGAAAGCTGGGGGTGGCGCTCGAGTCACTGCAGGGCCTAAGAGACCTCACCTAAGCGTGTGTCCGGGACCTAATTTTCCTCTCCAGGGAAGGCAGGGATCTCGGGGTTGCATTCCAGGCTCCCCCGGGGAGTCAGGCCTCGTCTCGAGGGGAAGCCAAGGACTCCGCTCTCCTCTCGAGTCGCGACGCGGGTCTCTTGGAGCCCCCTGAGCGGCCTCAAGGGAGTCCAGCCTCCTCTTCCGTTTGGAGAGAGGACCCGGGATTGCTCTCCAGGCCATGCAGGAAAAGAAGGCCCTCAGCTCGCGAGGACGGGGGCGTCTCAGGGGTTTCCTCGAGCTGCGGCGCCCGTGGGGGTTTTCTCCCGAGGCACGACGAGGATCTCAGGGAGCCTCTCGTGCGGCGCCAGGGAAGTCAGGTCTCCATGCGCGTGGCGAGGGGGAGCGCGTCCTGGCTCTCGAGTCACGGGAGGGGACTAGGGCCTCGAGACGCGTTGAAGAAGGACTCTCGAGGTCTTTGTCGGGGGGCGGCGGGAAACCCTCGTGTCCCTCGCCTTCTGCCGGGGACCTTAGGGAACTTCCCGGGGTGCCTCTGAGAGGCGAGGGATCCTGTGGAGGTGGCGGGGCCCCTCGGGACTCCGCTGGGTCTGGCGCAACGGAAGAGGGCCTCACCTCGAGGGGAGGCAGGAACCTCAGGCTTCCTCTGCGTTTCGGACTCCGACCGCAGGGTCCCTGCAGAGTTGGGACAGGAGAGTCAGGCCTCGTCTTGTCTGAGGAAGGGAACCCCGCTGGCCTCTCGAGTTGCTCAGGGGGTCTCAGGCCCCTCGTCGAGCTGTGTGTGGAACCCGCGGGTCTTTGCGGACGATGCACGGGGGTGGCAGTGCCCCTTCGTGTTGTGCCTTCACCCACAGGGTTGCCTTCGAAGAGGGGTCCGGGCCTCGGGTCCTTCTCAAGAGCGGACCGGGGAATCGGGGGCGTTCGGCCTGTGGCCCCACCCACGTGGCTCGTCTCGAATTTCCTCGTGAGACCGGCCTCATCCTGAGGTGCGCCGGGAAGGCCGGGAACCCCTTCCAGACCACGCAGGGGAATCGCCTCTCCTGTCGCGATCAGGAGGGGAGAAGGGGCTCAGAGGAAGCGGTGCCGGGACCCTCGGTGTTCCCCTCGGGGGAACCCGGCGTGTCGGGGGACTTTTGGGGGTCGCAGGAAGGCTGTCAGGGACCGTCTCGCCCTTCAGGGCGGAACAGGGGACTTCCCTTGAGACGCCGTCGCGGGCAAGGGCCTCATCTTGCCAAGCGGTGGGAACCACGTGGTTTTTCTCGAGTTGCGGCGGCATTCTCGAGTTACGACGGGGATCTCAGCCTTCCCCTTGGGCTGGCCCTGGGAAGCCCAATCTTCCCCTCGGGTTGCGAGGGAAAGCTGGGGGTGGCGCTCGAGTCACTGCAGGGCCTAAGAGACCTCACCTAAGCGTGTGTCCGGGACCTAATTTTCCTCTCCAGGGAAGGCAGGGATCTCGGGGTTGCATTCCAGGCTCCCCCGGGGAGTCAGGCCTCGTCTCGAGGGGAAGCCAAGGACTCCGCTCTCCTCTCGAGTCGCGACGCGGGTCTCTTGGAGCCCCCTGAGCGGCCTCAAGGGAGTCCAGCCTCCTCTTCCGTTTGGAGAGAGGACCCGGGATTGCTCTCCAGGCCATGCAGGAAAAGAAGGCCCTCAGCTCGCGAGGACGGGGGCGTCTCAGGGGTTTCCTCGAGCTGCGGCGCCCGTGGGGGTTTTCTCCCGAGGCACGACGAGGATCTCAGGGAGCCTCTCGTGCGGCGCCAGGGAAGTCAGGTCTCCATGCGCGTGGCGAGGGGGAGCGCGTCCTGGCTCTCGAGTCACGGGAGGGGACTAGGGCCTCGAGACGCGTTGAAGAAGGACTCTCGAGGTCTTTGTCGGGGGGCGGCGGGAAACCCTCGTGTCCCTCGCCTTCTGCCGGGGACCTTAGGGAACTTCCCGGGGTGCCTCTGAGAGGCGAGGGATCCTGTGGAGGTGGCGGGGCCCCTCGGGACTCCGCTGGGTCTGGCGCAACGGAAGAGGGCCTCACCTCGAGGGGAGGCAGGAACCTCAGGCTTCCTCTGCGTTTCGGACTCCGACCGCAGGGTCCCTGCAGAGTTGGGACAGGAGAGTCAGGCCTCGTCTTGTCTGAGGAAGGGAACCCCGCTGGCCTCTCGAGTTGCTCAGGGGGTCTCAGGCCCCTCGTCGAGCTGTGTGTGGAACCCGCGGGTCTTTGCGGACGATGCACGGGGGTGGCAGTGCCCCTTCGTGTTGTGCCTTCAGCCACAGGGTTGCCTTCGAAGAGGGGTCCGGGCCTCGGGTCCTTCTCAAGAGCGGACCGGGGAATCGGGGGCGTTCGGCCTGTGGCCCCACCCACGTGGCTCGTCTCGAATTTCCTCGTGAGACCGGCCTCATCCTGAGGTGCGCCGGGAAGGCCGGGAACCCCTTCCAGACCACGCAGGGGAATCGCCTCTCCTGTCGCGATCAGGAGGGGAGAAGGGGCTCAGAGGAAGCGGTGCCGGGACCCTCGGTGTTCCCCTCGGGGGAACCCGGCGTGTCGGGGGACTTTTGGGGGTCGCAGGAAGGCTGTCAGGGACCGTCTCGCCCTTCAGGGCGGAACAGGGGACTTCCCTTGAGACGCCGTCGCGGGCAAGGGCCTCATCTTGCCAAGCGGTGGGAACCACGTGGTTTTTCTCGAGTTGCGGCGGCATTCTCGAGTTACGACGGGGATCTCAGCCTTCCCCTTGGGTTGGCCCTGGGAAGCCCAATCTTCCCCTCGGGTTGCGAGGGAAAGCTGGGGGTGGCGCTCGAGTCACTGCAGGGCCTAAGAGACCTCACCTAAGCGTGTGTCCGGGACCTAATTTTCCTCTCCAGGGAAGGCAGGGATCTCGGGGTTGCATTCCAGGCTCCCCCGGGGAGTCAGGCCTCGTCTCGAGGGGAAGCCAAGGACTCCGCTCTCCTCTCGAGTCGCGACGCGGGTCTCTTGGAGCCCCCTGAGCGGCCTCAAGGGAGTCCAGCCTCCTCTTCCGTTTGGAGAGAGGACCCGGGATTGCTCTCCAGGCCATGCAGGAAAAGAAGGCCCTCAGCTCGCGAGGACGGGGGCGTCTCAGGGGTTTCCTCGAGCTGCGGCGCCCGTGGGGGTTTTCTCCCGAGGCACGACGAGGATCTCAGGGAGCCTCTCGTGCGGCGCCAGGGAAGTCAGGTCTCCATGCGCGTGGCGAGGGGGAGCGCGTCCTGGCTCTCGAGTCACGGGAGGGGACTAGGGCCTCGAGACGCGTTGAAGAAGGACTCTCGAGGTCTTTGTCGGGGGGCGGCGGGAAACCCTCGTGTCCCTCGCCTTCTGCCGGGGACCTTAGGGAACTTCCCGGGGTGCCTCTGAGAGGCGAGGGATCCTGTGGAGGTGGCGGGGCCCCTCGGGACTCCGCTGGGTCTGGCGCAACGGAAGAGGGCCTCACCTCGAGGGGAGGCAGGAACCTCAGGCTTCCTCTGCGTTTCGGACTCCGACCGCAGGGTCCCTGCAGAGTTGGGACAGGAGAGTCAGGCCTCGTCTTGTCTGAGGAAGGGAACCCCGCTGGCCTCTCGAGTTGCTCAGGGGGTCTCAGGCCCCTCGTCGAGCTGTGTGTGGAACCCGCGGGTCTTTGCGGACGATGCACGGGGGTGGCAGTGCCCCTTCGTGTTGTGCCTTCAGCCACAGGGTTGCCTTCGAAGAGGGGTCCGGGCCTCGGGTCCTTCTCAAGAGCGGACCGGGGAATCGGGGGCGTTCGGCCTGTGGCCCCACCCACGTGGCTCGTCTCGAATTTCCTCGTGAGACCGGCCTCATCCTGAGGTGCGCCGGGAAGGCCGGGAACCCCTTCCAGACCACGCAGGGGAATCGCCTCTCCTGTCGCGATCAGGAGGGGAGAAGGGGCTCAGAGGAAGCGGTGCCGGGACCCTCGGTGTTCCCCTCGGGGGAACCCGGCGTGTCGGGGGACTTTTGGGGGTCGCAGGAAGGCTGTCAGGGACCGTCTCGCCCTTCAGGGCGGAACAGGGGACTTCCCTTGAGACGCCGTCGCGGGCAAGGGCCTCATCTTGCCAAGCGGTGGGAACCACGTGGTTTTTCTCGAGTTGCGGCGGCATTCTCGAGTTACGACGGGGATCTCAGCCTTCCCCTTGGGTTGGCCCTGGGAAGCCCAATCTTCCCCTCGGGTTGCGAGGGAACGCTGGGGGTGGCGCTCGAGTCACTGCAGGGCCTAAGAGACCTCACCTAAGCGTGTGTCCGGGACCTAATTTTCCTCTCCAGGGAAGGCAGGGATCTCGGGGTTGCATTCCAGGCTCCCCCGGGGAGCCAGGCCTCGTCTCGAGGGGAAGCCAAGGACTCCGCTCTCCTCTCGAGTCGCGACGCGGGTCTCTTGGAGCCCCCTGAGCGGCCTCAAGGGAGTCCAGCCTCCTCTTCCGTTTGGAGAGAGGACCCGGGATTGCTCTCCAGGCCATGCAGGAAAAGAAGGCCCTCAGCTCGCGAGGACGGGGGCGTCTCAGGGGTTTCCTCGAGCTGCGGCGCCCGTGGGGGTTTTCTCCCGAGGCACGACGAGGATCTCAGGGAGCCTCTCGTGCGGCGCCAGGGAAGTCAGGTCTCCATGCGCGTGGCGAGGGGGAGCGCGTCCTGGCTCTCGAGTCACGGGAGGGGACTAGGGCCTCGAGACGCGTTGAAGAAGGACTCTCGAGGTCTTTGTCGGGGGGCGGCGGGAAACCCTCGTGTCCCTCGCCTTCTGCCGGGGACCTTAGGGAACTTCCCGGGGTGCCTCTGAGAGGCGAGGGATCCTGTGGAGGTGGCGGGGCCCCTCGGGACTCCGCTGGGTCTGGCGCAACGGAAGAGGGCCTCACCTCGAGGGGAGGCAGGAACCTCAGGCTTCCTCTGCGTTTCGGACTCCGACCGCAGGGTCCCTGCAGAGTTGGGACAGGAGAGTCAGGCCTCGTCTTGTCTGAGGAAGGGAACCCCGCTGGCCTCTCGAGTTGCTCAGGGGGTCTCAGGCCCCTCGTCGAGCTGTGTGTGGAACCCGCGGGTCTTTGCGGACGATGCACGGGGGTGGCAGTGCCCCTTCGTGTTGTGCCTTCAGCCACAGGGTTGCCTTCGAAGAGGGGTCCGGGCCTCGGGTCCTTCTCAAGAGCGGACCGGGGAATCGGGGGCGTTCGGCCTGTGGCCCCACCCACGTGGCTCGTCTCGAATTTCCTCGTGAGACCGGCCTCATCCTGAGGTGCGCCGGGAAGGCCGGGAACCCCTTCCAGACCACGCAGGGGAATCGCCTCTCCTGTCGCGATCAGGAGGGGAGAAGGGGCTCAGAGGAAGCGGTGCCGGGACCCTCGGTGTTCCCCTCGGGGGAACCCGGCGTGTCGGGGGACTTTTGGGGGTCGCAGGAAGGCTGTCAGGGACCGTCTCGCCCTTCAGGGCGGAACAGGGGACTTCCCTTGAGACGCCGTCGCGGGCAAGGGCCTCATCTTGCCAAGCGGTGGGAACCACGTGGTTTTTCTCGAGTTGCGGCGGCATTCTCGAGTTACGACGGGGATCTCAGCCTTCCCCTTGGGTTGGCCCTGGGAAGCCCAATCTTCCCCTCGGGTTGCGAGGGAAAGCTGGGGGTGGCGCTCGAGTCACTGCAGGGCCTAAGAGACCTCACCTAAGCGTGTGTCCGGGACCTAATTTTCCTCTCCAGGGAAGGCAGGGATCTCGGGGTTGCATTCCAGGCTCCCCCGGGGAGCCAGGCCTCGTCTCGAGGGGAAGCCAAGGACTCCGCTCTCCTCTCGAGTCGCGACGCGGGTCTCTTGGAGCCCCCTGAGCGGCCTCAAGGGAGTCCAGCCTCCTCTTCCGTTTGGAGAGAGGACCCGGGATTGCTCTCCAGGCCATGCAGGAAAAGAAGGCCCTCAGCTCGCGAGGACGGGGGCGTCTCAGGGGTTTCCTCGAGCTGCGGCGCCCGTGGGGGTTTTCTCCCGAGGCACGACGAGGATCTCAGGGAGCCTCTCGTGCGGCGCCAGGGAAGTCAGGTCTCCATGCGCGTGGCGAGGGGGAGCGCGTCCTGGCTCTCGAGTCACGGGAGGGGACTAGGGCCTCGAGACGCGTTGAAGAAGGACTCTCGAGGTCTTTGTCGGGGGGCGGCGGGAAACCCTCGTGTCCCTCGCCTTCTGCCGGGGACCTTAGGGAACTTCCCGGGGTGCCTCTGAGAGGCGAGGGATCCTGTGGAGGTGGCGGGGCCCCTCGGGACTCCGCTGGGTCTGGCGCAACGGAAGAGGGCCTCACCTCGAGGGGAGGCAGGCACCTCAGGCTTCCTCTGCGTTTCGGACTCCGACCGCAGGGTCCCTGCAGAGTTGGGACAGGAGAGTCAGGCCTCGTCTTGTCTGAGGAAGGGAACCCCGCTGGCCTCTCGAGTTGCTCAGGGGGTCTCAGGCCCCTCGTCGAGCTGTGTGTGGAACCCGCGGGTCTTTGCGGACGATGCACGGGGGTGGCAGTGCCCCTTCGTGTTGTGCCTTCAGCCACAGGGTTGCCTTCGAAGAGGGGTCCGGGCCTCGGGTCCTTCTCAAGAGCGGACCGGGGAATCGGGGGCGTTCGGCCTGTGGCCCCACCCACGTGGCTCGTCTCGAATTTCCTCGTGAGACCGGCCTCATCCTGAGGTGCGCCGGGAAGGCCGGGAACCCCTTCCAGACCACGCAGGGGAATCGCCTCTCCTGTCGCGATCAGGAGGGGAGAAGGGGCTCAGAGGAAGCGGTGCCGGGACCCTCGGTGTTCCCCTCGGGGGAACCCGGCGTGTCGGGGGACTTTTGGGGGTCGCAGGAAGGCTGTCAGGGACCGTCTCGCCCTTCAGGGCGGAACAGGGGACTTCCCTTGAGACGCCGTCGCGGGCAAGGGCCTCATCTTGCCAAGCGGTGGGAACCACGTGGTTTTTCTCGAGTTGCGGCGGCATTCTCGAGTTACGACGGGGATCTCAGCCTTCCCCTTGGGTTGGCCCTGGGAAGCCCAATCTTCCCCTCGGGTTGCGAGGGAAAGCTGGGGGTGGCGCTCGAGTCACTGCAGGGCCGAAGAGACCTCACCTAAGCGTGTGTCCGGGACCTAATTTTCCTCTCCAGGGAAGGCCGGGATCTCGGGGTTGCATTCCAGGCTCCCCCGGGGAGTCAGGCCTCGTCTCGAGGGGAAGCCAAGGACTCCGCTCTCCTCTCGAGTCGCGACGCGGGTCTCTTGGAGCCCCCTGAGCGGCCTCAAGGGAGTCCAGCCTCCTCTTCCGTTTGGAGAGAGGACCCGGGATTGCTCTCCAGGCCATGCAGGAAAAAAAGGCCCTCAGCTCGCGAGGACGGGGGCGTCTCAGGGGTTTCCTCGAGCTGCGGCGCCCGTGGGGGTTTTCTCCCGAGGCACGACGAGGATCTCAGGGAGCCTCTCGTGCGGCGCCAGGGAAGTCAGGTCTCCATGCGCGTGGCGAGGGGGAGCGCGTCCTGGCTCTCGAGTCACGGGAGGGGACTAGGGCCTCGAGACGCGTTGAAGAAGGACTCTCGAGGTCTTTGTCGGGGGGCGGCGGGAAACCCTCGTGTCCCTCGCCTTCTGCCGGGGACCTTAGGGAACTTCCCAGGGTGCCTCTGAGAGGCGAGGGATCCTGTGGAGGTGGCGGGGCCCCTCGGGACTCCGCTGGGTCTGGCGCAACGGAAGAGGGCCTCACCTCGAGGGGAGGCAGGCGCCTCAGGCTTCCTCTGCGTTTCGGACTCCGACCGCAGGGTCCCTGCAGAGTTGGGACAGGAGAGTCAGGCCTCGTCTTGTCTGAGGAAGGGAACCCCGCTGGCCTCTCGAGTTGCTCAGGGGGTCTCAGGCCCCTCGTCGAGCTGTGTGTGGAACCCGCGGGTCTTTGCGGACGATGCACGGGGGTGGCAGTGCCCCTTCGTGTTGTGCCTTCAGCCACAGGGTTGCCTTCGAAGAGGGGTCCGGGCCTCGGGTCCTTCTCAAGAGCGGACCGGGGAATCGGGGGCGTTCGGCCTGTGGCCCCACCCACGTGGCTCGTCTCGAATTTCCTCGTGAGACCGGCCTCATCCTGAGGTGCGCCGGGAAGGCCGGGAACCCCTTCCAGACCACGCAGGGGAATCGCCTCTCCTGTCGCGATCAGGAGGGGAGAAGGGGCTCAGAGGAAGCGGTGCCGGGACCCTCGGTGTTCCCCTCGGGGGAACCCGGCGTGTCGGGGGACTTTTGGGGGTCGCAGGAAGGCTGTCAGGGACCGTCTCGCCCTTCAGGGCGGAACAGGGGACTTCCCTTGAGACGCCGTCGCGGGCAAGGGCCTCATCTTGCCAAGCGGTGGGAACCACGTGGTTTTTCTCGAGTTGCGGCGGCATTCTCGAGTTACGACGGGGATCTCAGCCTTCCCCTTGGGTTGGCCCTGGGAAGCCCAATCTTCCCCTCGGGTTGCGAGGGAAAGCTGGGGGTGGCGCTCGAGTCACTGCAGGGCCGAAGAGACCTCACCTAAGCGTGTGTCCGGGACCTAATTTTCCTCTCCAGGGAAGGCCGGGATCTCGGGGTTGCATTCCAGGCTCCCCCGGAGAGTCAGGCCTCGTCTCAAGGGGAAGCCAAGGACTCCGCTCTCCTCTCGAGTCGCGACGCGGGTCTCTTGGAGCCCCCTGAGCGGCCTCAAGGGAGTCCAGCCTCCTCTTCCGTTTGGAGAGAGGACCCGGGATTGCTCTCCAGGCCATGCAGGAAAAGAAGGCCCTCAGCTCGCGAGGACGGGGGCGTCTCAGGGGTTTCCTCGAGCTGCGGCGCCCGTGGGGGTTTTCTCCCGAGGCACGACGAGGATCTCAGGGAGCCTCTCGTGCGGCGCCAGGGAAGTCAGGTCTCCATGCGCGTGGCGAGGGGGAGCGCGTCCTGGCTCTCGAGTCACGGGAGGGGACTAGGGCCTCGAGACGCGTTGAAGAAGGACTCTCGAGGTCTTTGTCGGGGGGCGGCGGGAAACCCTCGTGTCCCTCGCCTTCTGCCGGGGACCTTAGGGAACTTCCCAGGGTGCCTCTGAGAGGCGAGGGATCCTGTGGAGGTGGCGGGGCCCCTCGGGACTCCGCTGGGTCTGGCGCAACGGAAGAGGGCCTCACCTCGAGGGGAGGCAGGCACCTCAGGCTTCCTCTGCGTTTCGGACTCCGACCGCAGGGTCCCTGCAGAGTTGGGACAGGAGAGTCAGGCCTCGTCTTGTCTGAGGAAGGGAACCCCGCTGGCCTCTCGAGTTGCTCAGGGGGTCTCAGGCCCCTCGTCGAGCTGTGTGTGGAACCCGCGGGTCTTTGCGGACGATGCACGGGGGTGGCAGTGCCCCTTCGTGTTGTGCCTTCACCCACAGGGTTGCCTTCGAAGAGGGGTCCGGGCCTCGGGTCCTTCTCAAGAGCGGACCGGGGAATCGGGGGCGTTCGGCCTGTGGCCCCACCCACGTGGCTCGTCTCGAATTTCCTCGTGAGAGCGGCCTCATCCTGAGGTGCGCCGGGAAGGCCGGGAACCCCTTCCAGACCACGCAGGGGAATCGCCTCTCCTGTCGCGATCAGGAGGGGAGAAGGGGCTCAGAGGAAGCGGTGCCGGGACCCTCGGTGTTCCCCTCGGGGGAACCCGGCGTGTCGGGGGACTTTTGGGGGTCGCAGGAAGGCTGTCAGGGACCGTCTCGCCCTTCAGGGCGGAACAGGGGACTTCCCTTGAGACGCCGTCGCGGGCAAGGGCCTCATCTTGCCAAGCGGTGGGAACCACGTGGTTTTTCTCGAGTTGCGGCGGCATTCTCGAGTTACGACGGGGATCTCAGCCTTCCCCTTGGGTTGGCCCTGGGAAGCCCAATCTTCCCCTCGGGTTGCGAGGGAAAGCTGGGGGTGGCGCTCGAGTCACTGCAGGGCCGAAGAGACCTCACCTAAGCGTGTGTCCGGGACCTAATTTTCCTCTCCAGGGAAGGCAGGGATCTCGGGGTTGCATTCCAGGCTCCCCCGGGGAGTCAGGCCTCGTCTCGAGGGGAAGCCAAGGACTCCGCTCTCCTCTCGAGTCGCGACGCGGGTCTCTTGGAGCCCCCTGAGCGGCCTCAAGGGAGTCCAGCCTCCTCTTCCGTTTGGAGAGAGGACCCGGGATTGCTCTCCAGGCCATGCAGGAAAAGAAGGCCCTCAGCTCGCGAGGACGGGGGCGTCTCAGGGGTTTCCTCGAGCTGCGGCGCCCGTGGGGTTTTCTCCCGAGGCACGACGAGGATCTCAGGGAGCCTCTCGTGCGGCGCCAGGGAAGTCAGGTCTCCATGCGCGTGGCGAGGGGGAGCGCGTCCTGGCTCTCGAGTCACGGGAGGGGACTAGGGCCTCGAGACGCGTTGAAGAAGGACTCTCGAGGTCTTTGTCGGGGGGCGGCGGGAAACCCTCGTGTCCCTCGCCTTCTGCCGGGGACCTTAGGGAACTTCCAGGGGGCCTCTGAGAGGCGAGGGATCCTGTGGAGGTGGCAGGGCCCCTCGGGACTCCGCTGGGTCTGGCGCAACGGAAGAGGGCCTCACCTCGAGGGGAGGCAGGCACCTCAGGCTTCCTCTGCGTTTTGGACTCCGACCGCAGGGTCCCTGCAGAGTTGGGACAGGAGAGTCAGGCCTCGTCTTGTCTGAGGAAGGGAACCCCGCTGGCCTCTCGAGTTGCTCAGGGGTCTCAGGCCCCTCGTCGAGCTGTGTGTGGAACCCGCGGGTCTTTGCGGACGATGCACGGGGGTGGCAGTGCCCCTTCGTGTTGTGCCTTCAGCCACAGGGTTGCCTTCGAAGAGGGGTCCGGGCCTCGGGTCCTTCTCAAGAGCGGACCGGGGAATCGGGGGCGTTCGGCCTGTGGCCCCACCCACGTGGCTCGTCTCGAATTTCCTCGTGAGAGCGGCCTCATCCTGAGGTGCGCCGGGAAGGCCGGGAACCCCTTCCAGACCACGCAGGGGAATCGCCTCTCCTGTCGCGATCAGGAGGGGAGAAGGGGCTCAGAGGAAGCGGTGCCGGGACCCTCGGTGTTCCCCTCGGGGGAACCCGGCGTGTCGGGGGACTTTTGGGGGTCGCAGGAAGGCTGTCAGGGACCGTCTCGCCCTTCAGGGCGGAACAGGGGACTTCCCTTGAGACGCCGTCGCGGGCAAGGGCCTCATCTTGCCAAGCGGTGGGAACCACGTGGTTTTTCTCGAGTTGCGGCGGCATTCTCGAGTTACGACGGGGATCTCAGCCTTCCCCTTGGGTTGGCCCTGGGAAGCCCAATCTTCCCCTCGGGTTGCGAGGGAACGCTGGGGGTGGCGCTCGAGTCACTGCAGGGCCGAAGAGACCTCACCTAAGCGTGTGTCCGGGACCTAATTTTCCTCTCCAGGGAAGGCAGGGATCTCGGGGTTGCATTCCAGGCTCCCCCGGGGAGTCAGGCCTCGTCTCGAGGGGAAGCCAAGGACTCCGCTCTCCTCTCGAGTCGCGACGCGGGTCTCTTGGAGCCCCCTGAGCGGCCTCAAGGGAGTCCAGCCTCCTCTTCCGTTTGGAGAGAGGACCCGGGATTGCTCTCCAGGCCATGCAGGAAAAGAAGGCCCTCAGCTCGCGAGGACGGGGGCGTCTCAGGGGTTTCCTCGAGCTGCGGCGCCCGTGGGGGTTTTCTCCCGAGGCACGACGAGGATCTCAGGGAGCCTCTCGTGCGGCGCCAGGGAAGTCAGGTCTCCATGCGCGTGGCGAGGGGGAGCGCGTCCTGGCTCTCGAGTCACGGGAGGGGACTAGGGCCTCGAGACGCGTTGAAGAAGGACTCTCGAGGTCTTTGTCGGGGGGCGGCGGGAAACCCTCGTGTCCCTCGCCTTCTGCCGGGGACCTTAGGGAACTTCCCAGGGTGCCTCTGAGAGGCGAGGGATCCTGTGGAGGTGGCGGGGCCCCTCGGGACTCCGCTGGGTCTGGCGCAACGGAAGAGGGCCTCACCTCGAGGGGAGGCAGGCACCTCAGGCTTCCTCTGCGTTTCGGACTCCGACCGCAGGGTCCCTGCAGAGTTGGGACAGGAGAGTCAGGCCTCGTCTTGTCTGAGGAAGGGAACCCCGCTGGCCTCTCGAGTTGCTCAGGGGGTCTCAGGCCCCTCGTCGAGCTGTGTGTGGAACCCGCGGGTCTTTGCGGACGATGCACGGGGGTGGCAGTGCCCCTTCGTGTTGTGCCTTCAGCCACAGGGTTGCCTTCGAAGAGGGGTCCGGGCCTCGGGTCCTTCTCAAGAGCGGACCGGGGAATCGGGGGCGTTCGGCCTGTGGCCCCACCCACGTGGCTCGTCTCGAATTTCCTCGTGAGACCGGCCTCATCCTGAGGTGCGCCGGGAAGGCCGGGAACCCCTTCCAGACCACGCAGGGGAATCGCCTCTCCTGTCGCGATCAGGAGGGGAGAAGGGGCTCAGAGGAAGCGGTGCCGGGACCCTCGGTGTTCCCCTCGGGGGAACCCGGCGTGTCGGGGGACTTTTGGGGGTCGCAGGAAGGCTGTCAGGGACCGTCTCGCCCTTCAGGGCGGAACAGGGGACTTCCCTTGAGACGCCGTCGCGGGCAAGGGCCTCATCTTGCCAAGCGGTGGGAACCACGTGGTTTTTCTCGAGTTGCGGCGGCATTCTCGAGTTACGACGGGGATCTCAGCCTTCCCCTTGGGTTGGCCCTGGGAAGCCCAATCTTCCCCTCGGGTTGCGAGGGAACGCTGGGGGTGGCACTCGAGTCACTGCAGGGCCGAAGAGACCTCACCTAAGCGTGTGTCCGGGACCTAATTTTCCTCTCCAGGGAAGGCAGGGATCTCGGGGTTGCATTCCAGGCTCCCCCGGGGAGTCAGGCCTCGTCTCGAGGGGAAGCCAAGGACTCCGCTCTCCTCTCGAGTCGCGACGCGGGTCTCTTGGAGCCCCCTGAGCGGCCTCAAGGGAGTCCAGCCTCCTCTTCCGTTTGGAGAGAGGACCCGGGATTGCTCTCCAGGCCATGCAGGAAAAGAAGGCCCTCAGCTCGCGAGGACGGGGGCGTCTCAGGGGTTTCCTCGAGCTGCGGCGCCCGTGGGGGTTTTCTCCCGAGGCACGACGAGGATCTCAGGGAGCCTCTCGTGCGGCGCCAGGGAAGTCAGGTCTCCATGCGCGTGGCGAGGGGGAGCGCGTCCTGGCTCTCGAGTCACGGGAGGGGACTAGGGCCTCGAGACGCGTTGAAGAAGGACTCTCGAGGTCTTTGTCGGGGGGCGGCGGGAAACCCTCGTGTCCCTCGCCTTCTGCCGGGGACCTTGGAGCTTCCCAGGGTGCCTCTGAGAGGCGAGGGATCCTGTGGAGTTGGCGGGGCCCCTCGGGACTCCGCTGGGTCTGGCGCAACGGAAGAGGGCCTCACCTCGAGGGGAGGCAGGCACCTCAGGCTTCCTCTGCGTTTCGGACTCCGACCGCAGGGTCCCTGCAGAGTTGGGACAGGAGAGTCAGGCCTCGTCTTGTCTGAGGAAGGGAACCCCGCTGGCCTCTCGAGTTGCTCAGGGGGTCTCAGGCCCCTCGTCGAGCTGTGTGTGGAACCCGCGGGTCTTTGCGGACGATGCACGGGGGTGGCAGTGCCCCTTCGTGTTGTGCCTTCACCCACAGGGTTGCCTTCGAAGAGGGGTCCGGGCTTCGGGTCCTTCTCAAGAGCGGACCGGGGAATCGGGGGCGTTCGGCCTGTGGCCCCACCCACGTGGCTCGTCTCGAATTTCCTCGTGAGACCGGCCTCATCCTGAGGTGCGCCGGGAAGGCCGGGAACCCCTTCCAGACCACGCAGGGGAATCGCCTCTCCTGTCGCGATCAGGAGGGGAGAAGGGGCTCAGAGGAAGCGGTGCCGGGACCCTCGGTGTTCCCCTCGGGGGAACCCGGCGTGTCGGGGGACTTTTGGGGGTCGCAGGAAGGCTGTCAGGGACCGTCTCGCCCTTCAGGGCGGAACAGGGGACTTCCCTTGAGACGCCGTCGCGGGCAAGGGCCTCATCTTGCCAAGCGGTGGGAACCACGTGGTTTTTCTCGAGTTGCGGCGGCATTCTCGAGTTACGACGGGGATCTCAGCCTTCCCCTTGGGTTGGCCCTGGGAAGCCCAATCTTCCCCTCGGGTTGCGAGGGAAAGCTGGGGGTGGCGCTCGAGTCACTGCAGGGCCTAAGAGACCTCACCTAAGCGTGTGTCCGGGACCTAATTTTCCTCTCCAGGGAAGGCAGGGATCTCGGGGTTGCATTCCAGGCTCCCCCGGGGAGTCAGGCCTCGTCTCGAGGGGAAGCCAAGGACTCCGCTCTCCTCTCGAGTCGCGACGCGGGTCTCTTGGAGCCCCCTGAGCGGCCTCAAGGGAGTCCAGCCTCCTCTTCCGTTTGGAGAGAGGACCCGGGATTGCTCTCCAGGCCATGCAGGAAAAGAAGGCCCTCAGCTCGCGAGGACGGGGGCGTCTCAGGGGTTTCCTCGAGCTGCGGCGCCCGTGGGGGTTTTCTCCCGAGGCACGACGAGGATCTCAGGGAGCCTCTCGTGCGGCGCCAGGGAAGTCAGGTCTCCATGCGCGTGGCGAGGGGGAGCGCGTCCTGGCTCTCGAGTCACGGGAGGGGACTAGGGCCTCGAGACGCGTTGAAGAAGGACTCTCGAGGTCTTTGTCGGGGGGCGGCGGGAAACCCTCGTGTCCCTCGCCTTCTGCCGGGGACCTTAGGGAGCTTCCCAGGGTGCCTCTGAGAGGCGAGGGATCCTGTGGAGGTGGCGGGGCCCCTCGGGACTCCGCTGGGTCTGGCGCAACGGAAGAGGGCCTCACCTCGAGGGGAGGCAGGCACCTCAGGCTTCCTCTGCGTTTCGGACTCCGACCGCAGGGTCCCTGCAGAGTTGGGACAGGAGAGTCAGGCCTCGTCTTGTCTGAGGAAGGGAACCCCGCTGGCCTCTCGAGTTGCTCAGGGGGTCTCAGGCCCCTCGTCGAGCTGTGTGTGGAACCCGCGGGTCTTTGCGGACGATGCACGGGGGTGGCAGTGCCCCTTCGTGTTGTGCCTTCACCCACAGGGTTGCCTTCGAAGAGGGGTCCGGGCCTCGGGTCCTTCTCAAGAGCGGACCGGGGAATCGGGGGCGTTCGGCCTGTGGCCCCACCCACGTGGCTCGTCTCGAATTTCCTCGTGAGACCGGCCTCATCCTGAGGTGCGCCAGGAAGGCCGGGAACCCCTTCCAGACCACGCAGGGGAATCGCCTCTCCTGTCGCGATCAGGAGGGGAGAAGGGGCTCAGAGGAAGCGGTGCCGGGACCCTCGGTGTTCCCCTCGGGGGAACCCGGCGTGTCGGGGGACTTTTGGGGGTCGCAGGAAGGCTGTCAGGGACCGTCTCGCCCTTCAGGGCGGAACAGGGGACTTCCCTTGAGACGCCGTCGCGGGCAAGGGCCTCATCTTGCCAAGCGGTGGGAACCACGTGGTTTTTCTCGAGTTGCGGCGGCATTCTCGAGTTATGACGGGGATCTCAGCCTTCCCCTTGGGTTGGCCCTGGGAAGCCCAATCTTCCCCTCGGGTTGCGAGGGAAAGCTGGGGGTGGCGCTCGAGTCACTGCAGGGCCTAAGAGACCTCACCTAAGCGTGTGTCCGGGACCTAATTTTCCTCTCCAGGGAAGGCAGGGATCTCGGGGTTGCATTCCAGGCTCCCCCGGGGAGTCAGGCCTCGTCTCGAGGGGAAGCCAAGGACTCCGCTCTCCTCTCGAGTCGCGACGCGGGTCTCTTGGAGCCCCCTGAGCGGCCTCAAGGGAGTCCAGCCTCCTCTTCCGTTTGGAGAGAGGACCCGGGATTGCTCTCCAGGCCATGCAGGAAAAGAAGGCCCTCAGCTCGCGAGGACGGGGGCGTCTCAGGGGTTTCCTCGAGCTGCGGCGCCCGTGGGGGTTTTCTCCCGAGGCACGACGAGGATCTCAGGGAGCCTCTCGTGCGGCGCCAGGGAAGTCAGGTCTCCATGCGCGTGGCGAGGGGGAGCGCGTCCTGGCTCTCGAGTCACGGGAGGGGACTAGGGCCTCGAGACGCGTTGAAGAAGGACTCTCGAGGTCTTTGTCGGGGGGCGGCGGGAAACCCTCGTGTCCCTCGCCTTCTGCCGGGGACCTTAGGGAGCTTCCCAGGGTGCCTCTGAGAGGCGAGGGATCCTGTGGAGGTGGCGGGGCCCCTCGGGACTCCGCTGGGTCTGGCGCAACGGAAGAGGGCCTCACCTCGAGGGGAGGCAGGCACCTCAGGCTTCCTCTGCGTTTCGGACTCCGACCGCAGGGTCCCTGCAGAGTTGGGACAGGAGAGTCAGGCCTCGTCTTGTCTGAGGAAGGGAACCCCGCTGGCCTCTCGAGTTGCTCAGGGGGTCTCAGGCCCCTCGTCGAGCTGTGTGTGGAACCCGCGGGTCTTTGCGGACGATGCACGGGGGTGGCAGTGCCCCTTCGTGTTGTGCCTTCACCCACAGGGTTGCCTTCGAAGAGGGGTCCGGGCCTCGGGTCCTTCTCAAGAGCGGACCGGGGAATCGGGGGCGTTCGGCCTGTGGCCCCACCCACGTGGCTCGTCTCGAATTTCCTCGTGAGACCGGCCTCATCCTGAGGTGCGCCGGGAAGGCCGGGAACCCCTTCCAGACCACGCAGGGGAATCGCCTCTCCTGTCGCGATCAGGAGGGGAGAAGGGGCTCAGAGGAAGCGGTGCCGGGACCCTCGGTGTTCCCCTCGGGGGAACCCGGCGTGTCGGGGGACTTTTGGGGGTCGCAGGAAGGCTGTCAGGGACCGTCTCGCCCTTCAGGGCGGAACAGGGGACTTCCCTTGAGACGCCGTCGCGGGCAAGGGCCTCATCTTGCCAAGCGGTGGGAACCACGTGGTTTTTCTCGAGTTGCGGCGGCATTCTCGAGTTACGACGGGGATCTCAGCCTTCCCCTTGGGTTGGCCCTGGGAAGCCCAATCTTCCCCTCGGGTTGCGAGGGAAAGCTGGGGGTGGCGCTCGAGTCACTGCAGGGCCTAAGAGACCTCACCTAAGCGTGTGTCCGGGACCTAATTTTCCTCTCCAGGGAAGGCAGGGATCTCGGGGTTGCATTCCAGGCTCCCCCGGGGAGTCAGGCCTCGTCTCGAGGGGAAGCCAAGGACTCCGCTCTCCTCTCGAGTCGCGACGCGGGTCTCTTGGAGCCCCCTGAGCGGCCTCAAGGGAGTCCAGCCTCCTCTTCCGTTTGGAGAGAGGACCCGGGATTGCTCTCCAGGCCATGCAGGAAAAGAAGGCCCTCAGCTCGCGAGGACGGGGGCGTCTCAGGGGTTTCCTCGAGCTGCGGCGCCCGTGGGGGTTTTCTCCCGAGGCACGACGAGGATCTCAGGGAGCCTCTCGTGCGGCGCCAGGGAAGTCAGGTCTCCATGCGCGTGGCGAGGGGGAGCGCGTCCTGGCTCTCGAGTCACGGGAGGGGACTAGGGCCTCGAGACGCGTTGAAGAAGGACTCTCGAGGTCTTTGTCGGGGGGCGGCGGGAAACCCTCGTGTCCCTCGCCTTCTGCCGGGGACCTTAGGGAGCTTCCCAGGGTGCCTCTGAGAGGCGAGGGATCCTGTGGAGGTGGCGGGGCCCCTCGGGACTCCGCTGGGTCTGGCGCAACGGAAGAGGGCCTCACCTCGAGGGGAGGCAGGCACCTCAGGCTTCCTCTGCGTTTCGGACTCCGACCGCAGGGTCCCTGCAGAGTTGGGACAGGAGAGTCAGGCCTCGTCTTGTCTGAGGAAGGGAACCCCGCTGGCCTCTCGAGTTGCTCAGGGGGTCTCAGGCCCCTCGTCGAGCTGTGTGTGGAACCCGCGGGTCTTTGCGGACGATGCACGGGGGTGGCAGTGCCCCTTCGTGTTGTGCCTTCACCCACAGGGTTGCCTTCGAAGAGGGGTCCGGGCCTCGGGTCCTTCTCAAGAGCGGACCGGGGAATCGGGGGCGTTCGGCCTGTGGCCCCACCCACGTGGCTCGTCTCGAATTTCCTCGTGAGACCGGCCTCATCCTGAGGTGCGCCGGGAAGGCCGGGAACCCCTTCCAGACCACGCAGGGGAATCGCCTCTCCTGTCGCGATCAGGAGGGGAGAAGGGGCTCAGAGGAAGCGGTGCCGGGACCCTCGGTGTTCCCCTCGGGGGAACCCGGCGTGTCGGGGGACTTTTGGGGGTCGCAGGAAGGCTGTCAGGGACCGTCTCGCCCTTCAGGGCGGAACAGGGGACTTCCCTTGAGACGCCGTCGCGGGCAAGGGCCTCATCTTGCCAAGCGGTGGGAACCACGTGGTTTTTCTCGAGTTGCGGCGGCATTCTCGAGTTACGACGGGGATCTCAGCCTTCCCCTTGGGTTGGCCCTGGGAAGCCCAATCTTCCCCTCGGGTTGCGAGGGAAAGCTGGGGGTGGCGCTCGAGTCACTGCAGGGCCTAAGAGACCTCACCTAAGCGTGTGTCCGGGACCTAATTTTCCTCTCCAGGGAAGGCAGGGATCTCGGGGTTGCATTCCAGGCTCCCCCGGGGAGTCAGGCCTCGTCTCGAGGGGAAGCCAAGGACTCCGCTCTCCTCTCGAGTCGCGACGCGGGTCTCTTGGAGCCCCCTGAGCGGCCTCAAGGGAGTCCAGCCTCCTCTTCCGTTTGGAGAGAGGACCCGGGATTGCTCTCCAGGCCATGCAGGAAAAGAAGGCCCTCAGCTCGCGAGGACGGGGGCGTCTCAGGGGTTTCCTCGAGCTGCGGCGCCCGTGGGGGTTTTCTCCCGAGGCACGACGAGGATCTCAGGGAGCCTCTCGTGCGGCGCCAGGGAAGTCAGGTCTCCATGCGCGTGGCGAGGGGGAGCGCGTCCTGGCTCTCGAGTCACGGGAGGGGACTAGGGCCTCGAGACGCGTTGAAGAAGGACTCTCGAGGTCTTTGTCGGGGGGCGGCGGGAAACCCTCGTGTCCCTCGCCTTCTGCCGGGGACCTTAGGGAGCTTCCCAGGGTGCCTCTGAGAGGCGAGGGATCCTGTGGAGGTGGCGGGGCCCCTCGGGACTCCGCTGGGTCTGGCGCAACGGAAGAGGGCCTCACCTCGAGGGGAGGCAGGCACCTCAGGCTTCCTCTGCGTTTCGGACTCCGACCGCAGGGTCCCTGCAGAGTTGGGACAGGAGAGTCAGGCCTCGTCTTGTCTGAGGAAGGGAACCCCGCTGGCCTCTCGAGTTGCTCAGGGGGTCTCAGGCCCCTCGTCGAGCTGTGTGTGGAACCCGCGGGTCTTTGCGGACGATGCACGGGGGTGGCAGTGCCCCTTCGTGTTGTGCCTTCACCCACAGGGTTGCCTTCGAAGAGGGGTCCGGGCCTCGGGTCCTTCTCAAGAGCGGACCGGGGAATCGGGGGCGTTCGGCCTGTGGCCCCACCCACGTGGCTCGTCTCGAATTTCCTCGTGAGACCGGCCTCATCCTGAGGTGCGCCAGGAAGGCCGGGAACCCCTTCCAGACCACGCAGGGGAATCGCCTCTCCTGTCGCGATCAGGAGGGGAGAAGGGGCTCAGAGGAAGCGGTGCCGGGACCCTCGGTGTTCCCCTCGGGGGAACCCGGCGTGTCGGGGGACTTTTGGGGGTCGCAGGAAGGCTGTCAGGGACCGTCTCGCCCTTCAGGGCGGAACAGGGGACTTCCCTTGAGACGCCGTCGCGGGCAAGGGCCTCATCTTGCCAAGCGGTGGGAACCACGTGGTTTTTCTCGAGTTGCGGCGGCATTCTCGAGTTACGACGGGGATCTCAGCCTTCCCCTTGGGTTGGCCCTGGGAAGCCCAATCTTCCCCTCGGGTTGCGAGGGAAAGCTGGGGGTGGCGCTCGAGTCACTGCAGGGCCTAAGAGACCTCACCTAAGCGTGTGTCCGGGACCTAATTTTCCTCTCCAGGGAAGGCAGGGATCTCGGGGTTGCATTCCAGGCTCCCCCGGGGAGTCAGGCCTCGTCTCGAGGGGAAGCCAAGGACTCCGCTCTCCTCTCGAGTCGCGACGCGGGGCTCTTGGAGCCCCCTGAGCGGCCTCAAGGGAGTCCAGCCTCCTCTTCCGTTTGGAGAGAGGACCCGGGATTGCTCTCCAGGCCATGCAGGAAAAGAAGGCCCTCAGCTCGCGAGGACGGGGGCGTCTCAGGGGTTTCCTCGAGCTGCGGCGCCCGTGGGGGTTTTCTCCCGAGGCACGACGAGGATCTCAGGGAGCCTCTCGTGCGGCGCCAGGGAAGTCAGGTCTCCATGCGCGTGGCGAGGGGGAGCGCGTCCTGGCTCTCGAGTCACGGGAGGGGACTAGGGCCTCGAGACGCGTTGAAGAAGGACTCTCGAGGTCTTTGTCGGGGGGCGGCGGGAAACCCTCGTGTCCCTCGCCTTCTGCCGGGGACCTTAGGGAGCTTCCCAGGGTGCCTCTGAGAGGCGAGGGATCCTGTGGAGGTGGCGGGGCCCCTCGGGACTCCGCTGGGTCTGGCGCAACGGAAGAGGGCCTCACCTCGAGGGGAGGCAGGCACCTCAGGCTTCCTCTGCGTTTCGGACTCCGACCGCAGGGTCCCTGCAGAGTTGGGACAGGAGAGTCAGGCCTCGTCTTGTCTGAGGAAGGGAACCCCGCTGGCCTCTCGAGTTGCTCAGGGGGTCTCAGGCCCCTCGTCGAGCTGTGTGTGGAACCCGCGGGTCTTTGCGGACAATGCACGGGGGTGGCAGTGCCCCTTCGTGTTGTGCCTTCACCCACAGGGTTGCCTTCGAAGAGGGGTCCGGGCCTCGGGTCCTTCTCAAGAGCGGACCGGGGAATCGGGGGCGTTCGGCCTGTGGCCCCACCCACGTGGCTCGTCTCGAATTTCCTCGTGAGACCGGCCTCATCCTGAGGTGCGCCGGGAAGGCCGGGAACCCCTTCCAGACCACGCAGGGGAATCGCCTCTCCTGTCGCGATCAGGAGGGGAGAAGGGGCTCAGAGGAAGCGGTGCCGGGACCCTCGGTGTTCCCCTCGGGGGAACCCGGCGTGTCGGGGGACTTTTGGGGGTCGCAGGAAGGCTGTCAGGGACCGTCTCGCCCTTCAGGGCGGAACAGGGGACTTCCCTTGAGACGCCGTCGCGGGCAAGGGCCTCATCTTGCCAAGCGGTGGGAACCACGTGGTTTTTCTCGAGTTGCGGCGGCATTCTCGAGTTACGACGGGGATCTCAGCCTTCCCCTTGGGTTGGCCCTGGGAAGCCCAATCTTCCCCTCGGGTTGCGAGGGAAAGCTGGGGGTGGCGCTCGAGTCACTGCAGGGCCTAAGAGACCTCACCTAAGCGTGTGTCCGGGACCTAATTTTCCTCTCCAGGGAAGGCAGGGATCTCGGGGTTGCATTCCAGGCTCCCCCGGGGAGTCAGGCCTCGTCTCGAGGGGAAGCCAAGGACTCCGCTCTCCTCTCGAGTCGCGACGCGGGTCTCTTGGAGCCCCCTGAGCGGCCTCAAGGGAGTCCAGCCTCCTCTTCCGTTTGGAGAGAGGACCCGGGATTGCTCTCCAGGCCATGCAGGAAAAGAAGGCCCTCAGCTCGCGAGGACGGGGGCGTCTCAGGGGTTTCCTCGAGCTGCGGCGCCCGTGGGGGTTTTCTCCCGAGGCACGACGAGGATCTCAGGGAGCCTCTCGTGCGGCGCCAGGGAAGTCAGGTCTCCATGCGCGTGGCGAGGGGGAGCGCGTCCTGGCTCTCGAGTCACGGGAGGGGACTAGGGCCTCGAGACGCGTTGAAGAAGGACTCTCGAGGTCTTTGTCGGGGGGCGGCGGGAAACCCTCGTGTCCCTCGCCTTCTGCCGGGGACCTTAGGGAGCTTCCCAGGGTGCCTCTGAGAGGCGAGGGATCCTGTGGAGGTGGCGGGGCCCCTCGGGACTCCGCTGGGTCTGGCGCAACGGAAGAGGGCCTCACCTCGAGGGGAGGCAGGCACCTCAGGCTTCCTCTGCGTTTCGGACTCCGACCGCAGGGTCCCTGCAGAGTTGGGACAGGAGAGTCAGGCCTCGTCTTGTCTGAGGAAGGGAACCCCGCTGGCCTCTCGAGTTGCTCAGGGGGTCTCAGGCCCCTCGTCGAGCTGTGTGTGGAACCCGCGGGTCTTTGCGGACGATGCACGGGGGTGGCAGTGCCCCTTCGTGTTGTGCCTTCACCCACAGGGTTGCCTTCGAAGAGGGGTCCGGGCCTCGGGTCCTTCTCAAGAGCGGACCGGGGAATCGGGGGCGTTCGGCCTGTGGCCCCACCCACGTGGCTCGTCTCGAATTTCCTCGTGAGACCGGCCTCATCCTGAGGTGCGCCGGGAAGGCCGGGAACCCCTTCCAGACCACGCAGGGGAATCGCCTCTCCTGTCGCGATCAGGAGGGGAGAAGGGGCTCAGAGGAAGCAGTGCCGGGACCCTCGGTGTTCCCCTCGGGGGAACCCGGCGTGTCGGGGGACTTTTGGGGGTCGCAGGAAGGCTGTCAGGGACCGTCTCGCCCTTCAGGGCGGAACAGGGGACTTCCCTTGAGACGCCGTCGCGGGCAAGGGCCTCATCTTGCCAAGCGGTGGGAACCACGTGGTTTTTCTCGAGTTGCGGCGGCATTCTCGAGTTACGACGGGGATCTCAGCCTTCCCCTTGGGTTGGCCCTGGGAAGCCCAATCTTCCCCTCGGGTTGCGAGGGAAAGCTGGGGGTGGCGCTCGAGTCACTGCAGGGCCTAAGAGACCTCACCTAAGCGTGTGTCTGGGACCTAATTTTCCTCTCCAGGGAAGGCAGGGATCTCGGGGTTGCATTCCAGGCTCCCCCGGGGAGTCAGGCCTCGTCTCGAGGGGAAGCCAAGGACTCCCCTCTCCTCTCGAGTCGCGACGCGGGTCTCTTGGAGCCCCCTGAGCGGCCTCAAGGGAGTCCAGCCTCCTCTTCCGTTTGGAGAGAGGACCCGGGATTGCTCTCCAGGCCATGCAGGAAAAGAAGGCCCTCAGCTCGCGAGGACGGGGGCGTCTCAGGGGTTTCCTCGAGCTGCGGCGCACGTGGGCGTTTTCTCCCGAGGCACGACGAGGATCTCAGGGAGCCTCTCGTGCGGCGCCAGGGAAGTCAGGTCTCCATGCGCGTGGCGAGGGGGAGCGCGTCCTGGCTCTCGAGTCACGGGAGGGGACTAGGGCCTCGAGACGCGTTGAAGAAGGACTCTCGAGGTCTTTGTCGGGGGGGCGGCGGGAAACCCTCGTGTCCCTCGCCTTCTGCCGGGGACCTTAGGGAGCTTCCCAGGGTGCCTCTGAGAGGCGAGGGATCCTGTGGAGGTGGCGGGGCCCCTCGGGACTCCGCTGGGTCTGGCGCAACGGAAGAGGGCCTCACCTCGAGGGGAGGCAGGCACCTCAGGCTTCCTCTGCGTTTCGGACTCCGACCGCAGGGTCCCTGCAGAGTTGGGACAGGAGAGTCAGGCCTCGTCTTGTCTGAGGAAGGGAACCCCGCTGGCCTCTCGAGTTGCTCAGGGGGTCTCAGGCCCCTCGTCGAGCTGTGTGTGGAACCCGCGGGTCTTTGCGGACGATGCACGGGGGTGGCAGTGCCCCTTCGTGTTGTGCCTTCACCCACAGGGTTGCCTTCGAAGAGGGGTCCGGGCCTCGGGTCCTTCTCAAGAGCGGACCGGGGAATCGGGGGCGTTCGGCCTGTGGCCCCACCCACGTGGCTCGTCTCGAATTTCCTCGTGAGACCGGCCTCATCCTGAGGTGCGCCGGGAAGGCCGGGAACCCCTTCCAGACCACGCAGGGGAATCGCCTCTCCTGTCGCGATCAGGAGGGGAGAAGGGGCTCAGAGGAAGCGGTGCCGGGACCCTCGGTGTTCCCCTCGGGGGAACCCGGCGTGTCGGGGGACTTTTGGGGGTCGCAGGAAGGCTGTCAGGGACCGTCTCGCCCTTCAGGGCGGAACAGGGGACTTCCCTTGAGACGCCGTCGCGGGCAAGGGCCTCATCTTGCCAAGCGGTGGGAACCACGTGGTTTTTCTCGAGTTGCGGCGGCATTCTCGAGTTACGACGGGGATCTCAGCCTTCCCCTTGGGTTGGCCCTGGGAAGCCCAATCTTCCCCTCGGGTTGCGAGGGAAAGCTGGGGGTGGCGCTCGAGTCACTGCAGGGCCGAAGAGACCTCACCTAAGCGTGTGTCCGGGACCTAATTTTCCTCTCCAGGGAAGGCAGGGATCTCGGGGTTGCATTCCAGGCTCCCCCGGGGAGTCAGGCCTCGTCTCGAGGGGAAGCCAAGGACTCCGCTCTCCTCTCGAGTCGCGACGCGGGTCTCTTGGAGCCCCCTGAGCGGCCTCAAGGGAGTCCAGCCTCCTCTTCCGTTTGGAGAGAGGACCCGGGATTGCTCTCCAGGCCATGCAGGAAAAGAAGGCCCTCAGCTCGCGAGGACGGGGGCGTCTCAGGGGTTTCCTCGAGCTGCGGCGCCCGTGGGGGTTTTCTCCCGAGGCACGACGAGGATCTCAGGGAGCCTCTCGTGCGGCGCCAGGGAAGTCAGGTCTCCATGCGCGTGGCGAGGGGGAGCGCGTCCTGGCTCTCGAGTCACGGGAGGGGACTAGGGCCTCGAGACGCGTTGAAGAAGGACTCTCGAGGTCTTTGTCGGGGGGCGGCGGGAAACCCTCGTGTCCCTCGCCTTCTGCCGGGGACCTTAGGGAACTTCCCAGGGTGCCTCTGAGAGGCGAGGGATCCTGTGGAGGTGGCGGGGCCCCTCGGGACTCCGCTGGGTCTGGTGCAACGGAAGAGGGCCTCACCTCGAGGGGAGGCAGGCACCTCAGGCTTCCTCTGCGTTTCGGACTCCGACCGCAGGGTCCCTGCAGAGTTGGGACAGGAGAGTCAGGCCACGTCTTGTCTGAGGAAGGGAACCCCGCTGGCCTCTCGAGTTGCTCAGGGGGTCTCAGGCCCCTCGTCGAGCTGTGTGTGGAACCCGCGGGTCTTTGCGGACGATGCACGGGGGTGGCAGTGCCCCTTCGTGTTGTGCCTTCACCCACAGGGTTGCCTTCGAAGAGGGGTCCGGGCCTCGGGTCCTTCTCAAGAGCGGACCGGGGAATCGGGGGCGTTCGGCCTGTGGCCCCACCCACGTGGCTCGTCTCGAATTTCCTCGTGAGACCGGCCTCATCCTGAGGTGCGCCGGGAAGGCCGGGAACCCCTTCCAGACCACGCAGGGGAATCGCCTCTCCTGTCGCGATCAGGAGGGGAGAAGGGGCTCAGAGGAAGCGGTGCCGGGACCCTCGGTGTTCCCCTCGGGGGAACCCGGCGTGTCGGGGGACTTTTGGGGGTCGCAGGAAGGCTGTCAGGGACCGTCTCGCCCTTCAGGGCGGAACAGGGGACTTCCCTTGAGACGCCGTCGCGGGCAAGGGCCTCATCTTGCCAAGCGGTGGGAACCACGTGGTTTTTCTCGAGTTGCGGCGGCATTCTCGAGTTACGACGGGGATCTCAGCCTTCCCCTTGGGTTGGCCCTGGGAAGCCCAATCTTCCCCTCGGGTTGCGAGGGAAAGCTGGGGGTGGCGCTCGAGTCACTGCAGGGCCTAAGAGACCTCACCTAAGCGTGTGTCCGGGACCTAATTTTCCTCTCCAGGGAAGGCAGGGATCTCGGGGTTGCATTCCAGGCTCCCCCGGGGAGTCAGGCCTCGTCTCGAGGGGAAGCCAAGGACTCCGCTCTCCTCTCGAGTCGCGACGCGGGTCTCTTGGAGCCCCCTGAGCGGCCTCAAGGGAGTCCAGCCTCCTCTTCCGTTTGGAGAGAGGACCCGGGATTGCTCTCCAGGCCATGCAGGAAAAGAAGGCCCTCAGCTCGCGAGGACGGGGGCGTCTCAGGGGTTTCCTCGAGCTGCGGCGCCCGTGGGGGTTTTCTCCCGAGGCACGACGAGGATCTCAGGGAGCCTCTCGTGCGGCGCCAGGGAAGTCAGGTCTCCATGCGCGTGGCGAGGGGGAGCGCGTCCTGGCTCTCGAGTCACGGGAGGGGACTAGGGCCTCGAGACGCGTTGAAGAAGGACTCTCGAGGTCTTTGTCGGGGGGCGGCGGGAAACCCTCGTGTCCCTCGCCTTCTGCCGGGGACCTTAGGGAGCTTCCCAGGGTGCCTCTGAGAGGCGAGGGATCCTGTGGAGGTGGCGGGGCCCCTCGGGACTCCGCTGGGTCTGGCGCAACGGAAGAGGGCCTCACCTCGAGGGGAGGCAGGCACCTCAGGCTTCCTCTGCGTTTCGGACTCCGACCGCAGGGTCCCTGCAGACTTGGGACAGGAGAGTCAGGCCTCGTCTTGTCTGAGGAAGGGAACCCCGCTGGCCTCTCGAGTTGCTCAGGGGGTCTCAGGCCCCTCGTCGAGCTGTGTGTGGAACCCGCGGGTCTTTGCGGACGATGCACGGGGGTGGCAGTGCCCCTTCGTGTTGTGCCTTCACCCACAGGGTTGCCTTCGAAGAGGGGTCCGGGCCTCGGGTCCTTCTCAAGAGCGGACCGGGGAATCGGGGGCGTTCGGCCTGTGGCCCCACCCACGTGGCTCGTCTCGAATTTCCTCGTGAGACCGGCCTCATCCTGAGGTGCGCCGGGAAGGCCGGGAACCCCTTCCAGACCACGCAGGGGAATCGCCTCTCCTGTCGCGATCAGGAGGGGAGAAGGGGCTCAGAGGAAGCGGTGCCGGGACCCTCGGTGTTCCCCTCGGGGGAACCCGGCGTGTCGGGGGACTTTTGGGGGTCGCAGGAAGGCTGTCAGGGACCGTCTCGCCCTTCAGGGCGGAACAGGGGACTTCCCTTGAGACGCCGTCGCGGGCAAGGGCCTCATCTTGCCAAGCGGTGGGAACCACGTGGTTTTTCTCGAGTTGCGGCGGCATTCTCGAGTTACGACGGGGATCTCAGCCTTCCCCTTGGGTTGGCCCTGGGAAGCCCAATCTTCCCCTCGGGTTGCGAGGGAAAGCTGGGGGTGGCGCTCGAGTCACTGCAGGGCCGAAGAGACCTCACCTAAGCGTGTGTCCGGGACCTAATTTTCCTCTCCAGGGAAGGCAGGGATCTCGGGGTTGCATTCCAGGCTCCCCCGGGGAGTCAGGCCTCGTCTCGAGGGGAAGCCAAGGACTCCGCTCTCCTCTCGAGTCGCGACGCGGGTCTCTTGGAGCCCCCTGAGCGGCCTCAAGGGAGTCCAGCCTCCTCTTCCGTTTGGAGAGAGGACCCGGGATTGCTCTCCAGGCCATGCAGGAAAAGAAGGCCCTCAGCTCGCGAGGACGGGGGCGTCTCAGGGGTTTCCTCGAGCTGCGGCGCCCGTGGGGGTTTTCTCCCGAGGCACGACGAGGATCTCAGGGAGCCTCTCGTGCGGCGCCAGGGAAGTCAGGTCTCCATGCGCGTGGCGAGGGGGAGCGCGTCCTGGCTCTCGAGTCACGGGAGGGGACTAGGGCCTCGAGACGCGTTGAAGAAGGACTCTCGAGGTCTTTGTCGGGGGGCGGCGGGAAACCCTCGTGTCCCTCGCCTTCTGCCGGGGACCTTAGGGAACTTCCCAGGGTGCCTCTGAGAGGCGAGGGATCCTGTGGAGGTGGCGGGGCCCCTCGGGACTCCGCTGGGTCTGGTGCAACGGAAGAGGGCCTCACCTCGAGGGGAGGCAGGCACCTCAGGCTTCCTCTGCGTTTCGGACTCCGACCGCAGGGTCCCTGCAGAGTTGGGACAGGAGAGTCAGGCCACGTCTTGTCTGAGGAAGGGAACCCCGCTGGCCTCTCGAGTTGCTCAGGGGGTCTCAGGCCCCTCGTCGAGCTGTGTGTGGAACCCGCGGGTCTTTGCGGACGATGCACGGGGGTGGCAGTGCCCCTTCGTGTTGTGCCTTCACCCACAGGGTTGCCTTCGAAGAGGGGTCCGGGCCTCGGGTCCTTCTCAAGAGCGGACCGGGGAATCGGGGGCGTTCGGCCTGTGGCCCCACCCACGTGGCTCGTCTCGAATTTCCTCGTGAGACCGGCCTCATCCTGAGGTGCGCCGGGAAGGCCGGGAACCCCTTCCAGACCACGCAGGGGAATCGCCTCTCCTGTCGCGATCAGGAGGGGAGAAGGGGCTCAGAGGAAGCGGTGCCGGGACCCTCGGTGTTCCCCTCGGGGGAACCCGGCGTGTCGGGGGACTTTTGGGGGTCGCAGGAAGGCTGTCAGGGACCGTCTCGCCCTTCAGGGCGGAACAGGGGACTTCCCTTGAGACGCCGTCGCGGGCAAGGGCCTCATCTTGCCAAGCGGTGGGAACCACGTGGTTTTTCTCGAGTTGCGGCGGCATTCTCGAGTTACGACGGGGATCTCAGCCTTCCCCTTGGGTTGGCCCTGGGAAGCCCAATCTTCCCCTCGGGTTGCGAGGGAAAGCTGGGGGTGGCGCTCGAGTCACTGCAGGGCCTAAGAGACCTCACCTAAGCGTGTGTCCGGGACCTAATTTTCCTCTCCAGGGAAGGCAGGGATCTCGGGGTTGCATTCCAGGCTCCCCCGGGGAGTCAGGCCTCGTCTCGAGGGGAAGCCAAGGACTCCGCTCTCCTCTCGAGTCGCGACGCGGGTCTCTTGGAGCCCCCTGAGCGGCCTCAAGGGAGTCCAGCCTCCTCTTCCGTTTGGAGAGAGGACCCGGGATTGCTCTCCAGGCCATGCAGGAAAAGAAGGCCCTCAGCTCGCGAGGACGGGGGCGTCTCAGGGGTTTCCTCGAGCTGCGGCGCCCGTGGGGGTTTTCTCCCGAGGCACGACGAGGATCTCAGGGAGCCTCTCGTGCGGCGCCAGGGAAGTCAGGTCTCCATGCGCGTGGCGAGGGGGAGCGCGTCCTGGCTCTCGAGTCACGGGAGGGGACTAGGGCCTCGAGACGCGTTGAAGAAGGACTCTCGAGGTCTTTGTCGGGGGGCGGCGGGAAACCCTCGTGTCCCTCGCCTTCTGCCGGGGACCTTAGGGAGCTTCCCAGGGTGCCTCTGAGAGGCGAGGGATCCTGTGGAGGTGGCGGGGCCCCTCGGGACTCCGCTGGGTCTGGCGCAACGGAAGAGGGCCTCACCTCGAGGGGAGGCAGGCACCTCAGGCTTCCTCTGCGTTTCGGACTCCGACCGCAGGGTCCCTGCAGACTTGGGACAGGAGAGTCAGGCCTCGTCTTGTCTGAGGAAGGGAACCCCGCTGGCCTCTCGAGTTGCTCAGGGGGTCTCAGGCCCCTCGTCGAGCTGTGTGTGGAACCCGCGGGTCTTTGCGGACGATGCACGGGGGTGGCAGTGCCCCTTCGTGTTGTGCCTTCACCCACAGGGTTGCCTTCGAAGAGGGGTCCGGGCCTCGGGTCCTTCTCAAGAGCGGACCGGGGAATCGGGGGCGTTCGGCCTGTGGCCCCACCCACGTGGCTCGTCTCGAATTTCCTCGTGAGACCGGCCTCATCCTGAGGTGCGCCGGGAAGGCCGGGAACCCCTTCCAGACCACGCAGGGGAATCGCCTCTCCTGTCGCGATCAGGAGGGGAGAAGGGGCTCAGAGGAAGCGGTGCCGGGACCCTCGGTGTTCCCCTCGGGGGAACCCGGCGTGTCGGGGGACTTTTGGGGGTCGCAGGAAGGCTGTCAGGGACCGTCTCGCCCTTCAGGGCGGAACAGGGGACTTCCCTTGAGACGCCGTCGCGGGCAAGGGCCTCATCTTGCCAAGCGGTGGGAACCACGTGGTTTTTCTCGAGTTGCGGCGGCATTCTCGAGTTACGACGGGGATCTCAGCCTTCCCCTTGGGTTGGCCCTGGGAAGCCCAATTTTCCCCTCGGGTTGCGAGGGAAAGCTGGGGGTGGCGCTCGAGTCACTGCAGGGCCTAAGAGACCTCACCTAAGCGTGTGTCCGGGACCTAATTTTCCTCTCCAGGGAAGGCAGGGATCTCGGGGTTGCATTCCAGGCTCCCCCGGGGAGTCAGGCCTCGTCTCGAGGGGAAGCCAAGGACTCCGCTCTCCTCTCGAGTCGCGACGCGGGTCTCTTGGAGCCCCCTGAGCGGCCTCAAGGGAGTCCAGCCTCCTCTTCCGTTTGGAGAGAGGACCCGGGATTGCTCTCCAGGCCATGCAGGAAAAGAAGGCCCTCAGCTCGCGAGGACGGGGGCGTCTCAGGGGTTTCCTCGAGCTGCGGCGCCCGTGGGGGTTTTCTCCCGAGGCACGACGAGGATCTCAGGGAGCCTCTCGTGCGGCGCCAGGGAAGTCAGGTCTCCATGTGCGTGGCGAGGGGGAGCGCGTCCTGGCTCTCGAGTCACGGGAGGGGACTAGGGCCTCGAGACGCGTTGAAGAAGGACTCTCGAGGTCTTTGTCGGGGGGGCGGCGGGAAACCCTCGTGTCCCTCGCCTTCTGCCGGGGACCTTAGGGAGCTTCCCAGGGTGCCTCTGAGAGGCGAGGGATCCTGTGGAGGTGGCGGGGCCCCTCGGGACTCCGCTGGGTCTGGCGCAACGGAAGAGGGCCTCACCTCGAGGGGAGGCAGGCACCTCAGGCTTCCTCTGCGTTTCGGACTCCGACCGCAGGGTCCCTGCAGAGTTGGGACAGGAGAGTCAGGCCTCGTCTTGTCTGAGGAAGGGAACCCCGCTGGCCTCTCGAGTTGCTCAGGGGGTCTCAGGCCCCTCGTCGAGCTGTGTGTGGAACCCGCGGGTCTTTGCGGACGATGCACGGGGGTGGCAGTGCCCCTTCGTGTTGTGCCTTCACCCACAGGGTTGCCTTCGAAGAGGGGTCCGGGCCTCGGGTCCTTCTCAAGAGCGGACCGGGGAATCGGGGGCGTTCGGCCTGTGGCCCCACCCACGTGGCTCGTCTCGAATTTCCTCGTGAGACCGGCCTCATCCTGAGGTGCGCCGGGAAGGCCGGGAACCCCTTCCAGACCACGCAGGGGAATCGCCTCTCCTGTCGCGATCAGGAGGGGAGAAGGGGCTCAGAGGAAGCGGTGCCGGGACCCTCGGTGTTCCCCTCGGGGGAACCCGGCGTGTCGGGGGACTTTTGGGGGTCGCAGGAAGGCTGTCAGGGACCGTCTCGCCCTTCAGGGCGGAACAGGGGACTTCCCTTGAGACGCCGTCGCGGGCAAGGGCCTCATCTTGCCAAGCGGTGGGAACCACGTGGTTTTTCTCGAGTTGCGGCGGCATTCTCGAGTTACGACGGGGATCTCAGCCTTCCCCTTGGGTTGGCCCTGGGAAGCCCAATCTTCCCCTCGGGTTGCGAGGGAAAGCTGGGGGTGGCGCTCGAGTCACTGCAGGGCCTAAGAGACCTCACCTAAGCGTGTGTCCGGGACCTAATTTTCCTCTCCAGGGAAGGCAGGGATCTCGGGGTTGCATTCCAGGCTCCCCCGGGGAGTCAGGCCTCGTCTCGAGGGGAAGCCAAGGACTCCGCTCTCCTCTCGAGTCGCGACGCGGGTCTCTTGGAGCCCCCTGAGCGGCCTCAAGGGAGTCCAGCCTCCTCTTCCGTTTGGAGAGAGGACCCGGGATTGCTCTCCAGGCCATGCAGGAAAAGAAGGCCCTCAGCTCGCGAGGACGGGGGCGTCTCAGGGGTTTCCTCGAGCTGCGGCGCCCGTGGGGGTTTTCTCCCGAGGCACGACGAGGATCTCAGGGAGCCTCTCGTGCGGCGCCAGGGAAGTCAGGTCTCCATGCGCGTGGCGAGGGGGAGCGCGTCCTGGCTCTCGAGTCACGGGAGGGGACTAGGGCCTCGAGACGCGTTGAAGAAGGACTCTCGAGGTCTTTGTCGGGGGGGCGGCGGGAAACCCTCGTGTCCCTCGCCTTCTGCCGGGGACCTTAGGGAGCTTCCCAGGGTGCCTCTGAGAGGCGAGGGATCCTGTGGAGGTGGCGGGGCCCCTTGGGACTCCGCTGGGTCTGGCGCAACGGAAGAGGGCCTCACCTCGAGGGGAGGCAGGCACCTCAGGCTTCCTCTGCGTTTCGGACTCCGACCGCAGGGTCCCTGCAGAGTTGGGACAGGAGAGTCAGGCCTCGTCTTGTCTGAGGAAGGGAACCCCGCTGGCCTCTCGAGTTGCTCAGGGGGTCTCAGGCCCCTCGTCGAGCTGTGTGTGGAACCCGCGTGTCTTTGCGGACGATGCACGGGGGTGGCAGTGCCCCTTCGTGTTGTGCCTTCACCCACAGGGTTGCCTTCGAAGAGGGGTCCGGGCCTCGGGTCCTTCTCAAGAGCAGACCGGGGAATCGGGGGCGTTCGGCCTGTGGCCCCACCCACGTGGCTCGTCTCGAATTTCCTCGTGAGACCGGCCTCATCCTGAGGTGCGCCGGGAAGGCCGGGAACCCCTTCCAGACCACGCAGGGGAATCGCCTCTCCTGTCGCGATCAGGAGGGGAGAAGGGGCTCAGAGGAAGCGGTGCCGGGACCCTCGGTGTTCCCCTCGGGGGAACCCGGCGTGTCGGGGGACTTTTGGGGGTCGCAGGAAGGCTGTCAGGGACCGTCTCGCCCTTCAGGGCGGAACAGGGGACTTCCCTTGAGACGCCGTCGCGGGCAAGGGCCTCATCTTGCCAAGCGGTGGGAACCACGTGGTTTTTCTCGAGTTGCGGCGGCATTCTCGAGTTACGACGGGGATCTCAGCCTTCCCCTTGGGTTGGCCCTGGGAAGCCCAATCTTCCCCTCGGGTTGCGAGGGAAAGCTGGGGGTGGCGCTCGAGTCACTGCAGGGCCTAAGAGACCTCACCTAAGCGTGTGTCCGGGACCTAATTTTCCTCTCCAGGGAAGGCAGGGATCTCGGGGTTGCATTCCAGGCTCCCCCGGGGAGTCAGGCCTCGTCTCGAGGGGAAGCCAAGGACTCCGCTCTCCTCTCGAGTCGCGACGCGGGTCTCTTGGAGCCCCCTGAGCGGCCTCAAGGGAGTCCAGCCTCCTCTTCCGTTTGGAGAGAGGACCCGGGATTGCTCTCCAGGCCATGCAGGAAAAGAAGGCCCTCAGCTCGCAAGGACGGGGGCGTCTCAGGGGTTTCCTCGAGCTGCGGCGCCCGTGGGGGTTTTCTCCCGAGGCACGACGAGGATCTCAGGGAGCCTCTCGTGCGGCGCCAGGGAAGTCAGGTCTCCATGCGCATGGCGAGGGGGAGCGGGTCCTGGCTCTCGAGTCACGGGAGGGGACTAGGGCCTCGAGACGCGTTGAAGAAGGACTCTCGAGGTCTTTGTCGGGGGGGCGGCGGGAAACCCTCGTGTCCCTCGCCTTCTGCCGGGGACCTTAGGGAGCTTCCCAGGGTGCCTCTGAGAGGCGAGGGATCCTGTGGAGGTGGCGGGGCCCCTCGGGACTCCGCTGGGTCTGGCGCAACGGAAGAGGGCCTCACCTCGAGGGGAGGCAGGCACCTCAGGCTTCCTCTGCGTTTCGGACTCCGACCGCAGGGTCCCTGCAGAGTTGGGACAGGAGAGTCAGGCCTCGTCTTGTCTGAGGAAGGGAACCCCGCTGGCCTCTCGAGTTGCTCAGGGGGTCTCAGGCCCCTCGTCGAGCTGTGTGTGGAACCCGCGGGTCTTTGCGGACGATGCACGGGGGTGGCAGTGCCCCTTCGTGTTGTGCCTTCACCCACAGGGTTGCCTTCGAAGAGGGGTCCGGGCCTCGGGTCCTTCTCAAGAGCGGACCGGGGAATCGGGGGCGTTCGGCCTGTGGCCCCACCCACGTGGCTCGTCTCGAATTTCCTCGTGAGACCGGCCTCATCCTGAGGTGCGCCGGGAAGGCCGGGAACCCCTTCCAGACCACGCAGGGGAATCGCCTCTCCTGTCGCGATCAGGAGGGGAGAAGGGGCTCAGAGGAAGCGGTGCCGGGACCCTCGGTGTTCCCCTCGGGGGAACCCGGCGTGTCGGGGGACTTTTGGGGGTCGCAGGAAGGCTGTCAGGGAAGGTCTCGCCCTTCAGGGCGGAACAGGGGACTTCCCTTGAGACGCCGTCGCGGGCAAGGGCCTCATCTTGCCAAGCGGTGGGAACCACGTGGTTTTTCTCGAGTTGCGGCGGCATTCTCGAGTTACGACGGGGATCTCAGCCTTCCCCTTGGGTTGGCCCTGGGAAGCCCAATCTTCCCCTCGGGTTGCGAGGGAAAGCTGGGGGTGGCGCTCGAGTCACTGCAGGGCCTAAGAGACCTCACCTAAGCGTGTGTCCGGGACCTAATTTTCCTCTCCAGGGAAGGCAGGGATCTCGGGGTTGCATTCCAGGCTCCCCCGGGGAGTCAGGCCTCGTCTCGAGGGGAAGCCAAGGACTCCGCTCTCCTCTCGAGTCGCGACGCGGGTCTCTTGGAGCCCCCTGAGCGGCCTCAAGGGAGTCCAGCCTCCTCTTCCGTTTGGAGAGAGGACCCGGGATTGCTCTCCAGGCCATGCAGGAAAAGAAGGCCCTCAGCTCGCGAGGACGGGGGCGTCTCAGGGGTTTCCTCGAGCTGCGGCGCCCGTGGGGGTTTTCTCCCGAGGCACGACGAGGATCTCAGGGAGCCTCTCGTGCGGCGCCAGGGAAGTCAGGTCTCCATGCGCGTGGCGAGGGGGAGCGCGTCCTGGCTCTCGAGTCACGGGAGGGGACTAGGGCCTCGAGACGCGTTGAAGAAGGACTCTCGAGGTCTTTGTCGGGGGGCGGCGGGAAACCCTCGTGTCCCTCGCCTTCTGCCGGGGACCTTAGGGAGCTTCCCAGGGTGCCTCTGAGAGGCGAGGGATCCTGTGGAGGTGGCGGGGCCCCTCGGGACTCCGCTGGGTCTGGCGCAACGGAAGAGGGCCTCACCTCGAGGGGAGGCAGGCACCTCAGGCTTCCTCTGCGTTTCGGACTCCGACCGCAGGGTCCCTGCAGAGTTGGGACAGGAGAGTCAGGCCTCGTCTTGTCTGAGGAAGGGAACCCCGCTGGCCTCTCGAGTTGCTCAGGGGGTCTCAGGCCCCTCGTCGAGCTGTGTGTGGAACCCGCGGGTCTTTGCGGACGATGCACGGGGGTGGCAGTGCCCCTTCGTGTTGTGCCTTCACCCACAGGGTTGCCTTCGAAGAGGGGTCCGGGCCTCGGGTCCTTCTCAAGAGCGGACCGGGGAATCGGGGGCGTTCGGCCTGTGGCCCCACCCACGTGGCTCGTCTCGAATTTCCTCGTGAGACCGGCCTCATCCTGAGGTGCGCCGGGAAGGCCGGGAACCCCTTCCAGACCACGCAGGGGAATCGCCTCTCCTGTCGCGATCAGGAGGGGAGAAGGGGCTCAGAGGAAGCGGTGCCGGGACCCTCGGTGTTCCCCTCGGGGGAACCCGGCGTGTCGGGGGACTTTTGGGGGTCGCAGGAAGGCTGTCAGGGACCGTCTCGCCCTTCAGGGCGGAACAGGGGACTTCCCTTGAGACGCCGTCGCGGGCAAGGGCCTCATCTTGCCAAGCGGTGGGAACCACGTGGTTTTTCTCGAGTTGCGGCGGCATTCTCGAGTTACGACGGGGATCTCAGCCTTCCCCTTGGGTTGGCCCTGGGAAGCCCAATCTTCCCCTCGGGTTGCGAGGGAAAGCTGGGGGTGGCGCTCGAGTCACTGCAGGGCCTAAGAGACCTCACCTAAGCGTGTGTCCGGGACCTAATTTTCCTCTCCAGGGAAGGCAGGGATCTCGGGGTTGCATTCCAGGCTCCCCCGGGGAGTCAGGCCTCGTCTCGAGGGGAAGCCAAGGACTCCGCTCTCCTCTCGAGTCGCGACGCGGGTCTCTTGGAGCCCCCTGAGCGGCCTCAAGGGAGTCCAGCCTCCTCTTCCGTTTGGAGAGAGGACCCGGGATTGCTCTCCAGGCCATGCAGGAAAAGAAGGCCCTCAGCTCGCGAGGACGGGGGCGTCTCAGGGGTTTCCTCGAGCTGCGGCGCCCGTGGGGGTTTTCTCCCGAGGCACGACGAGGATCTCAGGGAGCCTCTCGTGCGGCGCCAGGGAAGTCAGGTCTCCATGCGCGTGGCGAGGGGGAGCGCGTCCTGGCTCTCGAGTCACGGGAGGGGACTAGGGCCTCGAGACGCGTTGAAGAAGGACTCTCGAGGTCTTTGTCGGGGGGCGGCGGGAAACCCTCGTGTCCCTCGCCTTCTGCCGGGGACCTTAGGGAGCTTCCCAGGGTGCCTCTGAGAGGCGAGGGATCCTGTGGAGGTGGCGGGGCCCCTCGGGACTCCGCTGGGTCTGGCGCAACGGAAGAGGGCCTCACCTCGAGGGGAGGCAGGCACCTCAGGCTTCCTCTGCGTTTCGGACTCCGACCGCAGGGTCCCTGCAGAGTTGGGACAGGAGAGTCAGGCCTCGTCTTGTCTGAGGAAGGGAACCCCGCTGGCCTCTCGAGTTGCTCAGGGGGTCTCAGGCCCCTCGTCGAGCTGTGTGTGGAACCCGCGGGTCTTTGCGGACGATGCACGGGAGTGGCAGTGCCACTTCGTGTTGTGCCTTCACCCACAGGGTTGCCTTCGAAGAGGGGTCCGGGCCTCGGGTCCTTCTCAAGAGCGGACCGGGGAATCGGGGGCGTTCGGCCTGTGGCCCCACCCACGTGGCTCGTCTCGAATTTCCTCGTGAGACCGGCCTCATCCTGAGGTGCGCCGGGAAGGCCGGGAACCCCTTCCAGACCACGCAGGGGAATCGCCTCTCCTGTCGCGATCAGGAGGGGAGAAGGGGCTCAGAGGAAGCGGTGCCGGGACCCTCGGTGTTCCCCTCGGGGGAGCCCGGCGTGTCGGGGGACTTTTGGGGGTCGCAGGAAGGCTGTCAGGGACCGTCTCGCCCTTCAGGGCGGAACAGGGGACTTCCCTTGAGACGCCGTCGCGGGCAAGGGCCTCATCTTGCCAAGCGGTGGGAACCACGTGGTTTTTCTCGAGTTGCGGCGGCATTCTCGAGTTACGACGGGGATCTCAGCCTTCCCCTTGGGTTGGCCCTGGGAAGCCCAATCTTCCCCTCGGGTTGCGAGGGAAAGCTGGGGGTGGCGCTCGAGTCACTGCAGGGCCTAAGAGACCTCACCTAAGCGTGTGTCCGGGACCTAATTTTCCTCTCCAGGGAAGGCAGGGATCTCGGGGTTGCATTCCAGGCTCCCCCGGGGAGTCAGGCCTCGTCTCGAGGGGAAGCCAAGGACTCCGCTCTCCTCTCGAGTCGCGACGCGGGTCTCTTGGAGCCCCCTGAGCGGCCTCAAGGGAGTCCAGCCTCCTCTTCCGTTTGGAGAGAGGACCCGGGATTGCTCTCCAGGCCATGCAGGAAAAGAAGGCCCTCAGCTCGCGAGGACGGGGGCGTCTCAGGGGTTTCCTCGAGCTGCGGCGCCCGTGGGGGTTTTCTCCCGAGGCACGACGAGGATCTCAGGGAGCCTCTCGTGCGGCGCCAGGGAAGTCAGGTCTCCATGCGCGTGGCGAGGGGGAGCGCGTCCTGGCTCTCGAGTCACGGGAGGGGACTAGGGCCTCGAGACGCGTTGAAGAAGGACTCTCGAGGTCTTTGTCGGGGGGCGGCGGGAAACCCTCGTGTCCCTCGCCTTCTGCCGGGGACCTTAGGGAGCTTCCCAGGGTGCCTCTGAGAGGCGAGGGATCCTGTGGAGGTGGCGGGGCCCCTCGGGACTCCGCTGGGTCTGGCGCAACGGAAGAGGGCCTCACCTCGAGGGGAGGCAGGCACCTCAGGCTTCCTCTGCGTTTCGGACTCCGACCGCAGGGTCCCTGCAGAGTTGGGACAGGAGAGTCAGGCCTCGTCTTGTCTGAGGAAGGGAACCCCGCTGGCCTCTCGAGTTGCTCAGGGGGTCTCAGGCCCCTCGTCGAGCTGTGTGTGGAACCCGCGGGTCTTTGCGGACGATGCACGGGGGTGGCAGTGCCCCTTCGTGTTGTGCCTTCACCCACAGGGTTGCCTTCGAAGAGGGGTCCGGGCCTCGGGTCCTTCTCAAGAGCGGACCGGGGAATCGGGGGCGTTCGGCCTGTGGCCCCACCCACGTGGCTCGTCTCGAATTTCCTCGTGAGACCGGCCTCATCCTGAGGTGCGCCGGGAAGGCCGGGAACCCCTTCCAGACCACGCAGGGGAATCGCCTCTCCTGTCGCGATCAGGAGGGGAGAAGGGGCTCAGAGGAAGCGGTGCCGGGACCCTCGGTGTTCCCCTCGGGGGAACCCGGCGTGTCGGGGGACTTTTGGGGGTCGCAGGAAGGCTGTCAGGGACCGTCTCGCCCTTCAGGGCGGAACAGGGGACTTCCCTTGAGACGCCGTCGCGGGCAAGGGCCTCATCTTGCCAAGCGGTGGGAACCACGTGGTTTTTCTCGAGTTGCGGCGGCATTCTCGAGTTACGACGGGGATCTCAGCCTTCCCCTTGGGTTGGCCCTGGGAAGCCCAATCTTCCCCTCGGGTTGCGAGGGAAAGCTGGGGGTGGCGCTCGAGTCACTGCAGGGCCTAAGAGACCTCACCTAAGCGTGTGTCCGGGACCTAATTTTCCTCTCCAGGGAAGGCAGGGATCTCGGGGTTGCATTCCAGGCTCCCCCGGGGAGTCAGGCCTCGTCTCGAGGGGAAGCCAAGGACTCCGCTCTCCTCTCGAGTCGCGACGCGGGTCTCTTGGAGCCCCCTGAGCGGCCTCAAGGGAGTCCAGCCTCCTCTTCCGTTTGGAGAGAGGACCCGGGATTGCTCTCCAGGCCATGCAGGAAAAGAAGGCCCTCAGCTCGCGAGGACGGGGGCGTCTCAGGGGTTTCCTCGAGCTGCGGCGCCCGTGGGGGTTTTCTCCCGAGGCACGACGAGGATCTCAGGGAGCCTCTCGTGCGGCGCCAGGGAAGTCAGGTCTCCATGCGCGTGGCGAGGGGGAGCGCGTCCTGGCTCTCGAGTCACGGGAGGGGACTAGGGCCTCGAGACGCGTTGAAGAAGGACTCTCGAGGTCTTTGTCGGGGGGCGGCGGGAAACCCTCGTGTCCCTCGCCTTCTGCCGGGGACCTTAGGGAACTTCCCAGGGTGCCTCTGAGAGGCGAGGGATCCTGTGGAGGTGGCGGGGCCCCTCGGGACTCCGCTGGGTCTGGCGCAACGGAAGAGGGCCTCACCTCGAGGGGAGGCAGGCACCTCAGGCTTCCTCTGCGTTTCGGACTCCGACCGCAGGGTCCCTGCAGAGTTGGGACAGGAGAGTCAGGCCTCGTCTTGTCTGAGGAAGGGAACCCCGCTGGCCTCTCGAGTTGCTCAGGGGGTCTCAGGCCCCTCGTCGAGCTGTGTGTGGAACCCGCGGGTCTTTGCGGACGATGCACGGGGGTGGCAGTGCCCCTTCGTGTTGTGCCTTCACCCACAGGGTTGCCTTCGAAGAGGGGTCCGGGCCTCGGGTCCTTCTCAAGAGCGGACCGGGGAATCGGGGGCGTTCGGCCTGTGGCCCCACCCACGTGGCTCGTCTCGAATTTCCTCGTGAGACCGGCCTCATCCTGAGGTGCGCCGGGAAGGCCGGGAACCCCTTCCAGACCACGCAGGGGAATCGCCTCTCCTGTCGCGATCAGGAGGGGAGAAGGGGCTCAGAGGAAGCGGTGCCGGGACCCTCGGTGTTCCCCTCGGGGGAACCCGGCGTGTCGGGGGACTTTTGGGGGTCGCAGGAAGGCTGTCAGGGACCGTCTCGCCCTTCAGGGCGGAACAGGGGACTTCCCTTGAGACGCCGTCGCGGGCAAGGGCCTCATCTTGCCAAGCGGTGGGAACCACGTGGTTTTTCTCGAGTTGCGGCGGCATTCTCGAGTTACGACGGGGATCTCAGCCTTCCCCTTGGGTTGGCCCTGGGAAGCCCAATCTTCCCCTCGGGTTGCGAGGGAAAGCTGGGGGTGGCGCTCGAGTCACTGCAGGGCCTAAGAGACCTCACCTAAGCGTGTGTCCGGGACCTAATTTTCCTCTCCAGGGAAGGCAGGGATCTCGGGGTTGCATTCCAGGCTCCCCCGGGGAGTCAGGCCTCGTCTCGAGGGGAAGCCAAGGACTCCGCTCTCCTCTCGAGTCGCGACGCGGGTCTCTTGGAGCCCCCTGAGCGGCCTCAAGGGAGTCCAGCCTCCTCTTCCGTTTGGAGAGAGGACCCGGGATTGCTCTCCAGGCCATGCAGGAAAAGAAGGCCCTCAGCTCGCGAGGACGGGGGCGTCTCAGGGGTTTCCTCGAGCTGCGGCGCCCGTGGGGGTTTTCTCCCGAGGCACGACGAGGATCTCAGGGAGCCTCTCGTGCGGCGCCAGGGAAGTCAGGTCTCCATGCGCGTGGCGAGGGGGAGCGCGTCCTGGCTCTCGAGTCACGGGAGGGGACTAGGGCCTCGAGACGCGTTGAAGAAGGACTCTCGAGGTCTTTGTCGGGGGGCGGCGGGAAACCCTCGTGTCCCTCGCCTTCTGCCGGGGACCTTAGGGAGCTTCCCAGGGTGCCTCTGAGAGGCGAGGGATCCTGTGGAGGTGGCGGGGCCCCTCGGGACTCCGCTGGGTCTGGCGCAACGGAAGAGGGCCTCACCTCGAGGGGAGGCAGGCACCTCAGGCTTCCTCTGCGTTTCGGACTCCGACCGCAGGGTCCCTGCAGAGTTGGGCCAGGAGAGTCAGGCCTCGTCTTGTCTGAGGAAGGGAACCCCGCTGGCCTCTCGAGTTGCTCAGGGGGTCTCAGGCCCCTCGTCGAGCTGTGTGTGGAACCCGCGGGTCTTTGCGGACGATGCACGGGGGTGGCAGTGCCCCTTCGTGTTGTGCCTTCACCCACAGGGTTGCCTTCGAAGAGGGGTCCGGGCCTCGGGTCCTTCTCAAGAGCGGACCGGGGAATCGGGGGCGTTCGGCCTGTGGCCCCACCCACGTGGCTCGTCTCGAATTTCCTCGTGAGACCGGCCTCATCCTGAGGTGCGCCGGGAAGGCCGGGAACCCCTTCCAGACCACGCAGGGGAATCGCCTCTCCTGTCGCGATCAGGAGGGGAGAAGGGGCTCAGAGGAAGCGGTGCCGGGACCCTCGGTGTTCCCCTCGGGGGAACCCGGCGTGTCGGGGGACTTTTGGGGGTCGCAGGAAGGCTGTCAGGGACCGTCTCGCCCTTCAGGGCGGAACAGGGGACTTCCCTTGAGACGCCGTCGCGGGCAAGGGCCTCATCTTGCCAAGCGGTGGGAACCACGTGGTTTTTCTCGAGTTGCGGCGGCATTCTCGAGTTACGACGGGGATCTCAGCCTTCCCCTTGGGTTGGCCCTGGGAAGCCCAATCTTCCCCTCGGGTTGCGAGGGAAAGCTGGGGGTGGCGCTCGAGTCACTGCAGGGCCTAAGAGACCTCACCTAAGCGTGTGTCCGGGACCTAATTTTCCTCTCCAGGGAAGGCAGGGATCTCGGGGTTGCATTCCAGGCTCCCCCGGGGAGTCAGGCCTCGTCTCGAGGGGAAGCCAAGGACTCCGCTCTCCTCTCGAGTTGCGACGCGGGTCTCTTGGAGCCCCCTGAGCGGCCTCAAGGGAGTCCAGCCTCCTCTTCCGTTTGGAGAGAGGACCCGGGATTGCTCTCCAGGCCATGCAGGAAAAGAAGGCCCTCAGCTCGCGAGGACGGGGGCGTCTCAGGGGTTTCCTCGAGCTGCGGCGCCCGTGGGGGTTTTCTCCCGAGGCACGACGAGGATCTCAGGGAGCCTCTCGTGCGGCGCCAGGGAAGTCAGGTCTCCATGCGCGTGGCGAGGGGGAGCGCGTCCTGGCTCTCGAGTCACGGGAGGGGACTAGGGCCTCGAGACGCGTTGAAGAAGGACTCTCGAGGTCCTTGTCGGGGGGCGGCGGGAAACCCTCGTGTCCCTCGCCTTCTGCCGGGGACCTTAGGGAGCTTCCCAGGGTGCCTCTGAGAGGCGAGGGATCCTGTGGAGGTGGCGGGGCCCCTCGGGACTCCGCTGGGTCTGGCGCAACGGAAGAGGGCCTCACCTCGAGGGGAGGCAGGCACCTCAGGCTTCCTCTGCGTTTCGGACTCCGACCGCAGGGTCCCTGCAGAGTTGGGACAGGAGAGTCAGGCCTCGTCTTGTCTGAGGAAGGGAACCCCGCTGGCCTCTCGAGTTGCTCAGGGGGTCTCAGGCCCCTCGTCGAGCTGTGTGTGGAACCCGCGGGTCTTTGCGGACGATGCACGGGGGTGGCAGTGCCCCTTCGTGTTGTGCCTTCACCCACAGGGTTGCCTTCGAAGAGGGGTCCGGGCCTCGGGTCCTTCTCAAGAGCGGACCGGGGAATCGGGGGCGTTCGGCCTGTGGCCCCACCCACGTGGCTCGTCTCGAATTTCCTCGTGAGACCGGCCTCATCCTGAGGTGCGCCGGGAAGGCCGGGAACCCCTTCCAGACCACGCAGGGGAATCGCCTCTCCTGTCGCGATCAGGAGGGGAGAAGGGGCTCAGAGGAAGCGGTGCCGGGACCCTCGGTGTTCCCCTCGGGGGAACCCGGCGTGTCGGGGGACTTTTGGGGGTCGCAGGAAGGCTGTCAGGGACCGTCTCGCCCTTCAGGGCGGAACAGGGGACTTCCCTTGAGACGCCGTCGCGGGCAAGGGCCTCATCTTGCCAAGCGGTGGGAACCACGTGGTTTTTCTCGAGTTGCGGCGGCATTCTCGAGTTACGACGGGGATCTCAGCCTTCCGCTTGGGTTGGCCCTGGGAAGCCCAATCTTCCCCTCGGGTTGCGAGGGAAAGCTGGGGGTGGCGCTCGAGTCACTGCAGGGCCTAAGAGACCTCACCTAAGCGTGTGTCCGGGACCTAATTTTCCTCTCCAGGGAAGGCAGGGATCTCGGGGTTGCATTCCAGGCTCCCCCGGGGAGTCAGGCCTCGTCTCGAGGGGAAGCCAAGGACTCCGCTCTCCTCTCGAGTCGCGACGCGGGTCTCTTGGAGCCCCCTGAGCGGCCTCAAGGGAGTCCAGCCTCCTCTTCCGTTTGGAGAGAGGACCCGGGATTGCTCTCCAGGCCATGCAGGAAAAGAAGGCCCTCAGCTCGCGAGGACGGGGGCGTCTCAGGGGTTTCCTCGAGCTGCGGCGCCCGTGGGGGTTTTCTCCCGAGGCACGACTAGGATCTCAGGGAGCCTCTCGTGCGGCGCCAGGGAAGTCAGGTCTCCATGCGCGTGGCGAGGGGGAGCGCGTCCTGGCTCTCGAGTCACGGGAGGGGACTAGGGCCTCGAGACGTGTTGAAGAAGGACTCTCGAGGTCTTTGTCGGGGGGGCGGCGGGAAACCCTCGTGTCCCTCGCCTTCTGCCGGGGACCTTAGGGAGCTTCCCAGGGTGCCTCTGAGAGGCGAGGGATCCTGTGGAGGTGGCGGGGCCCCTCGGGACTCCGCTGGGTCTGGCGCAACGGAAGAGGGCCTCACCTCGAGGGGAGGCAGGCACCTCAGGCTTCCTCTGCGTTTCGGACTCCGACCGCAGGGTCCCTGCAGAGTTGGGACAGGAGAGTCAGGCCTCGTCTTGTCTGAGGAAGGGAACCCCGCTGGCCTCTCGAGTTGCTCAGGGGGTCTCAGGCCCCTCGTCGAGCTGTGTGTGGAACCCGCGGGTCTTTGCGGACGATGCACGGGGGTGGCAGTGCCCCTTCGTGTTGTGCCTTCACCCACAGGGTTGCCTTCGAAGAGGGGTCCGGGCCTCGGGTCCTTCTCAAGAGCGGACCGGGGAATCGGGGGCGTTCGGCCTGTGGCCCCACCCACGTGGCTCGTCTCGAATTTCCTCGTGAGACCGGCCTCATCCTGAGGTGCGCCGGGAAGGCCGGGAACCCCTTCCAGACCACGCAGGGGAATCGCCTCTCCTGTCGCGATCAGGAGGGGAGAAGGGGCTCAGAGGAAGCGGTGCCGGGACCCTCGGTGTTCCCCTCGGGGGAACCCGGCGTGTCGGGGGACTTTTGGGGGTCGCAGGAAGGCTGTCAGGGACCGTCTCGCCCTTCAGGGCGGAACAGGGGACTTCCCTTGAGACGCCGTCGCGGGCAAGGGCCTCATCTTGCCAAGCGGTGGGAACCACGTGGTTTTTCTCGAGTTGCGGCGGCATTCTCGAGTTACGACGGGGATCTCAGCCTTCCCCTTGGGTTGGCCCTGGGAAGCCCAATCTTCCCCTCGGGTTGCGAGGGAAAGCTGGGGGTGGCGCTCGAGTCACTGCAGGGCCTAAGAGACCTCACCTAAGCGTGTGTCCGGGACCTAATTTTCCTCTCCAGGGAAGGCAGGGATCTCGGGGTTGCATTCCAGGCTCCCCCGGGGAGTCAGGCCTCGTCTCGAGGGGAAGCCAAGGACTCCGCTCTCCTCTCGAGTTGCGACGCGGGTCTCTTGGAGCCCCCTGAGCGGCCTCAAGGGAGTCCAGCCTCCTCTTCCGTTTGGAGAGAGGACCCGGGATTGCTCTCCAGGCCATGCAGGAAAAGAAGGCCCTCAGCTCGCGAGGACGGGGGCGTCTCAGGGGTTTCCTCGAGCTGCGGCGCCCGTGGGGGTTTTCTCCCGAGGCACGACGAGGATCTCAGGGAGCCTCTCGTGCGGCGCCAGGGAAGTCAGGTCTCCATGCGCGTGGCGAGGGGGAGCGCGTCCTGGCTCTCGAGTCACGGGAGGGGACTAGGGCCTCGAGACGCGTTGAAGAAGGACTCTCGAGGTCCTTGTCGGGGGGCGGCGGGAAACCCTCGTGTCCCTCGCCTTCTGCCGGGGACCTTAGGGAGCTTCCCAGGGTGCCTCTGAGAGGCGAGGGATCCTGTGGAGGTGGCGGGGCCCCTCGGGACTCCGCTGGGTCTGGCGCAACGGAAGAGGGCCTCACCTCGAGGGGAGGCAGGCACCTCAGGCTTCCTCTGCGTTTCGGACTCCGACCGCAGGGTCCCTGCAGAGTTGGGCCAGGAGAGTCAGGCCTCGTCTTGTCTGAGGAAGGGAACCCCGCTGGCCTCTCGAGTTGCTCAGGGGGTCTCAGGCCCCTCGTCGAGCTGTGTGTGGAACCCGCGGGTCTTTGCGGACGATGCACGGGGGTGGCAGTGCCCCTTCGTGTTGTGCCTTCACCCACAGGGTTGCCTTCGAAGAGGGGTCCGGGCCTCGGGTCCTTCTCAAGAGCGGACCGGGGAATCGGGGGCGTTCGGCCTGTGGCCCCACCCACGTGGCTCGTCTCGAATTTCCTCGTGAGACCGGCCTCATCCTGAGGTGCGCCGGGAAGGCCGGGAACCCCTTCCAGACCACGCAGGGGAATCGCCTCTCCTGTCGCGATCAGGAGGGGAGAAGGGGCTCAGAGGAAGCGGTGCCGGGACCCTCGGTGTTCCCCTCGGGGGAACCCGGCGTGTCGGGGGACTTTTGGGGGTCGCAGGAAGGCTGTCAGGGACCGTCTCGCCCTTCAGGGCGGAACAGGGGACTTCCCTTGAGACGCCGTCGCGGGCAAGGGCCTCATCTTGCCAAGCGGTGGGAACCACGTGGTTTTTCTCGAGTTGCGGCGGCATTCTCGAGTTACGACGGGGATCTCAGCCTTCCGCTTGGGTTGGCCCTGGGAAGCCCAATCTTCCCCTCGGGTTGCGAGGGAAAGCTGGGGGTGGCGCTCGAGTCACTGCAGGGCCTAAGAGACCTCACCTAAGCGTGTGTCCGGGACCTAATTTTCCTCTCCAGGGAAGGCAGGGATCTCGGGGTTGCATTCCAGGCTCCCCCGGGGAGTCAGGCCTCGTCTCGAGGGGAAGCCAAGGACTCCGCTCTCCTCTCGAGTCGCGACGCGGGTCTCTTGGAGCCCCCTGAGCGGCCTCAAGGGAGTCCAGCCTCCTCTTCCGTTTGGAGAGAGGACCCGGGATTGCTCTCCAGGCCATGCAGGAAAAGAAGGCCCTCAGCTCGCGAGGACGGGGGCGTCTCAGGGGTTTCCTCGAGCTGCGGCGCCCGTGGGGGTTTTCTCCCGAGGCACGACTAGGATCTCAGGGAGCCTCTCGTGCGGCGCCAGGGAAGTCAGGTCTCCATGCGCGTGGCGAGGGGGAGCGCGTCCTGGCTCTCGAGTCACGGGAGGGGACTAGGGCCTCGAGACGCGTTGAAGAAGGACTCTCGAGGTCTTTGTCGGGGGGGCGGCGGGAAACCCTCGTGTCCCTCGCCTTCTGCCGGGGACCTTAGGGAGCTTCCCAGGGTGCCTCTGAGAGGCGAGGGATCCTGTGGAGGTGGCGGGGCCCCTCGGGACTCCGCTGGGTCTGGCGCAACGGAAGAGGGCCTCACCTCGAGGGGAGGCAGGCACCTCAGGCTTCCTCTGCGTTTCGGACTCCGACCGCAGGGTCCCTGCAGAGTTGGGACAGGAGAGTCAGGCCTCGTCTTGTCTGAGGAAGGGAACCCCGCTGGCCTCTCGAGTTGCTCAGGGGGTCTCAGGCCCCTCGTCGAGCTGTGTGTGGAACCCGCGGGTCTTTGCGGACGATGCACGGGGGTGGCAGTGCCCCTTCGTGTTGTGCCTTCACCCACAGGGTTGCCTTCGAAGAGGGGTCCGGGCCTCGGGTCCTTCTCAAGAGCGGACCGGGGAATCGGGGGCGTTCGGCCTGTGGCCCCACCCACGTGGCTCGTCTCGAATTTCCTCGTGAGACCGGCCTCATCCTGAGGTGCGCCGGGAAGGCCGGGAACCCCTTCCAGACCACGCAGGGGAATCGCCTCTCCTGTCGCGATCAGGAGGGGAGAAGGGGCTCAGAGGAAGCGGTGCCGGGACCCTCGGTGTTCCCCTCGGGGGAACCCGGCGTGTCGGGGGACTTTTGGGGGTCGCAGGAAGGCTGTCAGGGACCGTCTCGCCCTTCAGGGCGGAACAGGGGACTTCCCTTGAGACGCCGTCGCGGGCAAGGGCCTCATCTTGCCAAGCGGTGGGAACCACGTGGTTTTTCTCGAGTTGCGGCGGCATTCTCGAGTTACGACGGGGATCTCAGCCTTCCCCTTGGGTTGGCCCTGGGAAGCCCAATCTTCCCCTCGGGTTGCGAGGGAAAGCTGGGGGTGGCGCTCGAGTCACTGCAGGGCCTAAGAGACCTCACCTAAGCGTGTGTCCGGGACCTAATTTTCCTCTCCAGGGAAGGCAGGGATCTCGGGGTTGCATTCCAGGCTCCCCCGGGGAGTCAGGCCTCGTCTCGAGGGGAAGCCAAGGACTCCGCTCTCCTCTCGAGTCGCGACGCGGGTCTCTTGGAGCCCCCTGAGCGGCCTCAAGGGAGTCCAGCCTCCTCTTCCGTTTGGAGAGAGGACCCGGGATTGCTCTCCAGGCCATGCAGGAAAAGAAGGCCCTCAGCTCGCGAGGACGGGGGCGTCTCAGGGGTTTCCTCGAGCTGCGGCGCCCGTGGGGGTTTTCTCCCGAGGCACGACGAGGATCTCAGGGAGCCTCTCGTGCGGCGCCAGGGAAGTCAGGTCTCCATGCGCGTGGCGAGGGGGAGCGCGTCCTGGCTCTCGAGTCACGGGAGGGGACTAGGGCCTCGAGACGCGTTGAAGAAGGACTCTCGAGGTCTTTGTCGGGGGGCGGCGGGAAACCCTCGTGTCCCTCGCCTTCTGCCGGGGACCTTAGGGAGCTTCCCAGGGTGCCTCTGAGAGGCGAGGGATCCTGTGGAGGTGGCGGGGCCCCTCGGGACTCCGCTGGGTCTGGCGCAACGGAAGAGGGCCTCACCTCGAGGGGAGGCAGGCACCTCAGGCTTCCTCTGCGTTTCGGACTCCGACCGCAGGGTCCCTGCAGAGTTGGGACAGGAGAGTCAGGCCTCGTCTTGTCTGAGGAAGGGAACCCCGCTGGCCTCTCGAGTTGCTCAGGGGGTCTCAGGCCCCTCGTCGAGCTGTGTGTGGAACCCGCGGGTCTTTGCGGACGATGCACGGGGGTGGCAGTGCCCCTTCGTGTTGTGCCTTCACCCACAGGGTTGCCTTCGAAGAGGGGTCCGGGCCTCGGGTCCTTCTCAAGAGCGGACCGGGGAATCGGGGGCGTTCGGCCTGTGGCCCCACCCACGTGGCTCGTCTCGAATTTCCTCGTGAGACCGGCCTCATCCTGAGGTGCGCCGGGAAGGCCGGGAACCCCTTCCAGACCACGCAGGGGAATCGCCTCTCCTGTCGCGATCAGGAGGGGAGAAGGGGCTCAGAGGAAGCGGTGCCGGGACCCTCGGTGTTCCCCTCGGGGGAACCCGGCGTGTCGGGGGACTTTTGGGGGTCGCAGGAAGGCTGTCAGGGAACGTCTCGCCCTTCAGGGCGGAACAGGGGACTTCCCTTGAGACGCCGTCGCGGGCAAGGGCCTCATCTTGCCAAGCGGTGGGAACCACGTGGTTTTTCTCGAGTTGCGGCGGCATTCTCGAGTTACGACGGGGATCTCAGCCTTCCCCTTGGGTTGGCCCTGGGAAGCCCAATCTTCCCCTCGGGTTGCGAGGGAAAGCTGTGGGTGGCGCTCGAGTCACTGCAGGGCCTAAGAGACCTCACCTAAGCGTGTGTCCGGGACCTAATTTTCCTCTCCAGGGAAGGCAGGGATCTCGGGGTTGCATTCCAGGCTCCCCCGGGGAGTCAGGCCTCGTCTCGAGGGGAAGCCAAGGACTCCGCTCTCCTCTCGAGTCGCGACGCGGGTCTCTTGGAGCCCCCTGAGCGGCCTCAAGGGAGTCCAGCCTCCTCTTCCGTTTGGAGAGAGGACCCGGGATTGCTCTCCAGGCCATGCAGGAAAAGAAGGCCCTCAGCTCGCGAGGACGGGGGCGTCTCAGGGGTTTCCTCGAGCTGCGGCGCCCGTGGGGGTTTTCTCCCGAGGCACGACGAGGATCTCAGGGAGCCTCTCGTGCGGCGCCAGGGAAGTCAGGTCTCCATGCGCGTGGCGAGGGGGAGCGCGTCCTGGCTCTCGAGTCACGGGAGGGGACTAGGGCCTCGAGACGCGTTGAAGAAGGACTCTCGAGGTCTTTGTCGGGGGGCGGCGGGAAACCCTCGTGTCCCTCGCCTTCTGCCGGGGACCTTAGGGAGCTTCCCAGGGTGCCTCTGAGAGGCGAGGGATCCTGTGGAGGTGGCGGGGCCCCTCGGGACTCCGCTGGGTCTGGCGCAACGGAAGAGGGCCTCACCTCGAGGGGAGGCAGGCACCTCAGGCTTCCTCTGCGTTTCGGACTCCGACCGCAGGGTCCCTGCAGAGTTGGGACAGGAGAGTCAGGCCTCGTCTTGTCTGAGGAAGGGAACCCCGCTGGCCTCTCGAGTTGCTCAGGGGGTCTCAGGCCCCTCGTTGAGCTGTGTGTGGAACCCGCGGGTCTTTGCGGACGATGCACGGGGGTGGCAGTGCCCCTTCGTGTTGTGCCTTCACCCACAGGGTTGCCTTCGAAGAGGGGTCCGGGCCTCGGGTCCTTCTCAAGAGCGGACCGGGGAATCGGGGGCGTTCGGCCTGTGGCCCCACCCACGTGGCTCGTCTCGAATTTCCTCGTGAGACCGGCCTCATCCTGAGGTGCGCCGGGAAGGCCGGGAACCCCTTCCAGACCACGCAGGGGAATCGCCTCTCCTGTCGCGATCAGGAGGGGAGAAGGGGCTCAGAGGAAGCGGTGCCGGGACCCTCGGTGTTCCCCTCGGGGGAACCCGGCGTGTCGGGGGACTTTTGGGGGTCGCAGGAAGGCTGTCAGGGACCGTCTCGCCCTTCAGGGCGGAACAGGGGACTTCCCTTGAGACGCCGTCGCGGGCAAGGGCCTCATCTTGCCAAGCGGTGGGAACCACGTGGTTTTTCTCGAGTTGCGGCGGCATTCTCGAGTTACGACGGGGATCTCAGCCTTCCCCTTGGGTTGGCCCTGGGAAGCCCAATCTTCCCCTCGGGTTGCGAGGGAAAGCTGGGGGTGGCGCTCGAGTCACTGCAGGGCCTAAGAGACCTCACCTAAGCGTGTGTCCGGGACCTAATTTTCCTCTCCAGGGAAGGCAGGGATCTCGGGGTTGCATTCCAGGCTCCCCCGGGGAGTCAGGCCTCGTCTCGAGGGGAAGCCAAGGACTCCGCTCTCCTCTCGAGTCGCGACGCGGGTCTCTTGGAGCCCCCTGAGCGGCCTCAAGGGAGTCCAGCCTCCTCTTCCGTTTGGAGAGAGGACCCGGGATTGCTCTCCAGGCCATGCAGGAAAAGAAGGCCCTCAGCTCGCGAGGACGGGGGCGTCTCAGGGGTTTCCTCGAGCTGCGGCGCCCGTGGGGGTTTTCTCCCGAGGCACGACGAGGATCTCAGGGAGCCTCTCGTGCGGCGCCAGGGAAGTCAGGTCTCCATGCGCGTGGCGAGGGGGAGCGCGTCCTGGCTCTCGAGTCACGGGAGGGGACTAGGGCCTCGAGACGCGTTGAAGAAGGACTCTCGAGGTCTTTGTCGGGGGGCGGCGGGAAACCCTCGTGTCCCTCGCCTTCTGCCGGGGACCTTAGGGAACTTCCCAGGGTGCCTCTGAGAGGCGAGGGATCCTGTGGAGGTGGCGGGGCCCCTCGGGACTCCGCTGGGTCTGGCGCAACGGAAGAGGGCCTCACCTCGAGGGGAGGCAGGCACCTCAGGCTTCCTCTGCGTTTCGGACTCCGACCGCAGGGTCCCTGCAGAGTTGGGACAGGAGAGTCAGGCCTCGTCTTGTCTGAGGAAGGGAACCCCGCTGGCCTCTCGAGTTGCTCAGGGGGTCTCAGGCCCCTCGTCGAGCTGTGTGTGGAACCCGCGGGTCTTTGCGGACGATGCACGGGGGTGGCAGTGCCCCTTCGTGTTGTGCCTTCACCCACAGGGTTGCCTTCGAAGAGGGGTCCGGGCCTCGGGTCCTTCTCAAGAGCGGACCGGGGAATCGGGGGCGTTCGGCCTGTGGCCCCACCCACGTGGCTCGTCTCGAATTTCCTCGTGAGACCGGCCTCATCCTGAGGTGCGCCGGGAAGGCCGGGAACCCCTTCCAGACCACGCAGGGGAATCGCCTCTCCTGTCGCGATCAGGAGGGGAGAAGGGGCTCAGAGGAAGCGGTGCCGGGACCCTCGGTGTTCCCCTCGGGGGAACCCGGCGTGTCGGGGGACTTTTGGGGGTCGCAGGAAGGCTGTCAGGGACCGTCTCGCCCTTCAGGGCGGAACAGGGGACTTCCCTTGAGACGCCGTCGCGGGCAAGGGCCTCATCTTGCCAAGCGGTGGGAACCACGTGGTTTTTCTCGAGTTGCGGCGGCATTCTCGAGTTACGACGGGGATCTCAGCCTTCCCCTTGGGTTGGCCCTGGGAAGCCCAATCTTCCCCTCGGGTTGCGAGGGAAAGCTGGGGGTGGCGCTCGAGTCACTGCAGGGCCTAAGAGACCTCACCTAAGCGTGTGTCCGGGACCTAATTTTCCTCTCCAGGGAAGGCAGGGATCTCGGGGTTGCATTCCAGGCTCCCCCGGGGAGTCAGGCCTCGTCTCGAGGGGAAGCCAAGGACTCCGCTCTCCTCTCGAGTCGCGACGCGGGTCTCTTGGAGCCCCCTGAGCGGCCTCAAGGGAGTCCAGCCTCCTCTTCCGTTTGGAGAGAGGACCCGGGATTGCTCTCCAGGCCATGCAGGAAAAGAAGGCCCTCAGCTCGCGAGGACGGGGGCGTCTCAGGGGTTTCCTCGAGCTGCGGCGCCCGTGGGGGTTTTCTCCCGAGGCACGACGAGGATCTCAGGGAGCCTCTCGTGCGGCGCCAGGGAAGTCAGGTCTCCATGCGCGTGGCGAGGGGGAGCGCGTCCTGGCTCTCGAGTCACGGGAGGGGACTAGGGCCTCGAGACGCGTTGAAGAAGGACTCTCGAGGTCTTTGTCGGGGGGCGGCGGGAAACCCTCGTGTCCCTCGCCTTCTGCCGGGGACCTTAGGGAGCTTCCCAGGGTGCCTCTGAGAGGCGAGGGATCCTGTGGAGGTGGCGGGGCCCCTCGGGACTCCGCTGGGTCTGGCGCAACGGAAGAGGGCCTCACCTCGAGGGGAGGCAGGCACCTCAGGCTTCCTCTGCGTTTCGGACTCCGACCGCAGGGTCCCTGCAGAGTTGGGACAGGAGAGTCAGGCCTCGTCTTGTCTGAGGAAGGGAACCCCGCTGGCCTCTCGAGTTGCTCAGGGGGTCTCAGGCCCCTCGTCGAGCTGTGTGTGGAACCCGCGGGTCCTTGCGGACGATGCACGGGGGTGGCAGTGCCCCTTCGTGTTGTGCCTTCACCCACAGGGTTGCCTTCGAAGAGGGGTCCGGGCCTCGGGTCCTTCTCAAGAGCGGACCGGGGAATCGGGGGCGTTCGGCCTGTGGCCCCACCCACGTGGCTCGTCTCGAATTTCCTCGTGAGACCGGCCTCATCCTGAGGTGCGCCGGGAAGGCCGGGAACCCCTTCCAGACCACGCAGGGGAATCGCCTCTCCTGTCGCGATCAGGAGGGGAGAAGGGGCTCAGAGGAAGCGGTGCCGGGACCCTCGGTGTTCCCCTCGGGGGAACCCGGCGTGTCGGGGGACTTTTGGGGGTCGCAGGAAGGCTGTCAGGGACCGTCTCGCCCTTCAGGGCGGAACAGGGGACTTCCCTTGAGACGCCGTCGCGGGCAAGGGCCTCATCTTGCCAAGCGGTGGGAACCACGTGGTTTTTCTCGAGTTGCGGCGGCATTCTCGAGTTACGACGGGGATCTCAGCCTTCCCCTTGGGTTGGCCCTGGGAAGCCCAATCTTCCCCTCGGGTTGCGAGGGAAAGCTGGGGGTGGCGCTCGAGTCACTGCAGGGCCTAAGAGACCTCACCTAAGCGTGTGTCCGGGACCTAATTTTCCTCTCCAGGGAAGGCAGGGATCTCGGGGTTGCATTCCAGGCTCCCCCGGGGAGTCAGGCCTCGTCTCGAGGGGAAGCCAAGGACTCCGCTCTCCTCTCGAGTCGCGACGCGGGTCTCTTGGAGCCCCCTGAGCGGCCTCAAGGGAGTCCAGCCTCCTCTTCCGTTTGGAGAGAGGACCCGGGATTGCTCTCCAGGCCATGCAGGAAAAGAAGGCCCTCAGCTCGCGAGGACGGGGGCGTCTCAGGGGTTTCCTCGAGCTGCGGCGCCCGTGGGGGTTTTCTCCCGAGGCACGACGAGGATCTCAGGGAGCCTCTCGTGCGGCGCCAGGGAAGTCAGGTCTCCATGCGCGTGGCGAGGGGGAGCGCGTCCTGGCTCTCGAGTCACGGGAGGGGACTAGGGCCTCGAGACGCGTTGAAGAAGGACTCTCGAGGTCTTTGTCGGGGGGCGGCGGGAAACCCTCGTGTCCCTTGCCTTCTGCCGGGGACCTTAGGGAGCTTCCCAGGGTGCCTCTGAGAGGCGAGGGATCCTGTGGAGGTGGCGGGGCCCCTCGGGACTCCGCTGGGTCTGGCGCAACGGAAGAGGGCCTCACCTCGAGGGGAGGCAGGCACCTCAGGCTTCCTCTGCGTTTCGGACTCCGACCGCAGGGTCCCTGCAGAGTTGGGACAGGAGAGTCAGGCCTCGTCTTGTCTGAGGAAGGGAACCCCGCTGGCCTCTCGAGTTGCTCAGGGGGTCTCAGGCCCCTCGTCGAGCTGTGTGTGGAACCCGCGGGTCCTTGCGGACGATGCACGGGGGTGGCAGTGCCCCTTCGTGTTGTGCCTTCACCCACAGGGTTGCCTTCGAAGAGGGGTCCGGGCCTCGGGTCCTTCTCAAGAGCGGACCGGGGAATCGGGGGCGTTCGGCCTGTGGCCCCACCCACGTGGCTCGTCTCGAATTTCCTCGTGAGACCGGCCTCATCCTGAGGTGCGCCGGGAAGGCCGGGAACCCCTTCCAGACCACGCAGGGGAATCGCCTCTCCTGTCGCGATCAGGAGGGGAGAAGGGGCTCAGAGGAAGCGGTGCCGGGACCCTCGGTGTTCCCCTCGGGGGAACCCGGCGTGTCGGGGGACTTTTGGGGGTCGCAGGAAGGCTGTCAGGGACCGTCTCGCCCTTCAGGGCGGAACAGGGGACTTCCCTTGAGACGCCGTCGCGGGCAAGGGCCTCATCTTGCCAAGCGGTGGGAACCACGTGGTTTTTCTCGAGTTGCGGCGGCATTCTCGAGTTACGACGGGGATCTCAGCCTTCCCCTTGGGTTGGCCCTGGGAAGCCCAATCTTCCCCTCGGGTTGCGAGGGAAAGCTGGGGGTGGCGCTCGAGTCACTGCAGGGCCTAAGAGACCTCACCTAAGCGTGTGTCCGGGACCTAATTTTCCTCTCCAGGGAAGGCAGGGATCTCGGGGTTGCATTCCAGGCTCCCCCGGGGAGTCAGGCCTCGTCTCGAGGGGAAGCCAAGGACTCCGCTCTCCTCTCGAGTCGCGACGCGGGTCTCTTGGAGCCCCCTGAGCGGCCTCAAGGGAGTCCAGCCTCCTCTTCCGTTTGGAGAGAGGACCCGGGATTGCTCTCCAGGCCATGCAGGAAAAGAAGGCCCTCAGCTCGCGAGGACGGGGGCGTCTCAGGGGTTTCCTCGAGCTGCGGCGCCCGTGGGGGTTTTCTCCCGAGGCACGACGAGGATCTCAGGGAGCCTCTCGTGCGGCGCCAGGGAAGTCAGGTCTCCATGCGCGTGGCGAGGGGGAGCGCGTCCTGGCTCTCGAGTCACGGGAGGGGACTAGGGCCTCGAGACGCGTTGAAGAAGGACTCTCGAGGTCTTTGTCGGGGGGCGGCGGGAAACCCTCGTGTCCCTCGCCTTCTGCCGGGGACCTTAGGGAGCTTCCCAGGGTGCCTCTGAGAGGCGAGGGATCCTGTGGAGGTGGCGGGGCCCCTCGGGACTCCGCTGGGTCTGGCGCAACGGAAGAGGGCCTCACCTCGAGGGGAGGCAGGCACCTCAGGCTTCCTCTGCGTTTCGGACTCCGACCGCAGGGTCCCTGCAGAGTTGGGACAGGAGAGTCAGGCCTCGTCTTGTCTGAGGAAGGGAACCCCGCTGGCCTCTCGAGTTGCTCAGGGGGTCTCAGGCCCCTCGTCGAGCTGTGTGTGGAACCCGCGGGTCCTTGCGGACGATGCACGGGGGTGGCAGTGCCCCTTCGTGTTGTGCCTTCACCCACAGGGTTGCCTTCGAAGAGGGGTCCGGGCCTCGGGTCCTTCTCAAGAGCGGACCGGGGAATCGGGGGCGTTCGGCCTGTGGCCCCACCCACGTGGCTCGTCTCGAATTTCCTCGTGAGACCGGCCTCATCCTGAGGTGCGCCGGGAAGGCCGGGAACCCCTTCCAGACCACGCAGGGGAATCGCCTCTCCTGTCGCGATCAGGAGGGGAGAAGGGGCTCAGAGGAAGCGGTGCCGGGACCCTCGGTGTTCCCCTCGGGGGAACCCGGCGTGTCGGGGGACTTTTGGGGGTCGCAGGAAGGCTGTCAGGGACCGTCTCGCCCTTCAGGGCGGAACAGGGGACTTCCCTTGAGACGCCGTCGCGGGCAAGGGCCTCATCTTGCCAAGCGGTGGGAACCACGTGGTTTTTCTCGAGTTGCGGCGGCATTCTCGAGTTACGACGGGGATCTCAGCCTTCCCCTTGGGTTGGCCCTGGGAAGCCCAATCTTCCCCTCGGGTTGCGAGGGAAAGCTGGGGGTGGCGCTCGAGTCACTGCAGGGCCTAAGAGACCTCACCTAAGCGTGTGTCCGGGACCTAATTTTCCTCTCCAGGGAAGGCAGGGATCTCGGGGTTGCATTCCAGGCTCCCCCGGGGAGTCAGGCCTCGTCTCGAGGGGAAGCCAAGGACTCCGCTCTCCTCTCGAGTCGCGACGCGGGTCTCTTGGAGCCCCCTGAGCGGCCTCAAGGGAGTCCAGCCTCCTCTTCCGTTTGGAGAGAGGACCCGGGATTGCTCTCCAGGCCATGCAGGAAAAGAAGGCCCTCAGCTCGCGAGGACGGGGGCGTCTCAGGGGTTTCCTCGAGCTGCGGCGCCCGTGGGGGTTTTCTCCCGAGGCACGACGAGGATCTCAGGGAGCCTCTCGTGCGGCGCCAGGGAAGTCAGGTCTCCATGCGCGTGGCGAGGGGGAGCGCGTCCTGGCTCTCGAGTCACGGGAGGGGACTAGGGCCTCGAGACGCGTTGAAGAAGGACTCTCGAGGTCTTTGTCGGGGGGCGGCGGGAAACCCTCGTGTCCCTCGCCTTCTGCCGGGGACCTTAGGGAGCTTCCCAGGGTGCCTCTGAGAGGCGAGGGATCCTGTGGAGGTGGCGGGGCCCCTCGGGACTCCGCTGGGTCTGGCGCAACGGAAGAGGGCCTCACCTCGAGGGGAGGCAGGCACCTCAGGCTTCCTCTGCGTTTCGGACTCCGACCGCAGGGTCCCTGCAGAGTTGGGACAGGAGAGTCAGGCCTCGTCTTGTCTGAGGAAGGGAACCCCGCTGGCCTCTCGAGTTGCTCAGGGGGTCTCAGGCCCCTCGTCGAGCTGTGTGTGGAACCCGCGGGTCCTTGCGGACGATGCACGGGGGTGGCAGTGCCCCTTCGTGTTGTGCCTTCACCCACAGGGTTGCCTTCGAAGAGGGGTCCGGGCCTCGGGTCCTTCTCAAGAGCGGACCGGGGAATCGGGGGCGTTCGGCCTGTGGCCCCACCCACGTGGCTCGTCTCGAATTTCCTCGTGAGACCGGCCTCATCCTGAGGTGCGCCGGGAAGGCCGGGAACCCCTTCCAGACCACGCAGGGGAATCGCCTCTCCTGTCGCGATCAGGAGGGGAGAAGGGGCTCAGAGGAAGCGGTGCCGGGACCCTCGGTGTTCCCCTCGGGGGAACCCGGCGTGTCGGGGGACTTTTGGGGGTCGCAGGAAGGCTGTCAGGGACCGTCTCGCCCTTCAGGGCGGAACAGGGGACTTCCCTTGAGACGCCGTCGCGGGCAAGGGCCTCATCTTGCCAAGCGGTGGGAACCACGTGGTTTTTCTCGAGTTGCGGCGGCATTCTCGAGTTACGACGGGGATCTCAGCCTTCCCCTTGGGTTGGCCCTGGGAAGCCCAATCTTCCCCTCGGGTTGCGAGGGAAAGCTGGGGGTGGCGCTCGAGTCACTGCAGGGCCTAAGAGACCTCACCTAAGCGTGTGTCCGGGACCTAATTTTCCTCTCCAGGGAAGGCAGGGATCTCGGGGTTGCATTCCAGGCTCCCCCGGGGAGTCAGGCCTCGTCTCGAGGGGAAGCCAAGGACTCCGCTCTCCTCTCGAGTCGCGACGCGGGGCTCTTGGAGCCCCCTGAGCGGCCTCAAGGGAGTCCAGCCTCCTCTTCCGTTTGGAGAGAGGACCCGGGATTGCTCTCCAGGCCATGCAGGAAAAGAAGGCCCTCAGCTCGCGAGGACGGGGGCGTCTCAGGGGTTTCCTCGAGCTGCGGCGCCCGTGGGGGTTTTCTCCCGAGGCACGACGAGGATCTCAGGGAGCCTCTCGTGCGGCGCCAGGGAAGTCAGGTCTCCATGCGCGTGGCGAGGGGAGCGCGTCCTGGCTCTCGAGTCACGGGAGGGGACTAGGGCCTCGAGACGCGTTGAAGAAGGACTCTCGAGGTCTTTGTCGGGGGGCGGCGGGAAACCCTCGTGTCCCTCGCCTCCTGCCGGGGACCTTAGGGAGCTTCCCAGGGTGCCTCTGAGAGGCGAGGGATCCTGTGGAGGTGGCGGGGCCCCTCGGGACTCCGCTGGGTCTGGCGCAACGGAAGAGGGCCTCACCTCGAGGGGGGAGGCAGGCACCTCAGGCTTCCTCTGCGTTTCGGACTCCGACCGCAGGGTCCCTGCAGAGTTGGGACAGGAGAGTCAGGCCTCGTCTTGTCTGAGGAAGGGAACCCCGCTGGCCTCTCGAGTTGCTCAGGGGGTCTCAGGCCCCTCGTCGAGCTGTGTGTGGAACCCGCGGGTCTTTGCGGACGATGCACGGGGGTGGCAGTGCCCCTTCGTGTTGTGCCTTCACCCACAGGGTTGCCTTCGAAGAGGGGTCCGGGCCTCGGGTCCTTCTCAAGAGCGGACCGGGGAATCGGGGGCGTTCGGCCTGTGGCCCCACCCACGTGGCTCGTCTCGAATTTCCTCGTGAGACCGGCCTCATCCTGAGGTGCGCCGGGAAGGCCGGGAACCCCTTCCAGACCACGCAGGGGAATCGCCTCTCCTGTCGCGATCAGGAGGGGAGAAGGGGCTCAGAGGAAGCGGTGCCGGGACCCTCGGTGTTCCCCTCGGGGGAACCCGGCGTGTCGGGGGACTTTTGGGGGTCGCAGGAAGGCTGTCAGGGACCGTCTCGCCCTTCAGGGCGGAACAGGGGACTTCCCTTGAGACGCCGTCGCGGGCAAGGGCCTCATCTTGCCAAGCGGTGGGAACCACGTGGTTTTTCTCGAGTTGCGGCGGCATTCTCGAGTTACGACGGGGATCTCAGCCTTCCCCTTGGGTTGGCCCTGGGAAGCCCAATCTTCCCCTCGGGTTGCGAGGGAAAGCTGGGGGTGGCGCTCGAGTCACTGCAGGGCCTAAGAGACCTCACCTAAGCGTGTGTCCGGGACCTAATTTTCCTCTCCAGGGAAGGCAGGGATCTCGGGGTTGCATTCCAGGCTCCCCCGGGGAGTCAGGCCTCGTCTCGAGGGGAAGCCAAGGACTCCGCTCTCCTCTCGAGTCGCGACGCGGGTCTCTTGGAGCCCCCTGAGCGGCCTCAAGGGAGTCCAGCCTCCTCTTCCGTTTGGAGAGAGACCCGGGATTGCTCTCCAGGCCATGCAGGAAAAGAAGGCCCTCAGCTCGCGAGGACGGGGGCGTCTCAGGGGTTTCCTCGAGCTGCGGCGCCCGTGGGGGTTTTCTCCCGAGGCACGACGAGGATCTCAGGGAGCCTCTCGTGCGGCGCCAGGGAAGTCAGGTCTCCATGCGCGTGGCGAGGGGGAGCGCGTCCTGGCTCTCGAGTCACGGGAGGGGACTAGGGCCTCGAGACGCGTTGAAGAAGGACTCTCGAGGTCTTTGTCGGGGGGCGGCGGGAAACCCTCGTGTCCCTCGCCTTCTGCCGGGGACCTTAGGGAACTTCCCAGGGTGCCTCTGAGAGGCGAGGGATCCTGTGGAGGTGGCGGGGCCCCTCGGGACTCCGCTGGGTCTGGCGCAACGGAAGAGGGCCTCACCTCGAGGGGAGGCAGGCACCTCAGGCTTCCTCTGCGTTTCGGACTCCGACCGCAGGGTCCCTGCAGAGTTGGGACAGGAGAGTCAGGCCTCGTCTTGTCTGAGGAAGGGAACCCCGCTGGCCTCTCGAGTTGCTCAGGGGGTCTCAGGCCCCTCGTCGAGCTGTGTGTGGAACCCGCGGGTCTTTGCGGACGATGCACGGGGGTGGCAGTGCCCCTTCGTGTTGTGCCTTCACCCACAGGGTTGCCTTCGAAGAGGGGTCCGGGCCTCGGGTCCTTCTCAAGAGCGGACCGGGGAATCGGGGGCGTTCGGCCTGTGGCCCCACCCACGTGGCTCGTCTCGAATTTCCTCGTGAGACCGGCCTCATCCTGAGGTGCGCCGGGAAGGCCGGGAACCCCTTCCAGACCACGCAGGGGAATCGCCTCTCCTGTCGCGATCAGGAGGGGAGAAGGGGCTCAGAGGAAGCGGTGCCGGGACCCTCGGTGTTCCCCTCGGGGGAACCCGGCGTGTCGGGGGACTTTTGGGGGTCGCAGGAAGGCTGTCAGGGACCGTCTCGCCCTTCAGGGCGGAACAGGGGACTTCCCTTGAGACGCCGTCGCGGGCAAGGGCCTCATCTTGCCAAGCGGTGGGAACCACGTGGTTTTTCTCGAGTTGCGGCGGCATTCTCGAGTTACGACGGGGATCTCAGCCTTCCCCTTGGGTTGGCCCTGGGAAGCCCAATCTCCCCTCGGGTTGCGAGGGAAAGCTGGGGGTGGCGCTCGAGTCACTGCAGGCCTAAGAGACCTCACCTAAGCGTGTGTCCGGGACCTAATTTTCCTCTCCAGGGAAGGCAGGGATCTCGGGGTTGCATTCCAGGCTCCCCCGGGGAGTCAGGCCTCGTCTCGAGGGGAAGCCAAGGACTCCGCTCTCCTCTCGAGTCGCGACGCGGGTCTCTTGGAGCCCCCTGAGCGGCCTCAAGGGAGTCCAGCCTCCTCTTCCGTTTGGAGAGAGGACCCGGGATTGCTCTCCAGGCCATGCAGGAAAAGAAGGCCCTCAGCTCGCGAGGACGGGGGCGTCTCAGGGGTTTCCTCGAGCTGCGGCGCCCGTGGGGGTTTTCTCCCGAGGCACGACGAGGATCTCAGGGAGCCTCTCGTGCGGCGCCAGGGAAGTCAGGTCTCCATGCGCGTGGCGAGGGGGAGCGCGTCCTGGCTCTCGAGTCACGGGAGGGGACTAGGGCCTCGAGACGCGTTGAAGAAGGACTCTCGAGGTCTTTGTCGGGGGGCGGCGGGAAACCCTCGTGTCCCTCGCCTCCTGCCGGGGACCTTAGGGAGCTTCCCAGGGTGCCTCTGAGAGGCGAGGGATCCTGTGGAGGTGGCGGGGCCCCTCGGGACTCCGCTGGGTCTGGCGCAACGGAAGAGGGCCTCACCTCGAGGGGAGGCAGGCACCTCAGGCTTCCTCTGCGTTTCGGACTCCGACCGCAGGGTCCCTGCAGAGTTGGGACAGGAGAGTCAGGCCTCGTCTTGTCTGAGGAAGGGAACCCCGCTGGCCTCTCGAGTTGCTCAGGGGGTCTCAGGCCCCTCGTCGAGCTGTGTGTGGAACCCCGCGGGTCTTTGCGGACGATGCACGGGGGTGGCAGTGCCCCTTCGTGTTGTGCCTTCACCCACAGGGTTGCCTTCGAAGAGGGGTCCGGGCCTCGGGTCCTTCTCAAGAGCGGACCGGGGAATCGGGGGCGTTCGGCCTGTGGCCCCACCCACGTGGCTCGTCTCGAATTTCCTCGTGAGACCGGCCTCATCCTGAGGTGCGCCGGGAAGGCCGGGAACCCCTTCCAGACCACGCAGGGGAATCGCCTCTCCTGTCGCGATCAGGAGGGGAGAAGGGGCTCAGAGGAAGCGGTGCCGGGACCCTCGGTGTTCCCCTCGGGGGAACCCGGCGTGTCGGGGGACTTTTGGGGGTCGCAGGAAGGCTGTCAGGGACCGTCTCGCCCTTCAGGGCGGAACAGGGGACTTCCCTTGAGACGCCGTCGCGGGCAAGGGCCTCATCTTGCCAAGCGGTGGGAACCACGTGGTTTTTCTCGAGTTGCGGCGGCATTCTCGAGTTACGACGGGGATCTCAGCCTTCCCCTTGGGTTGGCCCTGGGAAGCCCAATCTTCCCCTCGGGTTGCGAGGGAAAGCTGGGGGTGGCGCTCGAGTCACTGCAGGGCCTAAGAGACCTCACCTAAGCGTGTGTCCGGGACCTAATTTTCCTCTCCAGGGAAGGCAGGGATCTCGGGGTTGCATTCCAGGCTCCCCCGGGGAGTCAGGCCTCGTCTCGAGGGGAAGCCAAGGACTCCGCTCTCCTCTCGAGTCGCGACGCGGGTCTCTTGGAGCCCCCTGAGCGGCCTCAAGGGAGTCCAGCCTCCTCTTCCGTTTGGAGAGAGGACCCGGGATTGCTCTCCAGGCCATGCAGGAAAAGAAGGCCCTCAGCTCGCGAGGACGGGGGCGTCTCAGGGGTTTCCTCGAGCTGCGGCGCCCGTGGGGGTTTTCTCCCGAGGCACGACGAGGATCTCAGGGAGCCTCTCGTGCGGCGCCAGGGAAGTCAGGTCTCCATGCGCGTGGCGAGGGGGAGCGCGTCCTGGCTCTCGAGTCACGGGAGGGGACTAGGGCCTCGAGACGCGTTGAAGAAGGACTCTCGAGGTCTTTGTCGGGGGGCGGCGGGAAACCCTCGTGTCCCTCGCCTCCTGCCGGGGACCTTAGGGAGCTTCCCAGGGTGCCTCTGAGAGGCGAGGGATCCTGTGGAGGTGGCGGGGCCCCTCGGGACTCCGCTGGGTCTGGCGCAACGGAAGAGGGCCTCACCTCGAGGGGAGGCAGGCACCTCAGGCTTCCTCTGCGTTTCGGACTCCGACCGCAGGGTCCCTGCAGAGTTGGGACAGGAGAGTCAGGCCTCGTCTTGTCTGAGGAAGGGAACCCCGCTGGCCTCTCGAGTTGCTCAGGGGGTCTCAGGCCCCTCGTCGAGCTGTGTGTGGAACCCGCGGGTCTTTGCGGACGATGCACGGGGGTGGCAGTGCCCCTTCGTGTTGTGCCTTCACCCACAGGGTTGCCTTCGAAGAGGGGTCCGGGCCTCGGGTCCTTCTCAAGAGCGGACCGGGGAATCGGGGGCGTTCGGCCTGTGGCCCCACCCACGTGGCTCGTCTCGAATTTCCTCGTGAGACCGGCCTCATCCTGAGGTGCGCCGGGAAGGCCGGGAACCCCTTCCAGACCACGCAGGGGAATCGCCTCTCCTGTCGCGATCAGGAGGGGAGAAGGGGCTCAGAGGAAGCGGTGCCGGGACCCTCGGTGTTCCCCTCGGGGGAACCCGGCGTGTCGGGGGACTTTTGGGGGTCGCAGGAAGGCTGTCAGGGACCGTCTCGCCCTTCAGGGCGGAACAGGGGACTTCCCTTGAGACGCCGTCGCGGGCAAGGGCCTCATCTTGCCAAGCGGTGGGAACCACGTGGTTTTTCTCGAGTTGCGGCGGCATTCTCGAGTTACGACGGGGATCTCAGCCTTCCCCTTGGGTTGGCCCTGGGAAGCCCAATCTTCCCCTCGGGTTGCGAGGGAAAGCTGGGGGTGGCGCTCGAGTCACTGCAGGGCCTAAGAGACCTCACCTAAGCGTGTGTCCGGGACCTAATTTTCCTCTCCAGGGAAGGCAGGGATCTCGGGGTTGCATTCCAGGCTCCCCCGGGGAGTCAGGCCTCGTCTCGAGGGGAAGCCAAGGACTCCGCTCTCCTCTCGAGTCGCGACGCGGGTCTCTTGGAGCCCCCTGAGCGGCCTCAAGGGAGTCCAGCCTCCTCTTCCGTTTGGAGAGAGGACCCGGGATTGCTCTCCAGGCCATGCAGGAAAAGAAGGCCCTCAGCTCGCGAGGACGGGGGCGTCTCAGGGGTGTCCTCGAGCTGCGGCGCCCGTGGGGGTTTTCTCCCGAGGCACGACGAGGATCTCAGGGAGCCTCTCGTGCGGCGCCAGGGAAGTCAGGTCTCCATGCGCGTGGCGAGGGGGAGCGCGTCCTGGCTCTCGAGTCACGGGAGGGGACTAGGGCCTCGAGACGCGTTGAAGAAGGACTCTCGAGGTCTTTGTCGGGGGGCGGCGGGAAACCCTCGTGTCCCTCGCCTTCTGCCGGGGACCTTAGGGAGCTTCCCAGGGTGCCTCTGAGAGGCGAGGGATCCTGTGGAGGTGGCGGGGCCCCTCGGGACTCCGCTGGGTCTGGCGCAACGGAAGAGGGCCTCACCTCGAGGGGAGGCAGGCACCTCAGGCTTCCTCTGCGTTTCGGACTCCGACCGCAGGGTCCCTGCAGAGTTGGGACAGGAGAGTCAGGCCTCGTCTTGTCTGAGGAAGGGAACCCCGCTGGCCTCTCGAGTTGCTCAGGGGGTCTCAGGCCCCTCGTCGAGCTGTGTGTGGAACCCGCGGGTCTTTGCGGACGATGCACGGGGGTGGCAGTGCCCCTTCGTGTTGTGCCTTCACCCACAGGGTTGCCTTCGAAGAGGGGTCCGGGCCTCGGGTCCTTCTCAAGAGCGGACCGGGGAATCGGGGGCGTTCGGCCTGTGGCCCCACCCACGTGGCTCGTCTCGAATTTCCTCGTGAGACCGGCCTCATCCTGAGGTGCGCCGGGAAGGCCGGGAACCCCTTCCAGACCACGCAGGGGAATCGCCTCTCCTGTCGCGATCAGGAGGGGAGAAGGGGCTCAGAGGAAGCGGTGCCGGGACCCTCGGTGTTCCCCTCGGGGGAACCCGGCGTGTCGGGGGACTTTTGGGGGTCGCAGGAAGGCTGTCAGGGACCGTCTCGCCCTTCAGGGCGGAACAGGGGACTTCCCTTGAGACGCCGTCGCGGGCAAGGGCCTCATCTTGCCAAGCGGTGGGAACCACGTGGTTTTTCTCGAGTTGCGGCGGCATTCTCGAGTTACGACGGGGATCTCAGCCTTCCCCTTGGGTTGGCCCTGGGAAGCCCAATCTTCCCCTCGGGTTGCGAGGGAAAGCTGGGGGTGGCGCTCGAGTCACTGCAGGGCCTAAGAGACCTCACCTAAGCGTGTGTCCGGGACCTAATTTTCCTCTCCAGGGAAGGCAGGGATCTCGGGGTTGCATTCCAGGCTCCCCCGGGGAGTCAGGCCTCGTCTCGAGGGGAAGCCAAGGACTCCGCTCTCCTCTCGAGTCGCGACGCGGGTCTCTTGGAGCCCCCTGAGCGGCCTCAAGGGAGTCCAGCCTCCTCTTCCGTTTGGAGAGAGGACCCGGGATTGCTCTCCAGGCCATGCAGGAAAAGAAGGCCCTCAGCTCGCGAGGACGGGGGCGTCTCAGGGGTGTCCTCGAGCTGCGGCGCCCGTGGGGGTTTTCTCCCGAGGCACGACGAGGATCTCAGGGAGCCTCTCGTGCGGCGCCAGGGAAGTCAGGTCTCCATGCGCGTGGCGAGGGGGAGCGCGTCCTGGCTCTCGAGTCACGGGAGGGGACTAGGGCCTCGAGACGCGTTGAAGAAGGACTCTCGAGGTCTTTGTCGGGGGGCGGCGGGAAACCCTCGTGTCCCTCGCCTTCTGCCGGGGACCTTAGGGAGCTTCCCAGGGTGCCTCTGAGAGGCGAGGGATCCTGTGGAGGTGGCGGGGCCCCTCGGGACTCCGCTGGGTCTGGCGCAACGGAAGAGGGCCTCACCTCGAGGGGAGGCAGGCACCTCAGGCTTCCTCTGCGTTTCGGACTCCGACCGCAGGGTCCCTGCAGAGTTGGGACAGGAGAGTCAGGCCTCGTCTTGTCTGAGGAAGGGAACCCCGCTGGCCTCTCGAGTTGCTCAGGGGGTCTCAGGCCCCTCGTCGAGCTGTGTGTGGAACCCGCGGGTCTTTGCGGACGATGCACGGGGGTGGCAGTGCCCCTTCGTGTTGTGCCTTCACCCACAGGGTTGCCTTCGAAGAGGGGTCCGGGCCTCGGGTCCTTCTCAAGAGCGGACCGGGGAATCGGGGGCGTTCGGCCTGTGGCCCCACCCACGTGGCTCGTCTCGAATTTCCTCGTGAGACCGGCCTCATCCTGAGGTGCGCCGGGAAGGCCGGGAACCCCTTCCAGACCACGCAGGGGAATCGCCTCTCCTGTCGCGATCAGGAGGGGAGAAGGGGCTCAGAGGAAGCGGTGCCGGGACCCTCGGTGTTCCCCTCGGGGGAACCCGGCGTGTCGGGGGACTTTTGGGGGTCGCAGGAAGGCTGTCAGGGACCGTCTCGCCCTTCAGGGCAGAACAGGGGACTTCCCTTGAGACGCCGTCGCGGGCAAGGGCCTCATCTTGCCAAGCGGTGGGAACCACGTGGTTTTTCTCGAGTTGCGGCGGCATTCTCGAGTTACGACGGGGATCTCAGCCTTCCCCTTGGGTTGGCCCTGGGAAGCCCAATCTTCCCCTCGGGTTGCGAGGGAAAGCTGGGGGTGGCGCTCGAGTCACTGCAGGGCCTAAGAGACCTCACCTAAGCGTGTGTCCGGGACCTAATTTTCCTCTCCAGGGAAGGCAGGGATCTCGGGGTTGCATTCCAGGCTCCCCCGGGGAGTCAGGCCTCGTCTCGAGGGGAAGCCAAGGACTCCGCTCTCCTCTCGAGTCGCGACGCGGGTCTCTTGGAGCCCCCTGAGCGGCCTCAAGGGAGTCCAGCCTCCTCTTCCGTTTGGAGAGAGGACCCGGGATTGCTCTCCAGGCCATGCAGGAAAAGAAGGCCCTCAGCTCGCGAGGACGGGGGCGTCTCAGGGGTGTCCTCGAGCTGCGGCGCCCGTGGGGGTTTTCTCCCGAGGCACGACGAGGATCTCAGGGAGCCTCTCGTGCGGCGCCAGGGAAGTCAGGTCTCCATGCGCGTGGCGAGGGGGAGCGCGTCCTGGCTCTCGAGTCACGGGAGGGGACTAGGGCCTCGAGACGCGTTGAAGAAGGACTCTCGAGGTCTTTGTCGGGGGGCGGCGGGAAACCCTCGTGTCCCTCGCCTTCTGCCGGGGACCTTAGGGAGCTTCCCAGGGTGCCTCTGAGAGGCGAGGGATCCTGTGGAGGTGGCGGGGCCCCTCGGGACTCCGCTGGGTCTGGCGCAACGGAAGAGGGCCTCACCTCGAGGGGAGGCAGGCACCTCAGGCTTCCTCTGCGTTTCGGACTCCGACCGCAGGGTCCCTGCAGAGTTGGGACAGGAGAGTCAGGCCTCGTCTTGTCTGAGGAAGGGAACCCCGCTGGCCTCTCGAGTTGCTCAGGGGGTCTCAGGCCCCTCGTCGAGCTGTGTGTGGAACCCGCGGGTCTTTGCGGACGATGCACGGGGGTGGCAGTGCCCCTTCGTGTTGTGCCTTCACCCACAGGGTTGCCTTCGAAGAGGGGTCCGGGCCTCGGGTCCTTCTCAAGAGCGGACCGGGGAATCGGGGGCGTTCGGCCTGTGGCCCCACCCACGTGGCTCGTCTCGAATTTCCTCGTGAGACCGGCCTCATCCTGAGGTGCGCCGGGAAGGCCGGGAACCCCTTCCAGACCACGCAGGGGAATCGCCTCTCCTGTCGCGATCAGGAGGGGAGAAGGGGCTCAGAGGAAGCGGTGCCGGGACCCTCGGTGTTCCCCTCGGGGGAACCCGGCGTGTCGGGGGACTTTTGGGGGTCGCAGGAAGGCTGTCAGGGACCGTCTCGCCCTTCAGGGCGGAACAGGGGACTTCCCTTGAGACGCCGTCGCGGGCAAGGGCCTCATCTTGCCAAGCGGTGGGAACCACGTGGTTTTTCTCGAGTTGCGGCGGCATTCTCGAGTTACGACGGGGATCTCAGCCTTCCCCTTGGGTTGGCCCTGGGAAGCCCAATCTTCCCCTCGGGTTGCGAGGGAAAGCTGGGGGTGGCGCTCGAGTCACTGCAGGGCCTAAGAGACCTCACCTAAGCGTGTGTCCGGGACCTAATTTTCCTCTCCAGGGAAGGCAGGGATCTCGGGGTTGCATTCCAGGCTCCCCCGGGGAGTCAGGCCTCGTCTCGAGGGGAAGCCAAGGACTCCGCTCTCCTCTCGAGTCGCGACGCGGGTCTCTTGGAGCCCCCTGAGCGGCCTCAAGGGAGTCCAGCCTCCTCTTCCGTTTGGAGAGAGGACCCGGGATTGCTCTCCAGGCCATGCAGGAAAAGAAGGCCCTCAGCTCGCGAGGACGGGGGCGTCTCAGGGGTGTCCTCGAGCTGCGGCGCCCGTGGGGGTTTTCTCCCGAGGCACGACGAGGATCTCAGGGAGCCTCTCGTGCGGCGCCAGGGAAGTCAGGTCTCCATGCGCGTGGCGAGGGGGAGCGCGTCCTGGCTCTCGAGTCACGGGAGGGGACTAGGGCCTCGAGACGCGTTGAAGAAGGACTCTCGAGGTCTCTGTCGGGGGGCGGCGGGAAACCCTCGTGTCCCCCGCCTTCTGCCGGGGACCTTAGGGAACTTCCCAGGGTGCCTCTGAGAGGCGAGGGATCCTGTGGAGGTGGCGGGGCCCCTCGGGACTCCGCTGGGTCTGGCGCAACGGAAGAGGGCCTCACCTCGAGGGGAGGCAGGCACCTCAGGCTTCCTCTGCGTTTCGGACTCCGACCGCAGGGTCCCTGCAGAGTTGGGACAGGAGAGTCAGGCCTCGTCTTGTCTGAGGAAGGGAACCCCGCTGGCCTCTCGAGTTGCTCAGGGGGTCTCAGGCCCCTCGTCGAGCTGTGTGTGGAACCCGCGGGTCTTTGCGGACGATGCACGGGGGTGGCAGTGCCCCTTCGTGTTGTGCCTTCACCCACAGGGTTGCCTTCGAAGAGGGGTCCGGGCCTCGGGTCCTTCTCAAGAGCGGACCGGGGAATCGGGGGCGTTCGGCCTGTGGCCCCACCCACGTGGCTCGTCTCGAATTTCCTCGTGAGACCGGCCTCATCCTGAGGTGCGCCGGGAAGGCCGGGAACCCCTTCCAGACCACGCAGGGGAATCGCCTCTCCTGTCGCGATCAGGAGGGGAGAAGGGGCTCAGAGGAAGCGGTGCCGGGACCCTCGGTGTTCCCCTCGGGGGAACCCGGCGTGTCGGGGGACTTTTGGGGGTCGCAGGAAGGCTGTCAGGGACCGTCTCGCCCTTCAGGGCGGAACAGGGGACTTCCCTTGAGACGCCGTCGCGGGCAAGGGCCTCATCTTGCCAAGCGGTGGGAACCACGTGGTTTTTCTCGAGTTGCGGCGGCATTCTCGAGTTACGACGGGGATCTCAGCCTTCCCCTTGGGTTGGCCCTGGGAAGCCCAATCTTCCCCTCGGGTTGCGAGGGAAAGCTGGGGGTGGCGCTCGAGTCACTGCAGGGCCTAAGAGACCTCACCTAAGCGTTTGTCCGGGACCTAATTTTCCTCTCCAGGGAAGGCAGGGATCTCGGGGTTGCATTCCAGGCTCCCCCGGGGAGTCAGGCCTCGTCTCGAGGGGAAGCCAAGGACTCCGCTCTCCTCTCGAGTCGCGACGCGGGTCTCTTGGAGCCCCCTGAGCGGCCTCAAGGGAGTCCAGCCTCCTCTTCCGTTTGGAGAGAGGACCCGGGATTGCTCTCCAGGCCATGCAGGAAAAGAAGGCCCTCAGCTCGCGAGGACGGGGGCGTCTCAGGGGTTTCCTCGAGCTGCGGCGCCCGTGGGGGTTTTCTCCCGAGGCACGACGAGGATCTCAGGGAGCCTCTCGTGCGGCGCCAGGGAAGTCAGGTCTCCATGCGCGTGGCGAGGGGGAGCGCGTCCTGGCTCTCGAGTCACGGGAGGGGACTAGGGCCTCGAGACGCCTTGAAGAAGGACTCTCGAGGTCTCTGTCGGGGGGCGGCGGGAAACCCTCGTGTCCCTCGCCTTCTGCCGGGGACCTTAGGGAACTTCCCAGGGTGCCTCTGAGAGGCGAGGGATCCTGTGGAGGTGGCGGGGCCCCTCGGGACTCCGCTGGGTCTGGCGCAACGGAAGAGGGCCTCACCTCGAGGGGAGGCAGGCACCTCAGGCTTCCTCTGCGTTTCGGACTCCGACCGCAGGGTCCCTGCAGAGTTGGGACAGGAGAGTCAGGCCTCGTCTTGTCTGAGGAAGGGAACCCCGCTGGCCTCTCGAGTTGCTCAGGGGGTCTCAGGCCCCTCGTCGAGCTGTGTGTGGAACCCGCGGGTCTTTGCGGACGATGCACGGGGGTGGCAGTGCCCCTTCGTGTTGTGCCTTCACCCACAGGGTTGCCTTCGAAGAGGGGTCCGGGCCTCGGGTCCTTCTCAAGAGCGGACCGGGGAATCGGGGGCGTTCGGCCTGTGGCCCCACCCACGTGGCTCGTCTCGAATTTCCTCGTGAGACCGGCCTCATCCTGAGGTGCGCCGGGAAGGCCGGGAACCCCTTCCAGACCACGCAGGGGAATCGCCTCTCCTGTCGCGATCAGGAGGGGAGAAGGGGCTCAGAGGAAGCGGTGCCGGGACCCTCGGTGTTCCCCTCGGGGGAACCCGGCGTGTCGGGGGACTTTTGGGGGTCGCAGGAAGGCTGTCAGGGACCGTCTCGCCCTTCAGGGCGGAACAGGGGACTTCCCTTGAGACGCCGTCGCGGGCAAGGGCCTCATCTTGCCAAGCGGTGGGAACCACGTGGTTTTTCTCGAGTTGCGGCGGCATTCTCGAGTTACGACGGGGATCTCAGCCTTCCCCTTAGGTTGGCCCTGGGAAGCCCAATCTTCCCCTCGGGTTGCGAGGGAAAGCTGGGGTGGCGCTCGAGTCACTGCAGGGCCTAAGAGACCTCACCTAAGCGTGTGTCCGGGACCTAATTTTCCTCTCCAGGGAAGGCAGGGATCTCGGGGTTGCATTCCAGGCTCCCCCGGGGAGTCAGGCCTCGTCTCGAGGGGAAGCCAAGGACTCCGCTCTCCTCTCGAGTCGCGACGCGGGTCTCTTGGAGCCCCCTGAGCGGCCTCAAGGGAGTCCAGCCTCCTCTTCCGTTTGGAGAGAGGACCCGGGATTGCTCTCCAGGCCATGCAGGAAAAGAAGGCCCTCAGCTCGCGAGGACGGGGGCGTCTCAGGGGTTTCCTCGAGCTGCGGCGCCCGTGGGGGTTTTCTCCCGAGGCACGACGAGGATCTCAGGGAGCCTCTCGTGCGGCGCCAGGGAAGTCAGGTCTCCATGCGCGTGGCGAGGGGGAGCGCGTCCTGGCTCTCGAGTCACGGGAGGGGACTAGGGCCTCGAGACGCGTTGAAGAAGGACTCTCGAGGTCTTTGTCGGGGGGCGGCGGGAAACCCTCGTGTCCCTCGCCTTCTGCCGGGGACCTTAGGGAGCTTCCCAGGGTGCCTCTGAGAGGCGAGGGATCCTGTGGAGGTGGCGGGGCCCCTCGGGACTCCGCTGGGTCTGGCGCAACGGAAGAGGGCCTCACCTCGAGGGGAGGCAGGCACCTCAGGCTTCCTCTGCGTTTCGGACTCCGACCGCAGGGTCCCTGCAGAGTTGGGACAGGAGAGTCAGGCCTCGTCTTGTCTGAGGAAGGGAACCCCGCTGGCCTCTCGAGTTGCTCAGGGGGTCTCAGGCCCCTCGTCGAGCTGTGTGTGGAACCCGCGGGTCTTTGCGGACGATGCACGGGGGTGGCAGTGCCCCTTCGTGTTGTGCCTTCACCCACAGGGTTGCCTTCGAAGAGGGGTCCGGGCCTCGGGTCCTTCTCAAGAGCGGACCGGGGAATCGGGGGCGTTCGGCCTGTGGCCCCACCCACGTGGCTCGTCTCGAATTTCCTCGTGAGACCGGCCTCATCCTGAGGTGCGCCGGGAAGGCCGGGAACCCCTTCCAGACCACGCAGGGGAATCGCCTCTCCTGTCGCGATCAGGAGGGGAGAAGGGGCTCAGAGGAAGCGGTGCCGGGACCCTCGGTGTTCCCCTCGGGGGAACCCGGCGTGTCGGGGGACTTTTGGGGGTCGCAGGAAGGCTGTCAGGGACCGTCTCGCCCTTCAGGGCGGAACAGGGGACTTCCCTTGAGACGCCGTCGCGGGCAAGGGCCTCATCTTGCCAAGCGGTGGGAACCACGTGGTTTTTCTCGAGTTGCGGCGGCATTCTCGAGTTACGACGGGGATCTCAGCCTTCCCCTTGGGTTGGCCCTGGGAAGCCCAATCTTCCCCTCGGGTTGCGAGGGAAAGCTGGGGGTGGCGCTCGAGTCACTGCAGGGCCGAAGAGACCTCACCTAAGCGTGTGTCCGGGACCTAATTTTCCTCTCCAGGGAAGGCAGGGATCTCGGGGTTGCATTCCAGGCTCCCCCGGGGAGTCAGGCCTCGTCTCGAGGGGAAGCCAAGGACTCCGCTCTCCTCTCGAGTCGCGACGCGGGTCTCTTGGAGCCCCCTGAGCGGCCTCAAGGGAGTCCAGCCTCCTCTTCCGTTTGGAGAGAGGACCCGGGATTGCTCTCCAGGCCATGCAGGAAAAGAAGGCCCTCAGCTCGCGAGGACGGGGGCGTCTCAGGGGTTTCCTCGAGCTGCGGCGCCCGTGGGGGTTTTCTCCCGAGGCACGACGAGGATGTCAGGGAGCCTCTCGTGCGGCGCCAGGGAAGTCAGGTCTCCATGCGCGTGGCGAGGGGGAGCGCGTCCTGGCTCTCGAGTCACGGGAGGGGACTAGGGCCTCGAGACGCGTTGAAGAAGGACTCTCGAGGTCTCTGTCGGGGGGCGGCGGGAAACCCTCGTGTCCCCCGCCTTCTGCCGGGGACCTTAGGGAACTTCCCAGGGTGCCTCTGAGAGGCGAGGGATCCTGTGGAGGTGGCGGGGCCCCTCGGGACTCCGCTGGGTCTGGCGCAACGGAAGAGGGCCTCACCTCGAGGGGAGGCAGGCACCTCAGGCTTCCTCTGCGTTTCGGACTCCGACCGCAGGGTCCCTGCAGAGTTGGGACAGGAGAGTCAGGCCTCGTCTTGTCTGAGGAAGGGAACCCCGCTGGCCTCTCGAGTTGCTCAGGGGGTCTCAGGCCCCTCGTCGAGCTGTGTGTGGAACCCGCGGGTCTTTGCGGACGATGCACGGGGGTGGCAGTGCCCCTTCGTGTTGTGCCTTCACCCACAGGGTTGCCTTCGAAGAGGGGTCCGGGCCTCGGGTCCTTCTCAAGAGCGGACCGGGGAATCGGGGGCGTTCGGCCTGTGGCCCCACCCACGTGGCTCGTCTCGAATTTCCTCGTGAGACCGGCCTCATCCTGAGGTGCGCCGGGAAGGCCGGGAACCCCTTCCAGACCACGCAGGGGAATCGCCTCTCCTGTCGCGATCAGGAGGGGAGAAGGGGCTCAGAGGAAGCGGTGCCGGGACCCTCGGTGTTCCCCTCGGGGGAACCCGGCGTGTCGGGGGACTTTTGGGGGTCGCAGGAAGGCTGTCAGGGACCGTCTCGCCCTTCAGGGCGGAACAGGGGACTTCCCTTGAGACGCCGTCGCGGGCAAGGGCCTCATCTTGCCAAGCGGTGGGAACCACGTGGTTTTTCTCGAGTTGCGGCGGCATTCTCGAGTTACGACGGGGATCTCAGCCTTCCCCTTGGGTTGGCCCTGGGAAGCCCAATCTTCCCCTCGGGTTGCGAGGGAAAGCTGGGGGTGGCGCTCGAGTCACTGCAGGGCCTAAGAGACCTCACCTAAGCGTTTGTCCGGGACCTAATTTTCCTCTCCAGGGAAGGCAGGGATCTCGGGGTTGCATTCCAGGCTCCCCCGGGGAGTCAGGCCTCGTCTCGAGGGGAAGCCAAGGACTCCGCTCTCCTCTCGAGTCGCGACGCGGGTCTCTTGGAGCCCCCTGAGCGGCCTCAAGGGAGTCCAGCCTCCTCTTCCGTTTGGAGAGAGGACCCGGGATTGCTCTCCAGGCCATGCAGGAAAAGAAGGCCCTCAGCTCGCGAGGACGGGGGCGTCTCAGGGGTTTCCTCGAGCTGCGGCGCCCGTGGGGGTTTTCTCCCGAGGCACGACGAGGATCTCAGGGAGCCTCTCGTGCGGCGCCAGGGAAGTCAGGTCTCCATGCGCGTGGCGAGGGGGAGCGCGTCCTGGCTCTCGAGTCACGGGAGGGGACTAGGGCCTCGAGACGCGTTGAAGAAGGACTCTCGAGGTCTCTGTCGGGGGGCGGCGGGAAACCCTCGTGTCCCTCGCCTTCTGCCGGGGACCTTAGGGAACTTCCCAGGGTGCCTCTGAGAGGCGAGGGATCCTGTGGAGGTGGCGGGGCCCCTCGGGACTCCGCTGGGTCTGGCGCAACGGAAGAGGGCCTCACCTCGAGGGGAGGCAGGCACCTCAGGCTTCCTCTGCGTTTCGGACTCCGACCGCAGGGTCCCTGCGGAGTTGGGACAGGAGAGTCAGGCCTCGTCTTGTCTGAGGAAGGGAACCCCGCTGGCCTCTCGAGTTGCTCAGGGGGTCTCAGGCCCCTCGTCGAGCTGTGTGTGGAACCCGCGGGTCTTTGCGGACGATGCACGGGGGTGGCAGTGCCCCTTCGTGTTGTGCCTTCACCCACAGGGTTGCCTTCGAAGAGGGGTCCGGGCCTCGGGTCCTTCTCAAGAGCGGACCGGGGAATCGGGGGCGTTCGGCCTGTGGCCCCACCCACGTGGCTCGTCTCGAATTTCCTCGTGAGACCGGCCTCATCCTGAGGTGCGCCGGGAAGGCCGGGAACCCCTTCCAGACCACGCAGGGGAATCGCCTCTCCTGTCGCGATCAGGAGGGGAGAAGGGGCTCAGAGGAAGCGGTGCCGGGACCCTCGGTGTTCCCCTCGGGGGAACCCGGCGTGTCGGGGGACTTTTGGGGGTCGCAGGAAGGCTGTCAGGGACCGTCTCGCCCTTCAGGGCGGAACAGGGGACTTCCCTTGAGACGCCGTCGCGGGCAAGGGCCTCATCTTGCCAAGCGGTGGGAACCACGTGGTTTTTCTCGAGTTGCGGCGGCATTCTCGAGTTACGACGGGGATCTCAGCCTTCCCCTTGGGTTGGCCCTGGGAAGCCCAATCTTCCCCTCGGGTTGCGAGGGAAAGCTGGGGGTGGCGCTCGAGTCACTGCAGGGCCTAAGAGACCTCACCTAAGCGTGTGTCCGGGACCTAATTTTCCTCTCCAGGGAAGGCAGGGATCTCGGGGTTGCATTCCAGGCTCCCCCGGGGAGTCAGGCCTCGTCTCGAGGGGAAGCCAAGGACTCCGCTCTCCTCTCGAGTCGCGACGCGGGTCTCTTGGAGCCCCCTGAGCGGCCTCAAGGGAGTCCAGCCTCCTCTTCCGTTTGGAGAGAGGACCCGGGATTGCTCTCCAGGCCATGCAGGAAAAGAAGGCCCTCAGCTCGCGAGGACGGGGGCGTCTCAGGGGTTTCCTCGAGCTGCGGCGCCCGTGGGGGTTTTCTCCCGGGGCACGACGAGGATCTCAGGGAGCCTCTCGTGCGGCGCCAGGGAAGTCAGGTCTCCATGCGCGTGGCGAGGGGGAGCGCGTCCTGGCTCTCGAGTCACGGGAGGGGACTAGGGCCTCGAGACGCGTTGAAGAAGGACTCTCGAGGTCTCTGTCGGGGGGCGGCGGGAAACCCTCGTGTCCCCCGCCTTCTGCCGGGGACCTTAGGGAACTTCCCAGGGTGCCTCTGAGAGGCGAGGGATCCTGTGGAGGTGGCGGGGCCCCTCGGGACTCCGCTGGGTCTGGCGCAACGGAAGAGGGCCTCACCTCGAGGGGAGGCAGGCACCTCAGGCTTCCTCTGCGTTTCGGACTCCGACCGCAGGGTCCCTGCGGAGTTGGGACAGGAGAGTCAGGCCTCGTCTTGTCTGAGGAAGGGAACCCCGCTGGCCTCTCGAGTTGCTCAGGGGGTCTCAGGCCCCTCGTCGAGCTGTGTGTGGAACCCGCGGGTCTTTGCGGACGATGCACGGGGGTGGCAGTGCCCCTTCGTGTTGTGCCTTCACCCACAGGGTTGCCTTCGAAGAGGGGTCCGGGCCTCGGGTCCTTCTCAAGAGCGGACCGGGGAATCGGGGGCGTTCGGCCTGTGGCCCCACCCACGTGGCTCGTCTCGAATTTCCTCGTGAGACCGGCCTCATCCTGAGGTGCGCCGGGAAGGCCGGGAACCCCTTCCAGACCACGCAGGGGAATCGCCTCTCCTGTCGCGATCAGGAGGGGAGAAGGGGCTCAGAGGAAGCGGTGCCGGGACCCTCGGTGTTCCCCTCGGGGGAACCCGGCGTGTCGGGGGACTTTTGGGGGTCGCAGGAAGGCTGTCAGGGACCGTCTCGCCCTTCAGGGCGGAACAGGGGACTTCCCTTGAGACGCCGTCGCGGGCAAGGGCCTCATCTTGCCAAGCGGTGGGAACCACGTGGTTTTTCTCGAGTTGCGGCGGCATTCTCGAGTTACGACGGGGATCTCAGCCTTCCCCTTGGGTTGGCCCTGGGAAGCCCAATCTTCCCCTCGGGTTGCGAGGGAAAGCTGGGGGTGGCGCTCGAGTCACTGCAGGGCCTAAGAGACCTCACCTAAGCGTGTGTCCGGGACCTAATTTTCCTCTCCAGGGAAGGCAGGGATCTCGGGGTTGCATTCCAGGCTCCCCCGGGGAGTCAGGCCTCGTCTCGAGGGGAAGCCAAGGACTCCGCTCTCCTCTCGAGTCGCGACGCGGGGCTCTTGGAGCCCCCTGAGCGGCCTCAAGGGAGTCCAGCCTCCTCTTCCGTTTGGAGAGAGGACCCGGGATTGCTCTCCAGGCCATGCAGGAAAAGAAGGCCCTCAGCTCGCGAGGACGGGGGCGTCTCAGGGGTTTCCTCGAGCTGCGGCGCCCGTGGGGGTTTTCTCCCGGGGCACGACGAGGATCTCAGGGAGCCTCTCGTGCGGCGCCAGGGAAGTCAGGTCTCCATGCGCGTGGCGAGGGGGAGCGCGTCCTGGCTCTCGAGTCACGGGAGGGGACTAGGGCCTCGAGACGCGTTGAAGAAGGACTCTCGAGGTCTCTGTCGGGGGGCGGCGGGAAACCCTCGTGTCCCTCGCCTTCTGCCGGGGACCTTAGGGAACTTCCCAGGGTGCCTCTGAGAGGCGAGGGATCCTGTGGAGGTGGCGGGGCCCCTCGGGACTCCGCTGGGTCTGGCGCAACGGAAGAGGGCCTCACCTCGAGGGGAGGCAGGCACCTCAGGCTTCCTCTGCGTTTCGGACTCCGACCGCAGGGTCCCTGCGGAGTTGGGACAGGAGAGTCAGGCCTCGTCTTGTCTGAGGAAGGGAACCCCGCTGGCCTCTCGAGTTGCTCAGGGGGTCTCAGGCCCCTCGTCGAGCTGTGTGTGGAACCCGCGGGTCTTTGCGGACGATGCACGGGGGTGGCAGTGCCCCTTCGTGTTGTGCCTTCACCCACAGGGTTGCCTTCGAAGAGGGGTCCGGGCCTCGGGTCCTTCTCAAGAGCGGACCGGGGAATCGGGGGCGTTCGGCCTGTGGCCCCACCCACGTGGCTCGTCTCGAATTTCCTCGTGAGACCGGCCTCATCCTGAGGTGCGCCGGGAAGGCCGGGAACCCCTTCCAGACCACGCAGGGGAATCGCCTCTCCTGTCGCGATCAGGAGGGGAGAAGGGGCTCAGAGGAAGCGGTGCCGGGACCCTCGGTGTTCCCCTCGGGGGAACCCGGCGTGTCGGGGGACTTTTGGGGGTCGCAGGAAGGCTGTCAGGGACCGTCTCGCCCTTCAGGGCGGAACAGGGGACTTCCCTTGAGACGCCGTCGCGGGCAAGGGCCTCATCTTGCCAAGCGGTGGGAACCACGTGGTTTTTCTCGAGTTGCGGCGGCATTCTCGAGTTACGACGGGGATCTCAGCCTTCCCCTTGGGTTGGCCCTGGGAAGCCCAATCTTCCCCTCGGGTTGCGAGGGAAAGCTGGGGGTGGCGCTCGAGTCACTGCAGGGCCGAAGAGACCTCACCTAAGCGTGTGTCCGGGACCTAATTTTCCTCTCCAGGGAAGGCAGGGATCTCGGGGTTGCATTCCAGGCTCCCCCGGGGAGTCAGGCCTCGTCTCGAGGGGAAGCCAAGGACTCCGCTCTCCTCTCGAGTCGCGACGCGGGTCTCTTGGAGCCCCCTGAGCGGCCTCAAGGGAGTCCAGCCTCCTCTTCCGTTTGGAGAGAGGACCCGGGATTGCTCTCCAGGCCATGCAGGAAAAGAAGGCCCTCAGCTCGCGAGGACGGGGGCGCCTCAGGGGTTTCCTCGAGCTGCGGCGCCCGTGGGGGTTTTCTCCCGAGGCACGACGAGGATCTCAGGGAGCCTCTCGTGCGGCGCCAGGGAAGTCAGGTCTCCATGCGCGTGGCGAGGGGGAGCGCGTCCTGGCTCTCGAGTCACGGGAGGGGACTAGGGCCTCGAGACGCGTTGAAGAAGGACTCTCGAGGTCTCTGTCGGGGGGCGGCGGGAAACCCTCGTGTCCCTCGCCTTCTGCCGGGGACCTTAGGGAACTTCCCAGGGTGCCTCTGAGAGGCGAGGGATCCTGTGGAGGTGGCGGGGCCCCTCGGGACTCCGCTGGGTCTGGCGCAACGGAAGAGGGCCTCACCTCGAGGGGAGGCAGGCACCTCAGGCTTCCTCTGCGTTTCGGACTCCGACCGCAGGGTCCCTGCGGAGTTGGGACAGGAGAGTCAGGCCTCGTCTTGTCTGAGGAAGGGAACCCCGCTGGCCTCTCGAGTTGCTCAGGGGGTCTCAGGCCCCTCGTCGAGCTGTGTGTGGAACCCGCGGGTCTTTGCGGACGATGCACGGGGGTGGCAGTGCCCCTTCGTGTTGTGCCTTCACCCACAGGGTTGCCTTCGAAGAGGGGTCCGGGCCTCGGGTCCTTCTCAAGAGCGGACCGGGGAATCGGGGGCGTTCGGCCTGTGGCCCCACCCACGTGGCTCGTCTCGAATTTCCTCGTGAGACCGGCCTCATCCTGAGGTGCGCCGGGAAGGCCGGGAACCCCTTCCAGACCACGCAGGGGAATCGCCTCTCCTGTCGCGATCAGGAGGGGAGAAGGGGCTCAGAGGAAGCGGTGCCGGGACCCTCGGTGTTCCCCTCGGGGGAACCCGGCGTGTCGGGGGACTTTTGGGGGTCGCAGGAAGGCTGTCAGGGACCGTCTCGCCCTTCAGGGCGGAACAGGGGACTTCCCTTGAGACGCCGTCGCGGGCAAGGGCCTCATCTTGCCAAGCGGTGGGAACCACGTGGTTTTTCTCGAGTTGCGGCGGCATTCTCGAGTTACGACGGGGATCTCAGCCTTCCCCTTGGGTTGGCCCTGGGAAGCCCAATCTTCCCCTCGGGTTGCGAGGGAACGCTGGGGGTGGCGCTCGAGTCACTGCAGGGCCGAAGAGACCTCACCTAAGCGTGTGTCCGGGACCTAATTTTCCTCTCCAGGGAAGGCAGGGATCTCGGGGTTGCATTCCAGGCTCCCCCGGGGAGTCAGGCCTCGTCTCGAGGGGAAGCCAAGGACTCCGCTCTCCTCTCGAGTCGCGACGCGGGTCTCTTGGAGCCCCCTGAGCGGCCTCAAGGGAGTCCAGCCTCCTCTTCCGTTTGGAGAGAGGACCCGGGATTGCTCTCCAGGCCATGCAGGAAAAGAAGGCCCTCAGCTCGCGAGGACGGGGGCGTCTCAGGGGTTTCCTCGAGCTGCGGCGCCCGTGGGGGTTTTCTCCCGAGGCACGACGAGGATCTCAGGGAGCCTCTCGTGCGGCGCCAGGGAAGTCAGGTCTCCATGCGCGTGGCGAGGGGGAGCGCGTCCTGGCTCTCGAGTCACGGGAGGGGACTAGGGCCTCGAGACGCCTTGAAGAAGGACTCTCGAGGTCTCTGTCGGGGGGCGGCGGGAAACCCTCGTGTCCCTCGCCTTCTGCCGGGGACCTTAGGGAACTTCCCAGGGTGCCTCTGAGAGGCGAGGGATCCTGTGGAGGTGGCGGGGCCCCTCGGGACTCCGCTGGGTCTGGCGCAACGGAAGAGGGCCTCACCTCGAGGGGAGGCAGGCACCTCAGGCTTCCTCTGCGTTTCGGACTCCGACCGCAGGGTCCCTGCGGAGTTGGGACAGGAGAGTCAGGCCTCGTCTTGTCTGAGGAAGGGAACCCCGCTGGCCTCTCGAGTTGCTCAGGGGGTCTCAGGCCCCTCGTCGAGCTGTGTGTGGAACCCGCGGGTCTTTGCGGACGATGCACGGGGGTGGCAGTGCCCCTTCGTGTTGTGCCTTCACCCACAGGGTTGCCTTCGAAGAGGGGTCCGGGCCTCGGGTCCTTCTCAAGAGCGGACCGGGGAATCGGGGGCGTTCGGCCTGTGGCCCCACCCACGTGGCTCGTCTCGAATTTCCTCGTGAGACCGGCCTCATCCTGAGGTGCGCCGGGAAGGCCGGGAACCCCTTCCAGACCACGCAGGGGAATCGCCTCTCCTGTCGCGATCAGGAGGGGAGAAGGGGCTCAGAGGAAGCGGTGCCGGGACCCTCGGTGTTCCCCTCGGGGGAACCCGGCGTGTCGGGGGACTTTTGGGGGTCGCAGGAAGGCTGTCAGGGACCGTCTCGCCCTTCAGGGCGGAACAGGGGACTTCCCTTGAGACGCCGTCGCGGGCAAGGGCCTCATCTTGCCAAGCGGTGGGAACCACGTGGTTTTTCTCGAGTTGCGGCGGCATTCTCGAGTTACGACGGGGATCTCAGCCTTCCCCTTGGGTTGGCCCTGGGAAGCCCAATCTTCCCCTCGGGTTGCGAGGGAACGCTGGGGGTGGCGCTCGAGTCACTGCAGGGCCGAAGAGACCTCACCTAAGCGTGTGTCCGGGACCTAATTTTCCTCTCCAGGGAAGGCAGGGATCTCGGGGTTGCATTCCAGGCTCCCCCGGGGAGTCAGGCCTCGTCTCGAGGGGAAGCCAAGGACTCCGCTCTCCTCTCGAGTCGCGACGCGGGTCTCTTGGAGCCCCCTGAGCGGCCTCAAGGGAGTCCAGCCTCCTCTTCCGTTTGGAGAGAGGACCCGGGATTGCTCTCCAGGCCATGCAGGAAAAGAAGGCCCTCAGCTCGCGAGGACGGGGGCGTCTCAGGGGTTTCCTCGAGCTGCGGCGCCCGTGGGGGTTTTCTCCCGAGGCACGACGAGGATCTCAGGGAGCCTCTCGTGCGGCGCCAGGGAAGTCAGGTCTCCATGCGCGTGGCGAGGGGGAGCGCGTCCTGGCTCTCGAGTCACGGGAGGGGACTAGGGCCTCGAGACGCGTTGAAGAAGGACTCTCGAGGTCTTTGTCGGGGGGCGGCGGGAAACCCTCGTGTCCCTCGCCTTCTGCCGGGGACCTTAGGGAACTTCCCAGGGTGCCTCTGAGAGGCGAGGGATCCTGTGGAGGTGGCGGGGCCCCTCGGGACTCCGCTGGGTCTGGCGCAACGGAAGAGGGCCTCACCTCGAGGGGAGGCAGGCACCTCAGGCTTCCTCTGCGTTTCGGACTCCGACCGCAGGGTCCCTGCGGAGTTGGGACAGGAGAGTCAGGCCTCGTCTTGTCTGAGGAAGGGAACCCCGCTGGCCTCTCGAGTTGCTCAGGGGGTCTCAGGCCCCTCGTCGAGCTGTGTGTGGAACCCGCGGGTCTTTGCGGACGATGCACGGGGGTGGCAGTGCCCCTTCGTGTTGTGCCTTCACCCACAGGGTTGCCTTCGAAGAGGGGTCCGGGCCTCGGGTCCTTCTCAAGAGCGGACCGGGGAATCGGGGGCGTTCGGCCTGTGGCCCCACCCACGTGGCTCGTCTCGAATTTCCTCGTGAGACCGGCCTCATCCTGAGGTGCGCCGGGAAGGCCGGGAACCCCTTCCAGACCACGCAGGGGAATCGCCTCTCCTGTCGCGATCAGGAGGGGAGAAGGGGCTCAGAGGAAGCGGTGCCGGGACCCTCGGTGTTCCCCTCGGGGGAACCCGGCGTGTCGGGGGACTTTTGGGGGTCGCAGGAAGGCTGTCAGGGACCGTCTCGCCCTTCAGGGCGGAACAGGGGACTTCCCTTGAGACGCCGTCGCGGGCAAGGGCCTCATCTTGCCAAGCGGTGGGAACCACGTGGTTTTTCTCGAGTTGCGGCGGCATTCTCGAGTTACGACGGGGATCTCAGCCTTCCCCTTGGGTTGGCCCTGGGAAGCCCAATCTTCCCCTCGGGTTGCGAGGGAACGCTGGGGGTGGCGCTCGAGTCACTGCAGGGCCGAAGAGACCTCACCTAAGCGTGTGTCCGGGACCTAATTTTCCTCTCCAGGGAAGGCAGGGATCTCGGGGTTGCATTCCAGGCTCCCCCGGGGAGTCAGGCCTCGTCTCGAGGGGAAGCCAAGGACTCCGCTCTCCTCTCGAGTCGCGACGCGGGTCTCTTGGAGCCCCCTGAGCGGCCTCAAGGGAGTCCAGCCTCCTCTTCCGTTTGGAGAGAGGACCCGGGATTGCTCTCCAGGCCATGCAGGAAAAGAAGGCCCTCAGCTCGCGAGGACGGGGGCGTCTCAGGGGTTTCCTCGAGCTGCGGCGCCCGTGGGGGTTTTCTCCCGAGGCACGACGAGGATCTCAGGGAGCCTCTCGTGCGGCGCCAGGGAAGTCAGGTCTCCATGCGCGTGGCGAGGGGGAGCGCGTCCTGGCTCTCGAGTCACGGGAGGGGACTAGGGCCTCGAGACGCCTTGAAGAAGGACTCTCGAGGTCTCTGTCGGGGGGCGGCGGGAAACCCTCGTGTCCCTCGCCTTCTGCCGGGGACCTTAGGGAACTTCCCAGGGTGCCTCTGAGAGGCGAGGGATCCTGTGGAGGTGGCGGGGCCCCTCGGGACTCCGCTGGGTCTGGCGCAACGGAAGAGGGCCTCACCTCGAGGGGAGGCAGGCACCTCAGGCTTCCTCTGCGTTTCGGACTCCGACCGCAGGGTCCCTGCGGAGTTGGGACAGGAGAGTCAGGCCTCGTCTTGTCTGAGGAAGGGAACCCCGCTGGCCTCTCGAGTTGCTCAGGGGGTCTCAGGCCCCTCGTCGAGCTGTGTGTGGAACCCGCGGGTCTTTGCGGACGATGCACGGGGGTGGCAGTGCCCCTTCGTGTTGTGCCTTCACCCACAGGGTTGCCTTCGAAGAGGGGTCCGGGCCTCGGGTCCTTCTCAAGAGCGGACCGGGGAATCGGGGGCGTTCGGCCTGTGGCCCCACCCACGTGGCTCGTCTCGAATTTCCTCGTGAGACCGGCCTCATCCTGAGGTGCGCCGGGAAGGCCGGGAACCCCTTCCAGACCACGCAGGGGAATCGCCTCTCCTGTCGCGATCAGGAGGGGAGAAGGGGCTCAGAGGAAGCGGTGCCGGGACCCTCGGTGTTCCCCTCGGGGGAACCCGGCGTGTCGGGGGACTTTTGGGGGTCGCAGGAAGGCTGTCAGGGACCGTCTCGCCCTTCAGGGCGGAACAGGGGACTTCCCTTGAGACGCCGTCGCGGGCAAGGGCCTCATCTTGCCAAGCGGTGGGAACCACGTGGTTTTTCTCGAGTTGCGGCGGCATTCTCGAGTTACGACGGGGATCTCAGCCTTCCCCTTGGGTTGGCCCTGGGAAGCCCAATCTTCCCCTCGGGTTGCGAGGGAACGCTGGGGGTGGCGCTCGAGTCACTGCAGGGCCGAAGAGACCTCACCTAAGCGTGTGTCCGGGACCTAATTTTCCTCTCCAGGGAAGGCAGGGATCTCGGGGTTGCATTCCAGGCTCCCCCGGGGAGTCAGGCCTCGTCTCGAGGGGAAGCCAAGGACTCCGCTCTCCTCTCGAGTCGCGACGCGGGTCTCTTGGAGCCCCCTGAGCGGCCTCAAGGGAGTCCAGCCTCCTCTTCCGTTTGGAGAGAGGACCCGGGATTGCTCTCCAGGCCATGCAGGAAAAGAAGGCCCTCAGCTCGCGAGGACGGGGGCGTCTCAGGGGTTTCCTCGAGCTGCGGCGCCCGTGGGGGTTTTCTCCCGAGGCACGACGAGGATCTCAGGGAGCCTCTCGTGCGGCGCCAGGGAAGTCAGGTCTCCATGCGCGTGGCGAGGGGGAGCGCGTCCTGGCTCTCGAGTCACGGGAGGGGACTAGGGCCTCGAGACGCGTTGAAGAAGGACTCTCGAGGTCTTTGTCGGGGGGCGGCGGGAAACCCTCGTGTCCCTCGCCTTCTGCCGGGGACCTTAGGGAACTTCCCAGGGTGCCTCTGAGAGGCGAGGGATCCTGTGGAGGTGGCGGGGCCCCTCGGGACTCCGCTGGGTCTGGCGCAACGGAAGAGGGCCTCACCTCGAGGGGAGGCAGGCACCTCAGGCTTCCTCTGCGTTTCGGACTCCGACCGCAGGGTCCCTGCGGAGTTGGGACAGGAGAGTCAGGCCTCGTCTTGTCTGAGGAAGGGAACCCCGCTGGCCTCTCGAGTTGCTCAGGGGGTCTCAGGCCCCTCGTCGAGCTGTGTGTGGAACCCGCGGGTCTTTGCGGACGATGCACGGGGGTGGCAGTGCCCCTTCGTGTTGTGCCTTCACCCACAGGGTTGCCTTCGAAGAGGGGTCCGGGCCTCGGGTCCTTCTCAAGAGCGGACCGGGGAATCGGGGGCGTTCGGCCTGTGGCCCCACCCACGTGGCTCGTCTCGAATTTCCTCGTGAGACCGGCCTCATCCTGAGGTGCGCCGGGAAGGCCGGGAACCCCTTCCAGACCACGCAGGGGAATCGCCTCTCCTGTCGCGATCAGGAGGGGAGAAGGGGCTCAGAGGAAGCGGTGCCGGGACCCTCGGTGTTCCCCTCGGGGGAACCCGGCGTGTCGGGGGACTTTTGGGGGTCGCAGGAAGGCTGTCAGGGACCGTCTCGCCCTTCAGGGCGGAACAGGGGACTTCCCTTGAGACGCCGTCGCGGGCAAGGGCCTCATCTTGCCAAGCGGTGGGAACCACGTGGTTTTTCTCGAGTTGCGGCGGCATTCTCGAGTTACGACGGGGATCTCAGCCTTCCCCTTGGGTTGGCCCTGGGAAGCCCAATCTTCCCCTCGGGTTGCGAGGGAACGCTGGGGGTGGCGCTCGAGTCACTGCAGGGCCGAAGAGACCTCACCTAAGCGTGTGTCCGGGACCTAATTTTCCTCTCCAGGGAAGGCAGGGATCTCGGGGTTGCATTCCAGGCTCCCCCGGGGAGTCAGGCCTCGTCTCGAGGGGAAGCCAAGGACTCCGCTCTCCTCTCGAGTCGCGACGCGGGTCTCTTGGAGCCCCCTGAGCGGCCTCAAGGGAGTCCAGCCTCCTCTTCCGTTTGGAGAGAGGACCCGGGATTGCTCTCCAGGCCATGCAGGAAAAGAAGGCCCTCAGCTCGCGAGGACGGGGGCGTCTCAGGGGTTTCCTCGAGCTGCGGCGCCCGTGGGGGTTTTCTCCCGAGGCACGACGAGGATCTCAGGGAGCCTCTCGTGCGGCGCCAGGGAAGTCAGGTCTCCATGCGCGTGGCGAGGGGGAGCGCGTCCTGGCTCTCGAGTCACGGGAGGGGACTAGGGCCTCGAGACGCGTTGAAGAAGGACTCTCGAGGTCTCTGTCGGGGGGCGGCGGGAAACCCTCGTGTCCCTCGCCTTCTGCCGGGGACCTTAGGGAACTTCCCAGGGTGCCTCTGAGAGGCGAGGGATCCTGTGGAGGTGGCGGGGCCCCTCGGGACTCCGCTGGGTCTGGCGCAACGGAAGAGGGCCTCACCTCGAGGGGAGGCAGGCACCTCAGGCTTCCTCTGCGTTTCGGACTCCGACCGCAGGGTCCCTGCGGAGTTGGGACAGGAGAGTCAGGCCTCGTCTTGTCTGAGGAAGGGAACCCCGCTGGCCTCTCGAGTTGCTCAGGGGGTCTCAGGCCCCTCGTCGAGCTGTGTGTGGAACCCGCGGGTCTTTGCGGACGATGCACGGGGGTGGCAGTGCCCCTTCGTGTTGAGCCTTCACCCACAGGGTTGCCTTCGAAGAGGGGTCCGGGCCTCGGGTCCTTCTCAAGGGCGGACCGGGGAATCGGGGGCGTTCGGCCTGTGGCCCCACCCACGTGGCTCGTCTCGAATTTCCTCGTGAGACCGGCCTCATCCTGAGGTGCGCCGGGAAGGCCGGGAACCCCTTCCAGACCACGCAGGGGAATCGCCTCTCCTGTCGCGATCAGGAGGGGAGAAGGGGCTCAGAGGAAGCGGTGCCGGGACCCTCGGTGTTCCCCTCGGGGGAACCCGGCGTGTCGGGGGACTTTTGGGGGTCGCAGGAAGGCTGTCAGGGACCGTCTCGCCCTTCAGGGCGGAACAGGGGACTTCCCTTGAGACGCCGTCGCGGGCAAGGGCCTCATCTTGCCAAGCGGTGGGAACCACGTGGTTTTTCTCGAGTTGCGGCGGCATTCTCGAGTTACGACGGGGATCTCAGCCTTCCCCTTGGGTTGGCCCTGGGAAGCCCAATCTTCCCCTCGGGTTGCGAGGGAACGCTGGGGGTGGCGCTCGAGTCACTGCAGGGCCGAAGAGACCTCACCTAAGCGTGTGTCCGGGACCTAATTTTCCTCTCCAGGGAAGGCAGGGATCTCGGGGTTGCATTCCAGGCTCTCCCGGGGAGTCAGGCCTCGTCTCGAGGGGAAGCCAAGGACTCCGCTCTCCTCTCGAGTCGCGACGCGGGTCTCTTGGAGCCCCCTGAGCGGCCTCAAGGGAGTCCAGCCTCCTCTTCCGTTTGGAGAGAGGACCCGGGATTGCTCTCCAGGCCATGCAGGAAAAGAAGGCCCTCAGCTCGCGAGGACGGGGGCGTCTCAGGGGTTTCCTCGAGCTGCGGCGCCCGTGGGGGTTTTCTCCCGAGGCACGACGAGGATCTCAGGGAGCCTCTCGTGCGGCGCCAGGGAAGTCAGGTCTCCATGCGCGTGGCGAGGGGGAGCGCGTCCTGGCTCTCGAGTCACGGGAGGGGACTAGGGCCTCGAGACGCCTTGAAGAAGGACTCTCGAGGTCTCTGTCGGGGGGCGGCGGGAAACCCTCGTGTCCCTCGCCTTCTGCCGGGGACCTTAGGGAACTTCCCAGGGTGCCTCTGAGAGGCGAGGGATCCTGTGGAGGTGGCGGGGCCCCTCGGGACTCCGCTGGGTCTGGCGCAACGGAAGAGGGCCTCACCTCGAGGGGAGGCAGGCACCTCAGGCTTCCTCTGCGTTTCGGACTCCGACCGCAGGGTCCCTGCAGAGTTGGGACAGGAGAGTCAGGCCTCGTCTTGTCTGAGGAAGGGAAACCCGCTGGCCTCTCGAGTTGCTCAGGGGGTCTCAGGCCCCTCGTCGAGCTGTGTGTGGAACCCGCGGGTCTTTGCGGACGATGCACGGGGGTGGCAGTGCCCCTTCGTGTTGTGCCTTCACCCACAGGGTTGCCTTCGAAGAGGGGTCCGGGCCTCGGGTCCTTCTCAAGAGCGGACCGGGGAATCGGGGGCGTTCGGCCTGTGGCCCCACCCACGTGGCTCGTCTCGAATTTCCTCGTGAGACCGGCCTCATCCTGAGGTGCGCCGGGAAGGCCGGGAACCCCTTCCAGACCACGCAGGGGAATCGCCTCTCCTGTCGCGATCAGGAGGGGAGAAGGGGCTCAGAGGAAGCGGTGCCGGGACCCTCGGTGTTCCCCTCGGGGGAACCCGGCGTGTCGGGGGACTTTTGGGGGTCGCAGGAAGGCTGTCAGGGACCGTCTCGCCCTTCAGGGCGGAACAGGGGACTTCCCTTGAGACGCCGTCGCGGGCAAGGGCCTCATCTTGCCAAGCGGTGGGAACCACGTGGTTTTTCTCGAGTTGCGGCGGCATTCTCGAGTTACGACGGGGATCTCAGCCTTCCCCTTGGGTTGGCCCTGGGAAGCCCAATCTTCCCCTCGGGTTGCGAGGGAAAGCTGGGGGTGGCGCTCGAGTCACTGCAGGGCCTAAGAGACCTCACCTAAGCGTGTGTCCGGGACCTAATTTTCCTCTCCAGGGAAGGCAGGGATCTCGGGGTTGCATTCCAGGCTCCCCCGGGGAGTCAGGCCTCGTCTCGAGGGGAAGCCAAGGACTCCGCTCTCCTCTCGAGTCGCGACGCGGGTCTCTTGGAGCCCCCTGAGCGGCCTCAAGGGAGTCCAGCCTCCTCTTCCGTTTGGAGAGAGGACCCGGGATTGCTCTCCAGGCCATGCAGGAAAAGAAGGCCCTCAGCTCGCGAGGACGGGGGCGTCTCAGGGGTTTCCTCGAGCTGCGGCGCCCGTGGGGGTTTTCTCCCGAGGCACGACGAGGATCTCAGGGAGCCTCTCGTGCGGCGCCAGGGAAGTCAGGTCTCCATGCGCGTGGCGAGGGGGAGCGCGTCCTGGCTCTCGAGTCACGGGAGGGGACTAGGGCCTCGAGACGCCTTGAAGAAGGACTCTCGAGGTCTCTGTCGGGGGGCGGCGGGAAACCCTCGTGTCCCTCGCCTTCTGCCGGGGACCTTAGGGAACTTCCCAGGGTGCCTCTGAGAGGCGAGGGATCCTGTGGAGGTGGCGGGGCCCCTCGGGACTCCGCTGGGTCTGGCGCAACGGAAGAGGGCCTCACCTCGAGGGGAGGCAGGCACCTCAGGCTTCCTCTGCGTTTCGGACTCCGACCGCAGGGTCCCTGCAGAGTTGGGACAGGAGAGTCAGGCCTCGTCTTGTCTGAGGAAGGGAACCCCGCTGGCCTCTCGAGTTGCTCAGGGGGTCTCAGGCCCCTCGTCGAGCTGTGTGTGGAACCCGCGGGTCTTTGCGGACGATGCACGGGGGTGGCAGTGCCCCTTCGTGTTGAGCCTTCACCCACAGGGTTGCCTTCGAAGAGGGGTCCGGGCCTCGGGTCCTTCTCAAGGGCGGACCGGGGAATCGGGGGCGTTCGGCCTGTGGCCCCACCCACGTGGCTCGTCTCGAATTTCCTCGTGAGACCGGCCTCATCCTGAGGTGCGCCGGGAAGGCCGGGAACCCCTTCCAGACCACGCAGGGGAATCGCCTCTCCTGTCGCGATCAGGAGGGGAGAAGGGGCTCAGAGGAAGCGGTGCCGGGACCCTCGGTGTTCCCCTCGGGGGAACCCGGCGTGTCGGGGGACTTTTGGGGGTCGCAGGAAGGCTGTCAGGGACCGTCTCGCCCTTCAGGGCGGAACAGGGGACTTCCCTTGAGACGCCGTCGCGGGCAAGGGCCTCATCTTGCCAAGCGGTGGGAACCACGTGGTTTTTCTCGAGTTGCGGCGGCATTCTCGAGTTACGACGGGGATCTCAGCCTTCCCCTTGGGTTGGCCCTGGGAAGCCCAATCTTCCCCTCGGGTTGCGAGGGAAAGCTGGGGGTGGCGCTCGAGTCACTGCAGGGCCGAAGAGACCTCACCTAAGCGTGTGTCCGGGACCTAATTTTCCTCTCCAGGGAAGGCAGGGATCTCGGGGTTGCATTCCAGGCTCCCCCGGGGAGTCAGGCCTCGTCTCGAGGGGAAGCCAAGGACTCCGCTCTCCTCTCGAGTCGCGACGCGGGTCTCTTGGAGCCCCCTGAGCAGCCTCAAGGGAGTCCAGCCTCCTCTTCCGTTTGGAGAGAGGACCCGGGATTGCTCTCCAGGCCATGCAGGAAAAGAAGGCCCTCAGCTCGCGAGGACGGGGGCGCCTCAGGGGTTTCCTCGAGCTGCGGCGCCCGTGGGGGTTTTCTCCCGAGGCACGACGAGGATCTCAGGGAGCCTCTCGTGCGGCGCCAGGGAAGTCAGGTCTCCATGCGCGTGGCGAGGGGGAGCGCGTCCTGGCTCTCGAGTCACGGGAGGGGACTAGGGCCTCGAGACGCCTTGAAGAAGGACTCTCGAGGTCTCTGTCGGGGGGCGGCGGGAAACCCTCGTGTCCCTCGCCTTCTGCCGGGGACCTTAGGGAACTTCCCAGGGTGCCTCTGAGAGGCGAGGGATCCTGTGGAGGTGGCGGGGCCCCTCGGGACTCCGCTGGGTCTGGCGCAACGGAAGAGGGCCTCACCTCGAGGGGAGGCAGGCACCTCAGGCTTCCTCTGCGTTTCGGACTCCGACCGCAGGGTCCCTGCAGAGTTGGGACAGGAGAGTCAGGCCTCGTCTTGTCTGAGGAAGGGAACCCCGCTGGCCTCTCGAGTTGCTCAGGGGGTCTCAGGCCCCTCGTCGAGCTGTGTGTGGAACCCGCGGGTCTTTGCGGACGATGCACGGGGGTGGCAGTGCCCCTTCGTGTTGAGCCTTCACCCACAGGGTTGCCTTCGAAGAGGGGTCCGGGCCTCGGGTCCTTCTCAAGAGCGGACCGGGGAATCGGGGGCGTTCGGCCTGTGGCCCCACCCACGTGGCTCGTCTCGAATTTCCTCGTGAGACCGGCCTCATCCTGAGGTGCGCCGGGAAGGCCGGGAACCCCTTCCAGACCACGCAGGGGAATCGCCTCTCCTGTCGCGATCAGGAGGGGAGAAGGGGCTCAGAGGAAGCGGTGCCGGGACCCTCGGTGTTCCCCTCGGGGGAACCCGGCGTGTCGGGGGACTTTTGGGGGTCGCAGGAAGGCTGTCAGGGACCGTCTCGCCCTTCAGGGCGGAACAGGGGACTTCCCTTGAGACGCCGTCGCGGGCAAGGGCCTCATCTTGCCAAGCGGTGGGAACCACGTGGTTTTTCTCGAGTTGCGGCGGCATTCTCGAGTTACGACGGGGATCTCAGCCTTCCCCTTGGGTTGGCCCTGGGAAGCCCAATCTTCCCCTCGGGTTGCGAGGGAAAGCTGGGGGTGGCGCTCGAGTCACTGCAGGGCCTAAGAGACCTCACCTAAGCGTGTGTCCGGGACCTAATTTTCCTCTCCAGGGAAGGCAGGGATCTCGGGGTTGCATTCCAGGCTCCCCCGGGGAGTCAGGCCTCGTCTCGAGGGGAAGCCAAGGACTCCGCTCTCCTCTCGAGTCGCGACGCGGGTCTCTTGGAGCCCCCTGAGCGGCCTCAAGGGAGTCCAGCCTCCTCTTCCGTTTGGAGAGAGGACCCGGGATTGCTCTCCAGGCCATGCAGGAAAAGAAGGCCCTCAGCTCGCGAGGACGGGGGCGTCTCAGGGGTTTCCTCGAGCTGCGGCGCCCGTGGGGGTTTTCTCCCGAGGCACGACGAGGATCTCAGGGAGCCTCTCGTGCGGCGCCAGGGAAGTCAGGTCTCCATGCGCGTGGCGAGGGGGAGCGCGTCCTGGCTCTCGAGTCACGGGAGGGGACTAGGGCCTCGAGACGCCTTGAAGAAGGACTCTCGAGGTCTCTGTCGGGGGGCGGCGGGAAACCCTCGTGTCCCTCGCCTTCTGCCGGGGACCTTAGGGAACTTCCCAGGGTGCCTCTGAGAGGCGAGGGATCCTGTGGAGGTGGCGGGGCCCCTCGGGACTCCGCTGGGTCTGGCGCAACGGAAGAGGGCCTCACCTCGAGGGGAGGCAGGCACCTCAGGCTTCCTCTGCGTTTCGGACTCCGACCGCAGGGTCCCTGCAGAGTTGGGACAGGAGAGTCAGGCCTCGTCTTGTCTGAGGAAGGGAACCCCGCTGGCCTCTCGAGTTGCTCAGGGGGTCTCAGGCCCCTCGTCGAGCTGTGTGTGGAACCCGCGGGTCTTTGCGGACGATGCACGGGGGTGGCAGTGCCCCTTCGTGTTGTGCCTTCACCCACAGGGTTGCCTTCGAAGAGGGGTCCGGGCCTCGGGTCCTTCTCAAGAGCGGACCGGGGAATCGGGGGCGTTCGGCCTGTGGCCCCACCCACGTGGCTCGTCTCGAATTTCCTCGTGAGACCGGCCTCATCCTGAGGTGCGCCGGGAAGGCCGGGAACCCCTTCCAGACCACGCAGGGGAATCGCCTCTCCTGTCGCGATCAGGAGGGGAGAAGGGGCTCAGAGGAAGCGGTGCCGGGACCCTCGGTGTTCCCCTCGGGGGAACCCGGCGTGTCGGGGGACTTTTGGGGGTCGCAGGAAGGCTGTCAGGGACCGTCTCGCCCTTCAGGGCGGAACAGGGGACTTCCCTTGAGACGCCGTCGCGGGCAAGGGCCTCATCTTGCCAAGCGGTGGGAACCACGTGGTTTTTCTCGAGTTGCGGCGGCATTCTCGAGTTACGACGGGGATCTCAGCCTTCCCCTTGGGTTGGCCCTGGGAAGCCCAATCTTCCCCTCGGGTTGCGAGGGAAAGCTGGGGGTGGCGCTCGAGTCACTGCAGGGCCGAAGAGACCTCACCTAAGCGTGTGTCCGGGACCTAATTTTCCTCTCCAGGGAAGGCAGGGATCTCGGGGTTGCATTCCAGGCTCCCCCGGGGAGTCAGGCCTCGTCTCGAGGGGAAGCCAAGGACTCCGCTCTCCTCTCGAGTCGCGACGCGGGTCTCTTGGAGCCCCCTGAGCGGCCTCAAGGGAGTCCAGCCTCCTCTTCCGTTTGGAGAGAGGACCCGGGATTGCTCTCCAGGCCATGCAGGAAAAGAAGGCCCTCAGCTCGCGAGGACGGGGGCGTCTCAGGGGTTTCCTCGAGCTGCGGCGCCCGTGGGGGTTTTCTCCCGAGGCACGACGAGGATCTCAGGGAGCCTCTCGTGCGGCGCCAGGGAAGTCAGGTCTCCATGCGCGTGGCGAGGGGGAGCGCGTCCTGGCTCTCGAGTCACGGGAGGGGACTAGGGCCTCGAGACGCGTTGAAGAAGGACTCTCGAGGTCTCTGTCGGGGGGCGGCGGGAAACCCTCGTGTCCCTCGCCTTCTGCCGGGGACCTTAGGGAACTTCCCAGGGTGCCTCTGAGAGGCGAGGGATCCTGTGGAGGTGGCGGGGCCCCTCGGGACTCCGCTGGGTCTGGCGCAACGGAAGAGGGCCTCACCTCGAGGGGAGGCAGGCACCTCAGGCTTCCTCTGCGTTTCGGACTCCGACCGCAGGGTCCCTGCAGAGTTGGGACAGGAGAGTCAGGCCTCGTCTTGTCTGAGGAAGGGAACCCCGCTGGCCTCTCGAGTTGCTCAGGGGGTCTCAGGCCCCTCGTCGAGCTGTGTGTGGAACCCGCGGGTCTTTGCGGACGATGCACGGGGGTGGCAGTGCCCCTTCGTGTTGTGCCTTCACCCACAGGGTTGCCTTCGAAGAGGGGTCCGGGCCTCGGGTCCTTCTCAAGGGCGGACCGGGGAATCGGGGGCGTTCGGCCTGTGGCCCCACCCACGTGGCTCGTCTCGAATTTCCTCGTGAGACCGGCCTCATCCTGAGGTGCGCCGGGAAGGCCGGGAACCCCTTCCAGACCACGCAGGGGAATCGCCTCTCCTGTCGCGATCAGGAGGGGAGAAGGGGCTCAGAGGAAGCGGTGCCGGGACCCTCGGTGTTCCCCTCGGGGGAACCCGGCGTGTCGGGGGACTTTTGGGGGTCGCAGGAAGGCTGTCAGGGACCGTCTCGCCCTTCAGGGCGGAACAGGGGACTTCCCTTGAGACGCCGTCGCGGGCAAGGGCCTCATCTTGCCAAGCGGTGGGAACCACGTGGTTTTTCTCGAGTTGCGGCGGCATTCTCGAGTTACGACGGGGATCTCAGCCTTCCCCTTGGGTTGGCCCTGGGAAGCCCAATCTTCCCCTCGGGTTGCGAGGGAACGCTGGGGGTGGCGCTCGAGTCACTGCAGGGCCGAAGAGACCTCACCTAAGCGTGTGTCCGGGACCTAATTTTCCTCTCCAGGGAAGGCAGGGATCTCGGGGTTGCATTCCAGGCTCCCCCGGGGAGTCAGGCCTCGTCTCGAGGGGAAGCCAAGGACTCCGCTCTCCTCTCGAGTCTCGACGCGGGTCTCTTGGAGCCCCCTGAGCGGCCTCAAGGGAGTCCAGCCTCCTCTTCCGTTTGGAGAGAGGACCCGGGATTGCTCTCCAGGCCATGCAGGAAAAGAAGGCCCTCAGCTCGCGAGGACGGGTGCGTCTCAGGGGTTTCCTCGAGCTGCGGCGCCCGTGGGGGTTTTCTCCCGAGGCACGACGAGGATCTCAGGGAGCCTCTCGTGCGGCGCCAGGGAAGTCAGGTCTCCATGCGCGTGGCGAGGGGGAGCGCGTCCTGGCTCTCGAGTCACGGGAGGGGACTAGGGCCTCGAGACGCCTTGAAGAAGGACTCTCGAGGTCTTTGTCGGGGGGCGGCGGGAAACCCTCGTGTCCCTCGCCTTCTGCCGGGGACCTTAGGGAACTTCCCAGGGTGCCTCTGAGAGGCGAGGGATCCTGTGGAGGTGGCGGGGCCCCTCGGGACTCCGCTGGGTCTGGCGCAACGGAAGAGGGCCTCACCTCGAGGGGAGGCAGGCACCTCAGGCTTCCTCTGCGTTTCGGACTCCGACCGCAGGGTCCCTGCGGAGTTGGGACAGGAGAGTCAGGCCTCGTCTTGTCTGAGGAAGGGAACCCCGCTGGCCTCTCGAGTTGCTCAGGGGGTCTCAGGCCCCTCGTCGAGCTGTGTGTGGAACCCGCGGGTCTTTGCGGACGATGCACGGGGGTGGCAGTGCCCCTTCGTGTTGTGCCTTCACCCACAGGGTTGCCTTCGAAGAGGGGTCCGGGCCTCGGGTCCTTCTCAAGAGCGGACCGGGGAATCGGGGGCGTTCGGCCTGTGGCCCCACCCACGTGGCTCGTCTCGAATTTCCTCGTGAGACCGGCCTCATCCTGAGGTGCGCCGGGAAGGCCGGGAACCCCTTCCAGACCACGCAGGGGAATCGCCTCTCCTGTCGCGATCAGGAGGGGAGAAGGGGCTCAGAGGAAGCGGTGCCGGGACCCTCGGTGTTCCCCTCGGGGGAACCCGGCGTGTCGGGGGACTTTTGGGGGTCGCAGGAAGGCTGTCAGGGACCGTCTCGCCCTTCAGGGCGGAACAGGGGACTTCCCTTGAGACGCCGTCGCGGGCAAGGGCCTCATCTTGCCAAGCGGTGGGAACCACGTGGTTTTTCTCGAGTTGCGGCGGCATTCTCGAGTTACGACGGGGATCTCAGCCTTCCCCTTGGGTTGGCCCTGGGAAGCCCAATCTTCCCCTCGGGTTGCGAGGGAACGCTGGGGGTGGCGCTCGAGTCACTGCAGGGCCGAAGAGACCTCACCTAAGCGTGTGTCCGGGACCTAATTTTCCTCTCCAGGGAAGGCAGGGATCTCGGGGTTGCATTCCAGGCTCCCCCGGGGAGTCAGGCCTCGTCTCGAGGGGAAGCCAAGGACTCCGCTCTCCTCTCGAGTCGCGACGCGGGTCTCTTGGAGCCCCCTGAGCGGCCTCAAGGGAGTCCAGCCTCCTCTTCCGTTTGGAGAGAGGACCCGGGATTGCTCTCCAGGCCATGCAGGAAAGAAGGCCCTCAGCTCGCGAGGACGGGGGCGTCTCAGGGGTTTCCTCGAGCTGCGGCGCCCGTGGGGGTTTTCTCCCGAGGCACGACGAGGATCTCAGGGAGCCTCTCGTGCGGCGCCAGGGAAGTCAGGTCTCCATGCGCGTGGCGAGGGGGAGCGCGTCCTGGCTCTCGAGTCACGGGAGGGGACTAGGGCCTCGAGACGCCTTGAAGAAGGACTCTCGAGGTCTCTGTCGGGGGGCGGCGGGAAACCCTCGTGTCCCTCGCCTTCTGCCGGGGACCTTAGGGAACTTCCCAGGGTGCCTCTGAGAGGCGAGGGATCCTGTGGAGGTGGCGGGGCCCCTCGGGACTCCGCTGGGTCTGGCGCAACGGAAGAGGGCCTCACCTCGAGGGGAGGCAGGCACCTCAGGCTTCCTCTGCGTTTCGGACTCCGACCGCAGGGTCCCTGCGGAGTTGGGACAGGAGAGTCAGGCTCGTCTTGTCTGAGGAAGGGAACCCCGCTGGCCTCTCGAGTTGCTCAGGGGGTCTCAGGCCCCTCGTCGAGCTGTGTGTGGAACCCGCGGGTCTTTGCGGACGATGCACGGGGGTGGCAGTGCCCCTTCGTGTTGTGCCTTCACCCACAGGGTTGCCTTCGAAGAGGGGTCCGGGCCTCGGGTCCTTCTCAAGAGCGGACCGGGGAATCGGGGGCGTTCGGCCTGTGGCCCCACCCACGTGGCTCGTCTCGAATTTCCTCGTGAGACCGGCCTCATCCTGAGGTGCGCCGGGAAGGCCGGGAACCCCTTCCAGACCACGCAGGGGAATCGCCTCTCCTGTCGCGATCAGGAGGGGAGAAGGGGCTCAGAGGAAGCGGTGCCGGGACCCTCGGTGTTCCCCTCGGGGGAACCCGGCGTGTCGGGGGACTTTTGGGGGTCGCAGGAAGGCTGTCAGGGACCGTCTCGCCCTTCAGGGCGGAACAGGGGACTTCCCTTGAGACGCCGTCGCGGGCAAGGGCCTCATCTTGCCAAGCGGTGGGAACCACGTGGTTTTTCTCGAGTTGCGGCGGCATTCTCGAGTTACGACGGGGATCTCAGCCTTCCCCTTGGGTTGGCCCTGGGAAGCCCAATCTTCCCCTCGGGTTGCGAGGGAACGCTGGGGGTGGCGCTCGAGTCACTGCAGGGCCGAAGAGACCTCACCTAAGCGTGTGTCCGGGACCTAATTTTCCTCTCCAGGGAAGGCAGGGATCTCGGGGTTGCATTCCAGGCTCCCCCGGGGAGTCAGGCCTCGTCTCGAGGGGAAGCCAAGGACTCCGCTCTCCTCTCGAGTCGCGACGCGGGTCTCTTGGAGCCCCCTGAGCGGCCTCAAGGGAGTCCAGCCTCCTCTTCCATTTGGAGAGAGGACCCGGGATTGCTCTCCAGGCCATGCAGGAAAAGAAGGCCCTCAGCTCGCGAGGACGGGGGCGTCTCAGGGGTTTCCTCGAGCTGCGGCGCCCGTGGGGGTTTTCTCCCGAGGCACGACGAGGATCTCAGGGAGCCTCTCGTGCGGCGCCAGGGAAGTCAGGTCTCCATGCGCGTGGCGAGGGGGAGCGCGTCCTGGCTCTCGAGTCACGGGAGGGGACTAGGGCCTCGAGACGCGTTGAAGAAGGACTCTCGAGGTCTTTGTCGGGGGGCGGCGGGAAACCCTCGTGTCCCTCGCCTTCTGCCGGGGACCTTAGGGAACTTCCCAGGGTGCCTCTGAGAGGCGAGGGATCCTGTGGAGGTGGCGGGGCCCCTCGGGACTCCGCTGGGTCTGGCGCAACGGAAGAGGGCCTCACCTCGAGGGGAGGCAGGCACCTCAGGCTTCCTCTGCGTTTCGGACTCCGACCGCAGGGTCCCTGCGGAGTTGGGACAGGAGAGTCAGGCCTCGTCTTGTCTGAGGAAGGGAACCCCGCTGGCCTCTCGAGTTGCTCAGGGGGTCTCAGGCCCCTCGTCGAGCTGTGTGTGGAACCCGCGGGTCTTTGCGGACGATGCACGGGGGTGGCAGTGCCCCTTCGTGTTGAGCCTTCACCCACAGGGTTGCCTTCGAAGAGGGGTCCGGGCCTCGGGTCCTTCTCAAGAGCGGACCGGGGAATCGGGGGCGTTCGGCCTGTGGCCCCACCCACGTGGCTCGTCTCGAATTTCCTCGTGAGACCGGCCTCATCCTGAGGTGCGCCGGGAAGGCCGGGAACCCCTTCCAGACCACGCAGGGGAATCGCCTCTCCTGTCGCGATCAGGAGGGGAGAAGGGGCTCAGAGGAAGCGGTGCCGGGACCCTCGGTGTTCCCCTCGGGGGAACCCGGCGTGTCGGGGGACTTTTGGGGGTCGCAGGAAGGCTGTCAGGGACCGTCTCGCCCTTCAGGGCGGAACAGGGGACTTCCCTTGAGACGCCGTCGCGGGCAAGGGCCTCATCTTGCCAAGCGGTGGGAACCACGTGGTTTTTCTCGAGTTGCGGCGGCATTCTCGAGTTACGACGGGGATCTCAGCCTTCCCCTTGGGTTGGCCCTGGGAAGCCCAATCTTCCCCTCGGGTTGCGAGGGAACGCTGGGGGTGGCGCTCGAGTCACTGCAGGGCCGAAGAGACCTCACCTAAGCGTGTGTCCGGGACCTAATTTTCCTCTCCAGGGAAGGCAGGGATCTCGGGGTTGCATTCCAGGCTCCCCCGGGGAGTCAGGCCTCGTCTCGAGGGGAAGCCAAGGACTCCGCTCTCCTCTCGAGTCGCGACGCGGGTCTCTTGGAGCCCCCTGAGCGGCCTCAAGGGAGTCCAGCCTCCTCTTCCGTTTGGAGAGAGGACCCGGGATTGCTCTCCAGGCCATGCAGGAAAAGAAGGCCCTCAGCTCGCGAGGACGGGGGCGTCTCAGGGGTTTCCTCGAGCTGCGGCGCCCGTGGGGGTTTTCTCCCGAGGCACGACGAGGATCTCAGGGAGCCTCTCGTGCGGCGCCAGGGAAGTCAGGTCTCCATGCGCGTGGCGAGGGGGAGCGCGTCCTGGCTCTCGAGTCACGGGAGGGGACTAGGGCCTCGAGACGCCTTGAAGAAGGACTCTCGAGGTCTCTGTCGGGGGGCGGCGGGAAACCCTCGTGTCCCTCGCCTTCTGCCGGGGACCTTAGGGAACTTCCCAGGGTGCCTCTGAGAGGCGAGGGATCCTGTGGAGGTGGCGGGGCCCCTCGGGACTCCGCTGGGTCTGGCGCAACGGAAGAGGGCCTCACCTCGAGGGGAGGCAGGCACCTCAGGCTTCCTCTGCGTTTCGGACTCCGACCGCAGGGTCCCTGCGGAGTTGGGACAGGAGAGTCAGGCCTCGTCTTGTCTGAGGAAGGGAACCCCGCTGGCCTCTCGAGTTGCTCAGGGGGTCTCAGGCCCCTCGTCGAGCTGTGTGTGGAACCCGCGGGTCTTTGCGGACGATGCACGGGGGTGGCAGTGCCCCTTCGTGTTGTGCCTTCACCCACAGGGTTGCCTTCGAAGAGGGGTCCGGGCCTCGGGTCCTTCTCAAGGGCGGACCGGGGAATCGGGGGCGTTCGGCCTGTGGCCCCACCCACGTGGCTCGTCTCGAATTTCCTCGTGAGACTGGCCTCATCCTGAGGTGCGCCGGGAAGGCCGGGAACCCCTTCCAGACCACGCAGGGGAATCGCCTCTCCTGTCGCGATCAGGAGGGGAGAAGGGGCTCAGAGGAAGCGGTGCCGGGACCCTCGGTGTTCCCCTCGGGGGAACCCGGCGTGTCGGGGGACTTTTGGGGGTCGCAGGAAGGCTGTCAGGGACCGTCTCGCCCTTCAGGGCGGAACAGGGGACTTCCCTTGAGACGCCGTCGCGGGCAAGGGCCTCATCTTGCCAAGCGGTGGGAACCACGTGGTTTTTCTCGAGTTGCGGCGGCATTCTCGAGTTACGACGGGGATCTCAGCCTTCCCCTTGGGTTGGCCCTGGGAAGCCCAATCTTCCCCTCGGGTTGCGAGGGAACGCTGGGGGTGGCGCTCGAGTCACTGCAGGGCCGAAGAGACCTCACCTAAGCGTGTGTCCGGGACCTAATTTTCCTCTCCAGGGAAGGCAGGGATCTCGGGGTTGCATTCCAGGCTCTCCCGGGGAGTCAGGCCTCGTCTCGAGGGGAAGCCAAGGACTCCGCTCTCCTCTCGAGTCGCGACGCGGGTCTCTTGGAGCCCCCTGAGCGGCCTCAAGGGAGTCCAGCCTCCTCTTCCGTTTGGAGAGAGGACCCGGGATTGCTCTCCAGGCCATGCAGGAAAAGAAGGCCCTCAGCTCGCGAGGACGGGGGCGTCTCAGGGGTTTCCTCGAGCTGCGGCGCCCGTGGGGGTTTTCTCCCGAGGCACGACGAGGATCTCAGGGAGCCTCTCGTGCGGCGCCAGGGAAGTCAGGTCTCCATGCGCGTGGCGAGGGGGAGCGCGTCCTGGCTCTCGAGTCACGGGAGGGGACTAGGGCCTCGAGACGCCTTGAAGAAGGACTCTCGAGGTCTCTGTCGGGGGGCGGCGGGAAACCCTCGTGTCCCTCGCCTTCTGCCGGGGACCTTAGGGAACTTCCCAGGGTGCCTCTGAGAGGCGAGGGATCCTGTGGAGGTGGCGGGGCCCCTCGGGACTCCGCTGGGTCTGGCGCAACGGAAGAGGGCCTCACCTCGAGGGGAGGCAGGCACCTCAGGCTTCCTCTGCGTTTCGGACTCCGACCGCAGGGTCCCTGCAGAGTTGGGACAGGAGAGTCAGGCCTCGTCTTGTCTGAGGAAGGGAACCCCGCTGGCCTCTCGAGTTGCTCAGGGGGTCTCAGGCCCCTCGTCGAGCTGTGTGTGGAACCCGCGGGTCTTTGCGGACGATGCACGGGGGTGGCAGTGCCCCTTCGTGTTGTGCCTTCACCCACAGGGTTGCCTTCGAAGAGGGGTCCGGGCCTCGGGTCCTTCTCAAGAGCGGACCGGGGAATCGGGGGCGTTCGGCCTGTGGCCCCACCCACGTGGCTCGTCTCGAATTTCCTCGTGAGACCGGCCTCATCCTGAGGTGCGCCGGGAAGGCCGGGAACCCCTTCCAGACCACGCAGGGGAATCGCCTCTCCTGTCGCGATCAGGAGGGGAGAAGGGGCTCAGAGGAAGCGGTGCCGGGACCCTCGGTGTTCCCCTCGGGGGAACCCGGCGTGTCGGGGGACTTTTGGGGGTCGCAGGAAGGCTGTCAGGGACCGTCTCGCCCTTCAGGGCGGAACAGGGGACTTCCCTTGAGACGCCGTCGCGGGCAAGGGCCTCATCTTGCCAAGCGGTGGGAACCACGTGGTTTTTCTCGAGTTGCGGCGGCATTCTCGAGTTACGACGGGGATCTCAGCCTTCCCCTTGGGTTGGCCCTGGGAAGCCCAATCTTCCCCTCGGGTTGCGAGGGAAAGCTGGGGGTGGCGCTCGAGTCACTGCAGGGCCGAAGAGACCTCACCTAAGCGTGTGTCCGGGACCTAATTTTCCTCTCCAGGGAAGGCAGGGATCTCGGGGTTGCATTCCAGGCTCCCCCGGGGAGTCAGGCCTCGTCTCGAGGGGAAGCCAAGGACTCCGCTCTCCTCTCGAGTCGCGACGCGGGTCTCTTGGAGCCCCCTGAGCAGCCTCAAGGGAGTCCAGCCTCCTCTTCCGTTTGGAGAGAGGACCCGGGATTGCTCTCCAGGCCATGCAGGAAAAGAAGGCCCTCAGCTCGCGAGGACGGGGGCGCCTCAGGGGTTTCCTCGAGCTGCGGCGCCCGTGGGGGTTTTCTCCCGAGGCACGACGAGGATCTCAGGGAGCCTCTCGTGCGGCGCCAGGGAAGTCAGGTCTCCATGCGCGTGGCGAGGGGGAGCGCGTCCTGGCTCTCGAGTCACGGGAGGGGACTAGGGCCTCGAGACGCCTTGAAGAAGGACTCTCGAGGTCTCTGTCGGGGGGCGGCGGGAAACCCTCGTGTCCCTCGCCTTCTGCCGGGGACCTTAGGGAACTTCCCAGGGTGCCTCTGAGAGGCGAGGGATCCTGTGGAGGTGGCGGGGCCCCTCGGGACTCCGCTGGGTCTGGCGCAACGGAAGAGGGCCTCACCTCGAGGGGAGGCAGGCACCTCAGGCTTCCTCTGCGTTTCGGACTCCGACCGCAGGGTCCCTGCAGAGTTGGGACAGGAGAGTCAGGCCTCGTCTTGTCTGAGGAAGGGAACCCCGCTGGCCTCTCGAGTTGCTCAGGGGGTCTCAGGCCCCTCGTCGAGCTGTGTGTGGAACCCGCGGGTCTTTGCGGACGATGCACGGGGGTGGCAGTGCCCCTTCGTGTTGTGCCTTCACCCACAGGGTTGCCTTCGAAGAGGGGTCCGGGCCTCGGGTCCTTCTCAAGAGCGGACCGGGGAATCGGGGGCGTTCGGCCTGTGGCCCCACCCACGTGGCTCGTCTCGAATTTCCTCGTGAGACCGGCCTCATCCTGAGGTGCGCCGGGAAGGCCGGGAACCCCTTCCAGACCACGCAGGGGAATCGCCTCTCCTGTCGCGATCAGGAGGGGAGAAGGGGCTCAGAGGAAGCGGTGCCGGGACCCTCGGTGTTCCCCTCGGGGGAACCCGGCGTGTCGGGGGACTTTTGGGGGTCGCAGGAAGGCTGTCAGGGACCGTCTCGCCCTTCAGGGCGGAACAGGGGACTTCCCTTGAGACGCCGTCGCGGGCAAGGGCCTCATCTTGCCAAGCGGTGGGAACCACGTGGTTTTTCTCGAGTTGCGGCGGCATTCTCGAGTTACGACGGGGATCTCAGCCTTCCCCTTGGGTTGGCCCTGGGAAGCCCAATCTTCCCCTCGGGTTGCGAGGGAAAGCTGGGGGTGGCGCTCGAGTCACTGCAGGGCCGAAGAGACCTCACCTAAGCGTGTGTCCGGGACCTAATTTTCCTCTCCAGGGAAGGCAGGGATCTCGGGGTTGCATTCCAGGCTCCCCCGGGGAGTCAGGCCTCGTCTCGAGGGGAAGCCAAGGACTCCGCTCTCCTCTCGAGTCGCGACGCGGGTCTCTTGGAGCCCCCTGAGCGGCCTCAAGGGAGTCCAGCCTCCTCTTCCGTTTGGAGAGAGGACCCGGGATTGCTCTCCAGGCCATGCAGGAAAAGAAGGCCCTCAGCTCGCGAGGACGGGGGCGTCTCAGGGGTTTCCTCGAGCTGCGGCGCCCGTGGGGGTTTTCTCCCGAGGCACGACGAGGATCTCAGGGAGCCTCTCGTGCGGCGCCAGGGAAGTCAGGTCTCCATGCGCGTGGCGAGGGGGAGCGCGTCCTGGCTCTCGAGTCACGGGAGGGGACTAGGGCCTCGAGACGCCTTGAAGAAGGACTCTCGAGGTCTTTGTCGGGGGGCGGCGGGAAACCCTCGTGTCCCTCGCCTTCTGCCGGGGACCTTAGGGAACTTCCCAGGGTGCCTCTGAGAGGCGAGGGATCCTGTGGAGGTGGCGGGGCCCCTCGGGACTCCGCTGGGTCTGGCGCAACGGAAGAGGGCCTCACCTAGAGGGGAGGCAGGCACCTCAGGCTTCCTCTGCGTTTCGGACTCCGACCGCAGGGTCCCTGCAGAGTTGGGACAGGAGAGTCAGGCCTCGTCTTGTCTGAGGAAGGGAACCCCGCTGGCCTCTCGAGTTGCTCAGGGGGTCTCAGGCCCCTCGTCGAGCTGTGTGTGGAACCCGCGGGTCTTTGCGGACGATGCACGGGGGTGGCAGTGCCCCTTCGTGTTGTGCCTTCACCCACAGGGTTGCCTTCGAAGAGGGGTCCGGGCCTCGGGTCCTTCTCAAGAGCGGACCGGGGAATCGGGGGCGTTCGGCCTGTGGCCCCACCCACGTGGCTCGTCTCGAATTTCCTCGTGAGACCGGCCTCATCCTGAGGTGCGCCGGGAAGGCCGGGAACCCCTTCCAGATCACGCAGGGGAATCGCCTCTCCTGTCGCGATCAGGAGGGGAGAAGGGGCTCAGAGGAAGCGGTGCTGGGACCCTCGGTGTTCCCCTCGGGGGAACCCGGCGTGTCGGGGGACTTTTGGGGGTCGCAGGAAGGCTGTCAGGGACCGTCTCGCCCTTCAGGGCGGAACAGGGGACTTCCCTTGAGACGCCGTCGCGGGCAAGGGCCTCATCTTGCCAAGCGGTGGGAACCACGTGGTTTTTCTCGAGTTGCGGCGGCATTCTCGAGTTACGACGGGGATCTCAGCCTTCCCCTTGGGTTGGCCCTGGGAAGCCCAATCTTCCCCTCGGGTTGCGAGGGAAAGCTGGGGGTGGCGCTCGAGTCACTGCAGGGCCGAAGAGACCTCACCTAAGCGTGTGTCCGGGACCTAATTTTCCTCTCCAGGGAAGGCAGGGATCTCGGGGTTGCATTCCAGGCTCCCCCGGGGAGTCAGGCCTCGTCTCGAGGGGAAGCCAAGGACTCCGCTCTCCTCTCGAGTCGCGACGCGGGTCTCTTGGAGCCCCCTGAGCGGCCTCAAGGGAGTCCAGCCTCCTCTTCCGTTTGGAGAGAGGACCCGGGATTGCTCTCCAGGCCATGCAGGAAAAGAAGGCCCTCAGCTCGCGAGGACGGGGGCGTCTCAGGGGTTTCCTCGAGCTGCGGCGCCCGTGGGGGTTTTCTCCCGAGGCACGACGAGGATCTCAGGGAGCCTCTCGTGCGGCGCCAGGGAAGTCAGGTCTCCATGCGCGTGGCGAGGGGGAGCGCGTCCTGGCTCTCGAGTCACGGGAGGGGACTAGGGCCTCGAGACGCGTTGAAGAAGGACTCTCGAGGTCTCTGTCGGGGGGCGGCGGGAAACCCTCGTGTCCCTCGCCTTCTGCCGGGGACCTTAGGGAACTTCCCAGGGTGCCTCTGAGAGGCGAGGGATCCTGTGGAGGTGGCGGGGCCCCTCGGGACTCCGCTGGGTCTGGCGCAACGGAAGAGGGCCTCACCTCGAGGGGAGGCAGGCACCTCAGGCTTCCTCTGTGTTTCGGACTCCGACCGCAGGGTCCCTGCAGAGTTGGGACAGGAGAGTCAGGCCTCGTCTTGTCTGAGGAAGGGAACCCCGCTGGCCTCTCGAGTTGCTCAGGGGGTCTCAGGCCCCTCGTCGAGCTGTGTGTGGAACCCGCGGGTCTTTGCGGACGATGCACGGGGGTGGCAGTGCCCCTTCGTGTTGTGCCTTCACCCACAGGGTTGCCTTCGAAGAGGGGTCCGGGCCTCGGGTCCTTCTCAAGAGCGGACCGGGGAATCGGGGGCGTTCGGCCTGTGGCCCCACCCACGTGGCTCGTCTCGAATTTCCTCGTGAGACCGGCCTCATCCTGAGGTGCGCCGGGAAGGCCGGGAACCCCTTCCAGACCACGCAGGGGAATCGCCTCTCCTGTCGCGATCAGGAGGGGAGAAGGGGCTCAGAGGAAGCGGTGCCGGGACCCTCGGTGTTCCCCTCGGGGGATCCCGGCGTGTCGGGGGACTTTTGAGGGTCGCAGGAAGGCTGTCAGGGACCGTCTCGCCCTTCAGGGCGGAACAGGGGACTTCCCTTGAGACGCCGTCGCGGGCAAGGGCCTCATCTTGCCAAGCGGTGGGAACCACGTGGTTTTTCTCGAGTTGCGGCGGCATTCTCGAGTTACGACGGGGATCTCAGCCTTCCCCTTGGGTTGGCCCTGGGAAGCCCAATCTTCCCCTCGGGTTGCGAGGGAAAGCTGGGGGTGGCGCTCGAGTCACTGCAGGGCCGAAGAGACCTCACCTAAGCGTGTGTCCGGGACCTAATTTTCCTCTCCAGGGAAGGCAGGGATCTCGGGGTTGCATTCCAGGCTCCCCCGGGGAGTCAGGCCTCGTCTCGAGGGGAAGCCAAGGACTCCGCTCTCCTCTCGAGTCGCGACGCGGGTCTCTTGGAGCCCCCTGAGCGGCCTCAAGGGAGTCCAGCCTCCTCTTCCGTTTGGAGAGAGGACCCGGGATTGCTCTCCAGGCCATGCAGGAAAAGAAGGCCCTCAGCTCGCGAGGACGGGGGCGTCTCAGGGGTTTCCTCGAGCTGCGGCGCCCGTGGGGGTTTTCTCCCGAGGCACGACGAGGATCTCAGGGAGCCTCTCGTGCGGCGCCAGGGAAGTCAGGTCTCCATGCGCGTGGCGAGGGGGAGCGCGTCCTGGCTCTCGAGTCACGGGAGGGGACTAGGGCCTCGAGACGCGTTGAAGAAGGACTCTCGAGGTCTCTGTCGGGGGGCGGCGGGAAACCCTCGTGTCCCTCGCCTTCTGCCGGGGACCTTAGGGAACTTCCCAGGGTGCCTCTGAGAGGCGAGGGATCCTGTGGAGGTGGCGGGGCCCCTCGGGACTCCGCTGGGTCTGGCGCAACGGAAGAGGGCCTCACCTCGAGGGGAGGCAGGCACCTCAGGCTTCCTCTGCGTTTCGGACTCCGACCGCAGGGTCCCTGCGGAGTTGGGACAGGAGAGTCAGGCCTCGTCTTGTCTGAGGAAGGGAACCCCGCTGGCCTCTCGAGTTGCTCAGGGGGTCTCAGGCCCCTCGTCGAGCTGTGTGTGGAACCCGCGGGTCTTTGCGGACGATGCACGGGGGTGGCAGTGCCCCTTCGTGTTGTGCCTTCACCCACAGGGTTGCCTTCGAAGAGGGGTCCGGGCCTCGGGTCCTTCTCAAGAGCGGACCGGGGAATCGGGGGCGTTCGGCCTGTGGCCCCACCCACGTGGCTCGTCTCGAATTTCCTCGTGAGACCGGCCTCATCCTGAGGTGCGCCGGGAAGGCCGGGAACCCCTTCCAGACCACGCAGGGGAATCGCCTCTCCTGTCGCGATCAGGAGGGGAGAAGGGGCTCAGAGGAAGCGGTGCCGGGACCCTCGGTGTTCCCCTCGGGGGAACCCGGCGTGTCGGGGGACTTTTGGGGGTCGCAGGAAGGCTGTCAGGGACCGTCTCGCCCTTCAGGGCGGAACAGGGGACTTCCCTTGAGACGCCGTCGCGGGCAAGGGCCTCATCTTGCCAAGCGGTGGGAACCACGTGGTTTTTCTCGAGTTGCGGCGGCATTCTCGAGTTACGACGGGGATCTCAGCCTTCCCCTTGGGTTGGCCCTGGGAAGCCCAATCTTCCCCTCGGGTTGCGAGGGAAAGCTGGGGGTGGCGCTCGAGTCACTGCAGGGCCGAAGAGACCTCACCTAAGCGTGTGTCCGGGACCTAATTTTCCTCTCCAGGGAAGGCAGGGATCTCGGGGTTGCATTCCAGGCTCCCCCGGGGAGTCAGGCCTCGTCTCGAGGGGAAGCCAAGGACTCCGCTCTCCTCTCGAGTCGCGACGCGGGTCTCTTGGAGCCCCCTGAGCGGCCTCAAGGGAGTCCAGCCTCCTCTTCCGTTTGGAGAGAGGACCCGGGATTGCTCTCCAGGCCATGCAGGAAAAGAAGGCCCTCAGCTCGCGAGGACGGGGGCGTCTCAGGGGTTTCCTCGAGCTGCGGCGCCCGTGGGGGTTTTCTCCCGAGGCACGACGAGGATCTCAGGGAGCCTCTCGTGCGGCGCCAGGGAAGTCAGGTCTCCATGCGCGTGGCAAGGGGGAGCGCGTCCTGGCTCTCGAGTCACGGGAGGGGACTAGGGCCTCGAGACGCCTTGAAGAAGGACTCTCGAGGTCTTTGTCGGGGGGCGGCGGGAAACCCTCGTGTCCCTCGCCTTCTGCCGGGGACCTTAGGGAACTTCCCAGGGTGCCTCTGAGAGGCGAGGGATCCTGTGGAGGTGGCGGGGCCCCTCGGGACTCCGCTGGGTCTGGCGCAACGGAAGAGGGCCTCACCTCGAGGGGAGGCAGGCACCTCAGGCTTCCTCTGCGTTTCGGACTCCGACCGCAGGGTCCCTGCGGAGTTGGGACAGGAGAGTCAGGCCTCGTCTTGTCTGAGGAAGGGAACCCCGCTGGCCTCTCGAGTTGCTCAGGGGGTCTCAGGCCCCTCGTCGAGCTGTGTGTGGAACCCGCGGGTCTTTGCGGACGATGCACGGGGGTGGCAGTGCCCCTTCGTGTTGTGCCTTCACCCACAGGGTTGCCTTCGAAGAGGGGTCCGGGCCTCGGGTCCTTCTCAAGAGCGGACCGGGGAATCGGGGGCGTTCGGCCTGTGGCCCCACCCACGTGGCTCGTCTCGAATTTCCTCGTGAGACCGGCCTCATCCTGAGGTGCGCCGGGAAGGCCGGGAACCCCTTCCAGACCACGCAGGGGAATCGCCTCTCCTGTCGCGATCAGGAGGGGAGAAGGGGCTCAGAGGAAGCGGTGCCGGGACCCTCGGTGTTCCCCTCGGGGGAACCCGGCGTGTCGGGGGACTTTTGGGGGTCGCAGGAAGGCTGTCAGGGACCGTCTCGCCCTTCAGGGCGGAACAGGGGACTTCCCTTGAGACGCCGTCGCGGGCAAGGGCCTCATCTTGCCAAGCGGTGGGAACCACGTGGTTTTCCTCGAGTTGCGGCGGCATTCTCGAGTTACGACGGGGATCTCAGCCTTCCCCTTGGGTTGGCCCTGGGAAGCCCAATCTTCCCCTCGGGTTGCGAGGGAAAGCTGGGGGTGGCGCTCGAGTCACTGCAGGGCCGAAGAGACCTCACCTAAGCGTGTGTCCGGGACCTAATTTTCCTCTCCAGGGAAGGCAGGGATCTCGGGGTTGCATTCCAGGCTCCCCCGGGGAGTCAGGCCTCGTCTCGAGGGGAAGCCAAGGACTCCGCTCTCCTCTCGAGTCGCGACGCGGGTCTCTTGGAGCCCCCTGAGCGGCCTCAAGGGAGTCCAGCCTCCTCTTCCGTTTGGAGAGAGGACCCGGGATTGCTCTCCAGGCCATGCAGGAAAAGAAGGCCCTCAGCTCGCGAGGACGGGGGCGCCTCAGGGGTTTCCTCGAGCTGCGGCGCCCGTGGGGGTTTTCTCCCGAGGCACGACGAGGATCTCAGGGAGCCTCTCGTGCGGCGCCAGGGAAGTCAGGTCTCCATGCGCGTGGCGAGGGGGAGCGCGTCCTGGCTCTCGAGTCACGGGAGGGGACTAGGGCCTCGAGACGCGTTGAAGAAGGACTCTCGAGGTCTCTGTCGGGGGGCGGCGGGAAACCCTCGTGTCCCTCGCCTTCTGCCGGGGACCTTAGGGAACTTCCCAGGGTGCCTCTGAGAGGCGAGGGATCCTGTGGAGGTGGCGGGGCCCCTCGGGACTCCGCTGGGTCTGGCGCAACGGAAGAGGGCCTCACCTCGAGGGGAGGCAGGCACCTCAGGCTTCCTCTGCGTTTCGGACTCCGACCGCAGGGTCCCTGCGGAGTTGGGACAGGAGAGTCAGGCCTCGTCTTGTCTGAGGAAGGGAACCCCGCTGGCCTCTCGAGTTGCTCAGGGGGTCTCAGGCCCCTCGTCGAGCTGTGTGTGGAACCCGCGGGTCTTTGCGGACGATGCACGGGGGTGGCAGTGCCCCTTCGTGTTGTGCCTTCACCCACAGGGTTGCCTTCGAAGAGGGGTCCGGGCCTCGGGTCCTTCTCAAGAGCGGACCGGGGAATCGGGGGCGTTCGGCCTGTGGCCCCACCCACGTGGCTCGTCTCGAATTTCCTCGTGAGACCGGCCTCATCCTGAGGTGCGCCGGGAAGGCCGGGAACCCCTTCCAGACCACGCAGGGGAATCGCCTCTCCTGTCGCGATCAGGAGGGGAGAAGGGGCTCAGAGGAAGCGGTGCCGGGACCCTCGGTGTTCCCCTCGGGGGAACCCGGCGTGTCGGGGGACTTTTGGGGGTCGCAGGAAGGCTGTCAGGGACCGTCTCGCCCTTCAGGGCGGAACAGGGGACTTCCCTTGAGACGCCGTCGCGGGCAAGGGCCTCATCTTGCCAAGCGGTGGGAACCACGTGGTTTTTCTCGAGTTGCGGCGGCATTCTCGAGTTACGACGGGGATCTCAGCCTTCCCCTTGGGTTGGCCCTGGGAAGCCCAATCTTCCCCTCGGGTTGCGAGGGAAAGCTGGGGGTGGCGCTCGAGTCACTGCAGGGCCGAAGAGACCTCACCTAAGCGTGTGTCCGGGACCTAATTTTCCTCTCCAGGGAAGGCAGGGATCTCGGGGTTGCATTCCAGGCTCCCCCGGGGAGTCAGGCCTCGTCTCGAGGGGAAGCCAAGGACTCCGCTCTCCTCTCGAGTCGCGACGCGGGTCTCTTGGAGCCCCCTGAGCGGCCTCAAGGGAGTCCAGCCTCCTCTTCCGTTTGGAGAGAGGACCCGGGATTGCTCTCCAGGCCATGCAGGAAAAGAAGGCCCTCAGCTCGCGAGGACGGGGGCGTCTCAGGGGTTTCCTCGAGCTGCGGCGCCCGTGGGGGTTTTCTCCCGAGGCACGACGAGGATCTCAGGGAGCCTCTCGTGCGGCGCCAGGGAAGTCAGGTCTCCATGCGCGTGGCGAGGGGGAGCGCGTCCTGGCTCTCGAGTCACGGGAGGGGACTAGGGCCTCGAGACGCGTTGAAGAAGGACTCTCGAGGTCTCTGTCGGGGGGCGGCGGGAAACCCTCGTGTCCCTCGCCTTCTGCCGGGGACCTTAGGGAACTTCCCAGGGTGCCTCTGAGAGGCGAGGGATCCTGTGGAGGTGGCGGGGCCCCTCGGGACTCCGCTGGGTCTGGCGCAACGGAAGAGGGCCTCACCTCGAGGGGAGGCAGGCACCTCAGGCTTCCTCTGCGTTTCGGACTCCGACCGCAGGGTCCCTGCGGAGTTGGGACAGGAGAGTCAGGCCTCGTCTTGTCTGAGGAAGGGAACCCCGCTGGCCTCTCGAGTTGCTCAGGGGGTCTCAGGCCCCTCGTCGAGCTGTGTGTGGAACCCGCGGGTCTTTGCGGACGATGCACGGGGGTGGCAGTGCCCCTTCGTGTTGTGCCTTCACCCACAGGGTTGCCTTCGAAGAGGGGTCCGGGCCTCGGGTCCTTCTCAAGAGCGGACCGGGGAATCGGGGGCGTTCGGCCTGTGGCCCCACCCACGTGGCTCGTCTCGAATTTCCTCGTGAGACCGGCCTCATCCTGAGGTGCGCCGGGAAGGCCGGGAACCCCTTCCAGACCACGCAGGGGAATCGCCTCTCCTGTCGCGATCAGGAGGGGAGAAGGGGCTCAGAGGAAGCGGTGCCGGGACCCTCGGTGTTCCCCTCGGGGGAACCCGGCGTGTCGGGGGAATTTTGGGGGTCGCAGGAAGGCTGTCAGGGACCGTCTCGCCCTTCAGGGCGGAACAGGGGACTTCCCTTGAGACGCCGTCGCGGGCAAGGGCCTCATCTTGCCAAGCGGTGGGAACCACGTGGTTTTCCTCGAGTTGCGGCGGCATTCTCGAGTTACGACGGGGATCTCAGCCTTCCCCTTGGGTTGGCCCTGGGAAGCCCAATCTTCCCCTCGGGTTGCGAGGGAAAGCTGGGGGTGGCGCTCGAGTCACTGCAGGGCCGAAGAGACCTCACCTAAGCGTGTGTCCGGGACCTAATTTTCCTCTCCAGGGAAGGCAGGGATCTCGGGGTTGCATTCCAGGCTCCCCCGGGGAGTCAGGCCTCGTCTCGAGGGGAAGCCAAGGACTCCACTCTCCTCTCGAGTCGCGACGCGGGTCTCTTGGAGCCCCCTGAGCGGCCTCAAGGGAGTCCAGCCTCCTCTTCCGTTTGGAGAGAGGACCCGGGATTGCTCTCCAGGCCATGCAGGAAAAGAAGGCCCTCAGCTCGCGAGGACGGGGGCGCCTCAGGGGTTTCCTCGAGCTGCGGCGCCCGTGGGGGTTTTCTCCCGAGGCACGACGAGGATCTCAGGGAGCCTCTCGTGCGGCGCCAGGGAAGTCAGGTCTCCATGCGCGTGGCGAGGGGGAGCGCGTCCTGGCTCTCGAGTCACGGGAGGGGACTAGGGCCTCGAGACGCGTTGAAGAAGGACTCTCGAGGTCTCTGTCGGGGGGCGGCGGGAAACCCTCGTGTCCCTCGCCTTCTGCCGGGGACCTTAGGGAACTTCCCAGGGTGCCTCTGAGAGGCGAGGGATCCTGTGGAGGTGGCGGGGCCCCTCGGGACTCCGCTGGGTCTGGCGCAACGGAAGAGGGCCTCACCTCGAGGGGAGGCAGGCACCTCAGGCTTCCTCTGCGTTTCGGACTCCGACCGCAGGGTCCCTGCGGAGTTGGGACAGGAGAGTCAGGCCTCGTCTTGTCTGAGGAAGGGAACCCCGCTGGCCTCTCGAGTTGCTCAGGGGGTCTCAGGCCCCTCGTCGAGCTGTGTGTGGAACCCGCGGGTCTTTGCGGACGATGCACGGGGGTGGCAGTGCCCCTTCGTGTTGTGCCTTCACCCACAGGGTTGCCTTCGAAGAGGGGTCCGGGCCTCGGGTCCTTCTCAAGAGCGGACCGGGGAATCGGGGGCGTTCGGCCTGTGGCCCCACCCACGTGGCTCGTCTCGAATTTCCTCGTGAGACCGGCCTCATCCTGAGGTGCGCCGGGAAGGCCGGGAACCCCTTCCAGACCACGCAGGGGAATCGCCTCTCCTGTCGCGATCAGGAGGGGAGAAGGGGCTCAGAGGAAGCGGTGCCGGGACCCTCGGTGTTCCCCTCGGGGGAACCCGGCGTGTCGGGGGACTTTTGGGGGTCGCAGGAAGGCTGTCAGGGACCGTCTCGCCCTTCAGGGCGGAACAGGGGACTTCCCTTGAGACGCCGTCGCGGGCAAGGGCCTCATCTTGCCAAGCGGTGGGAACCACGTGGTTTTTCTCGAGTTGCGGCGGCATTCTCGAGTTACGACGGGGATCTCAGCCTTCCCCTTGGGTTGGCCCTGGGAAGCCCAATCTTCCCCTCGGGTTGCGAGGGAAAGCTGGGGGTGGCGCTCGAGTCACTGCAGGGCCGAAGAGACCTCACCTAAGCGTGTGTCCGGGACCTAATTTTCCTCTCCAGGGAAGGCAGGGATCTCGGGGTTGCATTCCAGGCTCCCCCGGGGAGTCAGGCCTCGTCTCGAGGGGAAGCCAAGGACTCCGCTCTCCTCTCGAGTCGCGACGCGGGTCTCTTGGAGCCCCCTGAGCGGCCTCAAGGGAGTCCAGCCTCCTCTTCCGTTTGGAGAGAGGACCCGGGATTGCTCTCCAGGCCATGCAGGAAAAGAAGGCCCTCAGCTCGCGAGGACGGGGGCGCCTCAGGGGTTTCCTCGAGCTGCGGCGCCCGTGGGGGTTTTCTCCCGAGGCACGACGAGGATCTCAGGGAGCCTCTCGTGCGGCGCCAGGGAAGTCAGGTCTCCATGCGCGTGGCGAGGGGGAGCGCGTCCTGGCTCTCGAGTCACGGGAGGGGTCTAGGGCCTCGAGACGCGTTGAAGAAGGACTCTCGAGGTCTCTGTCGGGGGGCGGCGGGAAACCCTCGTGTCCCTCGCCTTCTGCCGGGGACCTTAGGGAACTTCCCAGGGTGCCTCTGAGAGGCGAGGGATCCTGTGGAGGTGGCGGGGCCCCTCGGGACTCCGCTGGGTCTGGCGCAACGGAAGAGGGCCTCACCTCGAGGGGAGGCAGGCACCTCAGGCTTCCTCTGCGTTTCGGACTCCGACCGCAGTGTCCCTGCGGAGTTGGGACAGGAGAGTCAGGCCTCGTCTTGTCTGAGGAAGGGAACCCCGCTGGCCTCTCGAGTTGCTCAGGGGGTCTCAGGCCCCTCGTCGAGCTGTGTGTGGAACCCGCGGGTCTTTGCGGACGATGCACGGGGGTGGCAGTGCCCCTTCGTGTTGTGCCTTCACCCACAGGGTTGCCTTCGAAGAGGGGTCCGGGCCTCGGGTCCTTCTCAAGAGCGGACCGGGGAATCGGGGGCGTTCGGCCTGTGGCCCCACCCACGTGGCTCGTCTCGAATTTCCTCGTGAGACCGGCCTCATCCTGAGGTGCGCCGGGAAGGCCGGGAACCCCTTCCAGACCACGCAGGGGAATCGCCTCTCCTGTCGCGATCAGGAGGGGAGAAGGGGCTCAGAGGAAGCGGTGCCGGGACCCTCGGTGTTCCCCTCGGGGGAACCCGGCGTGTCGGGGGACTTTTGGGGGTCGCAGGAAGGCTGTCAGGGACCGTCTCGCCCTTCAGGGCGGAACAGGGGACTTCCCTTGAGACGCCGTCGCGGGCAAGGGCCTCATCTTGCCAAGCGGTGGGAACCACGTGGTTTTTCTCGAGTTGCGGCGGCATTCTCGAGTTACGACGGGGATCTCAGCCTTCCCCTTGGGTTGGCCCTGGGAAGCCCAATCTTCCCCTCGGGTTGCGAGGGAAAGCTGGGGGTGGCGCTCGAGTCACTGCAGGGCTGAAGAGACCTCACCTAAGCGTGTGTCCGGGACCTAATTTTCCTCTCCAGGGAAGGCAGGGATCTCGGGGTTGCATTCCAGGCTCCCCCGGGGAGTCAGGCCTCGTCTCGAGGGGAAGCCAAGGACTCCGCTCTCCTCTCGAGTCGCGACGCGGGTCTCTTGGAGCCCCCTGAGCGGCCTCAAGGGAGTCCAGCCTCCTCTTCCGTTTGGAGAGAGGACCCGGGATTGCTCTCCAGGCCATGCAGGAAAAGAAGGCCCTCAGCTCGCGAGGACGGGGGCGCCTCAGGGGTTTCCTCGAGCTGCGGCGCCCGTGGGGGTTTTCTCCCGAGGCACGACGAGGATCTCAGGGAGCCTCTCGTGCGGCGCCAGGGAAGTCAGGTCTCCATGCGCGTGGCGAGGGGGAGCGCGTCCTGGCTCTCGAGTCACGGGAGGGGACTAGGGCCTCGAGACGCATTGAAGAAGGACTCTCGAGGTCTCTGTCGGGGGGCGGCGGGAAACCCTCGTGTCCCTCGCCTTCTGCCGGGGACCTTAGGGAACTTCCCAGGGTGCCTCTGAGAGGCGAGGGATCCTGTGGAGGTGGCGGGGCCCCTCGGGACTCCGCTGGGTCTGGCGCAACGGAAGAGGGCCTCACCTCGAGGGGAGGCAGGCACCTCAGGCTTCCTCTGCGTTTCGGACTCCGACCGCAGGGTCCCTGCGGAGTTGGGACAGGAGAGTCAGGCCTCGTCTTGTCTGAGGAAGGGAACCCCGCTGGCCTCTCGAGTTGCTCAGGGGGTCTCAGGCCCCTCGTCGAGCTGTGTGTGGAACCCGCGGGTCTTTGCGGACGATGCACGGGGGTGGCAGTGCCCCTTCGTGTTGTGCCTTCACCCACAGGGTTGCCTTCGAAGAGGGGTCCGGGCCTCGGGTCCTTCTCAAGAGCGGACCGGGGAATCGGGGGCGTTCGGCCTGTGGCCCCACCCACGTGGCTCGTCTCGAATTTCCTCGTGAGACCGGCCTCATCCTGAGGTGCGCCGGGAAGGCCGGGAACCCCTTCCAGACCACGCAGGGGAATCGCCTCTCCTGTCGCGATCAGGAGGGGAGAAGGGGCTCAGAGGAAGCGGTGCCGGGACCCTCGGTGTTCCCCTCGGGGGAACCCGGCGTGTCGGGGGACTTTTGGGGGTCGCAGGAAGGCTGTCAGGGACCGTCTCGCCCTTCAGGGCGGAACAGGGGACTTCCCTTGAGACGCCGTCGCGGGCAAGGGCCTCATCTTGCCAAGCGGTGGGAACCACGTGGTTTTTCTCGAGTTGCGGCGGCATTCTCGAGTTACGACGGGGATCTCAGCCTTCCCCTTGGGTTGGCCCTGGGAAGCCCAATCTTCCCCTCGGGTTGCGAGGGAAAGCTGGGGGTGGCGCTCGAGTCACTGCAGGGCCTAAGAGACCTCACCTAAGCGTGTGTCCGGGACCTAATTTTCCTCTCCAGGGAAGGCCGGGATCTCGGGGTTGCATTCCAGGCTCCCCCGGGGAGTCAGGCCTCGTCTCGAGGGGAAGCCAAGGACTCCGCTCTCCTCTCGAGTCGCGACGCGGGTCTCTTGGAGCCCCCTGAGCGGCCTCAAGGGAGTCCAGCCTCCTCTTCCGTTTGGAGAGAGGACCCGGGATTGCTCTCCAGGCCATGCAGGAAAAGAAGGCCCTCAGCTCGCGAGGACGGGGGCGTCTCAGGGGTTTCCTCGAGCTGCGGCGCCCGTGGGGGTTTTCTCCCGAGGCACGACGAGGATCTCAGGGAGCCTCTCGTGCGGCGCCAGGGAAGTCAGGTCTCCATGCGCGTGGCGAGGGGGAGCGCGTCCTGGCTCTCGAGTCACGGGAGGGGACTAGGGCCTCGAGACGCGTTGAAGAAGGACTCTCGAGGTCTCTGTCGGGGGGCGGCGGGAAACCCTCGTGTCCCTCGCCTTCTGCCGGGGACCTTAGGGAACTTCCCAGGGTGCCTCTGAGAGGCGAGGGATCCTGTGGAGGTGGCGGGACCCCTCGGGACTCCGCTGGGTCTGGCGCAACGGAAGAGGGCCTCACCTCGAGGGGAGGCAGGCACCTCAGGCTTCCTCTGCGTTTCGGACTCCGACCGCAGGGTCCCTGCGGAGTTGGGACAGGAGAGTCAGGCCTCGTCTTGTCTGAGGAAGGGAACCCCGCTGGCCTCTCGAGTTGCTCAGGGGGTCTCAGGCCCCTCGTCGAGCTGTGTGTGGAACCCGCGGGTCCTTGCGGACGATGCACGGGGGTGGCAGTGCCCCTTCGTGTTGTGCCTTCACCCACAGGGTTGCCTTCGAAGAGGGGTCCGGGCCTCGGGTCCTTCTCAAGAGCGGACCGGGGAATCGGGGGCGTTCGGCCTGTGGCCCCACCCACGTGGCTCGTCTCGAATTTCCTCGTGAGACCGGCCTCATCCTGAGGTGCGCCGGGAAGGCCGGGAACCCCTTCCAGACCACGCAGGGGAATCGCCTCTCCTGTCGCGATCAGGAGGGGAGAAGGGGCTCAGAGGAAGCGGTGCCGGGACCCTCGGTGTTCCCCTCGGGGGAACCCGGCGTGTCGGGGGACTTTTGGGGGTCGCAGGAAGGCTGTCAGGGACCGTCTCGCCCTTCAGGGCGGAACAGGGGACATCCCTTGAGACGCCGTGGCGGGCAAGGGCCTCATCTTGCCAAGCGGTGGGAACCACGTGGTTTTTCTCGAGTTGCGGCGGCATTCTCGAGTTACGACGGGGATCTCAGCCTTCCCCTTGGGTTGGCCCTGGGAAGCCCAATCTTCCCCTCGGGTTGCGAGGGAAAGCTGGGGGTGGCGCTCGAGTCACTGCAGGGCCGAAGAGACCTCACCTAAGCGTGTGTCCGGGACCTAATTTTCCTCTCCAGGGAAGGCAGGGATCTCGGGGTTGCATTCCAGGCTCCCCCGGGGAGTCAGGCCTCGTCTCGAGGGGAAGCCAAGGACTCCGCTCTCCTCTCGAGTCGCGACGCGGGTCTCTTGGAGCCCCCTGAGCGGCCTCAAGGGAGTCCAGCCTCCTCTTCCGTTTGGAGAGAGGACCCGGGATTGCTCTCCAGGCCATGCAGGAAAAGAAGGCCCTCAGCTCGCGAGGACGGGGGCGTCTCAGGGGTTTCCTCGAGCTGCGGCGCCCGTGGGGGTTTTCTCCCGAGGCACGACGAGGATCTCAGGGAGCCTCTCGTGCGGCGCCAGGGAAGTCAGGTCTCCATGCGCGTGGCGAGGGGGAGCGCGTCCTGGCTCTCGAGTCACGGGAGGGGACTAGGGCCTCGAGACGCGTTGAAGAAGGACTCTCGAGGTCTTTGTCGGGGGGCGGCGGGAAACCCTCGTGTCCCTCGCCTTCTGCCGGGGACCTTAGGGAACTTCCCAGGGTGCCTCTGAGAGGCGAGGGATCCTGTGGAGGTGGCGGGGCCCCTCGGGACTCCGCTGGGTCTGGCGCAACGGAAGAGGGCCTCACCTCGAGGGGAGGCAGGCACCTCAGGCTTCCTCTGCGTTTCGGACTCCGACCGCAGGGTCCCTGCGGAGTTGGGACAGGAGAGTCAGGCCTCGTCTTGTCTGAGGAAGGGAACCCCGCTGGCCTCTCGAGTTGCTCAGGGGGTCTCAGGCCCCTCGTCGAGCTGTGTGTGGAACCCGCGGGTCTTTGCGGACGATGCACGGGGGTGGCAGTGCCCCTTCGTGTTGTGCCTTCACCCACAGGGTTGCCTTCGAAGAGGGGTCCGGGCCTCGGGTCCTTCTCAAGAGCGGACCGGGGAATCGGGGGCGTTCGGCCTGTGGCCCCACCCACGTGGCTCGTCTCGAATTTCCTCGTGAGACCGGCCTCATCCTGAGGTGCGCCGGGAAGGCCGGGAACCCCTTCCAGACCACGCAGGGGAATCGCCTCTCCTGTCGCGATCAGGAGGGGAGAAGGGGCTCAGAGGAAGCGGTGCCGGGACCCTCGGTGTTCCCCTCGGGGGAACCCGGCGTGTCGGGGGACTTTTGGGGGTCGCAGGAAGGCTGTCAGGGACCGTCTCGCCCTTCAGGGCGGAACAGGGGACTTCCCTTGAGACGCCGTCGCGGGCAAGGGCCTCATCTTGCCAAGCGGTGGGAACCACGTGGTTTTTCTCGAGTTGCGGCGGCATTCTCGAGTTACGACGGGGATCTCAGCCTTCCCCTTGGGTTGGCCCTGGGAAGCCCAATCTTCCCCTCGGGTTGCGAGGGAACGCTGGGGGTGGCGCTCGAGTCACTGCAGGGCCGAAGAGACCTCACCTAAGCGTGTGTCCGGGACCTAATTTTCCTCTCCAGGGAAGGCAGGGATCTCGGGGTTGCATTCCAGGCTCCCCCGGGGAGTCAGGCCTCGTCTCGAGGGGAAGCCAAGGACTCCGCTCTCCTCTCGAGTCGCGACGCGGGTCTCTTGGAGCCCCCTGAGCGGCCTCAAGGGAGTCCAGCCTCCTCTTCCGTTTGGAGAGAGGACCCGGGATTGCTCTCCAGGCCATGCAGGAAAAGAAGGCACTCAGCTCGCGAGGACGGGGGCGTCTCAGGGGTTTCCTCGAGCTGCGGCGCCCGTGGGGGTTTTCTCCCGAGGCACGACGAGGATCTCAGGGAGCCTCTCGTGCGGCGCCAGGGAAGTCAGGTCTCCATGCGCGTGGCGAGGGGGAGCGCGTCCTGGCTCTCGAGTCACGGGAGGGGACTAGGGCCTCGAGACGCGTTGAAGAAGGACTCTCGAGGTCTTTGTCGGGGGGCGGCGGGAAACCCTCGTGTCCCTCGCCTTCTGCCGGGGACCTTAGGGAACTTCCCAGGGTGCCTCTGAGAGGCGAGGGATCCTGTGGAGGTGGCGGGGCCCCTCGGGACTCCGCTGGGTCTGGCGCAACGGAAGAGGGCCTCACCTCGAGGGGAGGCAGGCACCTCAGGCTTCCTCTGCGTTTCGGACTCCGACCGCAGGGTCCCTGCGGAGTTGGGACAGGAGAGTCAGGCCTCGTCTTGTCTGAGGAAGGGAACCCCGCTGGCCTCTCGAGTTGCTCAGGGGGTCTCAGGCCCCTCGTCGAGCTGTGTGTGGAACCCGCGGGTCTTTGCGGACGATGCACGGGGGTGGCAGTGCCCCTTCGTGTTGTGCCTTCACCCACAGGGTTGCCTTCGAAGAGGGGTCCGGGCCTCGGGTCCTTCTCAAGAGCGGACCGGGGAATCGGGGGCGTTCGGCCTGTGGCCCCACCCACGTGGCTCGTCTCGAATTTCCTCGTGAGACCGGCCTCATCCTGAGGTGCGCCGGGAAGGCCGGGAACCCCTTCCAGACCACGCAGGGGAATCGCCTCTCCTGTCGCGATCAGGAGGGGAGAAGGGGCTCAGAGGAAGCGGTGCCGGGACCCTCGGTGTTCCCCTCGGGGGAACCCGGCGTGTCGGGGGACTTTTGGGGGTCGCAGGAAGGCTGTCAGGGACCGTCTCGCCCTTCAGGGCGGAACAGGGGACTTCCCTTGAGACGCCGTCGCGGGCAAGGGCCTCATCTTGCCAAGCGGTGGGAACCACGTGGTTTTTCTCGAGTTGCGGCGGCATTCTCGAGTTACGACGGGGATCTCAGCCTTCCCCTTGGGTTGGCCCTGGGAAGCCCAATCTTCCCCTCGGGTTGCGAGGGAAAGCTGGGGGTGGCGCTCGAGTCACTGCAGGGCCGAAGAGACCTCACCTAAGCGTGTGTCCGGGACCTAATTTTCCTCTCCAGGGAAGGCAGGGATCTCGGGGTTGCATTCCAGGCTCCCCCGGGGAGTCAGGCCTCGTCTCGAGGGGAAGCCAAGGACTCCGCTCTCCTCTCGAGTCGCGACGCGGGTCTCTTGGAGCCCCCTGAGCGGCCTCAAGGGAGTCCAGCCTCCTCTTCCGTTTGGAGAGAGGACCCGGGATTGCTCTCCAGGCCATGCAGGAAAAGAAGGCCCTCAGCTCGCGAGGACGGGGGCGTCTCAGGGGTTTCCTCGAGCTGCGGCGCCCGTGGGGGTTTTCTCCCGAGGCACGACGAGGATCTCAGGGAGCCTCTCGTGCGGCGCCAGGGAAGTCAGGTCTCCATGCGCGTGGCGAGGGGGAGCGCGTCCTGGCTCTCGAGTCACGGGAGGGGACTAGGGCCTCGAGACGCCTTGAAGAAGGACTCTCGAGGTCTTTGTCGGGGGGCGGCGGGAAACCCTCGTGTCCCTCGCCTTCTGCCGGGGACCTTAGGGAACTTCCCAGGGTGCCTCTGAGAGGCGAGGGATCCTGTGGAGGTGGCGGGGCCCCTCGGGACTCCGCTGGGTCTGGCGCAACGGAAGAGGGCCTCACCTCGAGGGGAGGCAGGCACCTCAGGCTTCCTCTGCGTTTCGGACTCCGACCGCAGGGTCCCTGCAGAGTTGGGACAGGAGAGTCAGGCCTCGTCTTGTCTGAGGAAGGGAACCCCGCTGGCCTCTCGAGTTGCTCAGGGGGTCTCAGGCCCCTCGTCGAGCTGTGTGTGGAACCCGCGGGTCTTTGCGGACGATGCACGGGGGTGGCAGTGCCCCTTCGTGTTGTGCCTTCACCCACAGGGTTGCCTTCGAAGAGGGGTCCGGGCCTCGGGTCCTTCTCAAGAGCGGACCGGGGAATCGGGGGCGTTCGGCCTGTGGCCCCACCCACGTGGCTCGTCTCGAATTTCCTCGTGAGACCGGCCTCATCCTGAGGTGCGCCGGGAAGGCCGGGAACCCCTTCCAGACCACGCAGGGGAATCGCCTCTCCTGTCGCGATCAGGAGGGGAGAAGGGGCTCAGAGGAAGCGGTGCCGGGACCCTCGGTGTTCCCCTCGGGGGAACCCGGCGTGTCGGGGGACTTTTGGGGGTCGCAGGAAGGCTGTCAGGGACCGTCTCGCCCTTCAGGGCGGAACAGGGGACTTCCCTTGAGACGCCGTCGCGGGCAAGGGCCTCATCTTGCCAAGCGGTGGGAACCACGTGGTTTTTCTCGAGTTGCGGCGGCATTCTCGAGTTACGACGGGGATCTCAGCCTTCCCCTTGGGTTGGCCCTGGGAAGCCCAATCTTCCCCTCGGGTTGCGAGGGAACGCTGGGGGTGGCGCTCGAGTCACTGCAGGGCCTAAGAGACCTCACCTAAGCGTGTGTCCGGGACCTAATTTTCCTCTCCAGGGAAGGCAGGGATCTCGGGGTTGCATTCCAGGCTCCCCCGGGGAGTCAGGCCTCGTCTCGAGGGGAAGCCAAGGACTCCGCTCTCTTCTCGAGTCGCGACGCGGGTCTCTTGGAGCCCCCTGAGCGGCCTCAAGGGAGTCCAGCCTCCTCTTCCGTTTGGAGAGAGGACCCGGGATTGCTCTCCAGGCCATGCAGGAAAAGAAGGCCCTCAGCTCGCGAGGACGGGGGCGTCTCAGGGGTTTCCTCGAGCTGCGGCGCCCGTGGGGGTTTTCTCCCGAGGCACGACGAGGATCTCAGGGAGCCTCTCGTGCGGCGCCAGGGAAGTCAGGTCTCCATGCGCGTGGCGAGGGGGAGCGCGTCCTGGCTCTCGAGTCACGGGAGGGGACTAGGGCCTCGAGACGCGTTGAAGAAGGACTCTCGAGGTCTCTGTCGGGGGCGGCGGGAAACCCTCGTGTCCCTCGCCTTCTGCCGGGGACCTTAGGGAACTTCCCAGGGTGCCTCTGAGAGGCGAGGGATCCTGTGGAGGTGGCGGGGACCCTCGGGACTCCGCTGGGTCTGGCGCAACGGAAGAGGGCCTCACCTCGAGGGGAGGCAGGCACCTCAGGCTTCCTCTGCGTTTCGGACTCCGACCGCAGGGTCCCTGCAGAGTTGGGACAGGAGAGTCAGGCCTCGTCTTGTCTGAGGAAGGGAACCCCGCTGGCCTCTCGAGTTGCTCAGGGGGTCTCAGGCCCCTCGTCGAGCTGTGTGTGGAACCCGCGGGTCTTTGCGGACGATGCACGGGGGTGGCAGTGCCCCTTCGTGTTGTGCCTTCACCCACAGGGTTGCCTTCGAAGAGGGGTCCGGGCCTCGGGTCCTTCTCAAGAGCGGACCGGGGAATCGGGGGCGTTCGGCCTGTGGCCCCACCCACGTGGCTCGTCTCGAATTTCCTCGTGAGACCGGCCTCATCCTGAGGTGCGCCGGGAAGGCCGGGAACCCCTTCCAGACCACGCAGGGGAATCGCCTCTCCTGTCGCGATCAGGAGGGGAGAAGGGGCTCAGAGGAAGCGGTGCCGGGACCCTCGGTGTTCCCCTCGGGGGAACCCGGCGTGTCGGGGGACTTTTGGGGGTCGCAGGAAGGCTGTCAGGGACCGTCTCGCCCTTCAGGGCGGAACAGGGGACTTCCCTTGAGACGCCGTCGCAGGCAAGGGCCTCATCTTGCCAAGCGGTGGGAACCACGTGGTTTTTCTCGAGTTGCGGCAGCATTCTCGAGTTACGACGGGGATCTCAGCCTTCCCCTTGGGTTGGCCCTGGGAAGCCCAATCTTCCCCTCGGGTTGCGAGGGAAAGCTGGGGGTGGCGCTCGAGTCACTGCAGGGCCGAAGAGACCTCACCTAAGCGTGTGTCCGGGACCTAATTTTCCTCTCCAGGGAAGGCAGGGATCTCGGGGTTGCATTCCAGGCTCCCCCGGGGAGTCAGGCCTCGTCTCGAGGGGAAGCCAAGGACTCCGCTCTCCTCTCGAGTCGCGACGCGGGTCTCTTGGAGCCCCCTGAGCGGCCTCAAGGGAGTCCAGCCTCCTCTTCCGTTTGGAGAGAGGACCCGGGATTGCTCTCCAGGCCATGCAGGAAAAGAAGGCCCTCAGCTCGCGAGGACGGGGGCGTCTCAGGGGTTTCCTCGAGCTGCGGCGCCCGTGGGGGTTTTCTCCCGAGGCACGACGAGGATCTCAGGGAGCCTCTCGTGCGGCGCCAGGGAAGTCAGGTCTCCATGCGCGTGGCGAGGGGGAGCGCGTCCTGGCTCTCGAGTCACGGGAGGGGACTAGGGCCTCGAGACGCGTTGAAGAAGGACTCTCGAGGTCTCTGTCGGGGGGCGGCGGGAAACCCTCGTGTCCCTCGCCTTCTGCCGGGGACCTTAGGGAACTTCCCAGGGTGCCTCTGAGAGGCGAGGGATCCTGTGGAGGTGGCGGGGCCCCTCGGGACTCCGCTGTGTCTGGCGCAACGGAAGAGGGCCTCACCTCGAGGGGAGGCAGGCACCTCAGGCTTCCTCTGCGTTTCGGACTCCGACCGCAGGGTCCCTGCAGAGTTGGGACAGGAGAGTCAGGCCTCGTCTTGTCTGAGGAAGGGAACCCCGCTGGCCTCTCGAGTTGCTCAGGGGGTCTCAGGCCCCTCGTCGAGCTGTGTGTGGAACCCGGGGGTCTTTGCGGACGATGCACGGGGGTGGCAGTGCCCCTTCGTGTTGTGCCTTCACCCACAGGGTTGCCTTCGAAGAGGGGTCCGGGCCTCGGGTCCTTCTCAAGAGCGGACCGGGGAATCGGGGGCGTTCGGCCTGTGGCCCCACCCACGTGGCTCGTCTCGAATTTCCTCGTGAGACCGGCCTCATCCTGAGGTGCGCCGGGAAGGCCGGGAACCCCTTCCAGACCACGCAGGGGAATCGCCTCTCCTGTCGCGATCAGGAGGGGAGAAGGGGCTCAGAGGAAGCGGTGCCGGGACCCTCGGTGTTCCCCTCGGGGGAACCCGGCGTGTCGGGGGACTTTTGGGGGTCGCAGGAAGGCTGTCAGGGACCGTCTCGCCCTTCAGGGCGGAACAGGGGACTTCCCTTGAGACGCCGTCGCGGGCAAGGGCCTCATCTTGCCAAGCGGTGGGAACCACGTGGTTTTTCTCGAGTTGCGGCGGCATTCTCGAGTTACGACGGGGATCTCAGCCTTCCCCTTGGGTTGGCCCTGGGAAGCCCAATCTTCCCCTCGGGTTGCGAGGGAAAGCTGGGGGTGGCGCTCGAGTCACTGCAGGGCCGAAGAGACCTCACCTAAGCGTGTGTCCGGGACCTAATTTTCCTCTCCAGGGAAGGCAGGGATCTCGGGGTTGCATTCCAGGCTCCCCCGGGGAGTCAGGCCTCGTCTCGAGGGGAAGCCAAGGACTCCGCTCTCCTCTCGAGTCGCGACGCGGGTCTCTTGGAGCCCCCTGAGCGGCCTCAAGGGAGTCCAGCCTCCTCTTCCGTTTGGAGAGAGGACCCGGGATTGCTCTCCAGGCCATGCAGGAAAAGAAGGCCCTCAGCTCGCGAGGACGGGGGCGTCTCAGGGGTTTCCTCGAGCTGCGGCGCCCGTGGGGGTTTTCTCCCGAGGCACGACGAGGATCTCAGGGAGCCTCTCGTGCGGCGCCAGGGAAGTCAGGTCTCCATGCGCGTGGCGAGGGGGAGCGCGTCCTGGCTCTCGAGTCACGGGAGGGGACTAGGGCCTCGAGACGCGTTGAAGAAGGACTCTCGAGGTCTCTGTCGGGGGGCGGCGGGAAACCCTCGTGTCCCTCGCCTTCTGCCGGGGACCTTAGGGAACTTCCCAGGGTGCCTCTGAGAGGCGAGGGATCCTGTGGAGGTGGCGGGGCCCCTCGGGACTCCGCTGGGTCTGGCGCAACGGAAGAGGGCCTCACCTCGAGGGGAGGCAGGCACCTCAGGCTTCCTCTGCGTTTCGGACTCCGACCGCAGGGTCCCTGCAGAGTTGGGACAGGAGAGTCAGGCCTCGTCTTGTCTGAGGAAGGGAACCCCGCTGGCCTCTCGAGTTGCTCAGGGGGTCTCAGGCCCCTCGTCGAGCTGTGTGTGGAACCCGCGGGTCTTTGCGGACGATGCACGGGGGTGGCAGTGCCCCTTCGTGTTGTGCCTTCACCCACAGGGTTGCCTTCGAAGAGGGGTCCGGGCCTCGGGTCCTTCTCAAGAGCGGACCGGGGAATCGGGGGCGTTCGGCCTGTGGCCCCACCCACGTGGCTCGTCTCGAATTTCCTCGTGAGACCGGCCTCATCCTGAGGTGCGCCGGGAAGGCCGGGAACCCCTTCCAGACCACGCAGGGGAATCGCCTCTCCTGTCGCGATCAGGAGGGGAGAAGGGGCTCAGAGGAAGCGGTGCCGGGACCCTCGGTGTTCCCCTCGGGGGAACCCGGCGTGTCGGGGGACTTTTGGGGGTCGCAGGAAGGCTGTCAGGGACCGTCTCGCCCTTCAGGGCGGAACAGGGGACTTCCCTTGAGACGCCGTCGCGGGCAAGGGCCTCATCTTGCCAAGCGGTGGGAACCACGTGGTTTTTCTCGAGTTGTGGCGGCATTCTCGAGTTACGACGGGGATCTCAGCCTTCCCCTTGGGTTGGCCCTGGGAAGCCCAATCTTCCCCTCGGGTTGCGAGGGAAAGCTGGGGGTGGCGCTCGAGTCACTGCAGGGCCGAAGAGACCTCACCTAAGCGTGTGTCCGGGACCTAATTTTCCTCTCCAGGGAAGGCAGGGATCTCGGGGTTGCATTCCAGGCTCCCCCGGGGAGTCAGGCCTCGTCTCGAGGGGAAGCCAAGGACTCCGCTCTCCTCTCGAGTCGCGACGCGGGTCTCTTGGAGCCCCCTGAGCGGCCTCAAGGGAGTCCAGCCTCCTCTTCCGTTTGGAGAGAGGACCCGGGATTGCTCTCCAGGCCATGCAGGAAAAGAAGGCACTCAGCTCGCGAGGACGGGGGCGTCTCAGGGGTTTCCTCGAGCTGCGGCGCCCGTGGGGGTTTTCTCCCGAGGCACGACGAGGATCTCAGGGAGCCTCTCGTGCGGCGCCAGGGAAGTCAGGTCTCCATGCGCGTGGCGAGGGGGAGCGCGTCCTGGCTCTCGAGTCACGGGAGGGGACTAGGGCCTCGAGACGCCTTGAAGAAGGACTCTCGAGGTCTTTGTCGGGGGGCGGCGGGAAACCCTCGTGTCCCTCGCCTTCTGCCGGGGACCTTAGGGAACTTCCCAGGGTGCCTCTGAGAGGCGAGGGATCCTGTGGAGGTGGCGGGGCCCCTCCGGACTCCGCTGGGTCTGGCGCAACGGAAGAGGGCCTCACCTCGAGGGGAGGCAGGCACCTCAGGCTTCCTCTGCGTTTCGGACTCCGACCGCAGGGTCCCTGCAGAGTTGGGACAGGAGAGTCAGGCCTCGTCTTGTCTGAGGAAGGGAACCCCGCTGGCCTCTCGAGTTGCTCAGGGGGTCTCAGGCCCCTCGTCGAGCTGTGTGTGGAACCCGCGGGTCTTTGCGGACGATGCACGGGGGTGGCAGTGCCCCTTCGTGTTGTGCCTTCACCCACAGGGTTGCCTTCGAAGAGGGGTCCGGGCCTCGGGTCCTTCTCAAGAGCGGACCGGGGAATCGGGGGCGTTCGGCCTGTGGCCCCACCCACGTGGCTCGTCTCGAATTTCCTCGTGAGACCGGCCTCATCCTGAGGTGCGCCGGGAAGGCCGGGAACCCCTTCCAGACCACGCAGGGGAATCGCCTCTCCTGTCGCGATCAGGAGGGGAGAAGGGGCTCAGAGGAAGCGGTGCCGGGACCCTCGGTGTTCCCCTCGGGGGAACCCGGCGTGTCGGGGGACTTTTGGGGGTCGCAGGAAGGCTGTCAGGGACCGTCTCGCCCTTCAGGGCGGAACAGGGGACTTCCCTTGAGACGCCGTCGCGGGCAAGGGCCTCATCTTGCCAAGCGGTGGGAACCACGTGGTTTTTCTCGAGTTGCGGCGGCATTCTCGAGTTACGACGGGGATCTCAGCCTTCCCCTTGGGTTGGCCCTGGGAAGCCCAATCTTCCCCTCGGGTTGCGAGGGAACGCTGGGGGTGGCGCTCGAGTCACTGCAGGGCCGAAGAGACCTCACCTAAGCGTGTGTCCGGGACCTAATTTTCCTCTCCAGGGAAGGCAGGGATCTCGGGGTTGCATTCCAGGCTCCCCCGGGGAGTCAGGCCTCGTCTCGAGGGGAAGCCAAGGACTCCGCTCTCCTCTCGAGTCGCGACGCGGGTCTCTTGGAGCCCCCTGAGCGGCCTCAAGGGAGTCCAGCCTCCTCTTCCGTTTGGAGAGAGGACCCGGGATTGCTCTCCAGGCCATGCAGGAAAAGAAGGCCCTCAGCTCGCGAGGACGGGGGCGTCTCAGGGGTTTCCTCGAGCTGCGGCGCCCGTGGGGGTTTTCTCCCGAGGCACGACGAGGATCTCAGGGAGCCTCTCGTGCGGCGCCAGGGAAGTCAGGTCTCCATGCGCGTGGCGAGGGGGAGCGCGTCCTGGCTCTCGAGTCACGGGAGGGGACTAGGGCCTCGAGACGCGTTGAAGAAGGACTCTCGAGGTCTTTGTCGGGGGGCGGCGGGAAACCCTCGTGTCCCTCGCCTTCTGCCGGGGACCTTAGGGAACTTCCCAGGGTGCCTCTGAGAGGTGAGGGATCCTGTGGAGGTGGCGGGGCCCCTCGGGACTCCGCTGGGTCTGGCGCAACGGAAGAGGGCCTCACCTCGAGGGGAGGCAGGCACCTCAGGCTTCCTCTGCGTTTCGGACTCCGACCGCAGGGTCCCTGCAGAGTTGGGACAGGAGAGTCAGGCCTCGTCTTGTCTGAGGAAGGGAACCCCGCTGGCCTCTCGAGTTGCTCAGGGGGTCTCAGGCCCCTCGTCGAGCTGTGTGTGGAACCCGCGGGTCCTTGCGGACGATGCACGGGGGTGGCAGTGCCCCTTCGTGTTGTGCCTTCACCCACAGGGTTGCCTTCGAAGAGGGGTCCGGGCCTCGGGTCCTTCTCAAGAGCGGACCGGGGAATCGGGGGCGTTCGGCCTGTGGCCCCACCCACGTGGCTCGTCTCGAATTTCCTCGTGAGACCGGCCTCATCCTGAGGTGCGCCGGGAAGGCCGGGAACCCCTTCCAGACCACGCAGGGGAATCGCCTCTCCTGTCGCGATCAGGAGGGGAGAAGGGGCTCAGAGGAAGCGGTGCCGGGACCCTCGGTGTTCCCCTCGGGGGAACCCGGCGTGTCGGGGGACTTTTGGGGGTCGCAGGAAGGCTGTCAGGGACCGTCTCGCCCTTCAGGGCGGAACAGGGGACTTCCCTTGAGACGCCGTGGCGGGCAAGGGCCTCATCTTGCCAAGCGGTGGGAACCACGTGGTTTTTCTCGAGTTCCGGCGGCATTCTCGAGTTACGACGGGGATCTCAGCCTTCCCCTTGGGTTGGCCCTGGGAAGCCCAATCTTCCCCTCGGGTTGCGAGGGAAAGCTGGGGGTGGCGCTCGAGTCACTGCAGGGCCGAAGAGACCTCACCTAAGCGTGTGTCCGGGACCTAATTTTCCTCTCCAGGGAAGGCAGGGATCTCGGGGTTGCATTCCAGGCTCCCCCGGGGAGTCAGGCCTCGTCTCGAGGGGAAGCCAAGGACTCCGCTCTCCTCTCGAGTCGCGACGCGGGTCTCTTGGAGCCCCCTGAGCGGCCTCAAGGGAGTCCAGCCTCCTCTTCCGTTTGGAGAGAGGACCCGGGATTGCTCTCCAGGCCATGCAGGAAAAGAAGGCCCTCAGCTCGCGAGGACGGGGGCGTCTCAGGGGTTTCCTCGAGCTGCGGCGCCCGTGGGGGTTTTCTCCCGAGGCACGACGAGGATCTCAGGGAGCCTCTCGTGCGGCGCCAGGGAAGTCAGGTCTCCATGCGCGTGGCGAGGGGGAGCGCGTCCTGGCTCTCGAGTCACGGGAGGGGACTAGGGCCTCGAGACGCGTTGAAGAAGGACTCTCGAGGTCTCTGTCGGGGGGCGGCGGGAAACCCTCGTGTCCCTCGCCTTCTGCCGGGGACCTTAGGGAACTTCCCAGGGTGCCTCTGAGAGGCGAGGGATCCTGTGGAGGTGGCGGGGCCCCTCGGGACTCCGCTGGGTCTGGCGCAACGGAAGAGGGCCTCACCTCGAGGGGAGGCAGGCACCTCAGGCTTCCTCTGCGTTTCGGACTCCGACCGCAGGGTCCCTGCAGAGTTGGGACAGGAGAGTCAGGCCTCGTCTTGTCTGAGGAAGGGAACCCCGCTGGCCTCTCGAGTTGCTCAGGGGGTCTCAGGCCCCTCGTCGAGCTGTGTGTGGAACCCGCGGGTCTTTGCGGACGATGCACGGGGGTGGCAGTGCCCCTTCGTGCTGTGCCTTCACCCACAGGGTTGCCTTCGAAGAGGGGTCCGGGCCTCGGGTCCTTCTCAAGAGCGGACCGGGGAATCGGGGGCGTTCGGCCTGTGGCCCCACCCACGTGGCTCGTCTCGAATTTCCTCGTGAGACCGGCCTCATCCTGAGGTGCGCCGGGAAGGCCGGGAACCCCTTCCAGACCACGCAGGGGAATCGCCTCTCCTGTCGCGATCAGGAGGGGAGAAGGGGCTCAGAGGAAGCGGTGCCGGGACCCTCGGTGTTCCCCTCGGGGGAACCCGGCGTGTCGGGGGACTTTTGGGGGTCGCAGGAAGGCTGTCAGGGACCGTCTCGCCCTTCAGGGCGGAACAGGGGACTTCCCTTGAGACGCCGTCGCGGGCAAGGGCCTCATCTTGCCAAGCGGTGGGAACCACGTGGTTTTTCTCGAGTTGCGGCGGCATTCTCGAGTTACGACGGGGATCTCAGCCTTCCCCTTGGGTTGGCCCTGGGAAGCCCAATCTTCCCCTCGGGTTGCGAGGGAAAGCTGGGGGTGGCGCTCGAGTCACTGCAGGGCCGAAGAGACCTCACCTAAGCGTGTGTCCGGGACCTAATTTTCCTCTCCAGGGAAGGCAGGGATCTCGGGGTTGCATTCCAGGCTCCCCCGGGGAGTCAGGCCTCGTCTCGAGGGGAAGCCAAGGACTCCGCTCTCCTCTCGAGTCGCGACGCGGGTCTCTTGGAGCCCCCTGAGCGGCCTCAAGGGAGTCCAGCCTCCTCTTCCGTTTGGAGAGAGGACCCGGGATTGCTCTCCAGGCCATGCAGGAAAAGAAGGCCCTCAGCTCGCGAGGACGGGGGCGTCTCAGGGGTTTCCTCGAGCTGCGGCGCCCGTGGGGGTTTTCTCCCGAGGCACGACGAGGATCTCAGGGAGCCTCTCGTGCGGCGCCAGGGAAGTCAGGTCTCCATGCGCGTGGCGAGGGGGAGCGCGTCCTGGCTCTCGAGTCACGGGAGGGGACTAGGGCCTCGAGACGCGTTGAAGAAGGACTCTCGAGGTCTCTGTCGGGGGGCGGCGGGAAACCCTCGTGTCCCTCGCCTTCTGCCGGGGACCTTAGGGAACTTCCCAGGGTGCCTCTGAGAGGCGAGGGATCCTGTGGAGGTGGCGGGGCCCCTCGGGACTCCGCTGGGTCTGGCGCAACGGAAGAGGGCCTCACCTCGAGGGGAGGCAGGCACCTCAGGCTTCCTCTGCGTTTCGGACTCCGACCGCAGGGTCCCTGCGGAGTTGGGACAGGAGAGTCAGGCCTCGTCTTGTCTGAGGAAGGGAACCCCGCTGGCCTCTCGAGTTGCTCAGGGGGTCTCAGGCCCCTCGTCGAGCTGTGTGTGGAACCCGCGGGTCTTTGCGGACGATGCACGGGGGTGGCAGTGCCCCTTCGTGTTGTGCCTTCACCCACAGGGTTGCCTTCGAAGAGGGGTCCGGGCCTCGGGTCCTTCTCAAGAGCGGACCGGGGAATCGGGGGCGTTCGGCCTGTGGCCCCACCCACGTGGCTCGTCTCGAATTTCCTCGTGAGACCGGCCTCATCCTGAGGTGCGCCGGGAAGGCCGGGAACCCCTTCCAGACCACGCAGGGGAATCGCCTCTCCTGTCGCGATCAGGAGGGGAGAAGGGGCTCAGAGGAAGCGGTGCCGGGACCCTCGGTGTTCCCCTCGGGGGAACCCGGCGTGTCGGGGGACTTTTGGGGGTCGCAGGAAGGCTGTCAGGGACCGTCTCGCCCTTCAGGGCGGAACAGGGGACTTCCCTTGAGACGCCGTCGCGGGCAAGGGCCTCATCTTGCCAAGCGGTGGGAACCACGTGGTTTTTCTCGAGTTGCGGCGGCATTCTCGAGTTACGACGGGGATCTCAGCCTTCCCCTTGGGTTGGCCCTGGGAAGCCCAATCTTCCCCTCGGGTTGCGAGGGAAAGCTGGGGGTGGCGCTCGAGTCACTGCAGGGCCGAAGAGACCTCACCTAAGCGTGTGTCCGGGACCTAATTTTCCTCTCCAGGGAAGGCAGGGATCTCGGGGTTGCATTCCAGGCTCCCCCGGGGAGTCAGGCCTCGTCTCGAGGGGAAGCCAAGGACTCCGCTCTCCTCTCGAGTCGCGACGCGGGTCTCTTGGAGCCCCCTGAGCGGCCTCAAGGGAGTCCAGCCTCCTCTTCCGTTTGGAGAGAGGACCCGGGATTGCTCTCCAGGCCATGCAGGAAAAGAAGGCCCTCAGCTCGCGAGGACGGGGGCGCCTCAGGGGTTTCCTCGAGCTGCGGCGCCCGTGGGGGTTTTCTCCCGAGGCACGACGAGGATCTCAGGGAGCCTCTCGTGCGGCGCCAGGGAAGTCAGGTCTCCATGCGCGTGGCGAGGGGGAGCGCGTCCTGGCTCTCGAGTCACGGGAGGGGACTAGGGCCTCGAGACGCGTTGAAGAAGGACTCTCGAGGTCTTTGTCGGGGGGCGGCGGGAAACCCTCGTGTCCCTCGCCTTCTGCCGGGGACCTTAGGGAACTTCCCAGGGTGCCTCTGAGAGGCGAGGGATCCTGTGGAGGTGGCGGGGCCCCTCGGGACTCCGCTGGGTCTGGCGCAACGGAAGAGGGCCTCACCTCGAGGGGAGGCAGGCACCTCAGGCTTCCTCTGCGTTTCGGACTCCGACCGCAGGGTCCCTGCAGAGTTGGGACAGGAGAGTCAGGCCTCGTCTTGTCTGAGGAAGGGAACCCCGCTGGCCTCTCGAGTTGCTCAGGGGGTCTCAGGCCCCTCGTCGAGCTGTGTGTGGAACCCGCGGGTCCTTGCGGACGATGCACGGGGGTGGCAGTGCCCCTTCGTGTTGTGCCTTCACCCACAGGGTTGCCTTCGAAGAGGGGTCCGGGCCTCGGGTCCTTCTCAAGAGCGGACCGGGGAATCGGGGGCGTTCGGCCTGTGGCCCCACCCACGTGGCTCGTCTCGAATTTCCTCGTGAGACCGGCCTCATCCTGAGGTGCGCCGGGAAGGCCGGGAACCCCTTCCAGACCACGCAGGGGAATCGCCTCTCCTGTCGCGATCAGGAGGGGAGAAGGGGCTCAGAGGAAGCGGTGCCGGGACCCTCGGTGTTCCCCTCGGGGGAACCCGGCGTGTCGGGGGACTTTTGGGGGTCGCAGGAAGGCTGTCAGGGACCGTCTCGCCCTTCAGGGCGGAACAGGGGACTTCCCTTGAGACGCCGTGGCGGGCAAGGGCCTCATCTTGCCAAGCGGTGGGAACCACGTGGTTTTTCTCGAGTTGCGGCGGCATTCTCGAGTTACGACGGGGATCTCAGCCTTCCCCTTGGGTTGGCCCTGGGAAGCCCAATCTTCCCCTCGGGTTGCGAGGGAAAGCTGGGGGTGGCGCTCGAGTCACTGCAGGGCCGAAGAGACCTCACCTAAGCGTGTGTCCGGGACCTAATTTTCCTCTCCAGGGAAGGCAGGGATCTCGGGGTTGCATTCCAGGCTCCCCCGGGGAGTCAGGCCTCGTCTCGAGGGGAAGCCAAGGACTCCGCTCTCCTCTCGAGTCGCGACGCGGGTCTCTTGGAGCCCCCTGAGCGGCCTCAAGGGAGTCCAGCCTCCTCTTCCGTTTGGAGAGAGGACCCGGGATTGCTCTCCAGGCCATGCAGGAAAAGAAGGCCCTCAGCTCGCGAGGACGGGGGCGTCTCAGGGGTTTCCTCGAGCTGCGGCGCCCGTGGGGGTTTTCTCCCGAGGCACGACGAGGATCTCAGGGAGCCTCTCGTGCGGCGCCAGGGAAGTCAGGTCTCCATGCGCGTGGCGAGGGGGAGCGCGTCCTGGCTCTCGAGTCACGGGAGGGGACTAGGGCCTCGAGACGCCTTGAAGAAGGACTCTCGAGGTCTCTGTCGGGGGGCGGCGGGAAACCCTCGTGTCCCTCGCCTTCTGCCGGGGACCTTAGGGAACTTCCCAGGGTGCCTCTGAGAGGCGAGGGATCCTGTGGAGGTGGCGGGGCCCCTCGGGACTCCGCTGGGTCTGGCGCAACGGAAGAGGGCCTCACCTCGAGGGGAGGCAGGCACCTCAGGCTTCCTCTGCGTTTCGGACTCCGACCGCAGGGTCCCTGCAGAGTTGGGACAGGAGAGTCAGGCCTCGTCTTGTCTGAGGAAGGGAACCCCGCTGGCCTCTCGAGTTGCTCAGGGGGTCTCAGGCCCCTCGTCGAGCTGTGTGTGGAACCCGCGGGTCCTTGCGGACGATGCACGGGGGTGGCAGTGCCCCTTCGTGTTGTGCCTTCACCCACAGGGTTGCCTTCGAAGAGGGGTCCGGGCCTCGGGTCCTTCTCAAGAGCGGACCGGGGAATCGGGGGCGTTCGGCCTGTGGCCCCACCCACGTGGCTCGTCTCGAATTTCCTCGTGAGACCGGCCTCATCCTGAGGTGCGCCGGGAAGGCCGGGAACCCCTTCCAGACCACGCAGGGGAATCGCCTCTCCTGTCGCGATCAGGAGGGGAGAAGGGGCTCAGAGGAAGCGGTGCCGGGACCCTCGGTGTTCCCCTCGGGGGAACCCGGCGTGTCGGGGGACTTTTGGGGGTCGCAGGAAGGCTGTCAGGGACCGTCTCGCCCTTCAGGGCGGAACAGGGGACTTCCCTTGAGACGCCGTGGCGGGCAAGGGCCTCATCTTGCCAAGCGGTGGGAACCACGTGGTTTTTCTCGAGTTGCGGCGGCATTCTCGAGTTACGACGGGGATCTCAGCCTTCCCCTTGGGTTGGCCCTGGGAAGCCCAATCTTCCCCTCGGGTTGCGAGGGAAAGCTGGGGGTGGCGCTCGAGTCACTGCAGGGCCGAAGAGACCTCACCTAAGCGTGTGTCCGGGACCTAATTTTCCTCTCCAGGGAAGGCAGGGATCTCGGGGTTGCATTCCAGGCTCCCCCGGGGAGTCAGGCCTCGTCTCGAGGGGAAGCCAAGGACTCCGCTCTCCTCTCGAGTCGCGACGCGGGTCTCTTGGAGCCCCCTGAGCGGCCTCAAGGGAGTCCAGCCTCCTCTTCCGTTTGGAGAGAGGACCCGGGATTGCTCTCCAGGCCATGCAGGAAAAGAAGGCCCTCAGCTCGCGAGGACGGGGGCGTCTCAGGGGTTTCCTCGAGCTGCGGCGCCCGTGGGGGTTTTCTCCCGAGGCACGACGAGGATCTCAGGGAGCCTCTCGTGCGGCGCCAGGGAAGTCAGGTCTCCATGCGCGTGGCGAGGGGGAGCGCGTCCTGGCTCTCGAGTCACGGGAGGGGACTAGGGCCTCGAGACGCGTTGAAGAAGGACTCTCGAGGTCTTTGTCGGGGGGCGGCGGGAAACCCTCGTGTCCCTCGCCTTCTGCCGGGGACCTTAGGGAACTTCCCAGGGTGCCTCTGAGAGGCGAGGGATCCTGTGGAGGTGGCGGGGCCCCTTGGGACTCCGCTGGGTCTGGCGCAACGGAAGAGGGCCTCACCTCGAGGGGAGGCAGGCACCTCAGGCTTCCTCTGCGTTTCGGACTCCGACCGCAGGGTCCCTGCAGAGTTGGGACAGGAGAGTCAGGCCTCGTCTTGTCTGAGGAAGGGAACCCCGCTGGCCTCTCGAGTTGCTCAGGGGGTCTCAGGCCCCTCGTCGAGCTGTGTGTGGAACCCGCGGGTCTTTGCGGACGATGCACGGGGGTGGCAGTGCCCCTTCGTGTTGTGCCTTCACCCACAGGGTTGCCTTCGAAGAGGGGTCCGGGCCTCGGGTCCTTCTCAAGAGCGGACCGGGGAATCGGGGGCGTTCGGCCTGTGGCCCCACCCACGTGGCTCGTCTCGAATTTCCTCGTGAGACCGGCCTCATCCTGAGGTGCGCCGGGAAGGCCGGGAACCCCTTCCAGACCACGCAGGGGAATCGCCTCTCCTGTCGCGATCAGGAGGGGAGAAGGGGCTCAGAGGAAGCGGTGCCGGGACCCTCGGTGTTCCCCTCGGGGGAACCCGGCGTGTCGGGGGACTTTTGGGGGTCGCAGGAAGGCTGTCAGGGACCGTCTCGCCCTTCAGGGCGGAACAGGGGACTTCCCTTGAGACGCCGTCGCGGGCAAGGGCCTCATCTTGCCAAGCGGTGGGAACCACGTGGTTTTTCTCGAGTTGCGGCGGCATTCTCGAGTTACGACGGGGATCTCAGCCTTCCCCTTGGGTTGGCCCTGGGAAGCCCAATCTTCCCCTCGGGTTGCGAGGGAAAGCTGGGGGTGGCGCTCGAGTCACTGCAGGGCCGAAGAGACCTCACCTAAGCGTGTGTCCGGGACCTAATTTTCCTCTCCAGGGAAGGCAGGGATCTCGGGGTTGCATTCCAGGCTCCCCCGGGGAGTCAGGCCTCGTCTCGAGGGGAAGCCAAGGACTCCGCTCTCCTCTCGAGTCGCGACGCGGGTCTCTTGGAGCCCCCTGAGCGGCCTCAAGGGAGTCCAGCCTCCTCTTCCGTTTGGAGAGAGGACCCGGGATTGCTCTCCAGGCCATGCAGGAAAAGAAGGCCCTCAGCTCGCGAGGACGGGGGCGTCTCAGGGGTTTCCTCGAGCTGCGGCGCCCGTGGGGGTTTTCTCCCGAGGCACGACGAGGATCTCAGGGAGCCTCTCGTGCGGCGCCAGGGAAGTCAGGTCTCCATGCGCGTGGCGAGGGGGAGCGCGTCCTGGCTCTCGAGTCACGGGAGGGGACTAGGGCCTCGAGACGCGTTGAAGAAAGACTCTCGAGGTCTTTGTCGGGGGGCGGCGGGAAACCCTCGTGTCCCTCGCCTTCTGCCGGGGACCTTAGGGAACTTCCCAGGGTGCCTCTGAGAGGCGAGGGATCCTGTGGAGGTGGCGGGGCCCCTCGGGACTCCGCTGGGTCTGGCGCAACGGAAGAGGGCCTCACCTCGAGGGGAGGCAGGCACCTCAGGCTTCCTCTGCGTTTCGGACTCCGACCGCAGGGTCCCTGCAGAGTTGGGACAGGAGAGTCAGGCCTCGTCTTGTCTGAGGAAGGGAACCCCGCTGGCCTCTCGAGTTGCTCAGGGGGTCTCAGGCCCCTCGTCGAGCTGTGTGTGGAACCCGCGGGTCCTTGCGGACGATGCACGGGGGTGGCAGTGCCCCTTCGTGTTGTGCCTTCACCCACAGGGTTGCCTTCGAAGAGGGGTCCGGGCCTCGGGTCCTTCTCAAGAGCGGACCGGGGAATCGGGGGCGTTCGGCCTGTGGCCCCACCCACGTGGCTCGTCTCGAATTTCCTCGTGAGACCGGCCTCATCCTGAGGTGCGCCGGGAAGGCCGGGAACCCCTTCCAGACCACGCAGGGGAATCGCCTCTCCTGTCGCGATCAGGAGGGGAGAAGGGGCTCAGAGGAAGCGGTGCCGGGACCCTCGGTGTTCCCCTCGGGGGAACCCGGCGTGTCGGGGGACTTTTGGGGGTCGCAGGAAGGCTGTCAGGGACCGTCTCGCCCTTCAGGGCGGAACAGGGGACTTCCCTTGAGACGCCGTCGCGGGCAAGGGCCTCATCTTGCCAAGCGGTGGGAACCACGTGGTTTTTCTCGAGTTGCGGCGGCATTCTCGGGTTACGACGGGGATCTCAGCCTTCCCCTTGGGTTGGCCCTGGGAAGCCCAATCTTCCCCTCGGGTTGCGAGGGAAAGCTGGGGGTGGCGCTCGAGTCACTGCAGGGCCGAAGAGACCTCACCTAAGCGTGTGTCCGGGACCTAATTTTCCTCTCCAGGGAAGGCAGGGATCTCGGGGTTGCATTCCAGGCTCCCCCGGGGAGTCAGGCCTCGTCTCGAGGGGAAGCCAAGGACTCCGCTCTCCTCTCGAGTCGCGACGCGGGTCTCTTGGAGCCCCCTGAGCGGCCTCAAGGGAGTCCAGCCTCCTCTTCCGTTTGGAGAGAGGACCCGGGATTGCTCTCCAGGCCATGCAGGAAAAGAAAGCCCTCAGCTCGCGAGGACGGGGGCGCCTCAGGGGTTTCCTCGAGCTGCGGCGCCCGTGGGGGTTTTCTCCCGAGGCACGACGAGGATCTCAGGGAGCCTCTCGTGCGGCGCCAGGGAAGTCAGGTCTCCATGCGCGTGGCGAGGGGGAGCGCGTCCTGGCTCTCGAGTCACGGGAGGGGACTAGGGCCTCGAGACGCGTTGAAGAAGGACTCTCGAGGTCTCTGTCGGGGGGCGGCGGGAAACCCTCGTGTCCCTCGCCTTCTGCCGGGGACCTTAGGGAACTTCCCAGGGTGCCTCTGAGAGGCGAGGGATCCTGTGGAGGTGGCGGGGCCCCTCGGGACTCCGCTGGGTCTGGCGCAACGGAAGAGGGCCTCACCTCGAGGGGAGGCAGGCACCTCAGGCTTCCTCTGCGTTTCGGACTCCGACCGCAGGGTCCCTGCGGAGTTGGGACAGGAGAGTCAGGCCTCGTCTTGTCTGAGGAAGGGAACCCCGCTGGCCTCTCGAGTTGCTCAGGGGGTCTCAGGCCCCTCGTCGAGCTGTGTGTGGAACCCGCGGGTCTTTGCGGACGATGCACGGGGGTGGCAGTGCCCCTTCGTGTTGTGCCTTCACCCACAGGGTTGCCTTCGAAGAGGGGTCCGGGCCTCGGGTCCTTCTCAAGAGCGGACCGGGGAATCGGGGGCGTTCGGCCTGTGGCCCCACCCACGTGGCTCGTCTCGAATTTCCTCGTGAGACCGGCCTCATCCTGAGGTGCGCCGGGAAGGCCGGGAACCCCTTCCAGACCACGCAGGGGAATCGCCTCTCCTGTCGCGATCAGGAGGGGAGAAGGGGCTCAGAGGAAGCGGTGCCGGGACCCTCGGTGTTCCCCTCGGGGGAACCCGGCGTGTCGGGGGACTTTTGGGGGTCGCAGGAAGGCTGTCAGGGACCGTCTCGCCCTTCAGGGCGGAACAGGGGACTTCCCTTGAGACGCCGTCGCGGGCAAGGGCCTCATCTTGCCAAGCGGTGGGAACCACGTGGTTTTTCTCGAGTTGCGGCGGCATTCTCGAGTTACGACGGGGATCTCAGCCTTCCCCTTGGGTTGGCCCTGGGAAGCCCAATCTTCCCCTCGGGTTGCGAGGGAAAGCTGGGGGTGGCGCTCGAGTCACTGCAGGGCCGAAGAGACCTCACCTAAGCGTGTGTCCGGGACCTAATTTTCCTCTCCAGGGAAGGCAGGGATCTCGGGGTTGCATTCCAGGCTCCCCCGGGGAGTCAGGCCTCGTCTCGAGGGGAAGCCAAGGACTCCGCTCTCCTCTCGAGTCGCGACGCGGGTCTCTTGGAGCCCCCTGAGCGGCCTCAAGGGAGTCCAGCCTCCTCTTCCGTTTGGAGAGAGGACCCGGGATTGCTCTCCAGGCCATGCAGGAAAAGAAGGCCCTCAGCTCGCGAGGACGGGGGCGTCTCAGGGGTTTCCTCGAGCTGCGGCGCCCGTGGGGGTTTTCTCCCGAGGCACGACGAGGATCTCAGGGAGCCTCTCGTGCGGCGCCAGGGAAGTCAGGTCTCCATGCGCGTGGCGAGGGGGAGCGCGTCCTGGCTCTCGAGTCACGGGAGGGGACTAGGGCCTCGAGACGCGTTGAAGAAGGACTCTCGAGGTCTTTGTCGGGGGGCGGCGGGAAACCCTCGTGTCCCTCGCCTTCTGCCGGGGACCTTAGGGAACTTCCCAGGGTGCCTCTGAGAGGCGAGGGATCCTGTGGAGGTGGCGGGGCCCCTCGGGACTCCGCTGGGTCTGGCGCAACGGAAGAGGGCCTCACCTCGAGGGGAGGCAGGCACCTCAGGCTTCCTCTGCGTTTCGGACTCCGACCGCAGGGTCCCTGCAGAGTTGGGACAGGAGAGTCAGGCCTCGTCTTGTCTGAGGAAGGGAACCCCGCTGGCCTCTCGAGTTGCTCAGGGGGTCTCAGGCCCCTCGTCGAGCTGTGTGTGGAACCCGCGGGTCCTTGCGGACGATGCACGGGGGTGGCAGTGCCCCTTCGTGTTGTGCCTTCACCCACAGGGTTGCCTTCGAAGAGGGGTCCGGGCCTCGGGTCCTTCTCAAGAGCGGACCGGGGAATCGGGGGCGTTCGGCCTGTGGCCCCACCCACGTGGCTCGTCTCGAATTTCCTCGTGAGACCGGCCTCATCCTGAGGTGCGCCGGGAAGGCCGGGAACCCCTTCCAGACCACGCAGGGGAATCGCCTCTCCTGTCGCGATCAGGAGGGGAGAAGGGGCTCAGAGGAAGCGGTGCCGGGACCCTCGGTGTTCCCCTCGGGGGAACCCGGCGTGTCGGGGGACTTTTGGGGGTCGCAGGAAGGCTGTCAGGGACCGTCTCGCCCTTCAGGGCGGAACAGGGGACTTCCCTTGAGACGCCGTCGCGGGCAAGGGCCTCATCTTGCCAAGCGGTGGGAACCACGTGGTTTTTCTCGAGTTGCGGCGGCATTCTCGGGTTACGACGGGGATCTCAGCCTTCCCCTTGGGTTGGCCCTGGGAAGCCCAATCTTCCCCTCGGGTTGCGAGGGAAAGCTGGGGGTGGCGCTCGAGTCACTGCAGGGCCGAAGAGACCTCACCTAAGCGTGTGTCCGGGACCTAATTTTCCTCTCCAGGGAAGGCAGGGATCTCGGGGTTGCATTCCAGGCTCCCCCGGGGAGTCAGGCCTCGTCTCGAGGGGAAGCCAAGGACTCCGCTCTCCTCTCGAGTCGCGACGCGGGTCTCTTGGAGCCCCCTGAGCGGCCTCAAGGGAGTCCAGCCTCCTCTTCCGTTTGGAGAGAGGACCCGGGATTGCTCTCCAGGCCATGCAGGAAAAGAAAGCCCTCAGCTCGCGAGGACGGGGGCGCCTCAGGGGTTTCCTCGAGCTGCGGCGCCCGTGGGGGTTTTCTCCCGAGGCACGACGAGGATCTCAGGGAGCCTCTCGTGCGGCGCCAGGGAAGTCAGGTCTCCATGCGCGTGGCGAGGGGGAGCGCGTCCTGGCTCTCGAGTCACGGGAGGGGACTAGGGCCTCGAGACGCGTTGAAGAAGGACTCTCGAGGTCTCTGTCGGGGGGCGGCGGGAAACCCTCGTGTCCCTCGCCTTCTGCCGGGGACCTTAGGGAACTTCCCAGGGTGCCTCTGAGAGGCGAGGGATCCTGTGGAGGTGGCGGGGCCCCTCGGGACTCCGCTGGGTCTGGCGCAACGGAAGAGGGCCTCACCTCGAGGGGAGGCAGGCACCTCAGGCTTCCTCTGCGTTTCGGACTCCGACCGCAGGGTCCCTGCGGAGTTGGGACAGGAGAGTCAGGCCTCGTCTTGTCTGAGGAAGGGAACCCCGCTGGCCTCTCGAGTTGCTCAGGGGGTCTCAGGCCCCTCGTCGAGCTGTGTGTGGAACCCGCGGGTCTTTGCGGACGATGCACGGGGGTGGCAGTGCCCCTTCGTGTTGTGCCTTCACCCACAGGGTTGCCTTCGAAGAGGGGTCCGGGCCTCGGGTCCTTCTCAAGAGCGGACCGGGGAATCGGGGGCGTTCGGCCTGTGGCCCCACCCACGTGGCTCGTCTCGAATTTCCTCGTGAGACCGGCCTCATCCTGAGGTGCGCCGGGAAGGCCGGGAACCCCTTCCAGACCACGCAGGGGAATCGCCTCTCCTGTCGCGATCAGGAGGGGAGAAGGGGCTCAGAGGAAGCGGTGCCGGGACCCTCGGTGTTCCCCTCGGGGGAACCCGGCGTGTCGGGGGACTTTTGGGGGTCGCAGGAAGGCTGTCAGGGACCGTCTCGCCCTTCAGGGCGGAACAGGGGACTTCCCTTGAGACGCCGTCGCGGGCAAGGGCCTCATCTTGCCAAGCGGTGGGAACCACGTGGTTTTTCTCGAGTTGCGGCGGCATTCTCGAGTTACGACGGGGATCTCAGCCTTCCCCTTGGGTTGGCCCTGGGAAGCCCAATCTTCCCCTCGGGTTGCGAGGGAAAGCTGGGGGTGGCGCTCGAGTCACTGCAGGGCCGAAGAGACCTCACCTAAGCGTGTGTCCGGGACCTAATTTTCCTCTCCAGGGAAGGCAGGGATCTCGGGGTTGCATTCCAGGCTCCCCCGGGGAGTCAGGCCTCGTCTCGAGGGGAAGCCAAGGACTCCGCTCTCCTCTCGAGTCGCGACGCGGGTCTCTTGGAGCCCCCTGAGCGGCCTCAAGGGAGTCCAGCCTCCTCTTCCGTTTGGAGAGAGGACCCGGGATTGCTCTCCAGGCCATGCAGGAAAAGAAGGCCCTCAGCTCGCGAGGACGGGGGCGTCTCAGGGGTTTCCTCGAGCTGCGGCGCCCGTGGGGGTTTTCTCCCGAGGCACGACGAGGATCTCAGGGAGCCTCTCGTGCGGCGCCAGGGAAGTCAGGTCTCCATGCGCGTGGCGAGGGGGAGCGCGTCCTGGCTCTCGAGTCACGGGAGGGGACTAGGGCCTCGAGACGCGTTGAAGAAGGACTCTCGAGGTCTTTGTCGGGGGGCGGCGGGAAACCCTCGTGTCCCTCGCCTTCTGCCGGGGACCTTAGGGAACTTCCCAGGGTGCCTCTGAGAGGCGAGGGATCCTGTGGAGGTGGCGGGGCCCCTCGGGACTCCGCTGGGTCTGGCGCAACGGAAGAGGGCCTCACCTCGAGGGGAGGCAGGCACCTCAGGCTTCCTCTGCGTTTCGGACTCCGACCGCAGGGTCCCTGCAGAGTTGGGACAGGAGAGTCAGGCCTCGTCTTGTCTGAGGAAGGGAACCCCGCTGGCCTCTCGAGTTGCTCAGGGGGTCTCAGGCCCCTCGTCGAGCTGTGTGTGGAACCCGCGGGTCCTTGCGGACGATGCACGGGGGTGGCAGTGCCCCTTCGTGTTGTGCCTTCACCCACAGGGTTGCCTTCGAAGAGGGGTCCGGGCCTCGGGTCCTTCTCAAGAGCGGACCGGGGAATCGGGGGCGTTCGGCCTGTGGCCCCACCCACGTGGCTCGTCTCGAATTTCCTCGTGAGACCGGCCTCATCCTGAGGTGCGCCGGGAAGGCCGGGAACCCCTTCCAGACCACGCAGGGGAATCGCCTCTCCTGTCGCGATCAGGAGGGGAGAAGGGGCTCAGAGGAAGCGGTGCCGGGACCCTCGGTGTTCCCCTCGGGGGAACCCGGCGTGTCGGGGGACTTTTGGGGGTCGCAGGAAGGCTGTCAGGGACCGTCTCGCCCTTCAGGGCGGAACAGGGGACTTCCCTTGAGACGCCGTCGCGGGCAAGGGCCTCATCTTGCCAAGCGGTGGGAACCACGTGGTTTTTCTCGAGTTGCGGCGGCATTCTCGGGTTACGACGGGGATCTCAGCCTTCCCCTTGGGTTGGCCCTGGGAAGCCCAATCTTCCCCTCGGGTTGCGAGGGAAAGCTGGGGGTGGCGCTCGAGTCACTGCAGGGCCGAAGAGACCTCACCTAAGCGTGTGTCCGGGACCTAATTTTCCTCTCCAGGGAAGGCAGGGATCTCGGGGTTGCATTCCAGGCTCCCCCGGGGAGTCAGGCCTCGTCTCGAGGGGAAGCCAAGGACTCCGCTCTCCTCTCGAGTCGCGACGCGGGTCTCTTGGAGCCCCCTGAGCGGCCTCAAGGGAGTCCAGCCTCCTCTTCCGTTTGGAGAGAGGACCCGGGATTGCTCTCCAGGCCATGCAGGAAAAGAAAGCCCTCAGCTCGCGAGGACGGGGGCGCCTCAGGGGTTTCCTCGAGCTGCGGCGCCCGTGGGGGTTTTCTCCCGAGGCACGACGAGGATCTCAGGGAGCCTCTCGTGCGGCGCCAGGGAAGTCAGGTCTCCATGCGCGTGGCGAGGGGGAGCGCGTCCTGGCTCTCGAGTCACGGGAGGGGACTAGGGCCTCGAGACGCGTTGAAGAAGGACTCTCGAGGTCTCTGTCGGGGGGCGGCGGGAAACCCTCGTGTCCCTCGCCTTCTGCCGGGGACCTTAGGGAACTTCCCAGGGTGCCTCTGAGAGGCGAGGGATCCTGTGGAGGTGGCGGGGCCCCTCGGGACTCCGCTGGGTCTGGCGCAACGGAAGAGGGCCTCACCTCGAGGGGAGGCAGGCACCTCAGGCTTCCTCTGCGTTTCGGACTCCGACCGCAGGGTCCCTGCGGAGTTGGGACAGGAGAGTCAGGCCTCGTCTTGTCTGAGGAAGGGAACCCCGCTGGCCTCTCGAGTTGCTCAGGGGGTCTCAGGCCCCTCGTCGAGCTGTGTGTGGAACCCGCGGGTCTTTGCGGACGATGCACGGGGGTGGCAGTGCCCCTTCGTGTTGTGCCTTCACCCACAGGGTTGCCTTCGAAGAGGGGTCCGGGCCTCGGGTCCTTCTCAAGAGCGGACCGGGGAATCGGGGGCGTTCGGCCTGTGGCCCCACCCACGTGGCTCGTCTCGAATTTCCTCGTGAGACCGGCCTCATCCTGAGGTGCGCCGGGAAGGCCGGGAACCCCTTCCAGACCACGCAGGGGAATCGCCTCTCCTGTCGCGATCAGGAGGGGAGAAGGGGCTCAGAGGAAGCGGTGCCGGGACCCTCGGTGTTCCCCTCGGGGGAACCCGGCGTGTCGGGGGACTTTTGGGGGTCGCAGGAAGGCTGTCAGGGACCGTCTCGCCCTTCAGGGCGGAACAGGGGACTTCCCTTGAGACGCCGTCGCGGGCAAGGGCCTCATCTTGCCAAGCGGTGGGAACCACGTGGTTTTTCTCGAGTTGCGGCGGCATTCTCGAGTTACGACGGGGATCTCAGCCTTCCCCTTGGGTTGGCCCTGGGAAGCCCAATCTTCCCCTCGGGTTGCGAGGGAAAGCTGGGGGTGGCGCTCGAGTCACTGCAGGGCCGAAGAGACCTCACCTAAGCGTGTGTCCGGGACCTAATTTTCCTCTCCAGGGAAGGCAGGGATCTCGGGGTTGCATTCCAGGCTCCCCCGGGGAGTCAGGCCTCGTCTCGAGGGGAAGCCAAGGACTCCGCTCTCCTCTCGAGTCGCGACGCGGGTCTCTTGGAGCCCCCTGAGCGGCCTCAAGGGAGTCCAGCCTCCTCTTCCGTTTGGAGAGAGGACCCGGGATTGCTCTCCAGGCCATGCAGGAAAAGAAGGCCCTCAGCTCGCGAGGACGGGGGCGCCTCAGGGGTTTCCTCGAGCTGCGGCGCCCGTGGGGGTTTTCTCCCGAGGCACGACGAGGATCTCAGGGAGCCTCTCGTGCGGCGCCAGGGAAGTCAGGTCTCCATGCGCGTGGCGAGGGGGAGCGCGTCCTGGCTCTCGAGTCACGGGAGGGGACTAGGGCCTCGAGACGCGTTGAAGAAGGACTCTCGAGGTCTCTGTCGGGGGGCGGCGGGAAACCCTCGTGTCCCTCGCCTTCTGCCGGGGACCTTAGGGAACTTCCCAGGGTGCCTCTGAGAGGCGAGGGATCCTGTGGAGGTGGCGGGGCCCCTCGGGACTCCGCTGGGTCTGGCGCAACGGAAGAGGGCCTCACCTCGAGGGGAGGCAGGCACCTCAGGCTTCCTCTGCGTTTCGGACTCCGACCGCAGGGTCCCTGCGGAGTTGGGACAGGAGAGTCAGGCCTCGTCTTGTCTGAGGAAGGGAACCCCGCTGGCCTCTCGAGTTGCTCAGGGGGTCTCAGGCCCCTCGTCGAGCTGTGTGTGGAACCCGCGGGTCTTTGCGGACGATGCACGGGGGTGGCAGTGCCCCTTCGTGTTGTGCCTTCACCCACAGGGTTGCCTTCGAAGAGGGGTCCGGGCCTCGGGTCCTTCTCAAGAGCGGACCGGGGAATCGGGGGCGTTCGGCCTGTGGCCCCACCCACGTGGCTCGTCTCGAATTTCCTCGTGAGACCGGCCTCATCCTGAGGTGCGCCGGGAAGGCCGGGAACCCCTTCCAGACCACGCAGGGGAATCGCCTCTCCTGTCGCGATCAGGAGGGGAGAAGGGGCTCAGAGGAAGCGGTGCCGGGACCCTCGGTGTTCCCCTCGGGGGAACCCGGCGTGTCGGGGGACTTTTGGGGGTCGCAGGAAGGCTGTCAGGGACCGTCTCGCCCTTCAGGGCGGAACAGGGGACTTCCCTTGAGACGCCGTCGCGGGCAAGGGCCTCATCTTGCCAAGCGGTGGGAACCACGTGGTTTTTCTCGAGTTGCGGCGGCATTCTCGAGTTACGACGGGGATCTCAGCCTTCCCCTTGGGTTGGCCCTGGGAAGCCCAATCTTCCCCTCGGGTTGCGAGGGAAAGCTGGGGGTGGCGCTCGAGTCACTGCAGGGCCGAAGAGACCTCACCTAAGCGTGTGTCCGGGACCTAATTTTCCTCTCCAGGGAAGGCAGGGATCTCGGGGTTGCATTCCAGGCTCCCCCGGGGAGTCAGGCCTCGTCTCGAGGGGAAGCCAAGGACTCCGCTCTCCTCTCGAGTCGCGACGCGGGTCTCTTGGAGCCCCCTGAGCGGCCTCAAGGGAGTCCAGCCTCCTCTTCCGTTTGGAGAGAGGACCCGGGATTGCTCTCCAGGCCATGCAGGAAAAGAAGGCCCTCAGCTCGCGAGGACGGGGGCGCCTCAGGGGTTTCCTCGAGCTGCGGCGCCCGTGGGGGTTTTCTCCCGAGGCACGACGAGGATCTCAGGGAGCCTCTCGTGCGGCGCCAGGGAAGTCAGGTCTCCATGCGCGTGGCGAGGGGGAGCGCGTCCTGGCTCTCGAGTCACGGGAGGGGACTAGGGCCTCGAGACGCGTTGAAGAAGGACTCTCGAGGTCTCTGTCGGGGGGCGGCGGGAAACCCTCGTGTCCCTCGCCTTCTGCCGGGGACCTTAGGGAACTTCCCAGGGTGCCTCTGAGAGGCGAGGGATCCTGTGGAGGTGGCGGGGCCCCTCGGGACTCCGCTGGGTCTGGCGCAACGGAAGAGGGCCTCACCTCGAGGGGAGGCAGGCACCTCAGGCTTCCTCTGCGTTTCGGACTCCGACCGCAGGGTCCCTGCGGAGTTGGGACAGGAGAGTCAGGCCTCGTCTTGTCTGAGGAAGGGAACCCCGCTGGCCTCTCGAGTTGCTCAGGGGGTCTCAGGCCCCTCGTCGAGCTGTGTGTGGAACCCGCGGGTCTTTGCGGACGATGCACGGGGGTGGCAGTGCCCCTTCGTGTTGTGCCTTCACCCACAGGGTTGCCTTCGAAGAGGGGTCCGGGCCTCGGGTCCTTCTCAAGAGCGGACCGGGGAATCGGGGGCGTTCGGCCTGTGGCCCCACCCACGTGGCTCGTCTCGAATTTCCTCGTGAGACCGGCCTCATCCTGAGGTGCGCCGGGAAGGCCGGGAACCCCTTCCAGACCACGCAGGGGAATCGCCTCTCCTGTCGCGATCAGGAGGGGAGAAGGGGCTCAGAGGAAGCGGTGCCGGGACCCTCGGTGTTCCCCTCGGGGGAACCCGGCGTGTCGGGGGACTTTTGGGGGTCGCAGGAAGGCTGTCAGGGACCGTCTCGCCCTTCAGGGCGGAACAGGGGACTTCCCTTGAGACGCCGTCGCGGGCAAGGGCCTCATCTTGCCAAGCGGTGGGAACCACGTGGTTTTTCTCGAGTTGCGGCGGCATTCTCGAGTTACGACGGGGATCTCAGCCTTCCCCTTGGGTTGGCCCTGGGAAGCCCAATCTTCCCCTCGGGTTGCGAGGGAAAGCTGGGGGTGGCGCTCGAGTCACTGCAGGGCCGAAGAGACCTCACCTAAGCGTGTGTCCGGGACCTAATTTTCCTCTCCAGGGAAGGCAGGGATCTCGGGGTTGCATTCCAGGCTCCCCCGGGGAGTCAGGCCTCGTCTCGAGGGGAAGCCAAGGACTCCGCTCTCCTCTCGAGTCGCGACGCGGGTCTCTTGGAGCCCCCTGAGCGGCCTCAAGGGAGTCCAGCCTCCTCTTCCGTTTGGAGAGAGGACCCGGGATTGCTCTCCAGGCCATGCAGGAAAAGAAGGCCCTCAGCTCGCGAGGACGGGGGCGTCTCAGGGGTTTCCTCGAGCTGCGGCGCCCGTGGGGGTTTTCTCCCGAGGCACGACGAGGATCTCAGGGAGCCTCTCGTGCGGCGCCAGGGAAGTCAGGTCTCCATGCGCGTGGCGAGGGGGAGCGCGTCCTGGCTCTCGAGTCACGGGAGGGGACTAGGGCCTCGAGACGCGTTGAAGAAGGACTCTCGAGGTCTCTGTCGGGGGGCGGCGGGAAACCCTCGTGTCCCTCGCCTTCTGCCGGGGACCTTAGGGAACTTCCCAGGGTGCCTCTGAGAGGCGAGGGATCCTGTGGAGGTGGCGGGGCCCCTCGGGACTCCGCTGGGTCTGGCGCAACGGAAGAGGGCCTCACCTCGAGGGGAGGCAGGCACCTCAGGCTTCCTCTGCGTTTCGGACTCCGACCGCAGGGTCCCTGCGGAGTTGGGACAGGAGAGTCAGGCCTCGTCTTGTCTGAGGAAGGGAACCCCGCTGGCCTCTCGAGTTGCTCAGGGGGTCTCAGGCCCCTCGTCGAGCTGTGTGTGGAACCCGCGGGTCTTTGCGGACGATGCACGGGGGTGGCAGTGCCCCTTCGTGTTGTGCCTTCACCCACAGGGTTGCCTTCGAAGAGGGGTCCGGGCCTCGGGTCCTTCTCAAGAGCGGACCGGGGAATCGGGGGCGTTCGGCCTGTGGCCCCACCCACGTGGCTCGTCTCGAATTTCCTCGTGAGACCGGCCTCATCCTGAGGTGCGCCGGGAAGGCCGGGAACCCCTTCCAGACCACGCAGGGGAATCGCCTCTCCTGTCGCGATCAGGAGGGGAGAAGGGGCTCAGAGGAAGCGGTGCCGGGACCCTCGGTGTTCCCCTCGGGGGAACCCGGCGTGTCGGGGGACTTTTGGGGGTCGCAGGAAGGCTGTCAGGGACCGTCTCGCCCTTCAGGGCGGAACAGGGGACTTCCCTTGAGACGCCGTCGCGGGCAAGGGCCTCATCTTGCCAAGCGGTGGGAACCACGTGGTTTTTCTCGAGTTGCGGCGGCATTCTCGAGTTACGACGGGGATCTCAGCCTTCCCCTTGGGTTGGCCCTGGGAAGCCCAATCTTCCCCTCGGGTTGCGAGGGAAAGCTGGGGGTGGCGCTCGAGTCACTGCAGGGCCGAAGAGACCTCACCTAAGCGTGTGTCCGGGACCTAATTTTCCTCTCCAGGGAAGGCAGGGATCTCGGGGTTGCATTCCAGGCTCCCCCGGGGAGTCAGGCCTCGTCTCGAGGGGAAGCCAAGGACTCCGCTCTCCTCTCGAGTCGCGACGCGGGTCTCTTGGAGCCCCCTGAGCGGCCTCAAGGGAGTCCAGCCTCCTCTTCCGTTTGGAGAGAGGACCCGGGATTGCTCTCCAGGCCATGCAGGAAAAGAAGGCCCTCAGCTCGCGAGGACGGGGGCGTCTCAGGGGTTTCCTCGAGCTGCGGCGCCCGTGGGGGTTTTCTCCCGAGGCACGACGAGGATCTCAGGGAGCCTCTCGTGCGGCGCCAGGGAAGTCAGGTCTCCATGCGCGTGGCGAGGGGGAGCGCGTCCTGGCTCTCGAGTCACGGGAGGGGACTAGGGCCTCGAGACGCCTTGAAGAAGGACTCTCGAGGTCTTTGTCGGGGGGCGGCGGGAAACCCTCGTGTCCCTCGCCTTCTGCCGGGGACCTTAGGGAACTTCCCAGGGTGCCTCTGAGAGGCGAGGGATCCTGTGGAGGTGGCGGGGCCCCTCGGGACTCCGCTGGGTCTGGCGCAACGGAAGAGGGCCTCACCTCGAGGGGAGGCAGGCACCTCAGGCTTCCTCTGCGTTTCGGACTCCGACCGCAGGGTCCCTGCGGAGTTGGGACAGGAGAGTCAGGCCTCGTCTTGTCTGAGGAAGGGAACCCCGCTGGCCTCTCGAGTTGCTCAGGGGGTCTCAGGCCCCTCGTCGAGCTGTGTGTGGAACCCGCGGGTCTTTGCGGACGATGCACGGGGGTGGCAGTGCCCCTTCGTGTTGTGCCTTCACCCACAGGGTTGCCTTCGAAGAGGGGTCCGGGCCTCGGGTCCTTCTCAAGAGCGGACCGGGGAATCGGGGGCGTTCGGCCTGTGGCCCCACCCACGTGGCTCGTCTCGAATTTCCTCGTGAGACCGGCCTCATCCTGAGGTGCGCCGGGAAGGCCGGGAACCCCTTCCAGACCACGCAGGGGAATCGCCTCTCCTGTCGCGATCAGGAGGGGAGAAGGGGCTCAGAGGAAGCGGTGCCGGGACCCTCGGTGTTCCCCTCGGGGGAACCCGGCGTGTCGGGGGACTTTTGGGGGTCGCAGGAAGGCTGTCAGGGACCGTCTCGCCCTTCAGGGCGGAACAGGGGACTTCCCTTGAGACGCCGTCGCGGGCAAGGGCCTCATCTTGCCAAGCGGTGGGAACCACGTGGTTTTTCTCGAGTTGCGGCGGCATTCTCGAGTTACGACGGGGATCTCAGCCTTCCCCTTGGGTTGGCCCTGGGAAGCCCAATCTTCCCCTCGGGTTGCGAGGGAAAGCTGGGGGTGGCGCTCGAGTCACTGCAGGGCCTAAGAGACCTCACCTAAGCGTGTGTCCGGGACCTAATTTTCCTCTCCAGGGAAGGCCGGGATCTCGGGGTTGCATTCCAGGCTCCCCCGGGGAGTCAGGCCTCGTCTCGAGGGGAAGCCAAGGACTCCGCTCTCCTCTCGAGTCGCGACGCGGTTCTCTTGGAGCCCCCTGAGCGGCCTCAAGGGAGTCCAGCCTCCTCTTCCGTTTGGAGAGAGGACCCGGGATTGCTCTCCAGGCCATGCAGGAAAAGATGGCCCTCAGCTCGCGAGGACGGGGGCGTCTCAGGGGTTTCCTCGAGCTGCGGCGCCCGTGGGGGTTTTCTCCCGAGGCACGACGAGGATCTCAGGGAGCCTCTCGTGCGGCGCCAGGGAAGTCAGGTCTCCATGCGCGTGGCGAGGGGGAGCGCGTCCTGGCTCTCGAGTCACGGGAGGGGACTAGGGCCTCGAGACGCGTTGAAGAAGGACTCTCGAGGTCTTTGTCGGGGGGCGGCGGGAAACCCTCGTGTCCCTCGCCTTCTGCCGGGGACCTTAGGGAACTTCCCAGGGTGCCTCTGAGAGGCGAGGGATCCTGTGGAGGTGGCGGGGCCCCTCGGGACTCCGCTGGGTCTGGCGCAACGGAAGAGGGCCTCACCTCGAGGGGAGGCAGGCACCTCAGGCTTCCTCTGCGTTTCGGACTCCGACCGCAGGGTCCCTGAAGAGTTGGGACAGGAGAGTCAGGCCTCGTCTTGTCTGAGGAAGGGAACCCCGCTGGCCTCTCGAGTTGCTCAGGGGGTCTCAGGCCCCTCGTCGAGCTGTGTGTGGAACCCGCGGGTCTTTGCGGACGATGCACGGGGGTGGCAGTGCCCCTTCGTGTTGTGCCTTCACCCACAGGGTTGCCTTCGAAGAGGGGTCCGGGCCTCGGGTCCTTCTCAAGAGCGGACCGGGGAATCGGGGGCGTTCGGCCTGTGGCCCCACCCACGTGGCTCGTCTCGAATTTCCTCGTGAGACCGGCCTCATCCTGAGGTGCGCCGGGAAGGCCGGGAACCCCTTCCAGACCACGCAGGGGAATCGCCTCTCCTGTCGCGATCAGGAGGGGAGAAGGGGCTCAGAGGAAGCGGTGCCGGGACCCTCGGTGTTCCCCTCGGGGGAACCCGGCGTGTCGGGGGACTTTTGGGGGTCGCAGGAAGGCTGTCAGGGACCGTCTCGCCCTTCAGGGCGGAACAGGGGACTTCCCTTGAGACGCCGTCGCGGGCAAGGGCCTCATCTGGCCAAGCGGTGGGAACCACGTGGTTTTTCTCGAGTTGCGGCGGCATTCTCGAGTTACGACGGGGATCTCAGCCTTCCCCTTGGGTTGGCCCTGGGAAGCCCAATCTTCCCCTCGGGTTGCGAGGGAAAGCTGGGGGTGGCGCTCGAGTCACTGCAGGGCCGAAGAGACCTCACCTAAGCGTGTGTCCGGGACCTAATTTTCCTCTCCAGGGAAGGCAGGGATCTCGGGGTTGCATTCCAGGCTCCCCCGGGGAGTCAGGCCTCGTCTCGAGGGGAAGCCAAGGACTCCGCTCTCCTCTCGAGTCGCGACGCGGGTCTCTTGGAGCCCCCTGAGCGGCCTCAAGGGAGTCCAGCCTCCTCTTCCGTTTGGAGAGAGGACCCGGGATTGCTCTCCAGGCCATGCAGGAAAAGAAGGCCCTCAGCTCGCGAGGACGGGGGCGTCTCAGGGGTTTCCTCGAGCTGCGGCGCCCGTGGGGGTTTTCTCCCGAGGCACGACGAGGATCTCAGGGAGCCTCTCGTGCGGCGCCAGGGAAGTCAGGTCTCCATGCGCGTGGCGAGGGGGAGCGCGTCCTGGCTCTCGAGTCACGGGAGGGGACTAGGGCCTCGAGACGCCTTGAAGAAGGACTCTCGAGGTCTTTGTCGGGGGGCGGCGGGAAACCCTCGTGTCCCTCGCCTTCTGCCGGGGACCTTAGGGAACTTCCCAGGGTGCCTCTGAGAGGCGAGGGATCCTGTGGAGGTGGCGGGGCCCCTCGGGACTCCGCTGGGTCTGGCGCAACGGAAGAGGGCCTCACCTCGAGGGGAGGCAGGCACCTCAGGCTTCCTCTGCGTTTCGGACTCCGACCGCAGGGTCCCTGCGGAGTTGGGACAGGAGAGTCAGGCCTCGTCTTGTCTGAGGAAGGGAACCCCGCTGGCCTCTCGAGTTGCTCAGGGGGTCTCAGGCCCCTCGTCGAGCTGTGTGTGGAACCCGCGGGTCTTTGCGGACGATGCACGGGGGTGGCAGTGCCCCTTCGTGTTGTGCCTTCACCCACAGGGTTGCCTTCGAAGAGGGGTCCGGGCCTCGGGTCCTTCTCAAGAGCGGACCGGGGAATCGGGGGCGTTCGGCCTGTGGCCCCACCCACGTGGCTCGTCTCGAATTTCCTCGTGAGACCGGCCTCATCCTGAGGTGCGCCGGGAAGGCCGGGAACCCCTTCCAGACCACGCAGGGGAATCGCCTCTCCTGTCGCGATCAGGAGGGGAGAAGGGGCTCAGAGGAAGCGGTGCCGGGACCCTCGGTGTTCCCCTCGGGGGAACCCGGCGTGTCGGGGGACTTTTGGGGGTCGCAGGAAGGCTGTCAGGGACCGTCTCGCCCTTCAGGGCGGAACAGGGGACTTCCCTTGAGACGCCGTCGCGGGCAAGGGCCTCATCTTGCCAAGCGGTGGGAACCACGTGGTTTTTCTCGAGTTGCGGCGGCATTCTCGAGTTACGACGGGGATCTCAGCCTTCCCCTTGGGTTGGCCCTGGGAAGCCCAATCTTCCCCTCGGGTTGCGAGGGAAAGCTGGGGGTGGCGCTCGAGTCACTGCAGGGCCGAAGAGACCTCACCTAAGCGTGTGTCCGGGACCTAATTTTCCTCTCCAGGGAAGGCAGGGATCTCGGGGTTGCATTCCAGGCTCCCCCGGGGAGTCAGGCCTCGTCTCGAGGGGAAGCCAAGGACTCCGCTCTCCTCTCGAGTCGCGACGCGGGTCTCTTGGAGCCCCCTGAGCGGCCTCAAGGGAGTCCAGCCTCCTCTTCCGTTTGGAGAGAGGACCCGGGATTGCTCTCCAGGCCATGCAGGAAAAGAAGGCCCTCAGCTCGCGAGGACGGGGACGTCTCAGGGGTTTCCTCGAGCTGCGGCGCCCGTGGGGGTTTTCTCCCGAGGCACGACGAGGATCTCAGGGAGCCTCTCGTGCGGCGCCAGGGAAGTCAGGTCTCCATGCGCGTGGCGAGGGGGAGCGCGTCCTGGCTCTCGAGTCACGGGAGGGGACTAGGGCCTCGAGACGCGTTGAAGAAGGACTCTCGAGGTCTTTGTCGGGGGGCGGCGGGAAACCCTCGTGTCCCTCGCCTTCTGCCGGGGACCTTAGGGAACTTCCCAGGGTGCCTCTGAGAGGCGAGGGATCCTGTGGAGGTGGCGGGGCCCCTCGGGACTCCGCTGGGTCTGGCGCAACGGAAGAGGGCCTCACCTCGAGGGGAGGCAGGCACCTCAGGCTTCCTCTGCGTTTCGGACTCCGACCGCAGGGTCCCTGCAGAGTTGGGACAGGAGAGTCAGGCCTCGTCTTGTCTGAGGAAGGGAACCCCGCTGGCCTCTCGAGTTGCTCAGGGGGTCTCAGGCCCCTCGTCGAGCTGTGTGTGGAACCCGCGGGTCTTTGCGGACGATGCACGGGGGTGGCAGTGCCCCTTCGTGTTGTGCCTTCACCCACAGGGTTGCCTTCGAAGAGGGGTCCGGGCCTCGGGTCCTTCTCAAGAGCGGACCGGGGAATCGGGGGCGTTCGGCCTGTGGCCCCACCCACGTGGCTCGTCTCGAATTTCCTCGTGAGACCGGCCTCATCCTGAGGTGCGCCGGGAAGGCCGGGAACCCCTTCCAGACCACGCAGGGGAATCGCCTCTCCTGTCGCGATCAGGAGGGGAGAAGGGGCTCAGAGGAAGCGGTGCCGGGACCCTCGGTGTTCCCCTCGGGGGAACCCGGCGTGTCGGGGGACTTTTGGGGGTCGCAGGAAGGCTGTCAGGGACCGTCTCGCCCTTCAGGGCGGAACAGGGGACTTCCCTTGAGACGCCGTCGCGGGCAAGGGCCTCATCTGGCCAAGCGGTGGGAACCACGTGGTTTTTCTCGAGTTGCGGCGGCATTCTCGAGTTACGACGGGGATCTCAGCCTTCCCCTTGGGTTGGCCCTGGGAAGCCCAATCTTCCCCTCGGGTTGCGAGGGAAAGCTGGGGGTGGCGCTCGAGTCACTGCAGGGCCGAAGAGACCTCACCTAAGCGTGTGTCCGGGACCTAATTTTCCTCTCCAGGGAAGGCAGGGATCTCGGGGTTGCATTCCAGGCTCCCCCGGGGAGTCAGGCCTCGTCTCGAGGGGAAGCCAAGGACTCCGCTCTCCTCTCGAGTCGCGACGCGGGTCTCTTGGAGCCCCCTGAGCGGCCTCAAGGGAGTCCAGCCTCCTCTTCCGTTTGGAGAGAGGACCCGGGATTGCTCTCCAGGCCATGCAGGAAAAGAAGGCCCTCAGCTCGCGAGGACGGGGGCGTCTCAGGGGTTTCCTCGAGCTGCGGCGCCCGTGGGGGTTTTCTCCCGAGGCACGACGAGGATCTCAGGGAGCCTCTCGTGCGGCGCCAGGGAAGTCAGGTCTCCATGCGCGTGGCGAGGGGGAGCGCGTCCTGGCTCTCGAGTCACGGGAGGGGACTAGGGCCTCGAGACGCCTTGAAGAAGGACTCTCGAGGTCTTTGTCGGGGGGCGGCGGGAAACCCTCGTGTCCCTCGCCTTCTGCCGGGGACCTTAGGGAACTTCCCAGGGTGCCTCTGAGAGGCGAGGGATCCTGTGGAGGTGGCGGGGCCCCTCGGGACTCCGCTGGGTCTGGCGCAACGGAAGAGGGCCTCACCTCGAGGGGAGGCAGGCACCTCAGGCTTCCTCTGCGTTTCGGACTCCGACCGCAGGGTCCCTGCGGAGTTGGGACAGGAGAGTCAGGCCTCGTCTTGTCTGAGGAAGGGAACCCCGCTGGCCTCTCGAGTTGCTCAGGGGGTCTCAGGCCCCTCGTCGAGCTGTGTGTGGAACCCGCGGGTCTTTGCGGACGATGCACGGGGGTGGCAGTGCCCCTTCGTGTTGTGCCTTCACCCACAGGGTTGCCTTCGAAGAGGGGTCCGGGCCTCGGGTCCTTCTCAAGAGCGGACCGGGGAATCGGGGGCGTTCGGCCTGTGGCCCCACCCACGTGGCTCGTCTCGAATTTCCTCGTGAGACCGGCCTCATCCTGAGGTGCGCCGGGAAGGCCGGGAACCCCTTCCAGACCACGCAGGGGAATCGCCTCTCCTGTCGCGATCAGGAGGGGAGAAGGGGCTCAGAGGAAGCGGTGCCGGGACCCTCGGTGTTCCCCTCGGGGGAACCCGGCGTGTCGGGGGACTTTTGGGGGTCGCAGGAAGGCTGTCAGGGACCGTCTCGCCCTTCAGGGCGGAACAGGGGACTTCCCTTGAGACGCCGTCGCGGGCAAGGGCCTCATCTTGCCAAGCGGTGGGAACCACGTGGTTTTTCTCGAGTTGCGGCGGCATTCTCGAGTTACGACGGGGATCTCAGCCTTCCCCTTGGGTTGGCCCTGGGAAGCCCAATCTTCCCCTCGGGTTGCGAGGGAAAGCTGGGGGTGGCGCTCGAGTCACTGCAGGGCCGAAGAGACCTCACCTAAGCGTGTGTCCGGGACCTAATTTTCCTCTCCAGGGAAGGCAGGGATCTCGGGGTTGCATTCCAGGCTCCCCCGGGGAGTCAGGCCTCGTCTCGAGGGGAAGCCAAGGACTCCGCTCTCCTCTCGAGTCGCGACGCGGGTCTCTTGGAGCCCCCTGAGCGGCCTCAAGGGAGTCCAGCCTCCTCTTCCGTTTGGAGAGAGGACCCGGGATTGCTCTCCAGGCCATGCAGGAAAAGAAGGCCCTCAGCTCGCGAGGACGGGGACGTCTCAGGGGTTTCCTCGAGCTGCGGCGCCCGTGGGGGTTTTCTCCCGAGGCACGACGAGGATCTCAGGGAGCCTCTCGTGCGGCGCCAGGGAAGTCAGGTCTCCATGCGCGTGGCGAGGGGGAGCGCGTCCTGGCTCTCGAGTCACGGGAGGGGACTAGGGCCTCGAGACGCGTTGAAGAAGGACTCTCGAGGTCTTTGTCGGGGGGCGGCGGGAAACCCTCGTGTCCCTCGCCTTCTGCCGGGGACCTTAGGGAACTTCCCAGGGTGCCTCTGAGAGGCGAGGGATCCTGTGGAGGTGGCGGGGCCCCTCGGGACTCCGCTGGGTCTGGCGCAACGGAAGAGGGCCTCACCTCGAGGGGAGGCAGGCACCTCAGGCTTCCTCTGCGTTTCGGACTCCGACCGCAGGGTCCCTGCAGAGTTGGGACAGGAGAGTCAGGCCTCGTCTTGTCTGAGGAAGGGAACCCCGCTGGCCTCTCGAGTTGCTCAGGGGGTCTCAGGCCCCTCGTCGAGCTGTGTGTGGAACCCGCGGGTCTTTGCGGACGATGCACGGGGGTGGCAGTGCCCCTTCGTGTTGTGCCTTCACCCACAGGGTTGCCTTCGAAGAGGGGTCCGGGCCTCGGGTCCTTCTCAAGAGCGGACCGGGGAATCGGGGGCGTTCGGCCTGTGGCCCCACCCACGTGGCTCGTCTCGAATTTCCTCGTGAGACCGGCCTCATCCTGAGGTGCGCCGGGAAGGCCGGGAACCCCTTCCAGACCACGCAGGGGAATCGCCTCTCCTGTCGCGATCAGGAGGGGAGAAGGGGCTCAGAGGAAGCGGTGCCGGGACCCTCGGTGTTCCCCTCGGGGGAACCCGGCGTGTCGGGGGACTTTTGGGGGTCGCAGGAAGGCTGTCAGGGACCGTCTCGCCCTTCAGGGCGGAACAGGGGACTTCCCTTGAGACGCCGTCGCGGGCAAGGGCCTCATCTTGCCAAGCGGTGGGAACCACGTGGTTTTTCTCGAGTTGCGGCGGCATTCTCGAGTTACGACGGGGATCTCAGCCTTCCCCTTGGGTTGGCCCTGGGAAGCCCAATCTTCCCCTCGGGTTGCGAGGGAAAGCTGGGGGTGGCGCTCGAGTCACTGCAGGGCCGAAGAGACCTCACCTAAGCGTGTGTCCGGGACCTAATTTTCCTCTCCAGGGAAGGCAGGGATCTCGGGGTTGCATTCCAGGCTCCCCCGGGGAGTCAGGCCTCGTCTCGAGGGGAAGCCAAGGACTCCGCTCTCCTCTCGAGTCGCGACGCGGGTCTCTTGGAGCCCCCTGAGCGGCCTCAAGGGAGTCCAGCCTCCTCTTCCGTTTGGAGAGAGGACCCGGGATTGCTCTCCAGGCCATGCAGGAAAAGAAGGCCCTCAGCTCGCGAGGACGGGGGCGTCTCAGGGGTTTCCTCGAGCTGCGGCGCCCGTGGGGGTTTTCTCCCGAGGCACGACGAGGATCTCAGGGAGCCTCTCGTGCGGCGCCAGGGAAGTCAGGTCTCCATGCGCGTGGCGAGGGGGAGCGCGTCCTGGCTCTCGAGTCACGGGAGGGGACTAGGGCCTCGAGACGCCTTGAAGAAGGACTCTCGAGGTCTTTGTCGGGGGGCGGCGGGAAACCCTCGTGTCCCTCGCCTTCTGCCGGGGACCTTAGGGAACTTCCCAGGGTGCCTCTGAGAGGCGAGGGATCCTGTGGAGGTGGCGGGGCCCCTCGGGACTCCGCTGGGTCTGGCGCAACGGAAGAGGGCCTCACCTCGAGGGGAGGCAGGCACCTCAGGCTTCCTCTGCGTTTCGGACTCCGACCGCAGGGTCCCTGCGGAGTTGGGACAGGAGAGTCAGGCCTCGTCTTGTCTGAGGAAGGGAACCCCGCTGGCCTCTCGAGTTGCTCAGGGGGTCTCAGGCCCCTCGTCGAGCTGTGTGTGGAACCCGCGGGTCTTTGCGGACGATGCACGGGGGTGGCAGTGCCCCTTCGTGTTGTGCCTTCACCCACAGGGTTGCCTTCGAAGAGGGGTCCGGGCCTCGGGTCCTTCTCAAGAGCGGACCGGGGAATCGGGGGCGTTCGGCCTGTGGCCCCACCCACGTGGCTCGTCTCGAATTTCCTCGTGAGACCGGCCTCATCCTGAGGTGCGCCGGGAAGGCCGGGAACCCCTTCCAGACCACGCAGGGGAATCGCCTCTCCTGTCGCGATCAGGAGGGGAGAAGGGGCTCAGAGGAAGCGGTGCCGGGACCCTCGGTGTTCCCCTCGGGGGAACCCGGCGTGTCGGGGGACTTTTGGGGGTCGCAGGAAGGCTGTCAGGGACCGTCTCGCCCTTCAGGGCGGAACAGGGGACTTCCCTTGAGACGCCGTCGCGGGCAAGGGCTTCATCTTGCCAAGCGGTGGGAACCACGTGGTTTTTCTCGAGTTGCGGCGGCATTCTCGAGTTACGACGGGGATCTCAGCCTTCCCCTTGGGTTGGCCCTGGGAAGCCCAATCTTCCCCTCGGGTTGCGAGGGAAAGCTGGAGGTGGCGCTCGAGTCACTGCAGGGCCGAAGAGACCTCACCTAAGCGTGTGTCCGGGACCTAATTTTCCTCTCCAGGGAAGGCCGGGATCTCGGGGTTGCATTCCAGGCTCCCCCGGGGAGTCAGGCCTCGTCTCGAGGGGAAGCCAAGGACTCCGCTCTCCTCTCGAGTCGCGACGCGGGTCTCTTGGAGCCCCCTGAGCGGCCTCAAGGGAGTCCAGCCTCCTCTTCCGTTTGGAGAGAGGACCCGGGATTGCTCTCCAGGCCATGCAGGAAAAGAAGGCCCTCAGCTCGCGAGGACGGGGGCGTCTCAGGGGTTTCCTCGAGCTGCGGCGCCCGTGGGGGTTTTCTCCCGAGGCACGACGAGGATCTCAGGGAGCCTCTCGTGCGGCGCCAGGGAAGTCAGGTCTCCATGCGCGTGGCGAGGGGGAGCGCGTCCTGGCTCTCGAGTCACGGGAGGGGACTAGGGCCTCGAGACGCGTTGAAGAAGGACTCTCGAGGTCTTTGTCGGGGGGCGGCGGGAAACCCTCGTGTCCCTCGCCTTCTGCCGGGGACCTTAGGGAACTTCCCAGGGTGCCTCTGAGAGGCGAGGGATCCTGTGGAGGTGGCGGGGCCCCTCGGGACTCCGCTGGGTCTGGCGCAACGGAAGAGGGCCTCACCTCGAGGGGAGGCAGGCACCTCAGGCTTCCTCTGCGTTTCGGACTCCGACCGCAGGGTCCCTGCAGAGTTGGGACAGGAGAGTCAGGCCTCGTCTTGTCTGAGGAAGGGAACCCCGCTGGTCTCTCGAGTTGCTCAGGGTGTCTCAGGCCCCTCGTCGAGCTGTGTGTGGAACCCGCGGGTCTTTGCGGACGATGCACGGGGGTGGCAGCGCCCCTTCGTGTTGTGCCTTCACCCACAGGGTTGCCTTCGAAGAGGGGTCCGGGCCTCGGGTCCTTCTCAAGAGCGGACCGGGGAATCGGGGGCGTTCGGCCTGTGGCCCCACCCACGTGGCTCGTCTCGAATTTCCTCGTGAGACCGGCCTCATCCTGAGGTGCGCCGGGAAGGCCGGGAACCCCTTCCAGACCACGCAGGGGAATCGCCTCTCCTGTCGCGATCAGGAGGGGAGAAGGGGCTCAGAGGAAGCGGTGCCGGGACCCTCGGTGTTCCCCTCGGGGGAACCCGGCGTGTCGGGGGACTTTTGGGGGTCGCAGGAAGGCTGTCAGGGACCGTCTCGCCCTTCAGGGCGGAACAGGGGACTTCCCTTGAGACGCCGTCGCGGGCAAGGGCCTCATCTTGCCAAGCGGTGGGAACCACGTGGTTTTTCTCGAGTTGCGGCGGCATTCTCGAGTTACGACGGGGATCTCAGCCTTCCCCTTGGGTTGGCCCTGGGAAGCCCAATCTTCCCCTCGGGTTGCGAGGGAAAGCTGGGGGTGGCGCTCGAGTCACTGCAGGGCCGAAGAGACCTCACCTAAGCGTGTGTCCGGGACCTAATTTTCCTCTCCAGGGAAGGCCGGGATCTCGGGGTTGCATTCCAGGCTCCCCCGGGGAGTCAGGCCTCGTCTCGAGGGGAAGCCAAGGACTCCGCTCTCCTCTCGAGTCGCGACGCGGGTCTCTTGGAGCCCCCTGAGTGGCCTCAAGGGAGTCCAGCCTCCTCTTCCGTTTGGAGAGAGGACCCGGGATTGCTCTCCAGGCCATGCAGGAAAAGAAGGCCCTCAGCTCGCGAGGACGGGGGCGTCTCAGGGGTTTCCTCGAGCTGCGGCGCCCGTGGGGGTTTTCTCCCGAGGCACGACGAGGATCTCAGGGAGCCTCTCGTGCGGCGCCAGGGAAGTCAGGTCTCCATGCGCGTGGCGAGGGGGAGCGCGTCCTGGCTCTCGAGTCACGGGAGGGGACTAGGGCCTCGAGACGCGTTGAAGAAGGACTCTCGAGGTCTCTGTCGGGGGGCGGCGGGAAACCCTCGTGTCCCTCGCCTTCTGCCGGGGACCTTAGGGAACTTCCCAGGGTGCCTCTGAGAGGCGAGGGATCCTGTGGAGGTGGCGGGGCCCCTCGGGACTCCGCTGGGTCTGGCGCAACGGAAGAGGGCCTCACCTCGAGGGGAGGCAGGCACCTCAGGCTTCCTCTGCGTTTCGGACTCCGACCGCAGGGTCCCTGCAGAGTTGGGACAGGAGAGTCAGGCCTCGTCTTGTCTGAGGAAGGGAACCCCGCTGGCCTCTCGAGTTGCTCAGGGGGTCTCAGGCCCCTCGTCGAGCTGTGTGTGGAACCCGCGGGTCTTTGCGGACGATGCACGGGGGTGGCAGTGCCCCTTCGTGTTGTGCCTTCACCCACAGGGTTGCCTTCGAAGAGGGGTCCGGGCCTCGGGTCCTTCTCAAGAGCGGACCGGGGAATCGGGGGCGTTCGGCCTGTGGCCCCACCCACGTGGCTCGTCTCGAATTTCCTCGTGAGACCGGCCTCATCCTGAGGTGCGCCGGGAAGGCCGGGAACCCCTTCCAGACCACGCAGGGGAATCGCCTCTCCTGTCGCGATCAGGAGGGGAGAAGGGGCTCAGAGGAAGCGGTGCCGGGACCCTCGGTGTTCCCCTCGGGGGAACCCGGCGTGTCGGGGTCTTTTGGGGGTCGCAGGAAGGCTGTCAGGGACCGTCTCGCCCTTCAGGGCGGAACAGGGGACTTCCCTTGAGACGCCGTCGCGGGCAAGGGCCTCATCTTGCCAAGCGGTGGGAACCACGTGGTTTTTCTCGAGTTGCGGCGGCATTCTCGAGTTACGACGGGGATCTCAGCCTTCCCCTTGGGTTGGCCCTGGGAAGCCCAATCTTCCCCTCGGGTTGCGAGGGAAAGCTGGGGGTGGCGCTCGAGTCACTGCAGGGCCGAAGAGACCTCACCTAAGCGTGTGTCCGGGACCTAATTTTCCTCTCCAGGGAAGGCCGGGATCTCGGGGTTGCATTCCAGGCTCCCCCGGGGAGTCAGGCCTCGTCTCGAGGGGAAGCCAAGGACTCCGCTCTCCTCTCGAGTCGCGACGCGGGTCTCTTGGAGCCCCCTGAGCGGCCTCAAGGGAGTCCAGCCTCCTCTTCCGTTTGGAGAGAGGACCCGGGATTGCTCTCCAGGCCATGCAGGAAAAGAAGGCCCTCAGCTCGCGAGGACGGGGGCGTCTCAGGGGTTTCCTCGAGCTGCGGCGCCCGTGGGGGTTTTCTCCCGAGGCACGACGAGGATCTCAGGGAGCCTCTCGTGCGGCGCCAGGGAAGTCAGGTCTCCATGCGCGTGGCGAGGGGGAGCGCGTCCTGGCTCTCGAGTCACGGGAGGGGACTAGGGCCTCGAGACGCGTTGAAGAAGGACTCTCGAGGTCTCTGTCGGGGGGCGGCGGGAAACCCTCGTGTCCCTCGCCTTCTGCCGGGGACCTTAGGGAACTTCCCAGGGTGCCTCTGAGAGGCGAGGGATCCTGTGGAGGTGGCGGGGCCCCTCGGGACTCCGCTGGGTCTGGCGCAACGGAAGAGGGCCTCACCTCGAGGGGAGGCAGGCACCTCAGGCTTCCTCTGCGTTTCGGACTCCGACCGCAGGGTCCCTGCGGAGTTGGGACAGGAGAGTCAGGCCTCGTCTTGTCTGAGGAAGGGAACCCCGCTGGCCTCTCGAGTTGCTCAGGGGGTCTCAGGCCCCTCGTCGAGCTGTGTGTGGAACCCGCGGGTCTTTGCGGACGATGCACGGGGGTGGCAGTGCCCCTTCGTGTTGTGCCTTCACCCACAGGGTTGCCTTCGAAGAGGGGTCCGGGCCTCGGGTCCTTCTCAAGAGCGGACCGGGGAATCGGGGGCGTTCGGCCTGTGGCCCCACCCACGTGGCTCGTCTCGAATTTCCTCGTGAGACCGGCCTCATCCTGAGGTGCGCCGGGAAGGCCGGGAACCCCTTCCAGACCACGCAGGGGAATCGCCTCTCCTGTCGCGATCAGGAGGGGAGAAGGGGCTCAGAGGAAGCGGTGCCGGGACCCTCGGTGTTCCCCTCGGGGGAACCCGGCGTGTCGGGGGACTTTTGGGGGTCGCAGGAAGGCTGTCAGGGACCGTCTCGCCCTTCAGGGCGGAACAGGGGACTTCCCTTGAGACGCCGTCGCGGGCAAGGGCCTCATCTTGCCAAGCGGTGGGAACCACGTGGTTTTTCTCGAGTTGCGGCGGCATTCTCGAGTTACGACGGGGATCTCAGCCTTCCCCTTGGGTTGGCCCTGGGAAGCCCAATCTTCCCCTCGGGTTGCGAGGGAAAGCTGGGGGTGGCGCTCGAGTCACTGCAGGGCCGAAGAGACCTCACCTAAGCGTGTGTCCGGGACCTAATTTTCCTCTCCAGGGAAGGCCGGGATCTCGGGGTTGCATTCCAGGCTCCCCCGGGGAGTCAGGCCTCGTCTCGAGGGGAAGCCAAGGACTCCGCTCTCCTCTCGAGTCGCGACGCGGGTCTCTTGGAGCCCCCTGAGCGGCCTCAAGGGAGTCCAGCCTCCTCTTCCGTTTGGAGAGAGGACCCGGGATTGCTCTCCAGGCCATGCAGGAAAAGAAGGCCCTCAGCTCGCGAGGACGGGGGCGTCTCAGGGGTTTCCTCGAGCTGCGGCGCCCGTGGGGGTTTTCTCCCGAGGCACGACGAGGATCTCAGGGAGCCTCTCGTGCGGCGCCAGGGAAGTCAGGTCTCCATGCGCGTGGCGAGGGGGAGCGCGTCCTGGCTCTCGAGTCACGGGAGGGGACTAGGGCCTCGAGACGCGTTGAAGAAGGACTCTCGAGGTCTCTGTCGGGGGGCGGCGGGAAACCCTCGTGTCCCTCGCCTTCTGCCGGGGACCTTAGGGAACTTCCCAGGGTGCCTCTGAGAGGCGAGGGATCCTGTGGAGGTGGCGGGGCCCCTCGGGACTCCGCTGGGTCTGGCGCAACGGAAGAGGGCCTCACCTCGAGGGGAGGCAGGCACCTCAGGCTTCCTCTGCGTTTCGGACTCCGACCGCAGGGTCCCTGCAGAGTTGGGACAGGAGAGTCAGGCCTCGTCTTGTCTGAGGAAGGGAACCCCGCTGGCCTCTCGAGTTGCTCAGGGGGTCTCAGGCCCCTCGTCGAGCTGTGTGTGGAACCCGCGGGTCTTTGCGGACGATGCACGGGGGTGGCAGTGCCCCTTCGTGTTGTGCCTTCACCCACAGGGTTGCCTTCGAAGAGGGGTCCGGGCCTCGGGTCCTTCTCAAGAGCGGACCGGGGAATCGGGGGCGTTCGGCCTGTGGCCCCACCCACGTGGCTCGTCTCGAATTTCCTCGTGAGACCGGCCTCATCCTGAGGTGCGCCGGGAAGGCCGGGAACCCCTTCCAGACCACGCAGGGGAATCGCCTCTCCTGTCGCGATCAGGAGGGGAGAAGGGGCTCAGAGGAAGCGGTGCCGGGACCCTCGGTGTTCCCCTCGGGGGAACCCGGCGTGTCGGGGGACTTTTGGGGGTCGCAGGAAGGCTGTCAGGGACCGTCTCGCCCTTCAGGGCGGAACAGGGGACTTCCCTTGAGACGCCGTCGCGGGCAAGGGCCTCATCTTGCCAAGCGGTGGGAACCACGTGGTTTTTCTCGAGTTGCGGCGGCATTCTCGAGTTACGACGGGGATCTCAGCCTTCCCCTTGGGTTGGCCCTGGGAAGCCCAATCTTCCCCTCGGGTTGCGAGGGAAAGCTGGGGGTGGCGCTCGAGTCACTGCAGGGCCGAAGAGACCTCACCTAAGCGTGTGTCCGGGACCTAATTTTCCTCTCCAGGGAAGGCCGGGATCTCGGGGTTGCATTCCAGGCTCCCCCGGGGAGTCAGGCCTCGTCTCGAGGGGAAGCCAAGGACTCCGCTCTCCTCTCGAGTCGCGACGCGGGTCTCTTGGAGCCCCCTGAGCGGCCTCAAGGGAGTCCAGCCTCCTCTTCCGTTTGGAGAGAGGACCCGGGATTGCTCTCCAGGCCATGCAGGAAAAGAAGGCCCTCAGCTCGCGAGGACGGGGGCGTCTCAGGGGTTTCCTCGAGTTGCGGCGCCCGTGGGGGTTTTCTCCCGAGGCACGACGAGGATCTCAGGGAGCCTCTCGTGCGGCGCCAGGGAAGTCAGGTCTCCATGCGCGTGGCGAGGGGGAGCGCGTCCTGGCTCTCGAGTCACGGGAGGGGACTAGGGCCTCGAGACGCGTTGAAGAAGGACTCTCGAGGTCTCTGTCGGGGGGCGGCGGGAAACCCTCGTGTCCCTCGCCTTCTGCCGGGGACCTTAGGGAACTTCCCAGGGTGCCTCTGAGAGGCGAGGGATCCTGTGGAGGTGGCGGGGCCCCTCGGGACTCCGCTGGGTCTGGCGCAACGGAAGAGGGCCTCACCTCGAGGGGAGGCAGGCACCTCAGGCTTCCTCTGCGTTTCGGACTCCGACCGCAGGGTCCCTGCAGAGTTGGGACAGGAGAGTCAGGCCTCGTCTTGTCTGAGGAAGGGAACCCCGCTGGCCTCTCGAGTTGCTCAGGGGGTCTCAGGCCCCTCGTCGAGCTGTGTGTGGAACCCGCGGGTCTTTGCGGACGATGCACGGGGGTGGCAGTGCCCCTTCGTGTTGTGCCTTCACCCACAGGGTTGCCTTCGAAGAGGGGTCCGGGCCTCGGGTCCTTCTCAAGAGCGGACCGGGGAATCGGGGGCGTTCGGCCTGTGGCCCCACCCACGTGGCTCGTCTCGAATTTCCTCGTGAGACCGGCCTCATCCTGAGGTGCGCCGGGAAGGCCGGGAACCCCTTCCAGACCACGCAGGGGAATCGCCTCTCCTGTCGCGATCAGGAGGGGAGAAGGGGCTCAGAGGAAGCGGTGCCGGGACCCTCGGTGTTCCCCTCGGGGGAACCCGGCGTGTCGGGGGACTTTTGGGGGTCGCAGGAAGGCTGTCAGGGACCGTCTCGCCCTTCAGGGCGGAACAGGGGACTTCCCTTGAGACGCCGTCGCGGGCAAGGGCCTCATCTTGCCAAGCGGTGGGAACCACGTGGTTTTTCTCGAGTTGCGGCGGCATTCTCGAGTTACGACGGGGATCTCAGCCTTCCCCTTGGGTTGGCCCTGGGAAGCCCAATCTTCCCCTCGGGTTGCGAGGGAAAGCTGGGGGTGGCGCTCGAGTCACTGCAGGGCCGAAGAGACCTCACCTAAGCATGTGTCCGGGACCTAATTTTCCTCTCCAGGGAAGGCCGGGATCTCGGGGTTGCATTCCAGGCTCCCCCGGGGAGTCAGGCCTCGTCTCGAGGGGAAGCCAAGGACTCCGCTCTCCTCTCGAGTCGCGACGCGGGTCTCTTGGAGCCCCCTGAGCGGCCTCAAGGGAGTCCAGCCTCCTCTTCCGTTTGGAGAGAGGACCCGGGATTGCTCTCCAGGCCATGCAGGAAAAGAAGGCCCTCAGCTCGCGAGGACGGGGGCGTCTCAGGGGTTTCCTCGAGCTGCGGCGCCCGTGGGGGTTTTCTCCCGAGGCACGACGAGGATCTCAGGGAGCCTCTCGTGCGGCGCCAGGGAAGTCAGGTCTCCATGCGCGTGGCGAGGGGGAGCGCGTCCTGGCTCTCGAGTCACGGGAGGGGACTAGGGCCTCGAGACGTGTTGAAGAAGGACTCTCGAGGTCTCTGTCGGGGGGCGGCGGGAAACGCTCGTGTCCCTCGCCTTCTGCCGGGGACCTTAGGGAACTTCCCAGGGTGCCTCTGAGAGGCGAGGGATCCTGTGGAGGTGGCGGGGCCCCTCGGGACTCCGCTGGGTCTGGCGCAACGGAAGAGGGCCTCACCTCGGGGGGAGGCAGGCACCTCAGGCTTCCTCTGCGTTTCGGACTCCGACCGCAGGGTCCCTGCAGAGTTGGGACAGGAGAGTCAGGCCTCGTCTTGTCTGAGGAAGGGAACCCCGCTGGCCTCTCGAGTTGCTCAGGGGGTCTCAGGCCCCTCGTCGAGCTGTGTGTGGAACCCGCGGGTCTTTGCGGACGATGCACGGGGGTGGCAGTGCCCCTTCGTGTTGTGCCTTCACCCACAGGGTTGCCTTCGAAGAGGGGTCCGGGCCTCGGGTCCTTCTCAAGAGCGGACCGGGGAATCGGGGGCGTTCGGCCTGTGGCCCCACCCACGTGGCTCGTCTCGAATTTCCTCGTGAGACCGGCCTCATCCTGAGGTGCGCCGGGAAGGCCGGGAACCCCTTCCAGACCACGCAGGGGAATCGCCTCTCCTGTCGCGATCAGGAGGGGAGAAGGGGCTCAGAGGAAGCGGTGCCGGGACCCTCGGTGTTCCCCTCGGGGGAACCCGGCGTGTCGGGGGACTTTTGGGGGTCGCAGGAAGGCTGTCAGGGACCGTCTCGCCCTTCAGGGCGGAACAGGGGACTTCCCTTGAGACGCCGTCGCGGGCAAGGGCCTCATCTTGCCAAGCGGTGGGAACCACGTGGTTTTTCTCGAGTTGCGGCGGCATTCTCGAGTTACGACGGGGATCTCAGCCTTCCCCTTGGGTTGGCCCTGGGAAGCCCAATCTTCCCCTCGGGTTGCGAGGGAACGCTGGGGGTGGCGCTCGAGTCACTGCAGGGCCGAAGAGACCTCACCTAAGCGTGTGTCCGGGACCTAATTTTCCTCTCCAGGGAAGGCAGGGATCTCGGGGTTGCATTCCAGGCTCCCCCGGGGAGTCAGGCCTCGTCTCGAGGGGAAGCCAAGGACTCCGCTCTCCTCTCGAGTCGCGACGCGGGTCTCTTGGAGCCCCCTGAGCGGCCTCAAGGGAGTCCAGCCTCCTCTTCCGTTTGGAGAGAGGACCCGGGATTGCTCTCCAGGCCATGCAGGAAAAGAAGGCCCTCAGCTCGCGAGGACGGGGGCGCCTCAGGGGTTTCCTCGAGCTGCGGCGCCCGTGGGGGTTTTCTCCCGAGGCACGACGAGGATCTCAGGGAGCCTCTCGTGCGGCGCCAGGGAAGTCAGGTCTCCATGCGCGTGGCGAGGGGGAGCGCGTCCTGGCTCTCGAGTCACGGGAGGGGACTAGGGCCTCGAGACGCGTTGAAGAAGGACTCTCGAGGTCTCTGTCGGGGGGCGGCGGGAAACCCTCGTGTCCCTCGCCTTCTGCCGGGGACCTTAGGGAACTTCCCAGGGTGCCTCTGAGAGGCGAGGGATCCTGTGGAGGTGGCGGGGCCCCTCGGGACTCCGCTGGGTCTGGCGCAACGGAAGAGGGCCTCACCTCGGGGGGAGGCAGGCACCTCAGGCTTCCTCTGCGTTTCGGACTCCGACCGCAGGGTCCCTGCAGAGTTGGGACAGGAGAGTCAGGCCTCGTCTTGTCTGAGGAAGGGAACCCCGCTGGCCTCTCGAGTTGCTCAGGGGGTCTCAGGCCCCTCGTCGAGCTGTGTGTGGAACCCGCGGGTCTTTGCGGACGATGCACGGGGGTGGCAGTGCCCCTTCGTGTTGTGCCTTCACCCACAGGGTTGCCTTCGAAGAGGGGTCCGGGCCTCGGGTCCTTCTCAAGAGCGGACCGGGGAATCGGGGGCGTTCGGCCTGTGGCCCCACCCACGTGGCTCGTCTCGAATTTCCTCGTGAGACCGGCCTCATCCTGAGGTGCGCCGGGAAGGCCGGGAACCCCTTCCAGACCACGCAGGGGAATCGCCTCTCCTGTCGCGATCAGGAGGGGAGAAGGGGCTCAGAGGAAGCGGTGCCGGGACCCTCGGTGTTCCCCTCGGGGGAACCCGGCGTGTCGGGGGACTTTTGGGGGTCGCAGGAAGGCTGTCAGGGACCGTCTCGCCCTTCAGGGCGGAACAGGGGACTTCCCTTGAGACGCCGTCGCGGGCAAGGGCCTCATCTTGCCAAGCGGTGGGAACCACGTGGTTTTTCTCGAGTTGCGGCGGCATTCTCGAGTTACGACGGGGATCTCAGCCTTCCCCTTGGGTTGGCCCTGGGAAGCCCAATCTTCCCCTCGGGTTGCGAGGGAAAGCTGGGGGTGGCGCTCGAGTCACTGCAGGGCCGAAGAGACCTCACCTAAGCGTGTGTCCGGGACCTAATTTTCCTCTCCAGGGAAGGCCGGGATCTCGGGGTTGCATTCCAGGCTCCCCCGGGGAGTCAGGCCTCGTCTCGAGGGGAAGCCAAGGACTCCGCTCTCCTCTCGAGTCGCGACGCGGGTCTCTTGGAGCCCCCTGAGCGGCCTCAAGGGAGTCCAGCCTCCTCTTCCGTTTGGAGAGAGGACCCGGGATTGCTCTCCAGGCCATGCAGGAAAAGAAGGCCCTCAGCTCGCGAGGACGGGGGCGTCTCAGGGGTTTCCTCGAGCTGCGGCGCCCGTGGGGGTTTTCTCCCGAGGCACGACGAGGATCTCAGGGAGCCTCTCGTGCGGCGCCAGGGAAGTCAGGTCTCCATGCGCGTGGCGAGGGGGAGCGCGTCCTGGCTCTCGAGTCACGGGAGGGGACTAGGGCCTCGAGACGCCTTGAAGAAGGACTCTCGAGGTCTCTGTCGGGGGGCGGCGGGAAACCCTCGTGTCCCTCGCCTTCTGCCGGGGACCTTAGGGAACTTCCCAGGGTGCCTCTGAGAGGCGAGGGATCCTGTGGAGGTGGCGGGGCCCCTCGGGACTCCGCTGGGTCTGGCGCAACGGAAGAGGGCCTCACCTCGAGGGGAGGCAGGCACCTCAGGCTTCCTCTGCGTTTCGGACTCCGACCGCAGGGTCCCTGCAGAGTTGGGACAGGAGAGTCAGGCCTCGTCTTGTCTGAGGAAGGGAACCCCGCTGGCCTCTCGAGTTGCTCAGGGGGTCTCAGGCCCCTCGTCGAGCTGTGTGTGGAACCCGCGGGTCTTTGCGGACGATGCACGGGGGTGGCAGTGCCCCTTCGTGTTGTGCCTTCACCCACAGGGTTGCCTTCGAAGAGGGGTCCGGGCCTCGGGTCCTTCTCAAGAGCGGACCGGGGAATCGGGGGCGTTCGGCCTGTGGCCCCACCCACGTGGCTCGTCTCGAATTTCCTCGTGAGACCGGCCTCATCCTGAGGTGCGCCGGGAAGGCCGGGAACCCCTTCCAGACCACGCAGGGGAATCGCCTCTCCTGTCGCGATCAGGAGGGGAGAAGGGGCTCAGAGGAAGCGGTGCCGGGACCCTCGGTGTTCCCCTCGGGGGAACCCGGCGTGTCGGGGGACTTTTGGGGGTCGCAGGAAGGCTGTCAGGGACCGTCTCGCCCTTCAGGGCGGAACAGGGGACTTCCCTTGAGACGCCGTCGCGGGCAAGGGCCTCATCTTGCCAAGCGGTGGGAACCACGTGGTTTTTCTCGAGTTGCGGCGGCATTCTCGAGTTACGACGGGGATCTCAGCCTTCCCCTTGGGTTGGCCCTGGGAAGCCCAATCTTCCCCTCGGGTTGCGAGGGAACGCTGGGGGTGGCGCTCGAGTCACTGCAGGGCCGAAGAGACCTCACCTAAGCGTGTGTCCGGGACCTAATTTTCCTCTCCAGGGAAGGCAGGGATCTCGGGGTTGCATTCCAGGCTCCCCCGGGGAGTCAGGCCTCGTCTCGAGGGGAAGCCAAGGACTCCGCTCTCCTCTCGAGTCGCGACGCGGGTCTCTTGGAGCCCCCTGAGCGGCCTCAAGGGAGTCCAGCCTCCTCTTCCGTTTGGAGAGAGGACCCGGGATTGCTCTCCAGGCCATGCAGGAAAAGAAGGCCCTCAGCTCGCGAGGACGGGGGCGCCTCAGGGGTTTCCTCGAGCTGCGGCGCCCGTGGGGGTTTTCTCCCGAGGCACGACGAGGATCTCAGGGAGCCTCTCGTGCGGCGCCAGGGAAGTCAGGTCTCCATGCGCGTGGCGAGGGGGAGCGCGTCCTGGCTCTCGAGTCACGGGAGGGGACTAGGGCCTCGAGACGCGTTGAAGAAGGACTCTCGAGGTCTCTGTCGGGGGGCGGCGGGAAACCCTCGTGTCCCTCGCCTTCTGCCGGGGACCTTAGGGAACTTCCCAGGGTGCCTCTGAGAGGCGAGGGATCCTGTGGAGGTGGCGGGGCCCCTCGGGACTCCGCTGGGTCTGGCGCAACGGAAGAGGGCCTCACCTCGGGGGGAGGCAGGCACCTCAGGCTTCCTCTGCGTTTCGGACTCCGACCGCAGGGTCCCTGCAGAGTTGGGACAGGAGAGTCAGGCCTCGTCTTGTCTGAGGAAGGGAACCCCGCTGGCCTCTCGAGTTGCTCAGGGGGTCTCAGGCCCCTCGTCGAGCTGTGTGTGGAACCCGCGGGTCTTTGCGGACGATGCACGGGGGTGGCAGTGCCCCTTCGTGTTGTGCCTTCACCCACAGGGTTGCCTTCGAAGAGGGGTCCGGGCCTCGGGTCCTTCTCAAGAGCGGACCGGGGAATCGGGGGCGTTCGGCCTGTGGCCCCACCCACGTGGCTCGTCTCGAATTTCCTCGTGAGACCGGCCTCATCCTGAGGTGCGCCGGGAAGGCCGGGAACCCCTTCCAGACCACGCAGGGGAATCGCCTCTCCTGTCGCGATCAGGAGGGGAGAAGGGGCTCAGAGGAAGCGGTGCCGGGACCCTCGGTGTTCCCCTCGGGGGAACCCGGCGTGTCGGGGGACTTTTGGGGGTCGCAGGAAGGCTGTCAGGGACCGTCTCGCCCTTCAGGGCGGAACAGGGGACTTCCCTTGAGACGCCGTCGCGGGCAAGGGCCTCATCTTGCCAAGCGGTGGGAACCACGTGGTTTTTCTCGAGTTGCGGCGGCATTCTCGAGTTACGACGGGGATCTCAGCCTTCCCCTTGGGTTGGCCCTGGGAAGCCCAATCTTCCCCTCGGGTTGCGAGGGAAAGCTGGGGGTGGCGCTCGAGTCACTGCAGGGCCGAAGAGACCTCACCTAAGCGTGTGTCCGGGACCTAATTTTCCTCTCCAGGGAAGGCAGGGATCTCGGGGTTGCATTCCAGGCTCCCCCGGGGAGTCAGGCCTCGTCTCGAGGGGAAGCCAAGGACTCCGCTCTCCTCTCGAGTCGCGACGCGGGTCTCTTGGAGCCCCCTGAGCGGCCTCAAGGGAGTCCAGCCTCCTCTTCCGTTTGGAGAGAGGACCCGGGATTGCTCTCCAGGCCATGCAGGAAAAGAAGGCCCTCAGCTCGCGAGGACGGGGGCGTCTCAGGGGTTTCCTCGAGCTGCGGCGCCCGTGGGGGTTTTCTCCCGAGGCACGACGAGGATCTCAGGGAGCCTCTCGTGCGGCGCCAGGGAAGTCAGGTCTCCATGCGCGTGGCGAGGGGGAGCGCGTCCTGGCTCTCGAGTCACGGGAGGGGACTAGGGCCTCGAGACGCCTTGAAGAAGGACTCTCGAGGTCTCTGTCGGGGGGCGGCGGGAAACCCTCGTGTCCCTCGCCTTCTGCCGGGGACCTTAGGGAACTTCCCAGGGTGCCTCTGAGAGGCGAGGGATCCTGTGGAGGTGGCGGGGCCCCTCGGGACTCCGCTGGGTCTGGCGCAACGGAAGAGGGCCTCACCTCGAGGGGAGGCAGGCACCTCAGGCTTCCTCTGCGTTTCGGACTCCGACCGCAGGGTCCCTGCAGAGTTGGGACAGGAGAGTCAGGCCTCGTCTTGTCTGAGGAAGGGAACCCCGCTGGCCTCTCGAGTTGCTCAGGGGGTCTCAGGCCCCTCGTCGAGCTGTGTGTGGAACCCGCGGGTCTTTGCGGACGATGCACGGGGGTGGCAGTGCCCCTTCGTGTTGTGCCTTCACCCACAGGGTTGCCTTCGAAGAGGGGTCCGGGCCTCGGGTCCTTCTCAAGAGCGGACCGGGGAATCGGGGGCGTTCGGCCTGTGGCCCCACCCACGTGGCTCGTCTCGAATTTCCTCGTGAGACCGGCCTCATCCTGAGGTGCGCCGGGAAGGCCGGGAACCCCTTCCAGACCACGCAGGGGAATCGCCTCTCCTGTCGCGATCAGGAGGGGAGAAGGGGCTCAGAGGAAGCGGTGCCGGGACCCTCGGTGTTCCCCTCGGGGGAACCCGGCGTGTCGGGGGACTTTTGGGGGTCGCAGGAAGGCTGTCAGGGACCGTCTCGCCCTTCAGGGCGGAACAGGGGACTTCCCTTGAGACGCCGTCGCGGGCAAGGGCCTCATCTTGCCAAGCGGTGGGAACCACGTGGTTTTTCTCGAGTTGCGGCGGCATTCTCGAGTTACGACGGGGATCTCAGCCTTCCCCTTGGGTTGGCCCTGGGAAGCCCAATCTTCCCCTCGGGTTGCGAGGGAAAGCTGGGGGTGGCGCTCGAGTCACTGCAGGGCCGAAGAGACCTCACCTAAGCGTGTGTCCGGGACCTAATTTTCCTCTCCAGGGAAGGCAGGGATCTCGGGGTTGCATTCCAGGCTCCCCCGGGGAGTCAGGCCTCGTCTCGAGGGGAAGCCAAGGACTCCGCTCTCCTCTCGAGTCGCGACGCGGGTCTCTTGGAGCCCCCTGAGCGGCCTCAAGGGAGTCCAGACTCCTCTTCCGTTTGGAGAGAGGACCCGGGATTGCTCTCCAGGCCATGCAGGAAAAGAAGGCCCTCAGCTCGCGAGGACGGGGGCGTCTCAGGGGTTTCCTCGAGCTGCGGCGCCCGTGGGGGTTTTCTCCCGAGGCACGACGAGGATCTCAGGGAGCCTCTCGTGCGGCGCCAGGGAAGTCAGGTCTCCATGCGCGTGGCGAGGGGGAGCGCGTCCTGGCTCTCGAGTCACGGGAGGGGACTAGGGCCTCGAGACGCGTTGAAGAAGGACTCTCGAGGTCTCTGTCGGGGGGCGGCGGGAAACCCTCGTGTCCCTCGCCTTCTGCCGGGGACCTTAGGGAACTTCCCAGGGTGCCTCTGAGAGGCGAGGGATCCTGTGGAGGTGGCGGGGCCCCTCGGGACTCCGCTGGGTCTGGCGCAACGGAAGAGGGCCTCACCTCGAGGGGAGGCAGGCACCTCAGGCTTCCTCTGCGTTTCGGACTCCGACCGCAGGGTCCCTGCAGAGTTGGGACAGGAGAGTCAGGCCTCGTCTTGTCTGAGGAAGGGAACCCCGCTGGCCTCTCGAGTTGCTCAGGGGGTCTCAGGCCCCTCGTCGAGCTGTGTGTGGAACCCGCGGGTCTTTGCGGACGATGCACGGGGGTGGCAGTGCCCCTTCGTGTTGTGCCTTCACCCACAGGGTTGCCTTCGAAGAGGGGTCCGGGCCTCGGGTCCTTCTCAAGAGCGGACCGGGGAATCGGGGGCGTTCGGCCTGTGGCCCCACCCACGTGGCTCGTCTCGAATTTCCTCGTGAGACCGGCCTCATCCTGAGGTGCGCCGGGAAGGCCGGGAACCCCTTCCAGACCACGCAGGGGAATCGCCTCTCCTGTCGCGATCAGGAGGGGAGAAGGGGCTCAGAGGAAGCGGTGCCGGGACCCTCGGTGTTCCCCTCGGGGGAACCCGGCGTGTCGGGGGACTTTTGGGGGTCGCAGGAAGGCTGTCAGGGACCGTCTCGCCCTTCAGGGCGGAACAGGGGACTTCCCTTGAGACGCCGTCGCGGGCAAGGGCCTCATCTTGCCAAGCGGTGGGAACCACGTGGTTTTTCTCGAGTTGCGGCGGCATTCTCGAGTTACGACGGGGATCTCAGCCTTCCCCTTGGGTTGGCCCTGGGAAGCCCAATCTTCCCCTCGGGTTGCGAGGGAAAGCTGGGGGTGGCGCTCGAGTCACTGCAGGGCCGAAGAGACCTCACCTAAGCGTGTGTCCGGGACCTAATTTTCCTCTCCAGGGAAGGCCGGGATCTCGGGGTTGCATTCCAGGCTCCCCCGGGGAGTCAGGCCTCGTCTCGAGGGGAAGCCAAGGACTCCGCTCTCCTCTCGAGTCGCGACGCGGGTCTCTTGGAGCCCCCTGAGCGGCCTCAAGGGAGTCCAGCCTCCTCTTCCGTTTGGAGAGAGGACCCGGGATTGCTCTCCAGGCCATGCAGGAAAAGAAGGCCCTCAGCTCGCGAGGACGGGGGCGTCTCAGGGGTTTCCTCGAGCTGCGGCGCCCGTGGGGGTTTTCTCCCGAGGCACGACGAGGATCTCAGGGAGCCTCTCGTGCGGCGCCAGGGAAGTCAGGTCTCCATGCGCGTGGCGAGGGGGAGCGCGTCCTGGCTCTCGAGTCACGGGAGGGGACTAGGGCCTCGAGACGCGTTGAAGAAGGACTCTCGAGGTCTCTGTCGGGGGGCGGCGGGAAACCCTCGTGTCCCTCGCCTTCTGCCGGGGACCTTAGGGAACTTCCCAGGGTGCCTCTGAGAGGCGAGGGATCCTGTGGAGGTGGCGGGGCCCCTCGGGACTCCGCTGGGTCTGGCGCAACGGAAGAGGGCCTCACCTCGAGGGGAGGCAGGCACCTCAGGCTTCCTCTGCGTTTCGGACTCCGACCGCAGGGTCCCTGCAGAGTTGGGACAGGAGAGTCAGGCCTCGTCTTGTCTGAGGAAGGGAACCCCGCTGGCCTCTCGAGTTGCTCAGGGGGTCTCAGGCCCCTCGTCGAGCTGTGTGTGGAACCCGCGGGTCTTTGCGGACGATGCACGGGGGTGGCAGTGCCCCTTCGTGTTGTGCCTTCACCCACAGGGTTGCCTTCGAAGAGGGGTCCGGGCCTCGGGTCCTTCTCAAGAGCGGACCGGGGAATTGGGGGCGTTCGGCCTGTGGCCCCACCCACGTGGCTCGTCTCGAATTTCCTCGTGAGACCGGCCTCATCCTGAGGTGCGCCGGGAAGGCCGGGAACCCCTTCCAGACCACGCAGGGGAATCGCCTCTCCTGTCGCGATCAGGAGGGGAGAAGGGGCTCAGAGGAAGCGGTGCCGGGACCCTCGGTGTTCCCCTCGGGGGAACCCGGCGTGTCGGGGGACTTTTGGGGGTCGCAGGAAGGCTGTCAGGGACCGTTTCGCCCTTCAGGGCGGAACAGGGGACTTCCCTTGAGACGCCGTGGCGGGCAAGGGCCTCATCTTGCCAAGAGGTGGGAACCACGTGGTTTTTCTCGAGTTGCGGCGGCATTCTCGAGTTACGACGGGGATCTCAGCCTTCCCCTTGGGTTGGCCCTGGGAAGCCCAATCCTCCCCTCGGGTTGCGAGGGAAAGCTGGGGGTGGCGCTCGAGTCACTGCAGGGCCGAAGAGACCTCACCTAGGCGTGTGTCCGGGACCTACTATTCCTCTCCAGGGAAGGCAGGGATCTCGGGGTTGCATTCCAGGCTCCCCCGGGGAGTCAGGGCTCGTCTCGTGGGGAAGCCAAGGACTCCGCTCTCCTCTCGAGTCGCGACGCGGGTCTCTTGGAGCCCCCTGAGCGGCCTCAAGGGAGTCCAGCCTCCTCTTCCGTTTGGAGAGAGGACCCGGGATTGCTCTCCAGGCCATGGAGGAAAAGAAGGCCCTCAGCTCGCGAGGACGGGGGCGTCTCAGGGGTTTCCTCGAGCTGCGGCGCCCGTGGGGGTTTTCTCCCGAGGCACGACGAGGATCTCAGGGAGCCTCTCGTGCGGCGCCAGGGAAGTCAGGTCTCCATGCGCGTGGCGAGGGGGAGCGCGTCCTGGCTCTCGAGTCACAGGAGGGGACTAGGGCCTCGAGACGCGTTGAAGAAGGACTCTCGAGGTCTTTCTCGGGGGGCGGCGGGAAACCCTCGTGTCCCTCGCCTTCTGCCGAGGACCTTAGGGAACTTGCCAGGGTGCCTCTGAGAGGCGAGGGATCCTGTGGAGGTGGCGGGGCCCCTCGGGACTCCGCTGGGTCTGGCGCAACGGAAGAGGGCCTCACCTCGAGGGGAGGCAGGCACCTCAGGCTTCCTCTGCGTTTCGGACTCCGACCGCAGGGTCCCTGCAGAGTTGGGACAGGAGAGTCAGGCCTCGTCTTGTCTGAGGAAGGGAACCCCGCTGGCCTCTCGAGTTGCTCAGGGGGTCTCAGGCCCCTCGTCGAGCTGTGTGTGGAACCCGCGGGTCTTTGCGGACGATGCACGGGGGTGGCAGTGCCCCTTCGTGTTGTGCCTTCACCCACAGGGTTGCCTTCGAAGAGGCGTCCGGGCCTCGGGTCCTTCTCAAGTGCGGACCGGGGAATCGGGGGCGTTCGGCATGTGGCCCCACCCACGTGGCTCGTCTCGAATTTCCTCGTGAGACCGGCCTCATCCTGAGGTGCGCCGGGAAGGCCGGGAACCCCTTCCAGACCACGAAGGGGAATCGCCTCTCCTGTCGCGATCAGGACGGGAGAAGGGGCTCAGAGGAAGCGGTGCCGGGACCCTCGGTGTTCCCCTCGAGGGAACCCGGCGTGTCGGGGGACTTTTGGGGGTCGCAGGAAGGCTGTCAGGGAACGTTTCGCCCTTCAGGGCGGAACAGGGGACTTCCCTTGAGACGCCGTGGCGGGCAAGGGCCTCATCTTGCCAAGAGGTGGGAACCACGTGGTTTTTCTCGAGTTGCGGCGGGATTCTCGAGTTACGACGGGGATCTCAGCCTTCCCCTTGCGTTGGCCCTGGGAAGCCCAATCTTCCCCTCGGGTTGCGAGGGAAAGCTGGGGGTTGCGCTCGAGTCACCGCAGGGCCGAAGAGACCTCACCTAGGCGTGTGTCCGGGACCTACTATTCCTCTCCAGGGAAGGCAGGGATCTCGGGGTTGCATTCCAGGCTCCCCCGGGGAGTCAGGCCTCGTCTCGAGGGGAAGCCAAGGACTCCGCACTCCTCTCGAGTCGCGACGCGCGTCTCTTGGAGCCCCCTGAGCGGCCTCAAGGGAGTCCAGCCTCCTCTTCCGTTTGGAGAGAGGACCCGGGATTGCTCTCCAGGCCATGCAGGAAAAGAAGGCCCTCAGCTCGCGAGGACGGGGGCGTCTCAGGGGTTTCCTCGAGCTGCGGCGCCCGTGGGGGTTTTCTCCCGAGGCACGACGAGGATCTCAGGGAGCCTCTCGTGCGGCGCCAGGGAAGTCAGGTCTCCATGCGCGTGGCGAGGGGGAGCGCGTCCTGGCTCTCGAGTCACAGGAGGGGACTAGGGCCTCGAGACGCGTTGAAGAAGGACTCTCGAGGTCTTTCTCGGGGTGCGGCGGGAAAACCTCGTATCCCTCGCCTTCTGCCGGGGACCTTAGGTAACTTCCCAGGGTGCCTCTGAGAGGCGAGGGATCCTGTGGAGGTGGCGGGGCCCCTCGGGACTCCGCTGGGTCTGGCGCAACGGAAGAAGGCCTCACCTCGAGGGGAGGCAGGATCCTCAGGCTTCCTCTCCGTTTTGGACTCCGACCGCAGGGTCCCTGCAGAGTTGGGACAGGAGAGTCAGGCCTCGTCTTGTCTGAGGAAGGGAACCCCGCTAGCCTCTCGAGTTGCTCAGGGGGTCTCAGGCCCATCGTCGAGCTGTGTGTGGAACCCGCGGGTGTTTGCAGACGATGCACGGGGGTGGCAGTGCCCCTTCGTGTTGTGCCTTCACCCACAGGGTTGCCTTCGAAGAGGGGTCCGGGCCTCGGGTCCTTCTCAAGAGCGGACCGGGGAATCGGGGGCGTTCAGCATGTGGCCCCACCCACGTGGCTCGTCTCGAGTTTCCTCGTGAAACCGTCCTCATCCTGAGGTGCGCCGGGAAGTCCGGGAACCCCTTCCAGACCACGAAGGGGAATCGACTCTCCTGTCGCGATCAGGAGGGGAGAAGGGGCTCAGAGGAAGCGGTGCCGGGACCCTGGTGTTCCCCTTGGGGGAACCCGGCGTGTCGGGGGTCTCTTGGCGGTCGCAGGAAGGCTGTCAGGGACCGTTTCACCCTTCAGGGCGGAACAGGGGACTTCCCTTGAGACGCCATCGCGGGCAAGGGCCTCATCTTGCCAAGAGGTGGGAACCACGTGGTTTTTCTCGAGTTGCGGCGGGATTCTCGAGTTACGACGGGGATCTCAGCCTTCCTCTAGGGTTGGCCCTGGGAAGCTCAATCTTCCCCTCGTGTTGCGAGGGAAAGCTGGGGGTTGCGCTCGAGTCACTGCAGGGCCGAAGAGACCTCACCTAGGCGTGTGTCCGGGACCTAATATTCCTCTCCAGGGAAGGCAAGGATCTCGGGGTTTTATTCCAGGCTCCCCCGGGGAGTCAGGCCTCGTCTCGAGCGGAAGCCAAGGACTCCGCTCTCCTCTCGAGTCGCAACGCGGGTCTCTTGGAGCCCCCTGAGCGGCCTCAAGGGAGTCCAGCCTCCTCTTCCTTTTGGAGAGAGGACCAGGGATTGCTCTCCAGGCCATGCAGGAAAAGAAGGCCCTCAGCTCGCGAGGACGGGGGCGTCTCAGGGGTTTCCTCGAGCTGCGGCGCCCGTGGGGGTTTTCTCCCGAGGCACGACGAGGATCTCAGGGAGCCTCTCGTGCGGCACCAGGGAAGTCAGGTCTCCATGCGCGTGGCGAGGGGGAGCGCGTCCTGGCTCTCGAGTCACGGGAGGGGACTAGGGCCTCGAGACGCGTTGAAGAAGGACTCTCGAGGTCTTTCTCGGGGGGCGGCGGGAAACCCTCGTGTCCCTCACCTTCTGCCGGGGACCTTAGAGAACTTCCCAGGGTGCCTCTGAGAGGCGAGGGATCCTGTGGAGGTGGCGGGGCCCCTCGGGACTCCGCTGGGACTGGAGAAACGGAAGAGGGCCTCATCTCGAGGGGAGGCAGGAACCTCAGGCTTCCTCTCCGTTTCTGGATCCCATGGTCCCTGCAGTGTAGGCACATGAGAGTCACACCTAGTCTTCTCTTGAGGAATGGACCTTCGTTTGCCTTTCGAGTTGTTTACAGGGTGACAGGCCACTTGTCGAAATGTCTGTGGGACCTGCGGGTTTTTCTGGACGATGCACGCGGGTGTCAGTGCCCCTTCGTCTTGTGCCTTCATCCACAGGTTTTCCTTCAAAGAGTTGTGCTGGCATAGGGTTCTTTTCAAGAGTGGACCGTGAAATTGGGGTCTTTCGGCATGTGGCACCACCCACGAGGCTACGTCTTGAACTTCCTCATGAGACCGGCCTCATCCTGAGGTGCGCCCGGAAGGTCGGGAACCCCTTGCAGACAGAGAAGGGGAGTCGACCCTCCTGTCGCACTCAGGAGAGGAGAAGGGGCTCAGATGAAGTGGTGCCGGGAACCTTGGTGTTCCCTTTGAGTGAGTCTGGTATGTCGCGGAACTTTTGGGGTCGCATCAAGGGTGCCAAGTACCGTTTCACACTTCAGGATGGAACGTGGGACTTCTCTTGAGATGCTGTAGCGGACAAAGGGCCTCATCTTGCGATGACGAGGGAAGCACGTGGTTTTTCTCGAGTTGCGGTGGGATTCTCGATTTACGACGGGGAATTCAGGCTTCCTCTTGTGTTGGCCCAGGAAGTCTAATCTTCCATTTGAGTTGCCAGGGAGAGCTGGGGATTGGGCTCCATTCACTGAAGTGCAAACTAGACCTCATCTAGGCTTGTACCAGGACTTAATGTTCCTTTCCATAGGCGACAGGGATTTGGGGTTGCATTCCATACTCACCCAGGGAGTCAGGCCTCATCTCGAGGGGAAGTAAAGGACTCCACTCTCTTCTCGAGTCGCGACAGGTATCTCTTGGAGCCCACTGAGTGGTCTTCGCTCTGTAGGAGAGCTCTAGTGTACATAAGCCTGTACATAAGTGAACACAGACACTCTGTGTGCATGTTGCTGCGTACCCAAAATAGGGCCACAAGGAGCCTCATGCTCTCCATGCGGCACGGAAGCTGTGCAGCCACGCAGCAGCTGAGGAATCCAACCAATTGCTCTTTTCTTACCTCTGACAGAGCTCGCATTGCCGTAGCCCTTGGCAGTTTGGAAACACTGGACCCTAACCCCTCTCAAAGTAGGCCTGGGTTCTAGTTCGAATAGAAAGTCAATAGCGGAGCTGAGGACAGGAACGCGGCAGTCATTTATCACACGCTCCTGCAGCCTGCTACTACAGGGACACTAACGCTAGAAGCTAGGAATGTCTTTGCAAGGTGCGCAAAGGACAAGGGAGAACCTCGACCCTGACTCTAGTATTTCAGTCCCCTGAGCAGATCTGAGGTTCTCCCTCTGTAGAAGCTAACCCATTCCTTTCAAATACAGGCTTCCTAACACAGGGCCAGTTGGCTGCTTGCTCTTCCACGAAGCAGGCTTCCTTAACTTGCAAACTGCGAATTCCGCTTAACAGCCTGGAGGAAAATCGCTTCTTGGAAGATTTTTTTCAGAGGCTGTATCCCCGGAGCTGGGGCCAAGCTAGGGGACCCATACTGACAAGGGAAGGCAAAACCACATCCAATGTCTTTGCTCTGGAGGACAGCTTTGGTGAGCCTAAGTCTTTCAGGAATATTTCTGGCTCCAACAGAGTCAAATTCTGAGTGTGAAGCTGCACAGCCAAAATAGGGGAACAGAGAGCCTGATTCTCTCTGTGTAGCTTTGAAGCTGTCATTCAAACAACAGCTTGAGAATCCATACAATGCTCTCCCTTACTGCTAAGAGAATTCTCATTGCTGTCGTCCTTGACAGTTTGTAGAAATCCGCACCCTAACCCTTCTCCGAGTAGTCCTGGGTCCTAGCTCGGAACAACAGGCAACGGCGAAGCTGAGGCCAGTAAGGCACAAGTGAGGTCTCACACACTCTTGCAGCCTGATCGTCCAGGAGCAGTAAGGCCTCTTTTTCCCTGCAGGAGGCTCGCTTGCCTTGCCTCCTGTGAACTGCATTTCCCAGCCTGGGCGCAAAGCTGTTCCTGGAGATTTTTTCTCAGGGGCTGTTTCCCTGGAGCTGGGTCGGACCTCGGGGGCCCAACTCACAGGGGAAGACAAAACCACATGGACAGGTCTATGCTCTGTAGGAGAGCTCTAGTGAACCTCATGTCTCAGGAACATTCTTGGCTTCTACAGAGACACCTCTGTGCATGAAGCTACACACCCAACATAGTGGCAAAGGGAGTCTGATTCTCTCCGTGGGTGCTGATGCTTTGTGGCAAAGCACCTGCTAAGAATCCATCCGCATAGGCTTCCCTCACCTTGACAGAGGTCTCATTGCTGTAGCCCTTGGCAGTTTGGAAAGAATCAGACCCTTACCCTTCACCAAGTAGGCCCTTGTCCTTGTTTGAATGGAAAGGCAGTAGCTGAGCTGAGGCCAGTAAGGCGCCAGTCAAGTCTGACATATTCCCGATGCCTGCTCCTTCATGGAAAATAACGTTAGAATCTGGGAATGTCTTTGCAAGGCTGGCAAAGGGCAGTCAGGAACCTCGACCCTGCCTCTGGAATTTCTATCTTCTCAGCACATCTGGCGGTCTCGGTCAGGAGAAACTAACCCATTCCTTGCAAATATAGGCTTCCAAACACAGGCCGGTTGGCTGTCTCTTCTTGCCGAAGGAAGCTTGCTTATCCCACCTCCTGCAAACTCCGCTTCCCAGCCTGGGGGATAAGAGGTTCTTGGAGATCTTTTCCCAGAGGCTGTTTCCACGGAGCAGGGGCCGATCCCGGAGACCCACACGCACAGGGGAAGGGAAAACCGCATGGACAAGTCTTTGCTCTCTAGGAGTGCTCTAGTGAACCTCAGTCTATGGGGAATGTTCTTGGCTCCAACGGGGACATCTCTGTGTGGGAAGCTGCATAGCCAACATAGAGACACAGAGACCTGATTCTCTCTGTGCAGCTTTGACGCTGTCGTTCAAACAACAAATTGAAAATCCATAGAATGCTCTCCCTTACCACTGAGAGAGTTATCATTGCTGTAGCCCTTCGCAGTTTCTGGAAATCGGCACACAAACACTTCTCCAAGTAGGCCTGGGTTCAAGTTCAGATGAATATGCAATGGCGGAGCTGAGGCCAGTAAGGCACCAGTCAGGTGTCACACACTCTGGCAGCCTGCTCCTCCAGGGACAGTAAGGCCTCTATTTCCCTTCAGGAGGCTCGCTTGCCTTACTTCCTGTGAACAGCGTTTCCCAGCCTGGGCGGAAAGCAGTTCCTGGAGATTTTTTCTCAGGGGCTGTTTCCCCGGAGTTGGGGCGGACCTCGGGGACCCAACTCACAGGGGAAGGCAAAACCAAATGGACAGGTCTATGCTCTGTAGGAGATCTCTAGTGAACTGCCGGGGTCCAGCCCCAGCTGATCCAGGGTATTCGAAGCAGAGACGGCGTAGGCGAGGGTCAGGGAACAACTGCTTAATTAAACGTTAATTAAGGATATAAAGAGTAATAAAATGAGGATAGCTCAGTAGGAAAATTCAGTGGAGAAAAGAGGCTGAGTAGCTTGGTTTATGCGGGGGACCAATAAAACTTCAAGACAAGAAGCTTGCACCACTTACGTAGGCCGCAGGCGTCCTTCCGTTCTCCCGAAGGAGAGGAGACACTGAGGCCTCCCCAGTCGGATCTTAGAAGCCCAGGCAAAATTAGTAAGCTTGGTGGCTTCCGCGCTCCAGATGGAGACTCAACCAGAGTGAGAGAGAGAGAGAGACATGGGGAGACCAGTATTTCGAGAAACTGATCCCAATTCTTTATTTTCCATGGTCTACTTTTATACACTGAGATGTTATGCAAAAGTCACGTGGGGTCAACAGTCCTGACGTTTATCAAAGTCAGGTGCTTCATACAAAAGTATACAGAGGTCTTAGGGGTGTTACATCATCTTCTGGCCGGGGGGCCTGCTGACAATTTACGACCCTCTCCTTGTGACAGTGGTCAGCCAACCAGGACACTTATTTCTCCAGGGGTGATTATTCTTAAAACAGACGCCACCCAAATAAAGTTACATTCCTATAGGGTGAGGGTGTAGTGGGTTTTAGTTAAGGAAAGAATTTACTTAGCCTAAGGTCTAACGTGATTTATATCAAAGGTTAATACTTATTTCTTCTATATATTCATTAATGTGTATAAGGGCAGGGGATGTGGAGACTTAGCAGTAAACATCAGCTCAACAAATGAAAAACCCTTCACCAATATGATTTCTAATCAGCCCATTATACTTATACTAATAATTTTCTAACTTTTCTAAGGAACCTGTTTTTAGAAGGTTTAAAGCATCTCGTGCCTCTCATGGTTGGGAGGCTGTGAGCAATCACATGTGGCCGGACAAGCCTGTCAGGCAGGCTAGAGAACCTTCAGAGGAGTTTGTAGGTTAAAACACTCTTGTCACACCCAGGGGTTTTTATCAACTGGAGCTCTAGGTTAACTCCTTCTCCAAAAGAGGTGGTGGGGGACAGCCCCCTGTAAAGTCAGAGGTGTAGGTGAGAGCACAAAGTAGTAAGGTAGGCAGGCTCTGGTTATGGGGGTAGATGCTCGAGGATTTCCAGGGGGACTCCTGAGGCTCGATCCCGCCTTTGCGTATGTCGAGCCTCCTTCCTCATGACCTTTGCCATGGGCGGAGTGCCTCACTCTGGCCCCCAACAGTGAACCTCCTCTCTCAGGAACATTCTTGGCTCCTATCGAGACACCTCTGTGTGTGTAGCTACACACGCAACGTAGGGGCAAAGGGAGCCAGATTCTTTCCGTGGGGTGCTGATGCTTTGTGGCAAAGCACCTGCTTGAGAATCCATCAGCTTACGCTTCCCTCGCCTTGACAGAGGTCTCATTGCTGTAGCCCTTGGCAGTTTGGAAAGAAGAGGACCCTTACCTTTCATAAAGTGGGCCCTTGTCCTAGTTTGAAAGGAAAGGCAAGAGCTGAGCTGAGGCCAATAAGGTGCCAGTCAAGTCTGACATATTCCCGAAGCCTGCTCCTTCATGGAAAATAATGCTGGAATCTAGGAATGTCTCTGCAAGGCTGGCAAAGGGCAGTCAGGAGCCTGCACCCTGCCTCTGGAATTACCGATTTCTGAGCAGATCTGGAGGTCTCCTTTAGGAGAATCTAACTCATTCCTTCCATATTGAGACTTCCAAAAACAGGCCGGTAGGCTGCCTCTTCGTGCCCGAAGGAGGCTTGCTTTTCCTGCCTCCTATGAACCCAGCTTCCCAGGCTCTGGGAAAAGCGGATCTTGAAGATCTTTTCTCAGGGGTTGTTTCCACGGAGCTGGGGCTAAGCCTGGAGACCCAAACTCACAGGGGAAGAAAAACCACATGGACAAGTCTTTGCTCTCTAGGAGAGCTCTAGTGAACTTCACTCTGTCACGAACATTCTTGATTCATATGGAGACACCCCTATGTGCGAAGCTGCGTACCCAACATGGGGGAACAGAGAGCCTGATTCTCTCTGTGTAGCTTTAAAGATGTTGTTCAAAGAACACCTTGAAAATCCATACAATGCTCTTCCTTACCCGTGACAGAGTTCTCATTGCTGTAGCCCTTGGCAGTTTTTAGAAATCCGCACCCAAACCCTTCTCCAAGTAGTCCTGGGTCCTAGTTCGGAGGAACATGCAATGGCGGAGCTGAGGCCAGTAAGGCACCAGTCAGGTCTCACACACTCTTGCAGCCTGATCGTCCAGGGACAGTAAGCCCTCTTTTTCCCTGCAGGAGGCTCACTTGACTTCCCTCCTGTGAGCTGCATTTCCCAGCCTGGGGGAAAAGAGGTCCCTGGAGATCTTTTCTCAGGGGCTCCTTCCCCGGAGCTGGGGAGGACCTCGAGGACCCAAATCACAGGGGAAGGCAAAAGCACATGGACAGGTCTATGCTCTGTAGGAGAGCTCTAGTGAACCTCATCTCTCAGGAACATTCTGGCCTCCTATAGAGACACCTCTGTGTGTGAAGCTACACACCCAACATAGGGGCAAATGGAGCCTGATTCTCTCCGTGGGGTGCTGATGCTTTGTGGCAAAGCACCTGCTTGAGAATCCATCCACTTAGGCTTCCCTCGCCTTGACAGAGGTCCCATTGCTGTAGCCCTTGGCAGTTTGGAAAGAAGAAGACCCTTACCCTTCATAAAGTAGGCCTTTGTCCTAGTTTGAATGGAAAGGTAATAGCTGAGCTGAGGCCAATAAGGTGCCTGCCAAGTCTGACATACTCCCGTAGCCTTCACCTTCATGGAAAATAACTCTAGAATCTGGGAATGTCTTTGCAAGGCTGGCAAAGGGCAGTCAGGAACCAGCACCCTGCCTCTGGAATTACCGACTTCTGAGCAGATCTGGAGGTCTCCTTTAGGAGAAGCTAACCCATTCTTTCCAAATAGAGGCTTCCAAACAGGCCGGTTGGCTGCCTCTTCGTGCCCGAAGGAGGCCTGCTTTTCTTGCATCCTATGAAGCCCTGTTCCCAGCCTCTGGGAAAAGCGGATCTTGAAGATATTTTCTCAGGGGTTGTTTCCATGGAGCTGGGGCCGAGACCAGAGACCCAATCGCACAGGGGAAGGAAAACCACATGGACAAGTCTTTGCTCTCCAGGAGACCTCTAAGTGAAACTTACTCTGTCAGGAACGTTCTTGACTCCTATGGAGACACCCCTATGTGTGAAGCTGCGTACCCAACAATGGGGCACAGAGAGACTGATTCTCTCTTTGCAGCTTTGAAGCTGTCATTCAAACAACAGCTTGAGAATCCATACAATGCTCTCCCTTACCTCTGAGAGAGTTCTCATTGCTGTAGCCCTTGGCAGTTTTTTAGAAATCCGCACCCAAACCCTTCTCCTAGTAGGCCTGGGTCCTAGTTCGGAGGAGCATGCAATGGCGGAGCTGAGGCCAGTAAGGCACCAGTCAGCTCTCACACACTCTTGCAGCCTGCTCCTCCAGGGGCAGTAAGGCCTCTTTTTCTCTGCAGGAGGCTCGCTTGCCTTGCCTTCTGTGAACTGCATTTCCCAGTCTGGACGAAAAGTAATTCCTGGAGGTGTTTTCTCAGGGGTTTCTTCCTCGGAGCTGGGGCGAACATCGGGAACCCAACTCACAGGGGAAGGCAAAACCATATGGACAGGTCTATGCTCCGTAGCAGAGCTCTAGTGAACCTCATCTCCCAGGAACATTCTTGGCTCCTATAGAGACACCTCTGTGTTTGAAGCTACACACCCAACATAGGGGCAAATGCAGCCTGATTCTCTCCGTGGGGTGCAGATGCTTTGTGGCAAAGCACCTGTTTGAGAATCCATCCGCTTCCACTTCCCTCTCTTTGACAGAGGTCTCTTTGCTGTAGCCTTTGGCAGTTTGGAAAGAAGCAGACCCTTACCCTTCACCAAGTAGGCCCTTGTCCTAGTTTGAACGGAAAGGCGATAGCTGAGCTGAGGCCAGTAAGGCGCCAGTCAAGTCTGTCATATTCCTGAAGCCTGCTCCTTCATGGAAAATAACGCTAGAATCTAGAAATGTCTTTGCAAGGCTGGCAAAGGACAGTCAGGAACCTCGACCCTGCCTCTGGAATTTCCGTCTTCTGAGCAGATCTGGAGGTCTTCTTTTGGAGAAGCTAACCATTCCTTCCAAAGAGTGGCTTCCAAACACAGGCTAGTTGGCTGCCTCTACTTGCCCGAAGGAGACTTGCTTGTTCCGCTTCCTGTGAACTCCGCTTCCCGCCTGGGGGAAAAGTGGTTCTTGGAGATCTTTTTTCAGGGGCTATTTCAACTGAGTTGGAGCCGAGCCCGGAGACCCACACGCACAGAGGAAGGCAAAACCACATGGACAAGTCTTTGCTCTGTAGGAGAACTCTAGTTAACCTCAGTATGTGAGGAAAGTCTTGGATTCTACGGGGATACCTCTGTGTGTGGAGCTGCGTACCCAACAAGGGGGCACACAGGGCCTGATTCTCTCTTTGCAGCTTTGAAGCTGTCGTTCAAACAACAGCTTGAGAATCCATACAATGCTCTCCCTTACCTCTGAGAGACTTCTCATTGCAGTAGCCCTTGGCAGTTTTTACAAATCCGCACCCAAACCCTTCTCCAAGTAGGCCTGGGTCCTGGTTTGGATGGCCATGCAATGGCAGAGCTGAGGTCAGTAAGGCACCAGTCAGGTGTCACACACTCTGGCAGCCTGCTCCTCCAGGGACAGTAAGGCCTATTTTTCCCTGCGGGAGGCTCGCTTGCCTTGCCTCCTGTGAACTGCGTTTCCCAGCCTGGGCGAAAAGCGGTTCCTGGAGATCTTTTCTCAGGGGCTCTATCCCCAGAGCTGGGGTGGACCTCGGGGACTCATCTCACAGGGGAAGGAAAAACCACATGGACAGGTCTATGCTCTGTAGGAGACGTTAGTGAGTCCCATCTCTTAGGAACATTCCTGGCTCGTACAGAGACACCTCTGTGTGTAAAGCTACACACCGAACATAGGGGCACAGGGAGCCTGATTCTCTCCGTGGGGTGCTGATGCTTTGTGGCAAAGCACCTGTTTGAGAAGCCATCCGCTTACGCTTCCCTCGCCTTGACAGTGGTCTCATTGCTGTGTCTCTTGGCAGTTTGGAAAGCAGCAGACCCTTACCCTTTACCAAGTAAGCCCTGATCCTAGTTTGAAAGGAAAGGCAATAGCTGAGCTGAGGCCAGTAAGGAACCCGTCAACTCTGACATATTCCCGATGCCTGCTCCTTCATGGAAAATAACGCTAGAATCTAGGAATGTCTTTGCAAGGCTGGCAAAGGGCAGTCAGGAACCTCGACCCTGCCTCTGGAATATCTATCTTCTGAGCAGATCTGGAGGTCTCGTTCTGGAGAAGCTAACCCATTCCTTGCAAATATAGGCTTCCAAACACAGGCCGGTTGGCTGCCTCTTCTTGCCTGAAGGAGGCTTGCTTTTCCTGCCTCCTATGATCCCTGGTTCCCAGCATGGGGGAAAAGCAGATCTTGGAGATCTTTGCTCAGGGGTTGTTTCCACGGAGCTGGGGTTGTGCCCGGAGACCCACACGTACAGGGGAAGGCAAAACCACATGAACAAGTCTTTGCTCTCTAAGAGAGCTCTAGTGAACCTCAGTCTTTGACGAACGTTCTTGGCTCCTATGGGCACACCTCTGTGTGTGAAACTGCGTACCCAACATGGGGGCAGAGAGCCTGATTCTCTCTGTGCAGGTTTAATGCTGTCGTTCAGAAAACAGCTTGAGAATCCATACAATTCTCGCTCTTACCTCTGAAAGAGTTCTCATTGCAGTAGCCCTTGGCAGTTTGTAGAAATCTGCACCTAAACCCTTCTCCAAGTAGGCCTGAGTCCCAGTTCGGAGGAACAAGCAATGGCGGAGCTGAGACCAGTATGGCAGCAGTCAGTTTTCACACACTCTGGCAGCCTGCTCCTCCATGGACAGTAAGGCTTCTTTTTCTCTGCAGGAGGCTCCCTTGCCTTACTTCCTGTGAACAGCTTTTCCCAGCCTGGGCGAAAAGCTGTTCCTGGAGATCTTTCCTGAGGGGCTGTTTTCCCAGAGCTGGGGCGGACCTCGGGGACCCAACTCACAGGGGAAGGCGAAACCACATGGATAGGTGAGCACTCTGTAGGAGAGCTCTTGTGAACCTCATCTCTCAGGAACATTCTTGGCTCCTGTAGAGACACCACTGTGTGTGAAGCTACACACCCCCACATAGGGGCAAATGGAGCCTGATTCTCTCCGTGGGGTGCTGATGCTTGGTGGCAAAGAACCTTCTTGAGAATCCATCCCCTTACACTTCCCTCGCATTTACGGAGGTCTCATTGCTGTAGCCCTCGGCAGTTTGGAAAGAAGAAGACCCTTACCCTTCATAAAATAGGGCCTTGTCCTAGTTTGAATGGAAAGGCAATAGCTGAGCTGAGGCCAATAAGGCGCCAGTCAAGTCTGACATATTCCTGAAGCCTGCTTCTTCAGGAAGATAACGGTAGAATCTAGGAATGTCTTTGCAAGGCTGGCAAAGGGCAGTCAGGACCCTGCACACTGCCTCTGGAATTACCGGACTTCTGAGCAGATCTGGAGGTCTCCTTTAGGAGAAGCTAACCCATTCTTCCAAATAGGGGCTTCCAAACGCAGGCCGCTTGGCTGCCTCTTGCTGTCTGAAGGAGACCTGCTTTTCCCGCCTCCTATGAACCCCACATCCCAGCCTCTGGGAAAAGCGGATCTTGAAGATCTTTTCTCAGGGTTTGTTTCCACGGAGCTGGGGCCGAGCCTGGAGCCCCAAACGCACAGGGGAAGAAAAACCACATGGACAAGTCTTTGCTCTCTAGGAGAGCTCTAGTGAACCTCACTCTGTCAGGAACGTTCTTGTTTCCTATGGAGACACCCCTGTCTGTGAAGCTGTGTACCGAACATGGAGACACAGAGTCTGATTCTATCTGTGCAGCTTTGAAGCTGTCGTTCAAACAACAGCTTGAAAATCCATACAATGCCCTTCCTTACCCGTGACACAGTTCTCATTGCTATACCCCTTGGCAGTATTTAGAAATCCATACCCAAACCCTTCTCCTAGTAGGCCTGGGTCCTAGTTCGGAGGAACATGCAATGGCGGAGCTGAGGCCAGTAAGGCACCAGTCAGGTCTCACACACTCTTGAAGCCTGATCGTCCAGGGACAGTAAGGCCTGTTGTGCCCTGCAGGAGGCTCTCTTGCATTACCTCCTGTGAACTGCGTTTGCCAGCCTGGGGGAATAGCGGTCCCAGGAGATCTTTTCTCAGGGGCTCCTTTCCCTGAGCTGGGGCGGACCTCGGGGACCCAACTCACAGGGCAAGGCAAAACCATATGGACAGGTCTATGCTCTGTAGCAAACCTCTAGTGAACCTCATCTCTCAGGAACATTCTTGGCTCCTATAGAGACACCTCTGTGTGTGAAGCTGCGTACCTAACATAGGGGCACAGAGAGCCTGATTCTCTCTCTTCATTTTGACGCTGTCGTTCAGAAAACAGCTTAAGTTCCACATAATGCTCTCCCTTACCGCTGAGAGAATTCTCACTGCTATAGCCCTTGGCACTTTGTAGAAATCCGCACCCAAACGCTTCTCCAAGTAGGCCTGGGTCCTAGCTCGGATGAACAGGCAATGGCGGAGCTGAGGCCAGTAAGGCAGCAGTCAGGTTTCACACACTCTGGCAGCCTGCTCCTCCAGGGACAGTAAGGCCTCTTTTTCTCTGCAGGAGATTCGCTTGCCTTACTTCCTGTGAACAGCGTTTCCCAGCCTCAGTGAAGCGGTTCCTGGAGATCTTTTCTCAGGCACAGTTTCCCCGGATGTGTGGCGGACCTCGGGGACCCAACTCACAGGGGAAGGCAAAACCACATGGACAGGTCTATGCTCTGTAGGAGAGGTTTAGTGAACCTAATCTCTCAGGAACATTCTTGGCTCCTATAGAGACAACTCTGTGTGTGAAGCTACACTCCCAACATTGGGGCACAGGGAGCTTGATTCTCTCCGTGGGGTGCTGATGCTTTGTGGCAAAGCACCTGCTTGAGAATCCATCCTCTTAGGCTTCCCTCGCCTTGACAGAGGTCTCATTGCTGTAGCCCTTGGCAGTTGGCAAAGAAGATCCTTACCCTTCATAAAGTAGCCCCTTGTCCTAGTTGAATGGAAAGGCAATAGCTGAGCTGAAGCCAATAAGGAGCCAGTCCCGTCTGACACATTCCCGATGCCTGCTCCTTCATGGAATATAACTCTAGAATCTAGGAATGTCTTTGCAAGGCTGGCAAAGGGCAGTCAGGAACCAGCACCCTGCTTCTGGAATTACCGACTTCTGAGCAGATCTGGAGGTCTCCTTTAGGAGAAGCTAACCCATTCCTTCCAAATAGAGGCTTCAAAACACAGGCAGGTTGGCTGCCTTTCGTGCCCGAAGGAGGCTTGCTTTTCTCTCCTCCTATGAACCCCAGTTCCCAGCCTCTGGGAAAAGTGGATCTTGAAGATATTTTCTCAGGGGTTGTTTCCACGGAGCTGGGGCCGAGCCCGGAGACCCAAAGCCACAGGGGAAGGCAAGACCACATGGAGACGTCTATGCTCTGCAGCAGACCTCTAGTGAACCTCATCTCTCAGGAGCATTCTTGGCTCCTATAGAGACACCTCTGTGTGTGAAGCTGCATACCTAACATAGGGGGACAGAGAGCCTGATTCTCTCTGTTCATTTTGATGCTGTCGTTCAGAAAACAGCTTGAGAATCCATACAATGCTCTCCCTTACCGCTGAGAGAATTCTCACTGCTGTAGCCCTTGGCACTTTGTAGAAATCCGCACCCAAACGCTTCTCCAAGTAGGCCTGGGTCCTAGCTCGGATGAACAGGCAATGGCGGAGCTGAGGCCAGTAAGGCAGCAGTCAGGTTTCACACACTCTGGCAGCCTGCTCCTCCAGGGACAGTAAGGCCTCTTTTTCTCTGCAGGAGATTCGCTTGCCTTACTTCCTGTGAACAGCGTTTCCCAGCCTCAGTGAAGCGGTTCCTGGAGATCTTTTCTCTGGCACAGTTTCCCCGGATGTGTGGCGGACCTCGGGGACCCAACTCACAGGGGAAGGCAAAACCACATGGACAGGTCTATGCTCTGTAGGAGAGGTTTAGTGAACCTAATCTCTCAGGAACATTCTTGGCTCCTATAGAGACAACTCTGTGTGTGAAGCTACACTCCCAACATTGGGGCACAGGGAGCTTGATTCTCTCCGTGGGGTGCTGATGCTTTGTGGCAAAGCACCTGCTTGAGAATCCATCCTCTTAGGCTTCCCTCGCCTTGACAGAGGTCTCATTGCTGTAGCCCTTGGCAGTTGGCAAAGAAGAAGACCCTTACCCTTCATAAAGTAGGCCCTTGTCCTAGTTTGAATGGAAAGGCAATAGCTGAGCTGAGGCCAATAAGGAGCCAGTCCTGTCTGACACATTCCCGAAGCCTGCTCCTTCATGGAAAATAACTCTAGAACCTAGGAATGTCTTTGCAAGGCTAGCAAAGGGCAATCAGGAACCAGCACCCTGCCTCTGGAATTACCGACTTCTGAGCAGATCTGGAGGTCTCCTTTAGGAGAAGCTAACCCACTCCTTCCAAATAGAGGCTTCAAATCACAGGCAGGTTGGCTGCCTTTTCGTTCCCGATGGAGGCGTGCTTTTCTCTCCTCCTATGAACCCCAGTTCCCAGACACTGGGAAAAGCAGATCTTGAAGATATTTTCTCAGGGGTTGTTTCCACGGAGCTGGGGGCGAGCCCGGAGACCCAAACGCACAGGAGAAGGCAAGACCACATGGACAAGTCTTTGCTCTTTAGTATAGCTCTAGTGAACCTCACTCTGTCAGGAACTTTCTTGATTCCTACGGAGACACACCTGTGTGTGAAGCTGCATGCCCAACATAGGGGCACAGAGAGCCTGATTCCCCCTGTGCAGCGCTGAGTCTGGGCGGCTAAACAACAGCTTGGGAATGGAGCCTGGGGCGCTTCCCTTCCCTCTGACAGAGCTCTCCTTCGGGACCTAAGCCCTCTGCAAGGAGGCATGGATCATAGGTGCAAAGGGAAGGGAAGAGCGGAGCTGAGGCCAGTAAGGCGCCCGCCAGTCACGTCTCCCCCACTTCCGCAGTCTGTTCCTTCCCCTGCGCGAAAGCTAGAAGCTGGGAAGGGCTTGGCGAGGCTCGCTCAGGCAGAGCAGCATCTCGACAGGGGCTCTGTCCTATCGCGCCTGGGCACAGATCTGCAGCTCCGCCGGTGTGAAGCTCATTCGGTCCTTTCCAATACAGGCTTGCAAGAACCCGCCAATGGCCTAACTCATCTCTCCCGCGTGCTGGGACTGGGCATCCAGGCCTGGGCACAAAGCACTGCCTGGAGCTCTTTGCTAAGGGGCTGGTTCCCCTACGCTGGGGCTGTGCTAGGGAGCCCAAACGCACAAGTCAAGGCCCCAAAACACATCCACACGTCTCTGCTCTGCAACAGAGCTCCAGGGAAGCCCAGTCTGGCAGGCGCTTTCTGGGCACAAACGGAGGAACACTCTGGCTGTGGAGCTCCCTCCCAAAGACTGGGGCACTAGGACCCTGATTCCCTCCGTTTAGCGCTGAGTCTGGGTTGCCTAGCAACAGCTTGGGAACGCAGCCTGGGGCACTTCCCTTCCCTCCGACAGAGCTCTCCTTGCGGTAGGCCTTGGTAGTTTGCATACAATAGGGCAATAAGCCCTCTGCAAGTTGGCCTGGCTCCTAGGTCCAAAGGGCAGGCCAGAGCGGAGCTGAGGCTGTCAGGCTCCAGACACATCTCCCATACTCCTACATCCTGCTCCTATCCTGGCGTGAACGCTAGAAATTGGTAAGGTACCAGGAGCATGGCAGGGGCGGGGCGAAACAGGGCGGCGCGGGTCGGGGTTCCGATCGGGAGGGGTGGGAAGCGGTCCCAGTTGTGCTCTCGGGGGTCCCCACTGCGGCTGGAAAGGTACCGGGAGCGAGGCAGGGGCGGGGCGAAACCGGGCGGCGCGGGGCCGTTTTCCGGTCGGGAGGGGGTGGGAAGCAGTCCCAGTAGTGCTCTCGGAAGTGGCCACTGCGGCTGGAAACGCGCCGGGACCGCACCGGGGCGGGGTAAACTCCGGCTGCGCGGGTGGAGATTACGATGGCTGTAAGTGGGGGTCGGTCCCAGTTGTGCTCCCGGGGGTCGCCACTGTGGCTGGGAACGCGCCGGGAGCGCGGCAGGGGCGGGGCGAACCCTGGCGCGAGGGGAGGGGGTCCGGTTGTGGCGGGGTTGGCTCTTGGGGGGGATGGGGAGGGCTTCCCAGTTGTGCTCTCAGGGGTCTCCACTGAGGCTGGGAACACCCATTTCGTCCGCTCCTGGGTCCCCAAGGATCGCCATCCCGTGGGTGCAGCGGAGGGCTGCGGACCACTGGTAAGGGCACTGGGACTGCGTGGAGCAGGGAACCACGTATTCCGCCGTCTGTTGGTACATTCTCGGAGCTCCCCAACCTGGCGGTCGCAGAAAGGCCTCGCCTTTAGGGTCAAGGCCTTTACCGCTCCACCCCTTTGCTGAAAAATCTCCGAGTCTGCGCGGGTTTCCCAAGCAGCCTAGTGTCCGCTAGAAGTCCAAGGGACAGAACCCTGAACTCTGGCCGGCTGGCCCAGCCCTGCTTCTGGCACTTTGTAGGCCAGCGGGCCCTGGAGCACCTACTGGGATGGGAAAGCGAAGGGTCCACGGATTGCACCCTAGAAACTTAGTAGGGTGCATGGATTTCAAACCCTGGTGGCCGCCCAGGCAGCAAAGAAGGGGGGAGGGTACCTTGCTGCCCTTTCATGTCAGAATCTGTGGCTGTCCTGCTGCGTGGGCCTTTTCATGGGGACCCTGTGGAAGAAAAGTTTGGTGTTTTGGAACTGAATAATTAGAACGTGTAAAAAGTTTAAATTATGTGGTGGTGTAATTAAAACAAAACCAAGCTACAAGTGTTTTTCCAATGGAGTTCCTAATATTGAAGGCCTGTTTCCTTCCACTGTGGCATTTATCAAGAAGTGTGCGGGATATTTTTTTTTTTTAAGAAAAGTGTTTGAAGTGAGGGAAACAGGAAACCCAGAGGTGCCCCTGTAGTTTGGGGAAGGCCTAAGGAGGTCACTTGGAAATGCTGCTTGCTGTGGGGTGGGGCAGATTGGCTGTGCAGGCTTGTCCTTTGCATGCATGTTCTTGTGTGTGGAAACCCAGCTCGAGCCATCTCCTGATGTGTAAGCATTTCGCAGACAAACCTTGAGCTAAGAAATGCTTTTTTTCCTGAGGAAATGTTTGTCTTAAGTGATATAAATATCCTATGTATTTCCACTAGACTCTGGCTTCAGGTCGTTTCCCCCAAAAGGCTCAGAAGCAACTTGAAAAAAACAGTATGTTTTCCTCCTAGCTTGTTCTCCTTATCTATATTAAGGAAATGATATATTTGCCTTGAATACTGCCTTTCTTCAAGATTCAGGTCTATCAAATTTTGGCCCGGGATGACTCACCTGCTGCCAATGATATCTCAAGGCATATCGAGGGGGAGGGGCCTGCGGTAATTCCCTGAGACAGTGCCTTTCTTTCCTTAGCTGACTGCTAGTGCCTGTAGAATACCTGGCTAGACCCCAGCAGGGTGTACATCCAGCCTCAAGACTAAGTCAGCAGCTTTCTCTATCTCTTTTATACTTTAATAACAATTGATGACACAAAAGCTCTGAGCGATCAAACCATATCGAATATTTATTTCAGATGGAAGATGCATTCCATGTGATTGCCATCTTAAGTCTTTCCATCATTATGGAATATCTGTCCATGTATTCAGGATAGTTTTCAGCCAGGGTGTATAATTTCCAGTGTGCCAGTCTTGTCATCGTCGTTAATACATGGCAAATTGTTGTATTCATGTTGACATTATTGAAAGGGAATTATTTAAAATTCCTTTTCAGAATATTATCTGCTAATGTATACAGAGAAAACTGTGTAATCATTCGTTTTTATCAGTTTGGACAGCTTGATAGTTTCTTTAATTTCTTTCCTTTCTCATATTTAAGATTTTCCAGGCACATACATGTACTACCTCACCCCTAAACTCAGTCATGTGCTCAAAGAACTTCTGTCCTTATTTTTTGCAACATTGAATTCGTTTTGACTATGCTGGGTCTCTGCTGCAAGATGGAAGTCGCTAGGACCTCTGGACTGCAGTCTGCCATCTCTTACTGACCTCTTGTTGACCTCTGCAGAATCCTGCTTGGAGGGAGCTTGTTAGTTCCTTGTTGCTTTCCAGGACCTCCTGTGTTAAGTGGTTTCTCTTCTCTGTTGCCTGGTAAGGGTGGATGGTCATTGGCATCCCAAAGCTAGCTAGAAGTCAATTATTTAGGCAGGCTTGTGCATAGATATGGGAGAAGGCAATGGCACCCCACTCCAGTACTCTTGCGTGGAAAATCCCACGGACAGAGGAGCCTGCTAGGCTGCAGTCCATGGGGTCGCTAAGAGTCGGACACCACTGAGCGACTTCACGTTCATTATTCACTTTCATGCATGGGAGGAGGAAATGGCAACCCACTCCAGTGTTCTTGCCTAGAGAACCCCAGGGACTGCGGGACCTGGTGGGCTGCCATGTATGGGGTCGCACAGAGTCGGACACGACTGAAACGACTTAGCAGCAGCAGCAGAAGCAGTGCATTGAAATCAAAAGGGTTGAGAACAGTCAGGTAGGATCACATATGTCACCGTGAAACACTACTTCTCCACTTAGCCAAAGCTAACCAAAGATTTCTGTTCTAGGTCAACCTAGAAGACATCACTTAAGAGGTAAAGAAACTGAAACTCCATTAGCAAAAGCAGTTCAACATCTCAAGAAAACTTCTGCTAGGCACAGAACCATTTTCTGGGGGTCCACTTTTGCTACAACCTCCTTATCCCATTCTGTACCCATTCCTTTGCTTCTCCCATCCTGAAACTTCCACCTGTAAGACAGAACTACTTCGTTTTCCTTCCTCAAGTGTCAATGCATTCCACATACCTTCTTGTAAAAACAAGTCATACATTTCCCTTCAGCAACCAAGAACTGACTTTTATATTGGCGTTCGATATAGCGCGCTCCCTTCCCCCACCCCCAAGAATAGAACAAAACAAAACAAAACAATTGCTTTCTTACATTTAACATGTCAGGATGGTGCCAGACAAGATTCATGGAGAGTCAAAAATCTCTTTTGTTTCTGTGTAAAAGGGAGGTCCTTTCAGAACTTTCATTTCTTTGGAAATGACCCAGCTATGAAATACACTGCCATCACTTAGTTTAGCACAAGGGTAGAAACTCGGGGAACCAAAACACCTGGAGAAACGTTTTTCAGTTCAGTTCAGTTCAGTTGCTCAGTCGTGTCTGACTCTTTGGGACCCGGTGGCCTGCAGGATGCCAGGCTTCCGTGTCTGTCACCAACTCCAGGGGCTTGCTCAAACTCATCTCCATCAGGTCAGTGATGCCATCCAACCATTTTATCCTCTGTCGTCCCCTTCTCCTCTGCCTTCAATCAAGACTATGAGAGGCAGATATTTTAGAGTATAATCATTGTTAAGAGTTTGTCTAAAAGCTCATATCACACTTACGTTTTTTTCTTTTGATGTTGTCGTTTCCAGGTACTTTCTTGCTGACAGGCTTGTGACAGATATAACAATAGAGCAATTTTTACCTCAAAGGAAACCTAGGCACTATGAACATGTTGTGCTTAATGTTGTTGACTCTTAGACATGTCTATAGTGGAGGAGCAAAACCAAAAATACTAGATATTTCATATTGACTAGTTCCCAGTTCACGGGACTCTGACGTTCATTTAGGTCAATGTTTTCTTGTATTTCCAGCAGTTTGATTTGGAAGCGCTGCCTTGTCTTGAGACCATTGAAATCAGAACTCAGAACTTGAGCAATATTATCAAAAACCACAAGGCTCACACTGACACATACCTAAATCCAGAGAGACAGACAAGACATCTTCCAGTTTTCCACCTGAGATTTAAAATATTTCTTTGAGCCGGTCTTCTGGGGAGTGGGGGATGGGGGTGGGGGTGGGGGTGGCAGCGAGGCAGGCTTGGGTAACAAGCTCATTGTTGGTCATTGCATATGCAAAGAACCAGCTTTCCCGGTTCCAAGGAAAAAAGTTTCCTTGCTAACCAACTTTGTCTGGTTCTATAGACTCTCATGGCCCTCCTAGGTCAGGTCACCTTGCCTTTCTGTAGTCCTCGTTTGATCCCTAAATCATAGACAGCTTGGATTGTCCCTGTGGGGTGGATGTATTGTCCTCCTGTTTGAACTGGCGGCAGTAGCCAGAGCCTCTCCTGGAACCGGGCGTGGGGGCGGGGCTCACCGGGAGCCCCCGGTGAAGGTGAGCAGCGCGCCGCGCCAGGAGTGGGGCGAACCCTGGCGGCGCGGGTCGGGGTTCCGGTCGGGAGGGGGTGGGGGGCGGTCTCAGTTGTGTTCTCCGGGGTCCCCACTGCGGCTGGGAAGGCAACGGGAGCGCGGCAGGGGCGGGGCTAACCATGGCGGCGCGGGGAGAGAGGTGGGGTCCGGTCGCGGCGGGGGTCGGCTCCTGGCGGGGGTGGGGGAGGGCTTCCCAGTTGTGCTCTCGGGGTCGCCATTGCGGCTGGGCACGCCCATTTCGTGCGCTCCTGGGTCCCCAAGGATCGGCATCCAGTGGGCGCAGCGGAGGGGTGCGGACCACGGGTCAGGGCACTGGGACTGCGTGGAGCAGGGAACCACGTATTCCGCCCTCTGTTGGCACATTCTCGGAGCTCCCCCACCTGGCGGTCGCAGAAAGGCCTCGCCTTTGGGGTCAAGGCCTTTACCGCTCCACCCCTCTGCTGAAAAATCTCCGAGTCTGCGCGGGTTTCCCAAGCAGCCTAGGGTCCGCTGGAAGTCCAAGGGACAGAACCCTGAATCTTGGCTGGCTGGCCCAGCCCTGCTTCTGGCACTTTGTAGGCCAGCGGGCCCTGGAGCACCTGCTGGGATGGGAAAGGGAAGGGTCCACGAATTGCACCCTAGAAACTTAGTAGGGTGCATGGATTTCAAACCCTGGTGGCCGCCCAGGCAGCAAAGAAGGGGGGAGGGTACCTTGCTGCACTTTCATGTCAGAATCTGTGGCTGTCCTGCTGCGTGGGCCTTTTCATGGGGACCCTGTGGAAGAAAAGTTTGGTGTTTTGGAACTGAATAATTAGAACGTGTAAAAAGTTTAAATTATGTGGTGGTGTAATTAAAACAAAACCAAGCTACAAGTGTTTTTCCAATGGAGTTCCTAATATTGAAGGCCTTTTTCCTTCCACTGTGGCATTTATCAAGAAGTGTGCGGGATTTTTTTTTTTTTTTTAAGAAAAGTGTTTGAAGTGAGGGAAACAGGAAACCCAGAGGTGCCCCTGTAGTTTGGGGAAGGCCTAAGGAGGTCACTTGGAAATGCTGCTTGCTGTGGGGTGGGGCAGATTGGCTGTGCAGGCTTGTCCTTTGCATGCATGTTCTTGTGTGTGGAAACCCAGCTCGAGCCATCTCCTGATGTGTAAGCATTTCGCAGACAAACCTTGAGCTAAGCAATGCTTTTTTTTTTCCTGAGGAAATGTTTGTCTTAAGTGATATAAATATCCTATGTATTTCCGCTAGACTCTGGCTTCAGGTCGGTTCCCCCAAAAGACTCAGAAGCAACTTGAAAAAAACAGTATGTTTTCCTCCTAGCTTGTTCTCCTTATCTATATTAAGGAAATGATATATTTGCCTTGAATACTGCCTTTCTTCAAGATTCAGGTCTATCAAATTTTGGCCCGGGATGACTCACCTGCTGCCAATGTTATCTCAAGGCATATCGTGGGGGAGGGGCCTGCTGCAATTACCTGAGACAGTGCCTTTCTTTCCTTAGCTGACTGCTAGTGCCTGTAGAATACCTGGCTAGAACCCAGCAGGGTGTACATCCAGCCTCAAGACTAAGTCAGCAGCTTTCTCTATCTCTTTTATACTTTAATAACAATTGATGACACAAAAGCTCTGAGCGATCAAACCATATCGAATATTTATTTCAGATTGAAGATGCATTCCATGTGATTGCCATCTTAAGTCTTTCCATCATTATGGAATATCTGTCCATGTATTCAGGATAGTTTTCAGCCAGGGTGTATAATTTCCAGTGTGCCAGTCTTGTCATCATCGTTAATACATGGCAAAGTGTTGTATTCATGTTGACATTATTGAAAGGGAATTTTTTTAAATTCCTTTTCAGATTATTATCTGCTAATGTATACAGAGAAAACTGTGTAATCATTCGCTTTTATCAGTTTGGACAGCTTGATAGTTTCTTTAATTTCTTTCCTTTCTGATATTTAAGATTTTCCAGGCACATACATGTACTACCTCACCCCTAAACTCAGTCATGTGCTCAAAGACTTCTGTCCTTATTTTTTGCAACATTGAATTCGTTTGGACTATGCTGGGTCTCTGCCGCAAGATGGAAGTCGCTAGGACCTCTGGACTGCAGTCTGCCATCTCTTACTGACCTCTTGTTGACCTCTGCAGAATCCTGCTTGGAGGGAGCTTGTTAGTTCCTTGTTGCTTACCAGGACCTCCTGTGGTAAGTGTTTTCTCTTCTCTGTTGCCTGGTAAGGGTGGATGGTCATTGGCATGCCAAAGCTAGCTAGAAGTCAATTATTTAGGCAGGCTTGTGCATAGATATGGGAGAAGGCAATGGCACCCCACTCCAGTACTCTTGCGTGGAAAATCCCATGGACGGGGGAGCCTGGTAGGCTGCAGTCCATGGGGTCGCTAAGAGTCGGACACCACTGAGCGACTTCACGTTCACTTTTCACTTTCATGCATGGGAGGAGGAAATGGCAACCCACTCCAGTGTTCTTGCCTAGAGAACCCCAGGGACTGCGGGGCCTGGTGGGCTGCCGTCTACGGGGTCGCACAGAGTCGGACACGACTGAAACGACTTAGCGGCGGCGGCGGCGGCGGCAGCAGCAGCAGCAGCAGAAGCAGTGCATCGATATCAAAAGGGTTGAGAACAGTCAGGTAGGATCACATATGTCACCGTGAAACACTACTTCTCCACGTAGCCAAAGCTAACCAAAGATTTCTGTTCTAGGTCCACCTAGAAGAGATCACTTAGGAGGTAAAGAAACTGAAACTCCATTAGCAAAGGCAGTTCCACATCTCAAGAAAACTTGTGCTAGGCACAGAACTCTTTTCTGGGGGTCCACTTTCCCTACCACCTCCTTATCCCATTCTGTACCCATTCCTTTGCTTCTGCCATCCTGAAACTGCCACCTGTAAGACAGAACTACTTCGTTTTCCTTCCTCAAGTGCCATTGCATTCCACATACCTTCTTGTAATAACAAGTCATACATTTCCCTTCAGCAACCAAGAACTGACTTTTATACTGGCATTCGATATAGCGCGCCACCCCCCACCAACAAGAACAGAAGAGAACAAAACAAAACAATTGCTTTCTTACATTTAACATGTCAGGAAGGTGCCAGACACTATTCATGGAGAGTCAAAAATCTCTTTTGTTTCTGTGTAAAAGGGAGGTCCGTTCAAGTCGTGAGTGTTTCAGAACTTTCATTTCTTTGGAAATGACCTAGCTATGAAATACACTGTCGTCACTTAGTTTAGCACAAGGATAGAAACTCGGGGAACCAAAACACCTGGAGAAACGTTTTTCAGTTCAGTTCAGTTCAGTTGCTCAGTCGTGTCTGACTCTTTGGGACCCGGTGGCCTGCAGGATGCCAGGCTTCCGTGTCCGTCACCAACTCCAGGGGCTTGCTCAAACTCATCTCCATCAGGTCAGTGATGCCATCCAACCATTTTGTCCTCTGTCGTCCCCTTCTCCTCTGCCTTCAGTCAAGACTATGAGAGGCAGATATTTTAGAGTATAATCATTGTTAAGAGTTTGTCTAAAAGCTCATATCACATTTACGTTTTTTTGCTTTTGATGTTGTCGTTTCCAGGTCCTTTCTTGCTGACAGGCTTGTGACAGATATAACAATAGAGCAATTTTTACCTCAAAGGAAACCTAGGCACTATGAACATGTTGTGCTTAATGTTGTTGACTCTTAGACATGTCTATAGTGGAGGAGCAAAACCAAAAATACTAGATATTTCATATTGACTAGTTCCCAGTTCACGGGACTCTGACGTTCATTTAGGTCAATGTTTTCTTGTATTTCCAGCAGTTTGATTTGGAAGCGCTGCCTTGTCTTGAGACCATTGAAATCAGAACTCAGAACTTGAGCAATATTATCAAAAACCACAAGGCTCACACTGACACATACCTAAATCCAGAGAGACAGACAAGACATCTTCCAGTTTTCCGCCTGAGATTTAAAATATTTCTTTGAGCCGGTCTCCTGGGGAGTGGGGGATGGGGGTGGAGGTGGGGGTGGGGGTGGCAGCGAGGCAGGCTTGGGTAACAAGCTAATTGTTGGTCATTGCATATGCAAAGAACCAGCTTTCCCGGTTCCAAGGAAAAAAGTTTCCTTGCTAACCAACTTTGTCTGGTTCTATAGACTCTCATGGCCCTCCTAGGTCAGGTCACCTTGCCTTTCTGTAGTCCTCGTTTGATCCCTAAATCATAGACAGCTTGGATTGTCCCTGTGGGGTGGATGTATTGTCCTCGTGTTTGAACTGGCGGCAGTAGCCAGAGCCTCTCCTGGAACCGGGCGTGGGGGCGGGGCTCACCGGGAGCCCCCGGTGAAGGTGAGCAGCGCGCCGCGCCAGGAGTGGGGCGAACCCTGGCGGCGTGGGTCGGGGTTCCGGTCGGGAGGGGGTGGGGGGCGGTCTCAGTTGTGTTCTCCGGGGTCCCCACTGCGGCTGGGAAGGCAACGGGAGCGCGGCAGGGGCGGGGCGAACCCGGGCGGCGCGGGGCGGGGTCCGGTCTCGGCTGGGGTCGGCTCCTGGCGGGGGTGGGGGAGGGCTTCCCAGTTGTGCTCTCGGGGGTCGCCATTGCGGCTGGGCACGCCCATTTCGTGCGCTCCTGGGTCCCCAAGGATCGGCATCCAGTGGGCGCAGCGGAGGGGTGCGGACCACGGGTCAGGGCACTGGGACTGCGTGGAGCAGGGAACCACGTATTCCGCCCTCTGTTGGCACATTCTCGGAGCTCCCCCACCTGGCGGTCGCAGAAAGGCCTCGCCTTTGGGGTCAAGGCCTTTACCGCTCCAGCCCTCTGCTGAAAAATCTCCGAGTCTGCGCGGGTTTCCCAAGCAGCCTAGGGTCCGCTGGAAGTCCAAGGGACAGAACCCTGAATCTTGGCTGGCTGGCCCAGCCCTGCTTCTGGCACTTTGTAGGCCAGCGGGCCCTGGAGCACCTGCTGGGATGGGAAAGGGAAGGGTCCACGAATTGCACCCTAGAAACTTAGTAGGGTGCATGGATTTCAAACCCTGGTGGCCGCCCAGGCAGCAAAGAAGGGGGGAGGGCATCTTGCTGCCCTTTCATGGCCGAATCTGTGGCTGTCCTGCTGCGTGGGCCTTTTCAAGGGGACCTTGTGCAATAAAAGTTTGGTATTTTGGAACTGAATGATTAGAACTTGTAACCAGTTTAAATTATGTGGTGGTGTAATTCAACACAAAACAAAACCAAACCAAGCTCCAAGTGTTTGGCACAGGGAGGTTTCAATATTGAAGGCCTGTTTTCCTTCCACTGTGGCATTCTATCAAGAAGTGTGCGGGATTTTTTTTTTTTTTAAGAAAAGTGTTCGAAGTGAGGGAAACAGGAAACCCAGAGGTGCCCCTGTAGTTTGGGGAAGGCCTTAGGAGGTCACTTGGAAATGCTGCTGGCTGTGGGGGAGGGGGGCAGATGGGCTGTGCAGGCTTGTCCTTTGCATGCATGTTCTTGTGTGTGGAAACCCAACTCGGAGCCATCTCCTGATGTGTAAGCATTTCGCAGACAAACCTTGAGCTAAGCAATGCCTTTGTTCCTAAGGAAATGTTTGTCTTAAGCGATGTACATATCCTATGGATTTCCGCTGGACTCTGGCTTCAGGTCGGTTCCCCCAATAGGCTCAGAAACGACTTGAACAAAACAGTATGTTTTCCCCCTACCTTGTTCTCCTCATCTATGTTAAGGAAATGATATAGTTGCCTGGAATACTGCCTTTCTTCAAGATTCATGTCAATCAGTATTTGGCCCCGGAGGACTCACCTGCGGCCAATGTGACCTCAAGGCATGTCGTGGGGGAGGGGCCTGGTGCCATTCCCTGAGACAGTGCCTTTCTTTCCTGAGCTGACTGCTAGTGCCTGTAGAATATCTGGCTAGAGCCCAGCAGGGCGTACACCCCGCCTCAAGTCTAAGTCAGCAGCTTTCTCTATCTCTTTTATACTTTAATAACAGTTGATGGCACAAAAGCTCTGAGCGATCAACTCATATCGAATCTTCATTTCAGATTGAAGATGCATTCCATGGGATTGCCATCCTAAGTCTTTCCATCGTTATGGAATATCTGTCCATGTATTCAGGATAGTTTTCAGCCAGGGTGTATAAGTTCCAGCGTGCCGGTCTTGTCAGCGTCATTACATCCATGGCAAAGTGTGGTATTCATGTTGACATTATTGAAAGGGAATTTTTTAAATTTCCTTTTCAGATTATTATCTGCTAATGTATACAGAGAACACTGTGTAATCATTCGTTTTTATCAGTTTGGACAGCTTGATAGTTGTCTTTAATTTCTTTCCTTTCTTATACTTTAGGATTTTCCGGGCACATACATGTACTGCCTCACCCCTAATCTCAGTCATGTGTGCAAAGAACTTCTGTCCTTTTATTTGTTTATTGATTTGTTGCAACATTGAATTCGTTTGGACTATGCTGGGTCTCTGCTGCAAGATGGAAGTCGCTAGGACCTCTGGACTGCAGTCTGCCATCTCTTCCTGACCTCTTGTTGACCTCTGCAGAATCCTGGTTGGTGGGAGCTTGTTAGTTCCTTGTTCCTTACCAGGACCTCCTGTGGTAAGTGTTTTCTCTTCTCTGTTGCCTGGTAAGGGTGGATGGTCATTGGCATCCCAAAGCTAGCTAGAAGTCAATTATTTAGGCAGGCTTGTGCATAGATATGGGAGAAGGCAATGGCACCCCACTCCAGTACTCTTGCGTGGAAAATCCCATGGACGGGGGAGCCTGGTAGGCTGCAGTCCATGGGGTCGCTAAGAGTCGGACACCACTGAGCGACTTCACGTTCACTTTTCACTTTCATGCATGGGAGGAGGAAATGGCAACCCACTCCAGTGTTCTTGCCTAGAGAACCCCAGGGACTGCGGGGCCTGGTGGGCTGCCGTCTACGGGGTCGCACAGAGTCGGACACGACTGAAACGACTTAGCGGCGGCGGCGGCGGCGGCAGCAGCAGCAGCAGCAGAAGCAGTGCATCGATATCAAAAGGGTTGAGAACAGTCAGGTAGGATCACATATGTCACCGTGAAACACTACTTCTCCACGTAGCCAAAGCTAACCAAAGATTTCTGTTCTAGGTCCACCTAGAAGAGATCACTTAGGAGGTAAAGAAACTGAAACTCCATTAGCAAAGGCAGTTCCACATCTCAAGAAAACTTGTGCTAGGCACAGAACTCTTTTCTGGGGGTCCACTTTCCCTACCACCTCCTTATCCCATTCTGTACCCATTCCTTTGCTTCTGCCATCCTGAAACTGCCACCTGTAAGACAGAACTACTTCGTTTTCCTTCCTCAAGTGCCATTGCATTCCACATACCTTCTTGTAATAACAAGTCATACATTTCCCTTCAGCAACCAAGAACTGACTTTTATACTGGCATTCGATATAGTGCGCCACCCCCCACCAACAAGAACAGAAGAGAACAAAACAAAACAATTGCTTTCTTACATTTAACATGTCAGGAAGGTGCCAGACACTATTCATGGAGAGTCAAAAATCTCTTTTGTTTCTGTGTAAAAGGGAGGTCCGTTCAAGTCGTGAGTGTTTCAGAACTTTCATTTCTTTGGAAATGACCTAGCTATGAAATACACTGTCGTCACTTAGTTTAGCACAAGGATAGAAACTCGGGGAACCAAAACACCTGGAGAAACGTTTTTCAGTTCAGTTCAGTTCAGTTGCTCAGTCGTGTCTGACTCTTTGGGACCCGGTGGCCTGCAGGATGCCAGGCTTCCGTGTCCGTCACCAACTCCAGGGGCTTGCTCAAACTCATCTCCATCAGGTCAGTGATGCCATCCAACCATTTTGTCCTCTGTCGTCCCCTTCTCCTCTGCCTTCAGTCAAGACTATGAGAGGCAGATATTTTAGAGTATAATCATTGTTAAGAGTTTGTCTAAAAGCTCATATCACATTTACGTTTTTTTGCTTTTGATGTTGTCGTTTCCAGGTCCTTTCTTGCTGACAGGCTTGTGACAGATATAACAATAGAGCAATTTTTACCTCAAAGGAAACCTAGGCACTATGAACATGTTGTGCTTAATGTTGTTGACTCTTAGACATGTCTATAGTGGAGGAGCAAAACCAAAAATACTAGATATTTCATATTGACTAGTTCCCAGTTCACGGGACTCTGACGTTCATTTAGGTCAATGTTTTCTTGTATTTCCAGCAGTTTGATTTGGAAGCGCTGCCTTGTCTTGAGACCATTGAAATCAGAACTCAGAACTTGAGCAATATTATCAAAAACCACAAGGCTCACACTGACACATACCTAAATCCAGAGAGACAGACAAGACATCTTCCAGTTTTCCGCCTGAGATTTAAAATATTTCTTTGAGCCGGTCTCCTGGGGAGTGGGGGATGGGGGTGGAGGTGGGGGTGGGGGTGGCAGCGAGGCAGGCTTGGGTAACAAGCTAATTGTTGGTCATTGCATATGCAAAGAACCAGCTTTCCCGGTTCCAAGGAAAAAAGTTTCCTTGCTAACCAACTTTGTCTGGTTCTATAGACTCTCATGGCCCTCCTAGGTCAGGTCACCTTGCCTTTCTGTAGTCCTCGTTTGATCCCTAAATCATAGACAGCTTGGATTGTCCCTGTGGGGTGGATGTATTGTCCTCGTGTTTGAACTGGCGGCAGTAGCCAGAGCCTCTCCTGGAACCGGGCGTGGGGGCGGGGCTCACCGGGAGCCCCCGGTGAAGGTGAGCAGCGCGCCGCGCCAGGAGTGGGGCGAACCCTGGCGGCGTGGGTCGGGGTTCCGGTCGGGAGGGGGTGGGGGGCGGTCTCAGTTGTGTTCTCCGGGGTCCCCACTGCGGCTGGGAAGGCAACGGGAGCGCGGCAGGGGCGGGGCGAACCCGGGCGGCGCGGGGCGGGGTCCGGTCTCGGCTGGGGTCGGCTCCTGGCGGGGGTGGGGGAGGGCTTCCCAGTTGTGCTCTCGGGGGTCGCCATTGCGGCTGGGCACGCCCATTTCGTGCGCTCCTGGGTCCCCAAGGATCGGCATCCAGTGGGCGCAGCGGAGGGGTGCGGACCACGGGTCAGGGCACTGGGACTGCGTGGAGCAGGGAACCACGTATTCCGCCCTCTGTTGGCACATTCTCGGAGCTCCCCCACCTGGCGGTCGCAGAAAGGCCTCGCCTTTGGGGTCAAGGCCTTTACCGCTCCAGCCCTCTGCTGAAAAATCTCCGAGTCTGCGCGGGTTTCCCAAGCAGCCTAGGGTCCGCTGGAAGTCCAAGGGACAGAACCCTGAATCTTGGCTGGCTGGCCCAGCCCTGCTTCTGGCACTTTGTAGGCCAGCGGGCCCTGGAGCACCTGCTGGGATGGGAAAGGGAAGGGTCCACGAATTGCACCCTAGAAACTTAGTAGGGTGCATGGATTTCAAACCCTGGTGGCCGCCCAGGCAGCAAAGAAGGGGGGAGGGCATCTTGCTGCCCTTTCATGGCCGAATCTGTGGCTGTCCTGCTGCGTGGGCCTTTTCAAGGGGACCTTGTGCAATAAAAGTTTGGTATTTTGGAACTGAATGATTAGAACTTGTAACCAGTTTAAATTATGTGGTGGTGTAATTCAACACAAAACAAAACCAAACCAAGCTCCAAGTGTTTGGCACAGGGAGGTTTCAATATTGAAGGCCTGTTTTCCTTCCACTGTGGCATTCTATCAAGAAGTGTGCGGGATTTTTTTTTTTTTTAAGAAAAGTGTTCGAAGTGAGGGAAACAGGAAACCCAGAGGTGCCCCTGTAGTTTGGGGAAGGCCTTAGGAGGTCACTTGGAAATGCTGCTGGCTGTGGGGGAGGGGGGCAGATGGGCTGTGCAGGCTTGTCCTTTGCATGCATGTTCTTGTGTGTGGAAACCCAACTCGGAGCCATCTCCTGATGTGTAAGCATTTCGCAGACAAACCTTGAGCTAAGCAATGCCTTTGTTCCTAAGGAAATGTTTGTCTTAAGCGATGTACATATCCTATGGATTTCCGCTGGACTCTGGCTTCAGGTCGGTTCCCCCAATAGGCTCAGAAACGACTTGAACAAAACAGTATGTTTTCCCCCTACCTTGTTCTCCTCATCTATGTTAAGGAAATGATATAGTTGCCTGGAATACTGCCTTTCTTCAAGATTCATGTCAATCAGTATTTGGCCCCGGAGGACTCACCTGCGGCCAATGTGACCTCAAGGCATGTCGTGGGGGAGGGGCCTGGTGCCATTCCCTGAGACAGTGCCTTTCTTTCCTGAGCTGACTGCTAGTGCCTGTAGAATATCTGGCTAGAGCCCAGCAGGGCGTACACCCCGCCTCAAGTCTAAGTCAGCAGCTTTCTCTATCTCTTTTATACTTTAATAACAGTTGATGGCACAAAAGCTCTGAGCGATCAACTCATATCGAATCTTCATTTCAGATTGAAGATGCATTCCATGGGATTGCCATCCTAAGTCTTTCCATCGTTATGGAATATCTGTCCATGTATTCAGGATAGTTTTCAGCCAGGGTGTATAAGTTCCAGCGTGCCGGTCTTGTCAGCGTCATTACATCCATGGCAAAGTGTGGTATTCATGTTGACATTATTGAAAGGGAATTTTTTAAATTTCCTTTTCAGATTATTATCTGCTAATGTATACAGAGAACACTGTGTAATCATTCGTTTTTATCAGTTTGGACAGCTTGATAGTTGTCTTTAATTTCTTTCCTTTCTTATACTTTAGGATTTTCCGGGCACATACATGTACTGCCTCACCCCTAATCTCAGTCATGTGTGCAAAGAACTTCTGTCCTTTTATTTGTTTATTGATTTGTTGCAACATTGAATTCGTTTGGACTATGCTGGGTCTCTGCTGCAAGATGGAAGTCGCTAGGACCTCTGGACTGCAGTCTGCCATCTCTTCCTGACCTCTTGTTGACCTCTGCAGAATCCTGGTTGGTGGGAGCTTGTTAGTTCCTTGTTCCTTACCAGGACCTCCTGTGGTAAGTGTTTTCTCTTCTCTGTTGCCTGGTAAGGGTGGATGGTCATTGGCATCCCAAAGCTAGCTAGAAGTCAATTATTTAGGCAGGCTTGTGCATAGATATGGGAGAAGGCAATGGCACCCCACTCCAGTACTCTTGCGTGGAAAATCCCATGGACGGGGGAGCCTGGTAGGCTGCAGTCCATGGGGTCGCTAAGAGTCGGACACCACTGAGCGACTTCACGTTCACTTTTCACTTTCATGCATGGGAGGAGGAAATGGCAACCCACTCCAGTGTTCTTGCCTAGAGAACCCCAGGGACTGCGGGGCCTGGTGGGCTGCCGTCTACGGGGTCGCACAGAGTCGGACACGACTGAAACGACTTAGCGGCGGCGGCGGCGGCGGCAGCAGCAGCAGCAGCAGAAGCAGTGCATCGATATCAAAAGGGTTGAGAACAGTCAGGTAGGATCACATATGTCACCGTGAAACACTACTTCTCCACGTAGCCAAAGCTAACCAAAGATTTCTGTTCTAGGTCCACCTAGAAGAGATCACTTAGGAGGTAAAGAAACTGAAACTCCATTAGCAAAGGCAGTTCCACATCTCAAGAAAACTTGTGCTAGGCACAGAACTCTTTTCTGGGGGTCCACTTTCCCTACCACCTCCTTATCCCATTCTGTACCCATTCCTTTGCTTCTGCCATCCTGAAACTGCCACCTGTAAGACAGAACTACTTCGTTTTCCTTCCTCAAGTGCCATTGCATTCCACATACCTTCTTGTAATAACAAGTCATACATTTCCCTTCAGCAACCAAGAACTGACTTTTATACTGGCATTCGATATAGTGCGCCACCCCCCACCAACAAGAACAGAAGAGAACAAAACAAAACAATTGCTTTCTTACATTTAACATGTCAGGAAGGTGCCAGACACTATTCATGGAGAGTCAAAAATCTCTTTTGTTTCTGTGTAAAAGGGAGGTCCGTTCAAGTCGTGAGTGTTTCAGAACTTTCATTTCTTTGGAAATGACCTAGCTATGAAATACACTGTCGTCACTTAGTTTAGCACAAGGATAGAAACTCGGGGAACCAAAACACCTGGAGAAACGTTTTTCAGTTCAGTTCAGTTCAGTTGCTCAGTCGTGTCTGACTCTTTGGGACCCGGTGGCCTGCAGGATGCCAGGCTTCCGTGTCCGTCACCAACTCCAGGGGCTTGCTCAAACTCATCTCCATCAGGTCAGTGATGCCATCCAACCATTTTGTCCTCTGTCGTCCCCTTCTCCTCTGCCTTCAGTCAAGACTATGAGAGGCAGATATTTTAGAGTATAATCATTGTTAAGAGTTTGTCTAAAAGCTCATATCACATTTACGTTTTTTTGCTTTTGATGTTGTCGTTTCCAGGTCCTTTCTTGCTGACAGGCTTGTGACAGATATAACAATAGAGCAATTTTTACCTCAAAGGAAACCTAGGCACTATGAACATGTTGTGCTTAATGTTGTTGACTCTTAGACATGTCTATAGTGGAGGAGCAAAACCAAAAATACTAGATATTTCATATTGACTAGTTCCCAGTTCACGGGACTCTGACGTTCATTTAGGTCAATGTTTTCTTGTATTTCCAGCAGTTTGATTTGGAAGCGCTGCCTTGTCTTGAGACCATTGAAATCAGAACTCAGAACTTGAGCAATATTATCAAAAACCACAAGGCTCACACTGACACATACCTAAATCCAGAGAGACAGACAAGACATCTTCCAGTTTTCCGCCTGAGATTTAAAATATTTCTTTGAGCCGGTCTCCTGGGGAGTGGGGGATGGGGGTGGAGGTGGGGGTGGGGGTGGCAGCGAGGCAGGCTTGGGTAACAAGCTAATTGTTGGTCATTGCATATGCAAAGAACCAGCTTTCCCGGTTCCAAGGAAAAAAGTTTCCTTGCTAACCAACTTTGTCTGGTTCTATAGACTCTCATGGCCCTCCTAGGTCAGGTCACCTTGCCTTTCTGTAGTCCTCGTTTGATCCCTAAATCATAGACAGCTTGGATTGTCCCTGTGGGGTGGATGTATTGTCCTCGTGTTTGAACTGGCGGCAGTAGCCAGAGCCTCTCCTGGAACCGGGCGTGGGGGCGGGGCTCACCGGGAGCCCCCGGTGAAGGTGAGCAGCGCGCCGCGCCAGGAGTGGGGCGAACCCTGGCGGCGTGGGTCGGGGTTCCGGTCGGGAGGGGGTGGGGGGCGGTCTCAGTTGTGTTCTCCGGGGTCCCCACTGCGGCTGGGAAGGCAACGGGAGCGCGGCAGGGGCGGGGTCCGGTCTCGGCTGGGGTCGGCTCCTGGCGGGGGTGGGGGAGGGCTTCCCAGTTGTGCTCTCGGGGGTCGCCATTGCGGCTGGGCACGCCCATTTCGTGCGCTCCTGGGTCCCCAAGGATCGGCATCCAGTGGGCGCAGCGGAGGGGTGCGGACCACGGGTCAGGGCACTGGGACTGCGTGGAGCAGGGAACCACGTATTCCGCCCTCTGTTGGCACATTCTCGGAGCTCCCCCACCTGGCGGTCGCAGAAAGGCCTCGCCTTTGGGGTCAAGGCCTTTACCGCTCCAGCCCTCTGCTGAAAAATCTCCGAGTCTGCGCGGGTTTCCCAAGCAGCCTAGGGTCCGCTGGAAGTCCAAGGGACAGAACCCTGAATCTTGGCTGGCTGGCCCAGCCCTGCTTCTGGCACTTTGTAGGCCAGCGGGCCCTGGAGCACCTGCTGGGATGGGAAAGGGAAGGGTCCACGAATTGCACCCTAGAAACTTAGTAGGGTGCATGGATTTCAAACCCTGGTGGCCGCCCAGGCAGCAAAGAAGGGGGGAGGGCATCTTGCTGCCCTTTCATGGCCGAATCTGTGGCTGTCCTGCTGCGTGGGCCTTTTCAAGGGGACCTTGTGCAATAAAAGTTTGGTATTTTGGAACTGAATGATTAGAACTTGTAACCAGTTTAAATTATGTGGTGGTGTAATTCAACACAAAACAAAACCAAACCAAGCTCCAAGTGTTTGGCACAGGGAGGTTTCAATATTGAAGGCCTGTTTTCCTTCCACTGTGGCATTCTATCAAGAAGTGTGCGGGATTTTTTTTTTTTTTTTAAGAAAAGTGTTCGAAGTGAGGGAAACAGGAAACCCAGAGGTGCCCCTGTAGTTTGGGGAAGGCCTTAGGAGGTCACTTGGAAATGCTGCTGGCTGTGGGGGAGGGGGGCAGATGGGCTGTGCAGGCTTGTCCTTTGCATGCATGTTCTTGTGTGTGGAAACCCAACTCGGAGCCATCTCCTGATGTGTAAGCATTTCGCAGACAAACCTTGAGCTAAGCAATGCCTTTGTTCCTAAGGAAATGTTTGTCTTAAGCGATGTACATATCCTATGGATTTCCGCTGGACTCTGGCTTCAGGTCGGTTCCCCCAATAGGCTCAGAAACGACTTGAACAAAACAGTATGTTTTCCCCCTACCTTGTTCTCCTCATCTATGTTAAGGAAATGATATAGTTGCCTGGAATACTGCCTTTCTTCAAGATTCATGTCAATCAGTATTTGGCCCCGGAGGACTCACCTGCGGCCAATGTGACCTCAAGGCATGTCGTGGGGGAGGGGCCTGGTGCCATTCCCTGAGACAGTGCCTTTCTTTCCTGAGCTGACTGCTAGTGCCTGTAGAATATCTGGCTAGAGCCCAGCAGGGCGTACACCCCGCCTCAAGTCTAAGTCAGCAGCTTTCTCTATCTCTTTTATACTTTAATAACAGTTGATGGCACAAAAGCTCTGAGCGATCAACTCATATCGAATCTTCATTTCAGATTGAAGATGCATTCCATGGGATTGCCATCCTAAGTCTTTCCATCGTTATGGAATATCTGTCCATGTATTCAGGATAGTTTTCAGCCAGGGTGTATAAGTTCCAGCGTGCCGGTCTTGTCAGCGTCATTACATCCATGGCAAAGTGTGGTATTCATGTTGACATTATTGAAAGGGAATTTTTTAAATTTCCTTTTCAGATTATTATCTGCTAATGTATACAGAGAACACTGTGTAATCATTCGTTTTTATCAGTTTGGACAGCTTGATAGTTGTCTTTAATTTCTTTCCTTTCTTATACTTTAGGATTTTCCGGGCACATACATGTACTGCCTCACCCCTAATCTCAGTCATGTGTGCAAAGAACTTCTGTCCTTTTATTTGTTTATTGATTTGTTGCAACATTGAATTCGTTTGGACTATGCTGGGTCTCTGCTGCAAGATGGAAGTCGCTAGGACCTCTGGACTGCAGTCTGCCATCTCTTCCTGACCTCTTGTTGACCTCTGCAGAATCCTGGTTGGTGGGAGCTTGTTAGTTCCTTGTTCCTTACCAGGACCTCCTGTGGTAAGTGTTTTCTCTTCTCTGTTGCCTGGTAAGGGTGGATGGTCATTGGCATCCCAAAGCTAGCTAGAAGTCAATTATTTAGGCAGGCTTGTGCATAGATATGGGAGAAGGCAATGGCACCCCACTCCAGTACTCTTGCGTGGAAAATCCCATGGACGGGGGAGCCTGGTAGGCTGCAGTCCATGGGGTCGCTAAGAGTCGGACACCACTGAGCGACTTCACGTTCACTTTTCACTTTCATGCATGGGAGGAGGAAATGGCAACCCACTCCAGTGTTCTTGCCTAGAGAACCCCAGGGACTGCGGGGCCTGGTGGGCTGCCGTCTACGGGGTCGCACAGAGTCGGACACGACTGAAACGACTTAGCGGCGGCGGCGGCGGCGGCAGCAGCAGCAGCAGCAGAAGCAGTGCATCGATATCAAAAGGGTTGAGAACAGTCAGGTAGGATCACATATGTCACCGTGAAACACTACTTCTCCACGTAGCCAAAGCTAACCAAAGATTTCTGTTCTAGGTCCACCTAGAAGAGATCACTTAAGAGGTAAAGAAACTGAAACTCCATTAGCAAAGGCAGTTCCACATCTCAAGAAAACTTGTGCTAGGCACAGAACTCTTTTCTGGGGGTCCACTTTCCCTACCACCTCCTTATCCCATTCTGTACCCATTCCTTTGCTTCTGCCATCCTGAAACTGCCACCTGTAAGACAGAACTACTTCGTTTTCCTTCCTCAAGTGCCATTGCATTCCACATACCTTCTTGTAATAACAAGTCATACATTTCCCTTCAGCAACCAAGAACTGACTTTTATACTGGCATTCGATATAGCGCGCCACCCCCCACCAACAAGAACAGAAGAGAACAAAACAAAACAATTGCTTTCTTACATTTAACATGTCAGGAAGGTGCCAGACACTATTCATGGAGAGTCAAAAATCTCTTTTGTTTCTGTGTAAAAGGGAGGTCCGTTCAAGTCGTGAGTGTTTCAGAACTTTCATTTCTTTGGAAATGACCTAGCTATGAAATACACTGTCGTCACTTAGTTTAGCACAAGGATAGAAACTCGGGGAACCAAAACACCTGGAGAAACGTTTTTCAGTTCAGTTCAGTTCAGTTGCTCAGTCGTGTCTGACTCTTTGGGACCCGGTGGCCTGCAGGATGCCAGGCTTCCGTGTCCGTCACCAACTCCAGGGGCTTGCTCAAACTCATCTCCATCAGGTCAGTGATGCCATCCAACCATTTTGTCCTCTGTCGTCCCCTTCTCCTCTGCCTTCAGTCAAGACTATGAGAGGCAGATATTTTAGAGTATAATCATTGTTAAGAGTTTGTCTAAAAGCTCATATCACATTTACGTTTTTTTGCTTTTGATGTTGTCGTTTCCAGGTCCTTTCTTGCTGACAGGCTTGTGACAGATATAACAATAGAGCAATTTTTACCTCAAAGGAAACCTAGGCACTATGAACATGTTGTGCTTAATGTTGTTGACTCTTAGACATGTCTATAGTGGAGGAGCAAAACCAAAAATACTAGATATTTCATATTGACTAGTTCCCAGTTCACGGGACTCTGACGTTCATTTAGGTCAATGTTTTCTTGTATTTCCAGCAGTTTGATTTGGAAGCGCTGCCTTGTCTTGAGACCATTGAAATCAGAACTCAGAACTTGAGCAATATTATCAAAAACCACAAGGCTCACACTGACACATACCTAAATCCAGAGAGACAGACAAGACATCTTCCAGTTTTCCGCCTGAGATTTAAAATATTTCTTTGAGCCGGTCTCCTGGGGAGTGGGGGATGGGGGTGGAGGTGGGGGTGGGGGTGGCAGCGAGGCAGGCTTGGGTAACAAGCTAATTGTTGGTCATTGCATATGCAAAGAACCAGCTTTCCCGGTTCCAAGGAAAAAAGTTTCCTTGCTAACCAACTTTGTCTGGTTCTATAGACTCTCATGGCCCTCCTAGGTCAGGTCACCTTGCCTTTCTGTAGTCCTCGTTTGATCCCTAAATCATAGACAGCTTGGATTGTCCCTGTGGGGTGGATGTATTGTCCTCGTGTTTGAACTGGCGGCAGTAGCCAGAGCCTCTCCTGGAACCGGGCGTGGGGGCGGGGCTCACCGGGAGCCCCCGGTGAAGGTGAGCAGCGCGCCGCGCCAGGAGTGGGGCGAACCCTGGCGGCGTGGGTCGGGGTTCCGGTCGGGAGGGGGTGGGGGGCGGTCTCAGTTGTGTTCTCCGGGGTCCCCACTGCGGCTGGGAAGGCAACGGGAGCGCGGCAGGGGCGGGGTCCGGTCTCGGCTGGGGTCGGCTCCTGGCGGGGGTGGGGGAGGGCTTCCCACTTGTGCTCTCGGGGGTCGCCATTGCGGCTGGGCACGCCCATTTCGTGCGCTCCTGGGTCCCCAAGGATCGGCATCCAGTGGGCGCAGCGGAGGGGTGCGGACCACGGGTCAGGGCACTGGGACTGCGTGGAGCAGGGAACCACGTATTCCGCCCTCTGTTGGCACATTCTCGGAGCTCCCCCACCTGGCGGTCGCAGAAAGGCCTCGCCTTTGGGGTCAAGGCCTTTACCGCTCCACCCCTCTGCTGAAAAATCTCCGAGTCTGCGCGGGTTTCCCAAGCAGCCTAGGGTCCGCTGGAAGTCCAAGGGACAGAACCCTGAATCTTGGCTGGCTGGCCCAGCCCTGCTTCTGGCACTTTGTAGGCCAGCGGGCCCTGGAGCACCTGCTGGGATGGGAAAGGGAAGGGTCCACGAATTGCACCCTAGAAACTTAGTAGGGTGCATGGATTTCAAACCCTGGTGGCCGCCCAGGCAGCAAAGAAGGGGGGAGGGCATCTTGCTGCCCTTTCATGGCCGAATCTGTGGCTGTCCTGCTGCGTGGGCCTTTTCAAGGGGACCTTGTGCAATAAAAGTTTGGTATTTTGGAACTGAATGATTAGAACTTGTAACCAGTTTAAATTATGTGGTGGTGTAATTCAACACAAAACAAAACCAAACCAAGCTCCAAGTGTTTGGCACAGGGAGGTTTCAATATTGAAGGCCTGTTTTCCTTCCACTGTGGCATTCTATCAAGAAGTGTGCGGGATTTTTTTTTTTTTTTAAGAAAAGTGTTCGAAGTGAGGGAAACAGGAAACCCAGAGGTGCCCCTGTAGTTTGGGGAAGGCCTTAGGAGGTCACTTGGAAATGCTGCTGGCTGTGGGGGAGGGGGGCAGATGGGCTGTGCAGGCTTGTCCTTTGCATGCATGTTCTTGTGTGTGGAAACCCAACTCGGAGCCATCTCCTGATGTGTAAGCATTTCGCAGACAAACCTTGAGCTAAGCAATGCCTTTGTTCCTAAGGAAATGTTTGTCTTAAGCGATGTACATATCCTATGGATTTCCGCTGGACTCTGGCTTCAGGTCGGTTCCCCCAATAGGCTCAGAAACGACTTGAACAAAACAGTATGTTTTCCCCCTACCTTGTTCTCCTCATCTATGTTAAGGAAATGATATAGTTGCCTGGAATACTGCCTTTCTTCAAGATTCATGTCAATCAGTTTTTGGCCCCGGAGGACTCACCTGCTGCCAATGTGACCTCAAGGCATGTCGTGGGGGAGGGGCCTGGTGCCATTCCCTGAGACAGTGCCTTTCTTTCCTGAGCTGACTGCTAGTGCCTGTAGAATATCTGGCTAGAGCCCAGCAGGGCGTACACCCCGCCTCAAGTCTAAGTCAGCAGCTTTCTCTATCTCTTTTATACTTTAATAACAGTTGATGGCACAAAAGCTCTGAGCGATCAACTCATATCGAATCTTCATTTCAGATTGAAGATGCATTCCATGGGATTGCCATCCTAAGTCTTTCCATCGTTATGGAATATCTGTCCATGTATTCAGGATAGTTTTCAGCCAGGGTGTATAAGTTCCAGCGTGCCGGTCTTGTCAGCGTCATTACATCCATGGCAAAGTGTGGTATTCATGTTGACATTATTGAAAGGGAATTTTTTTAATTTCCTTTTCAGATTATTATCTGCTAATGTATACAGAGAACACTGTGTAATCATTCGTTTTTATCAGTTTGGACAGCTTGATAGTTGTCTTTAATTTCTTTCCTTTCTTATACTTTAGGATTTTCCGGGCACATACATGTACTGCCTCACCCCTAATCTCAGTCATGTGTGCAAAGAACTTCTGTCCTTTTATTTGTTTATTGATTTGTTGCAACATTGAATTCGTTTGGACTATGCTGGGTCTCTGCTGCAAGATGGAAGTCGCTAGGACCTCTGGACTGCAGTCTGCCATCTCTTCCTGACCTCTTGTTGACCTCTGCAGAATCCTGGTTGGTGGGAGCTTGTTAGTTCCTTGTTCCTTACCAGGACCTCCTGTGGTAAGTGTTTTCTCTTCTCTGTTGCCTGGTAAGGGTGGATGGTCATTGGCATCCCAAAGCTAGCTAGAAGTCAATTATTTAGGCAGGCTTGTGCATAGATATGGGAGAAGGCAATGGCACCCCACTCCAGTACTCTTGCGTGGAAAATCCCATGGACGGGGGAGCCTGGTAGGCTGCAGTCCATGGGGTCGCTAAGAGTCGGACACCACTGAGCGACTTCACGTTCACTTTTCACTTTCATGCATGGGAGGAGGAAATGGCAACCCACTCCAGTGTTCTTGCCTAGAGAACCCCAGGGACTGCGGGGCCTGGTGGGCTGCCGTCTACGGGGTCGCACAGAGTCGGACACGACTGAAACGACTTAGCGGCGGCGGCGGCGGCGGCGGCAGCAGCAGCAGCAGAAGCAGTGCATCGATATCAAAAGGGTTGAGAACAGTCAGGTAGGATCACATATGTCACCGTGAAACACTACTTCTCCACGTAGCCAAAGCTAACCAAAGATTTCTGTTCTAGGTCCACCTAGAAGAGATCACTTAAGAGGTAAAGAAACTGAAACTCCATTAGCAAAGGCAGTTCCACATCTCAAGAAAACTTGTGCTAGGCACAGAACTCTTTTCTGGGGGTCCACTTTCCCTACCACCTCCTTATCCCATTCTGTACCCATTCCTTTGCTTCTCCCATCCTGAAACTGCCACCTGTAAGACAGAACTACTTCGTTTTCCTTCCTCAAGTGCCATTGCATTCCACATACCTTCTTGTAATAACAAGTCATACATTTCCCTTCAGCAACCAAGAACTGACTTTTATACTGGCATTCGATATAGTGCGCCACCCCCCACCAACAAGAACAGAAGAGAACAAAACAAAACAATTGCTTTCTTACATTTAACATGTCAGGAAGGTGCCAGACACTATTCATGGAGAGTCAAAAATCTCTTTTGTTTCTGTGTAAAAGGGAGGTCCGTTCAAGTCGTGAGTGTTTCAGAACTTTCATTTCTTTGGAAATGACCTAGCTATGAAATACACTGTCGTCACTTAGTTTAGCACAAGGATAGAAACTCGGGGAACCAAAACACCTGGAGAAACGTTTTTCAGTTCAGTTCAGTTCAGTTGCTCAGTCGTGTCTGACTCTTTGGGACCCGGTGGCCTGCAGGATGCCAGGCTTCCGTGTCCGTCACCAACTCCAGGGGCTTGCTCAAACTCATCTCCATCAGGTCAGTGATGCCATCCAACCATTTTGTCCTCTGTCGTCCCCTTCTCCTCTGCCTTCAGTCAAGACTATGAGAGGCAGATATTTTAGAGTATAATCATTGTTAAGAGTTTGTCTAAAAGCTCATATCACATTTACGTTTTTTTGCTTTTGATGTTGTCGTTTCCAGGTCCTTTCTTGCTGACAGGCTTGTGACAGATATAACAATAGAGCAATTTTTACCTCAAAGGAAACCTAGGCACTATGAACATGTTGTGCTTAATGTTGTTGACTCTTAGACATGTCTATAGTGGAGGAGCAAAACCAAAAATACTAGATATTTCATATTGACTAGTTCCCAGTTCACGGGACTCTGACGTTCATTTAGGTCAATGTTTTCTTGTATTTCCAGCAGTTTGATTTGGAAGCGCTGCCTTGTCTTGAGACCATTGAAATCAGAACTCAGAACTTGAGCAATATTATCAAAAACCACAAGGCTCACACTGACACATACCTAAATCCAGAGAGACAGACAAGACATCTTCCAGTTTTCCGCCTGAGATTTAAAATATTTCTTTGAGCCGGTCTCCTGGGGAGTGGGGGATGGGGGTGGAGGTGGGGGTGGGGGTGGCAGCGAGGCAGGCTTGGGTAACAAGCTAATTGTTGGTCATTGCATATGCAAAGAACCAGCTTTCCCGGTTCCAAGGAAAAAAGTTTCCTTGCTAACCAACTTTGTCTGGTTCTATAGACTCTCATGGCCCTCCTAGGTCAGGTCACCTTGCCTTTCTGTAGTCCTCGTTTGATCCCTAAATCATAGACAGCTTGGATTGTCCCTGTGGGGTGGATGTATTGTCCTCGTGTTTGAACTGGCGGCAGTAGCCAGAGCCTCTCCTGGAACCGGGCGTGGGGGCGGGGCTCACCGGGAGCCCCCGGTGAAGGTGAGCAGCGCGCCGCGCCAGGAGTGGGGCGAACCCTGGCGGCGTGGGTCGGGGTTCCGGTCGGGAGGGGGTGGGGGGCGGTCTCAGTTGTGTTCTCCGGGGTCCCCACTGCGGCTGGGAAGGCAACGGGAGCGCGGCAGGGGCGGGGTCCGGTCTCGGCTGGGGTCGGCTCCTGGCGGGGGTGGGGGAGGGCTTCCCACTTGTGCTCTCGGGGGTCGCCATTGCGGCTGGGCACGCCCATTTCGTGCGCTCCTGGGTCCCCAAGGATCGGCATCCAGTGGGCGCAGCGGAGGGGTGCGGACCACGGGTCAGGGCACTGGGACTGCGTGGAGCAGGGAACCACGTATTCCGCCCTCTGTTGGCACATTCTCGGAGCTCCCCCACCTGGCGGTCGCAGAAAGGCCTCGCCTTTGGGGTCAAGGCCTTTACCGCTCCAGCCCTCTGCTGAAAAATCTCCGAGTCTGCGCGGGTTTCCCAAGCAGCCTAGGGTCCGCTGGAAGTCCAAGGGACAGAACCCTGAATCTTGGCTGGCTGGCCCAGCCCTGCTTCTGGCACTTTGTAGGCCAGCGGGCCCTGGAGCACCTGCTGGGATGGGAAAGGGAAGGGTCCACGAATTGCACCCTAGAAACTTAGTAGGGTGCATGGATTTCAAACCCTGGTGGCCGCCCAGGCAGCAAAGAAGGGGGGAGGGCATCTTGCTGCCCTTTCATGGCCGAATCTGTGGCTGTCCTGCTGCGTGGGCCTTTTCAAGGGGACCTTGTGCAATAAAAGTTTGGTATTTTGGAACTGAATGATTAGAACTTGTAACCAGTTTAAATTATGTGGTGGTGTAATTCAACACAAAACAAAACCAAACCAAGCTCCAAGTGTTTGGCACAGGGAGGTTTCAATATTGAAGGCCTGTTTTCCTTCCACTGTGGCATTCTATCAAGAAGTGTGCGGGATTTTTTTTTTTTTTTAAGAAAAGTGTTCGAAGTGAGGGAAACAGGAAACCCAGAGGTGCCCCTGTAGTTTGGGGAAGGCCTTAGGAGGTCACTTGGAAATGCTGCTGGCTGTGGGGGAGGGGGGCAGATGGGCTGTGCAGGCTTGTCCTTTGCATGCATGTTCTTGTGTGTGGAAACCCAACTCGGAGCCATCTCCTGATGTGTAAGCATTTCGCAGACAAACCTTGAGCTAAGCAATGCCTTTGTTCCTAAGGAAATGTTTGTCTTAAGCGATGTACATATCCTATGGATTTCCGCTGGACTCTGGCTTCAGGTCGGTTCCCCCAATAGGCTCAGAAACGACTTGAACAAAACAGTATGTTTTCCCCCTACCTTGTTCTCCTCATCTATGTTAAGGAAATGATATAGTTGCCTGGAATACTGCCTTTCTTCAAGATTCATGTCAATCAGTTTTTGGCCCCGGAGGACTCACCTGCTGCCAATGTGACCTCAAGGCATGTCGTGGGGGAGGGGCCTGGTGCCATTCCCTGAGACAGTGCCTTTCTTTCCTGAGCTGACTGCTAGTGCCTGTAGAATATCTGGCTAGAGCCCAGCAGGGCGTACACCCCGCCTCAAGTCTAAGTCAGCAGCTTTCTCTATCTCTTTTATACTTTAATAACAGTTGATGGCACAAAAGCTCTGAGCGATCAACTCATATCGAATCTTCATTTCAGATTGAAGATGCATTCCATGGGATTGCCATCCTAAGTCTTTCCATCGTTATGGAATATCTGTCCATGTATTCAGGATAGTTTTCAGCCAGGGTGTATAAGTTCCAGCGTGCCGGTCTTGTCAGCGTCATTACATCCATGGCAAAGTGTGGTATTCATGTTGACATTATTGAAAGGGAATTTTTTTAATTTCCTTTTCAGATTATTATCTGCTAATGTATACAGAGAACACTGTGTAATCATTCGTTTTTATCAGTTTGGACAGCTTGATAGTTGTCTTTAATTTCTTTCCTTTCTTATACTTTAGGATTTTCCGGGCACATACATGTACTGCCTCACCCCTAATCTCAGTCATGTGTGCAAAGAACTTCTGTCCTTTTATTTGTTTATTGATTTGTTGCAACATTGAATTCGTTTGGACTATGCTGGGTCTCTGCTGCAAGATGGAAGTCGCTAGGACCTCTGGACTGCAGTCTGCCATCTCTTCCTGACCTCTTGTTGACCTCTGCAGAATCCTGGTTGGTGGGAGCTTGTTAGTTCCTTGTTCCTTACCAGGACCTCCTGTGGTAAGTGTTTTCTCTTCTCTGTTGCCTGGTAAGGGTGGATGGTCATTGGCATCCCAAAGCTAGCTAGAAGTCAATTATTTAGGCAGGCTTGTGCATAGATATGGGAGAAGGCAATGGCACCCCACTCCAGTACTCTTGCGTGGAAAATCCCATGGACGGGGGAGCCTGGTAGGCTGCAGTCCATGGGGTCGCTAAGAGTCGGACACCACTGAGCGACTTCACGTTCACTTTTCACTTTCATGCATGGGAGGAGGAAATGGCAACCCACTCCAGTGTTCTTGCCTAGAGAACCCCAGGGACTGCGGGGCCTGGTGGGCTGCCGTCTACGGGGTCGCACAGAGTCGGACACGACTGAAACGACTTAGCGGCGGCGGCGGCGGCGGCAGCAGCAGCAGCAGCAGAAGCAGTGCATCGATATCAAAAGGGTTGAGAACAGTCAGGTAGGATCACATATGTCACCGTGAAACACTACTTCTCCACGTAGCCAAAGCTAACCAAAGATTTCTGTTCTAGGTCCACCTAGAAGAGATCACTTAAGAGGTAAAGAAACTGAAACTCCATTAGCAAAGGCAGTTCCACATCTCAAGAAAACTTGTGCTAGGCACAGAACTCTTTTCTGGGGGTCCACTTTCCCTACCACCTCCTTATCCCATTCTGTACCCATTCCTTTGCTTCTGCCATCCTGAAACTGCCACCTGTAAGACAGAACTACTTCGTTTTCCTTCCTCAAGTGCCATTGCATTCCACATACCTTCTTGTAATAACAAGTCATACATTTCCCTTCAGCAACCAAGAACTGACTTTTATACTGGCATTCGATATAGCGCGCCACCCCCCACCAACAAGAACAGAAGAGAACAAAACAAAACAATTGCTTTCTTACATTTAACATGTCAGGAAGGTGCCAGACACTATTCATGGAGAGTCAAAAATCTCTTTTGTTTCTGTGTAAAAGGGAGGTCCGTTCAAGTCGTGAGTGTTTCAGAACTTTCATTTCTTTGGAAATGACCTAGCTATGAAATACACTGTCGTCACTTAGTTTAGCACAAGGATAGAAACTCGGGGAACCAAAACACCTGGAGAAACGTTTTTCAGTTCAGTTCAGTTCAGTTGCTCAGTCGTGTCTGACTCTTTGGGACCCGGTGGCCTGCAGGATGCCAGGCTTCCGTGTCCGTCACCAACTCCAGGGGCTTGCTCAAACTCATCTCCATCAGGTCAGTGATGCCATCCAACCATTTTGTCCTCTGTCGTCCCCTTCTCCTCTGCCTTCAGTCAAGACTATGAGAGGCATATATTTTAGAGTATAATCATTGTTAAGAGTTTGTCTAAAAGCTCATATCACATTTACGTTTTTTTGCTTTTGATGTTGTCGTTTCCAGGTCCTTTCTTGCTGACAGGCTTGTGACAGATATAACAATAGAGCAATTTTTACCTCAAAGGAAACCTAGGCACTATGAACATGTTGTGCTTAATGTTGTTGACTCTTAGACATGTCTATAGTGGAGGAGCAAAACCAAAAATACTAGATATTTCATATTGACTAGTTCCCAGTTCACGGGACTCTGACGTTCATTTAGGTCAATGTTTTCTTGTATTTCCAGCAGTTTGATTTGGAAGCGCTGCCTTGTCTTGAGACCATTGAAATCAGAACTCAGAACTTGAGCAATATTATCAAAAACCACAAGGCTCACACTGACACATACCTAAATCCAGAGAGACAGACAAGACATCTTCCAGTTTTCCGCCTGAGATTTAAAATATTTCTTTGAGCCGGTCTCCTGGGGAGTGGGGGATGGGGGTGGAGGTGGGGGTGGGGGTGGCAGCGAGGCAGGCTTGGGTAACAAGCTAATTGTTGGTCATTGCATATGCAAAGAACCAGCTTTCCCGGTTCCAAGGAAAAAAGTTTCCTTGCTAACCAACTTTGTCTGGTTCTATAGACTCTCATGGCCCTCCTAGGTCAGGTCACCTTGCCTTTCTGTAGTCCTCGTTTGATCCCTAAATCGTAGACAGCTTGGATTGTCCCTGTGGGGTGGATGTATTGTCCTCGTGTTTGAACTGGCGGCAGTAGCCAGAGCCTCTCCTGGAACCGGGCGTGGGGGCGGGGCTCACCGGGAGCCCCCGGTGAAGGTGAGCAGCGCGCCGCGCCAGGAGTGGGGCGAACCCTGGCGGCGTGGGTCGGGGTTCCGGTCGGGAGGGGGTGGGGGGCGGTCTCAGTTGTGTTCTCCGGGGTCCCCACTGCGGCTGGGAAGGCAACGGGAGCGCGGCAGGGGCGGGGCGAACCTGGGCGCCGCGGGGCGGGGTCCGGTCTCGGCTGGGGTCGGCTCCTGGCGGGGGTGGGGGAGGGCTTCCCAGTTGTGCTCTCGGGGGTCGCCATTGCGGCTGGGCACGCCCATTTCGTGCGCTCCTGGGTCCCCAAGGATCGGCATCCAGTGGGCGCAGCGGAGGGGTGCGGACCACGGGTCAGGGCACTGGGACTGCGTGGAGCAGGGAACCACGTATTCCGCCCTCTGTTGGCACATTCTCGGAGCTCCCCCACCTGGCGGTCGCAGAAAGGCCTCGCCTTTGGGGTCAAGGCCTTTACCGCTCCAGCCCTCTGCTGAAAAATCTCCGAGTCTGCGCGGGTTTCCCAAGCAGCCTAGGGTCCGCTGGAAGTCCAAGGGACAGAACCCTGAATCTTGGCTGGCTGGCCCAGCCCTGCTTCTGGCACTTTGTAGGCCAGCGGGCCCTGGAGCACCTGCTGGGATGGGAAAGGGAAGGGTCCACGAATTGCACCCTAGAAACTTAGTAGGGTGCATGGATTTCAAACCCTGGTGGCCGCCCAGGCAGCAAAGAAGGGGGGAGGGCATCTTGCTGCCCTTTCATGGCCGAATCTGTGGCTGTCCTGCTGCGTGGGCCTTTTCAAGGGGACCTTGTGCAATAAAAGTTTGGTATTTTGGAACTGAATGATTAGAACTTGTAACCAGTTTAAATTATGTGGTGGTGTAATTCAACACAAAACAAAACCAAACCAAGCTCCAAGTGTTTGGCACAGGGAGGTTTCAATATTGAAGGCCTGTTTTCCTTCCACTGTGGCATTCTATCAAGAAGTGTGCGGGATTTTTTTTTTTTTTTAAGAAAAGTGTTCGAAGTGAGGGAAACAGGAAACCCAGAGGTGCCCCTGTAGTTTGGGGAAGGCCTTAGGAGGTCACTTGGAAATGCTGCTGGCTGTGGGGGAGGGGGGCAGATGGGCTGTGCAGGCTTGTCCTTTGCATGCATGTTCTTGTGTGTGGAAACCCAACTCGGAGCCATCTCCTGATGTGTAAGCATTTCGCAGACAAACCTTGAGCTAAGCAATGCCTTTGTTCCTAAGGAAATGTTTGTCTTAAGCGATGTACATATCCTATGGATTTCCGCTGGACTCTGGCTTCAGGTCGGTTCCCCCAATAGGCTCAGAAACGACTTGAACAAAACAGTATGTTTTCCCCCTACCTTGTTCTCCTCATCTATGTTAAGGAAATGATATAGTTGCCTGGAATACTGCCTTTCTTCAAGATTCATGTCAATCAGTTTTTGGCCCCGGAGGACTCACCTGCTGCCAATGTGACCTCAAGGCATGTCGTGGGGGAGGGGCCTGGTGCCATTCCCTGAGACAGTGCCTTTCTTTCCTGAGCTGACTGCTAGTGCCTGTAGAATATCTGGCTAGAGCCCAGCAGGGCGTACACCCCGCCTCAAGTCTAAGTCAGCAGCTTTCTCTATCTCTTTTATACTTTAATAACAGTTGATGGCACAAAAGCTCTGAGCGATCAACTCATATCGAATCTTCATTTCAGATTGAAGATGCATTCCATGGGATTGCCATCCTAAGTCTTTCCATCGTTATGGAATATCTGTCCATGTATTCAGGATAGTTTTCAGCCAGGGTGTATAAGTTCCAGCGTGCCGGTCTTGTCAGCGTCATTACATCCATGGCAAAGTGTGGTATTCATGTTGACATTATTGAAAGGGAATTTTTTTAATTTCCTTTTCAGATTATTATCTGCTAATGTATACAGAGAACACTGTGTAATCATTCGTTTTTATCAGTTTGGACAGCTTGATAGTTGTCTTTAATTTCTTTCCTTTCTTATACTTTAGGATTTTCCGGGCACATACATGTACTGCCTCACCCCTAATCTCAGTCATGTGTGCAAAGAACTTCTGTCCTTTTATTTGTTTATTGATTTGTTGCAACATTGAATTCGTTTGGACTATGCTGGGTCTCTGCTGCAAGATGGAAGTCGCTAGGACCTCTGGACTGCAGTCTGCCATCTCTTCCTGACCTCTTGTTGACCTCTGCAGAATCCTGGTTGGTGGGAGCTTGTTAGTTCCTTGTTCCTTACCAGGACCTCCTGTGGTAAGTGTTTTCTCTTCTCTGTTGCCTGGTAAGGGTGGATGGTCATTGGCATCCCAAAGCTAGCTAGAAGTCAATTATTTAGGCAGGCTTGTGCATAGATATGGGAGAAGGCAATGGCACCCCACTCCAGTACTCTTGCGTGGAAAATCCCATGGACGGGGGAGCCTGGTAGGCTGCAGTCCATGGGGTCGCTAAGAGTCGGACACCACTGAGCGACTTCACGTTCACTTTTCACTTTCATGCATGGGAGGAGGAAATGGCAACCCACTCCAGTGTTCTTGCCTAGAGAACCCCAGGGACTGCGGGGCCTGGTGGGCTGCCGTCTACGGGGTCGCACAGAGTCGGACACGACTGAAACGACTTAGCGGCGGCGGCGGCGGCGGCAGCAGCAGCAGCAGCAGAAGCAGTGCATCGATATCAAAAGGGTTGAGAACAGTCAGGTAGGATCACATATGTCACCGTGAAACACTACTTCTCCACGTAGCCAAAGCTAACCAAAGATTTCTGTTCTAGGTCCACCTAGAAGAGATCACTTAAGAGGTAAAGAAACTGAAACTCCATTAGCAAAGGCAGTTCCACATCTCAAGAAAACTTGTGCTAGGCACAGAACTCTTTTCTGGGGGTCCACTTTCCCTACCACCTCCTTATCCCATTCTGTACCCATTCCTTTGCTTCTGCCATCCTGAAACTGCCACCTGTAAGACAGAACTACTTCGTTTTCCTTCCTCAAGTGCCATTGCATTCCACATACCTTCTTGTAATAACAAGTCATACATTTCCCTTCAGCAACCAAGAACTGACTTTTATACTGGCATTCGATATAGCGCGCCACCCCCCACCAACAAGAACAGAAGAGAACAAAACAAAACAATTGCTTTCTTACATTTAACATGTCAGGAAGGTGCCAGACACTATTCATGGAGAGTCAAAAATCTCTTTTGTTTCTGTGTAAAAGGGAGGTCCGTTCAAGTCGTGAGTGTTTCAGAACTTTCATTTCTTTGGAAATGACCTAGCTATGAAATACACTGTCGTCACTTAGTTTAGCACAAGGATAGAAACTCGGGGAACCAAAACACCTGGAGAAACGTTTTTCAGTTCAGTTCAGTTCAGTTGCTCAGTCGTGTCTGACTCTTTGGGACCCGGTGGCCTGCAGGATGCCAGGCTTCCGTGTCCGTCACCAACTCCAGGGGCTTGCTCAAACTCATCTCCATCAGGTCAGTGATGCCATCCAACCATTTTGTCCTCTGTCGTCCCCTTCTCCTCTGCCTTCAGTCAAGACTATGAGAGGCATATATTTTAGAGTATAATCATTGTTAAGAGTTTGTCTAAAAGCTCATATCACATTTACGTTTTTTTGCTTTTGATGTTGTCGTTTCCAGGTCCTTTCTTGCTGACAGGCTTGTGACAGATATAACAATAGAGCAATTTTTACCTCAAAGGAAACCTAGGCACTATGAACATGTTGTGCTTAATGTTGTTGACTCTTAGACATGTCTATAGTGGAGGAGCAAAACCAAAAATACTAGATATTTCATATTGACTAGTTCCCAGTTCACGGGACTCTGACGTTCATTTAGGTCAATGTTTTCTTGTATTTCCAGCAGTTTGATTTGGAAGCGCTGCCTTGTCTTGAGACCATTGAAATCAGAACTCAGAACTTGAGCAATATTATCAAAAACCACAAGGCTCACACTGACACATACCTAAATCCAGAGAGACAGACAAGACATCTTCCAGTTTTCCGCCTGAGATTTAAAATATTTCTTTGAGCCGGTCTCCTGGGGAGTGGGGGATGGGGGTGGAGGTGGGGGTGGGGGTGGCAGCGAGGCAGGCTTGGGTAACAAGCTAATTGTTGGTCATTGCATATGCAAAGAACCAGCTTTCCCGGTTCCAAGGAAAAAAGTTTCCTTGGTAACCAACTTTGTCTGGTTCTATAGACTCTCATGGCCCTCCTAGGTCAGGTCACCTTGCCTTGCTGTAGTCCTCGTTTGATCCCTAAATCATAGACAGCTTGGATTGTCCCTGTGGGGTGGATGTATTGTCCTCGTGTTTGAACTGGCGGCAGTAGCCAGAGCCTCTCCTGGAACCGGGCGTGGGGGCGGGGCTCACCGGGAGCCCCCGGTGAAGGTGAGCAGCGCGCCGCGCCAGGAGTGGGGCGAACCCTGGCGGCGTGGGTCGGGGTTCCGGTCGGGAGGGGGTGGGGGGCGGTCTCAGTTGTGTTCTCCGGGGTCCCCACTGCGGCTGGGAAGGCAAAGGGAGCGCGGCAGGGGCGGGGTCCGGTCTCGGCTGGGGTCGGCTCCTGGCGGGGGTGGGGGAGGGCTTCCCAGTTGTGCTCTCGGGGGTCGCCATTGCGGCTGGGCACGCCCATTTCGTGCGCTCCTGGGTCCCCAAGGATCGGCATCCAGTGGGCGCAGCGGAGGGGTGCGGACCACGGGTCAGGGCACTGGGACTGCGTGGAGCAGGGAACCACGTATTCCGCCCTCTGTTGGCACATTCTCGGAGCTCCCCCACCTGGCGGTCGCAGAAAGGCCTCGCCTTTGGGGTCAAGGCCTTTACCGCTCCACCCCTCTGCTGAAAAATCTCCGAGTCTGCGCGGGTTTCCCAAGCAGCCTAGGGTCCGCTGGAAGTCCAAGGGACAGAACCCTGAATCTTGGCTGGCTGGCCCAGCCCTGCTTCTGGCACTTTGTAGGCCAGCGGGCCCTGGAGCACCTGCTGGGATGGGAAAGGGAAGGGTCCACGAATTGCACCCTAGAAACTTAGTAGGGTGCATGGATTTCAAACCCTGGTGGCCGCCCAGGCAGCAAAGAAGGGGGGAGGGCATCTTGCTGCCCTTTCATGGCCGAATCTGTGGCTGTCCTGCTGCGTGGGCCTTTTCAAGGGGACCTTGTGCAATAAAAGTTTGGTATTTTGGAACTGAATGATTAGAACTTGTAACCAGTTTAAATTATGTGGTGGTGTAATTCAACACAAAACAAAACCAAACCAAGCTCCAAGTGTTTGGCACAGGGAGGTTTCAATATTGAAGGCCTGTTTTCCTTCCACTGTGGCATTCTATCAAGAAGTGTGCGGGATTTTTTTTTTTTTTTTAAGAAAAGTGTTCGAAGTGAGGGAAACAGGAAACCCAGAGGTGCCCCTGTAGTTTGGGGAAGGCCTTAGGAGGTCACTTGGAAATGCTGCTGGCTGTGGGGGAGGGGGGCAGATGGGCTGTGCAGGCTTGTCCTTTGCATGCATGTTCTTGTGTGTGGAAACCCAACTCGGAGCCATCTCCTGATGTGTAAGCATTTCGCAGACAAACCTTGAGCTAAGCAATGCCTTTGTTCCTAAGGAAATGTTTGTCTTAAGCGATGTACATATCCTATGGATTTCCGCTGGACTCTGGCTTCAGGTCGGTTCCCCCAATAGGCTCAGAAACGACTTGAACAAAACAGTATGTTTTCCCCCTACCTTGTTCTCCTCATCTATGTTAAGGAAATGATATAGTTGCCTGGAATACTGCCTTTCTTCAAGATTCATGTCAATCAGTTTTTGGCCCCGGAGGACTCACCTGCTGCCAATGTGACCTCAAGGCATGTCGTGGGGGAGGGGCCTGGTGCCATTCCCTGAGACAGTGCCTTTCTTTCCTGAGCTGACTGCTAGTGCCTGTAGAATATCTGGCTAGAGCCCAGCAGGGCGTACACCCCGCCTCAAGTCTAAGTCAGCAGCTTTCTCTATCTCTTTTATACTTTAATAACAGTTGATGGCACAAAAGCTCTGAGCGATCAACTCATATCGAATCTTCATTTCAGATTGAAGATGCATTCCATGGGATTGCCATCCTAAGTCTTTCCATCGTTATGGAATATCTGTCCATGTATTCAGGATAGTTTTCAGCCAGGGTGTATAAGTTCCAGCGTGCCGGTCTTGTCAGCGTCATTACATCCATGGCAAAGTGTGGTATTCATGTTGACATTATTGAAAGGGAATTTTTTTAATTTCCTTTTCAGATTATTATCTGCTAATGTATACAGAGAACACTGTGTAATCATTCGTTTTTATCAGTTTGGACAGCTTGATAGTTGTCTTTAATTTCTTTCCTTTCTTATACTTTAGGATTTTCCGGGCACATACATGTACTGCCTCACCCCTAATCTCAGTCATGTGTGCAAAGAACTTCTGTCCTTTTATTTGTTTATTGATTTGTTGCAACATTGAATTCGTTTGGACTATGCTGGGTCTCTGCTGCAAGATGGAAGTCGCTAGGACCTCTGGACTGCAGTCTGCCATCTCTTCCTGACCTCTTGTTGACCTCTGCAGAATCCTGGTTGGTGGGAGCTTGTTAGTTCCTTGTTCCTTACCAGGACCTCCTGTGGTAAGTGTTTTCTCTTCTCTGTTGCCTGGTAAGGGTGGATGGTCATTGGCATCCCAAAGCTAGCTAGAAGTCAATTATTTAGGCAGGCTTGTGCATAGATATGGGAGAAGGCAATGGCACCCCACTCCAGTACTCTTGCGTGGAAAATCCCATGGACGGGGGAGCCTGGTAGGCTGCAGTCCATGGGGTCGCTAAGAGTCGGACACCACTGAGCGACTTCACGTTCACTTTTCACTTTCATGCATGGGAGGAGGAAATGGCAACCCACTCCAGTGTTCTTGCCTAGAGAACCCCAGGGACTGCGGGGCCTGGTGGGCTGCCGTCTACGGGGTCGCACAGAGTCGGACACGACTGAAACGACTTAGCGGCGGCGGCGGCGGCGGCAGCAGCAGCAGCAGCAGAAGCAGTGCATCGATATCAAAAGGGTTGAGAACAGTCAGGTAGGATCACATATGTCACCGTGAAACACTACTTCTCCACGTAGCCAAAGCTAACCAAAGATTTCTGTTCTAGGTCCACCTAGAAGAGATCACTTAAGAGGTAAAGAAACTGAAACTCCATTAGCAAAGGCAGTTCCACATCTCAAGAAAACTTGTGCTAGGCACAGAACTCTTTTCTGGGGGTCCACTTTCCCTACCACCTCCTTATCCCATTCTGTACCCATTCCTTTGCTTCTGCCATCCTGAAACTGCCACCTGTAAGACAGAACTACTTCGTTTTCCTTCCTCAAGTGCCATTGCATTCCACATACCTTCTTGTAATAACAAGTCATACATTTCCCTTCAGCAACCAAGAACTGACTTTTATACTGGCATTCGATATAGCGCGCCACCCCCCACCAACAAGAACAGAAGAGAACAAAACAAAACAATTGCTTTCTTACATTTAACATGTCAGAAAGGTGCCAGACACTATTCATGGAGAGTCAAAAATCTCTTTTGTTTCTGTGTAAAAGGGAGGTCCGTTCAAGTCGTGAGTGTTTCAGAACTTTCATTTCTTTGGAAATGACCTAGCTATGAAATACACTGTCGTCACTTAGTTTAGCACAAGGATAGAAACTCGGGGAACCAAAACACCTGGAGAAACGTTTTTCAGTTCAGTTCAGTTCAGTTGCTCAGTCGTGTCTGACTCTTTGGGACCCGGTGGCCTGCAGGATGCCAGGCTTCCGTGTCCGTCACCAACTCCAGGGGCTTGCTCAAACTCATCTCCATCAGGTCAGTGATGCCATCCAACCATTTTGTCCTCTGTCGTCCCCTTCTCCTCTGCCTTCAGTCAAGACTATGAGAGGCATATATTTTAGAGTATAATCATTGTTAAGAGTTTGTCTAAAAGCTCATATCACATTTACGTTTTTTTGCTTTTGATGTTGTCGTTTCCAGGTCCTTTCTTGCTGACAGGCTTGTGACAGATATAACAATAGAGCAATTTTTACCTCAAAGGAAACCTAGGCACTATGAACATGTTGTGCTTAATGTTGTTGACTCTTAGACATGTCTATAGTGGAGGAGCAAAACCAAAAATACTAGATATTTCATATTGACTAGTTCCCAGTTCACGGGACTCTGACGTTCATTTAGGTCAATGTTTTCTTGTATTTCCAGCAGTTTGATTTGGAAGCGCTGCCTTGTCTTGAGACCATTGAAATCAGAACTCAGAACTTGAGCAATATTATCAAAAACCACAAGGCTCACACTGACACATACCTAAATCCAGAGAGACAGACAAGACATCTTCCAGTTTTCCGCCTGAGATTTAAAATATTTCTTTGAGCCGGTCTCCTGGGGAGTGGGGGATGGGGGTGGAGGTGGGGGTGGGGGTGGCAGCGAGGCAGGCTTGGGTAACAAGCTAATTGTTGGTCATTGCATATGCAAAGAACCAGCTTTCCCGGTTCCAAGGAAAAAAGTTTCCTTGCTAACCAACTTTGTCTGGTTCTATAGACTCTCATGGCCCTCCTAGGTCAGGTCACCTTGCCTTGCTGTAGTCCTCGTTTGATCCCTAAATCATAGACAGCTTGGATTGTCCCTGTGGGGTGGATGTATTGTCCTCGTGTTTGAACTGGCGGCAGTAGCCAGAGCCTCTCCTGGAACCGGGCGTGGGGGCGGGGCTCACCGGGAGCCCCCGGTGAAGGTGAGCAGCGCGCCGCGCCAGGAGTGGGGCGAACCCTGGCGGCGTGGGTCGGGGTTCCGGTCGGGAGGGGGTGGGGGGCGGTCTCAGTTGTGTTCTCCGGGGTCCCCACTGCGGCTGGGAAGGCAAAGGGAGCGCGGCAGGGGCGGGGTCCGGTCTCGGCTGGGGTCGGCTCCTGGCGGGGGTGGGGGAGGGCTTCCCAGTTGTGCTCTCGGGGGTCGCCATTGCGGCTGGGCACGCCCATTTCGTGCGCTCCTGGGTCCCCAAGGATCGGCATCCAGTGGGCGCAGCGGAGGGGTGCGGACCACGGGTCAGGGCACTGGGACTGCGTGGAGCAGGGAACCACGTATTCCGCCCTCTGTTGGCACATTCTCGGAGCTCCCCCACCTGGCGGTCGCAGAAAGGCCTCGCCTTTGGGGTCAAGGCCTTTACCGCTCCACCCCTCTGCTGAAAAATCTCCGAGTCTGCGCGGGTTTCCCAAGCAGCCTAGGGTCCGCTGGAAGTCCAAGGGACAGAACCCTGAATCTTGGCTGGCTGGCCCAGCCCTGCTTCTGGCACTTTGTAGGCCAGCGGGCCCTGGAGCACCTGCTGGGATGGGAAAGGGAAGGGTCCACGAATTGCACCCTAGAAACTTAGTAGGGTGCATGGATTTCAAACCCTGGTGGCCGCCCAGGCAGCAAAGAAGGGGGGAGGGCATCTTGCTGCCCTTTCATGGCCGAATCTGTGGCTGTCCTGCTGCGTGGGCCTTTTCAAGGGGACCTTGTGCAATAAAAGTTTGGTATTTTGGAACTGAATGATTAGAACTTGTAACCAGTTTAAATTATGTGGTGGTGTAATTCAACACAAAACAAAACCAAACCAAGCTCCAAGTGTTTGGCACAGGGAGGTTTCAATATTGAAGGCCTGTTTTCCTTCCACTGTGGCATTCTATCAAGAAGTGTGCGGGATTTTTTTTTTTTTTTAAGAAAAGTGTTCGAAGTGAGGGAAACAGGAAACCCAGAGGTGCCCCTGTAGTTTGGGGAAGGCCTTAGGAGGTCACTTGGAAATGCTGCTGGCTGTGGGGGAGGGGGGCAGATGGGCTGTGCAGGCTTGTCCTTTGCATGCATGTTCTTGTGTGTGGAAACCCAACTCGGAGCCATCTCCTGATGTGTAAGCATTTCGCAGACAAACCTTGAGCTAAGCAATGCCTTTGTTCCTAAGGAAATGTTTGTCTTAAGCGATGTACATATCCTATGGATTTCCGCTGGACTCTGGCTTCAGGTCGGTTCCCCCAATAGGCTCAGAAACGACTTGAACAAAACAGTATGTTTTCCCCCTACCTTGTTCTCCTCATCTATGTTAAGGAAATGATATAGTTGCCTGGAATACTGCCTTTCTTCAAGATTCATGTCAATCAGTTTTTGGCCCCGGAGGACTCACCTGCTGCCAATGTGACCTCAAGGCATGTCGTGGGGGAGGGGCCTGGTGCCATTCCCTGAGACAGTGCCTTTCTTTCCTGAGCTGACTGCTAGTGCCTGTAGAATATCTGGCTAGAGCCCAGCAGGGCGTACACCCCGCCTCAAGTCTAAGTCAGCAGCTTTCTCTATCTCTTTTATACTTTAATAACAGTTGATGGCACAAAAGCTCTGAGCGATCAACTCATATCGAATCTTCATTTCAGATTGAAGATGCATTCCATGGGATTGCCATCCTAAGTCTTTCCATCGTTATGGAATATCTGTCCATGTATTCAGGATAGTTTTCAGCCAGGGTGTATAAGTTCCAGCGTGCCGGTCTTGTCAGCGTCATTACATCCATGGCAAAGTGTGGTATTCATGTTGACATTATTGAAAGGGAATTTTTTTAATTTCCTTTTCAGATTATTATCTGCTAATGTATACAGAGAACACTGTGTAATCATTCGTTTTTATCAGTTTGGACAGCTTGATAGTTGTCTTTAATTTCTTTCCTTTCTTATACTTTAGGATTTTCCGGGCACATACATGTACTGCCTCACCCCTAATCTCAGTCATGTGTGCAAAGAACTTCTGTCCTTTTATTTGTTTATTGATTTGTTGCAACATTGAATTCGTTTGGACTATGCTGGGTCTCTGCTGCAAGATGGAAGTCGCTAGGACCTCTGGACTGCAGTCTGCCATCTCTTCCTGACCTCTTGTTGACCTCTGCAGAATCCTGGTTGGTGGGAGCTTGTTAGTTCCTTGTTCCTTACCAGGACCTCCTGTGGTAAGTGTTTTCTCTTCTCTGTTGCCTGGTAAGGGTGGATGGTCATTGGCATCCCAAAGCTAGCTAGAAGTCAATTATTTAGGCAGGCTTGTGCATAGATATGGGAGAAGGCAATGGCACCCCACTCCAGTACTCTTGCGTGGAAAATCCCATGGACGGGGGAGCCTGGTAGGCTGCAGTCCATGGGGTCGCTAAGAGTCGGACACCACTGAGCGACTTCACGTTCACTTTTCACTTTCATGCATGGGAGGAGGAAATGGCAACCCACTCCAGTGTTCTTGCCTAGAGAACCCCAGGGACTGCGGGGCCTGGTGGGCTGCCGTCTACGGGGTCGCACAGAGTCGGACACGACTGAAACGACTTAGCGGCGGCGGCGGCGGCGGCAGCAGCAGCAGCAGCAGAAGCAGTGCATCGATATCAAAAGGGTTGAGAACAGTCAGGTAGGATCACATATGTCACCGTGAAACACTACTTCTCCACGTAGCCAAAGCTAACCAAAGATTTCTGTTCTAGGTCCACCTAGAAGAGATCACTTAAGAGGTAAAGAAACTGAAACTCCATTAGCAAAGGCAGTTCCACATCTCAAGAAAACTTGTGCTAGGCACAGAACTCTTTTCTGGGGGTCCACTTTCCCTACCACCTCCTTATCCCATTCTGTACCCATTCCTTTGCTTCTGCCATCCTGAAACTGCCACCTGTAAGACAGAACTACTTCGTTTTCCTTCCTCAAGTGCCATTGCATTCCACATACCTTCTTGTAATAACAAGTCATACATTTCCCTTCAGCAACCAAGAACTGACTTTTATACTGGCATTCGATATAGCGCGCCACCCCCCACCAACAAGAACAGAAGAGAACAAAACAAAACAATTGCTTTCTTACATTTAACATGTCAGGAAGGTGCCAGACACTATTCATGGAGAGTCAAAAATCTCTTTTGTTTCTGTGTAAAAGGGAGGTCCGTTCAAGTCGTGAGTGTTTCAGAACTTTCATTTCTTTGGAAATGACCTAGCTATGAAATACACTGTCGTCACTTAGTTTAGCACAAGGATAGAAACTCGGGGAACCAAAACACCTGGAGAAACGTTTTTCAGTTCAGTTCAGTTCAGTTGCTCAGTCGTGTCTGACTCTTTGGGACCCGGTGGCCTGCAGGATGCCAGGCTTCCGTGTCCGTCACCAACTCCAGGGGCTTGCTCAAACTCATCTCCATCAGGTCAGTGATGCCATCCAACCATTTTGTCCTCTGTCGTCCCCTTCTCCTCTGCCTTCAGTCAAGACTATGAGAGGCATATATTTTAGAGTATAATCATTGTTAAGAGTTTGTCTAAAAGCTCATATCACATTTACGTTTTTTTGCTTTTGATGTTGTCGTTTCCAGGTCCTTTCTTGCTGACAGGCTTGTGACAGATATAACAATAGAGCAATTTTTACCTCAAAGGAAACCTAGGCACTATGAACATGTTGTGCTTAATGTTGTTGACTCTTAGACATGTCTATAGTGGAGGAGCAAAACCAAAAATACTAGATATTTCATATTGACTAGTTCCCAGTTCACGGGACTCTGACGTTCATTTAGGTCAATGTTTTCTTGTATTTCCAGCAGTTTGATTTGGAAGCGCTGCCTTGTCTTGAGACCATTGAAATCAGAACTCAGAACTTGAGCAATATTATCAAAAACCACAAGGCTCACACTGACACATACCTAAATCCAGAGAGACAGACAAGACATCTTCCAGTTTTCCGCCTGAGATTTAAAATATTTCTTTGAGCCGGTCTCCTGGGGAGTGGGGGATGGGGGTGGAGGTGGGGGTGGGGGTGGCAGCGAGGCAGGCTTGGGTAACAAGCTAATTGTTGGTCATTGCATATGCAAAGAACCAGCTTTCCCGGTTCCAAGGAAAAAAGTTTCCTTGCTAACCAACTTTGTCTGGTTCTATAGACTCTCATGGCCCTCCTAGGTCAGGTCACCTTGCCTTTCTGTAGTCCTCGTTTGATCCCTAAATCATAGACAGCTTGGATTGTCCCTGTGGGGTGGATGTATTGTCCTCGTGTTTGAACTGGCGGCAGTAGCCAGAGCCTCTCCTGGAACCGGGCGTGGGGGCGGGGCTCACCGGGAGCCCCCGGTGAAGGTGAGCAGCGCGCCGCGCCAGGAGTGGGGCGAACCCTGGCGGCGTGGGTCGGGGTTCCGGTCGGGAGGGGGTGGGGGGCGGTCTCAGTTGTGTTCTCCGGGGTCCCCACTGCGGCTGGGAAGGCAACGGGAGCGCGGCAGGGGCGGGGCGAACCCGGGCGGCGCGGGGCGGGGTCCGGTCTCGGCTGGGGTCGGCTCCTGGCGGGGGTGGGGGAGGGCTTCCCAGTTGTGCTCTCGGGGGTCGCCATTGCGGCTGGGCACGCCCATTTCGTGCGCTCCTGGGTCCCCAAGGATCGGCATCCAGTGGGCGCAGCGGAGGGGTGCGGACCACGGGTCAGGGCACTGGGACTGCGTGGAGCAGGGAACCACGTATTCCGCCCTCTGTTGGCACATTCTCGGAGCTCCCCCACCTGGCGGTCGCAGAAAGGCCTCGCCTTTGGGGTCAAGGCCTTTACCGCTCCAGCCCTCTGCTGAAAAATCTCCGAGTCTGCGCGGGTTTCCCAAGCAGCCTAGGGTCCGCTGGAAGTCCAAGGGACAGAACCCTGAATCTTGGCTGGCTGGCCCAGCCCTGCTTCTGGCACTTTGTAGGCCAGCGGGCCCTGGAGCACCTGCTGGGATGGGAAAGGGAAGGGTCCACAAATTGCACCCTAGAAACTTAGTAGGGTGCATGGATTTCAAACCCTGGTGGCCGCCCAGGCAGCAAAGAAGGGGGGAGGGCATCTTGCTGCCCTTTCATGGCCGAATCTGTGGCTGTCCTGCTGCGTGGGCCTTTTCAAGGGGACCTTGTGCAATAAAAGTTTGGTATTTTGGAACTGAATGATTAGAACTTGTAACCAGTTTAAATTATGTGGTGGTGTAATTCAACACAAAACAAAACCAAACCAAGCTCCAAGTGTTTGGCACAGGGAGGTTTCAATATTGAAGGCCTGTTTTCCTTCCACTGTGGCATTCTATCAAGAAGTGTGCGGGATTTTTTTTTTTTTTAAGAAAAGTGTTCGAAGTGAGGGAAACAGGAAACCCAGAGGTGCCCCTGTAGTTTGGGGAAGGCCTTAGGAGGTCACTTGGAAATGCTGCTGGCTGTGGGGGAGGGGGGCAGATGGGCTGTGCAGGCTTGTCCTTTGCATGCATGTTCTTGTGTGTGGAAACCCAACTCGGAGCCATCTCCTGATGTGTAAGCATTTCGCAGACAAACCTTGAGCTAAGCAATGCCTTTGTTCCTAAGGAAATGTTTGTCTTAAGCGATGTACATATCCTATGGATTTCCGCTGGACTCTGGCTTCAGGTCGGTTCCCCCAATAGGCTCAGAAACGACTTGAACAAAACAGTATGTTTTCCCCCTACCTTGTTCTCCTCATCTATGTTAAGGAAATGATATAGTTGCCTGGAATACTGCCTTTCTTCAAGATTCATGTCAATCAGTTTTTGGCCCCGGAGGACTCACCTGCTGCCAATGTGACCTCAAGGCATGTCGTGGGGGAGGGGCCTGGTGCCATTCCCTGAGACAGTGCCTTTCTTTCCTGAGCTGACTGCTAGTGCCTGTAGAATATCTGGCTAGAGCCCAGCAGGGCGTACACCCCGCCTCAAGTCTAAGTCAGCAGCTTTCTCTATCTCTTTTATACTTTAATAACAGTTGATGGCACAAAAGCTCTGAGCGATCAACTCATATCGAATCTTCATTTCAGATTGAAGATGCATTCCATGGGATTGCCATCCTAAGTCTTTCCATCGTTATGGAATATCTGTCCATGTATTCAGGATAGTTTTCAGCCAGGGTGTATAAGTTCCAGCGTGCCGGTCTTGTCAGCGTCATTACATCCATGGCAAAGTGTGGTATTCATGTTGACATTATTGAAAGGGAATTTTTTTAATTTCCTTTTCAGATTATTATCTGCTAATGTATACAGAGAACACTGTGTAATCATTCGTTTTTATCAGTTTGGACAGCTTGATAGTTGTCTTTAATTTCTTTCCTTTCTTATACTTTAGGATTTTCCGGGCACATACATGTACTGCCTCACCCCTAATCTCAGTCATGTGTGCAAAGAACTTCTGTCCTTTTATTTGTTTATTGATTTGTTGCAACATTGAATTCGTTTGGACTATGCTGGGTCTCTGCTGCAAGATGGAAGTCGCTAGGACCTCTGGACTGCAGTCTGCCATCTCTTCCTGACCTCTTGTTGACCTCTGCAGAATCCTGGTTGGTGGGAGCTTGTTAGTTCCTTGTTCCTTACCAGGACCTCCTGTGGTAAGTGTTTTCTCTTCTCTGTTGCCTGGTAAGGGTGGATGGTCATTGGCATCCCAAAGCTAGCTAGAAGTCAATTATTTAGGCAGGCTTGTGCATAGATATGGGAGAAGGCAATGGCACCCCACTCCAGTACTCTTGCGTGGAAAATCCCATGGACGGGGGAGCCTGGTAGGCTGCAGTCCATGGGGTCGCTAAGAGTCGGACACCACTGAGCGACTTCACGTTCACTTTTCACTTTCATGCATGGGAGGAGGAAATGGCAACCCACTCCAGTGTTCTTGCCTAGAGAACCCCAGGGACTGCGGGGCCTGGTGGGCTGCCGTCTACGGGGTCGCACAGAGTCGGACACGACTGAAACGACTTAGCGGCGGCGGCGGCGGCGGCAGCAGCAGCAGCAGCAGAAGCAGTGCATCGATATCAAAAGGGTTGAGAACAGTCAGGTAGGATCACATATGTCACCATGAAACACTACTTCTCCACGTAGCCAAAGCTAACCAAAGATTTCTGTTCTAGGTCCACCTAGAAGAGATCACTTAAGAGGTAAAGAAACTGAAACTCCATTAGCAAAGGCAGTTCCACATCTCAAGAAAACTTGTGCTAGGCACAGAACTCTTTTCTGGGGGTCCACTTTCCCTACCACCTCCTTATCCCATTCTGTACCCATTCCTTTGCTTCTGCCATCCTGAAACTGCCACCTGTAAGACAGAACTACTTCGTTTTCCTTCCTCAAGTGCCATTGCATTCCACATACCTTCTTGTAATAACAAGTCATACATTTCCCTTCAGCAACCAAGAACTGACTTTTATACTGGCATTCGATATAGCGCGCCACCCCCCACCAACAAGAACAGAAGAGAACAAAACAAAACAATTGCTTTCTTACATTTAACATGTCAGGAAGGTGCCAGACACTATTCATGGAGAGTCAAAAATCTCTTTTGTTTCTGTGTAAAAGGGAGGTCCGTTCAAGTCGTGAGTGTTTCAGAACTTTCATTTCTTTGGAAATGACCTAGCTATGAAATACACTGTCGTCACTTAGTTTAGCACAAGGATAGAAACTCGGGGAACCAAAACACCTGGAGAAACGTTTTTCAGTTCAGTTCAGTTCAGTTGCTCAGTCGTGTCTGACTCTTTGGGACCCGGTGGCCTGCAGGATGCCAGGCTTCCGTGTCCGTCACCAACTCCAGGGGCTTGCTCAAACTCATCTCCATCAGGTCAGTGATGCCATCCAACCATTTTGTCCTCTGTCGTCCCCTTCTCCTCTGCCTTCAGTCAAGACTATGAGAGGCAGATATTTTAGAGTATAATCATTGTTAAGAGTTTGTCTAAAAGCTCATATCACATTTACGTTTTTTTGCTTTTGATGTTGTCGTTTCCAGGTCCTTTCTTGCTGACAGGCTTGTGACAGATATAACAATAGAGCAATTTTTACCTCAAAGGAAACCTAGGCACTATGAACATGTTGTGCTTAATGTTGTTGACTCTTAGACATGTCTATAGTGGAGGAGCAAAACCAAAAATACTAGATATTTCATATTGACTAGTTCCCAGTTCACGGGACTCTGACGTTCATTTAGGTCAATGTTTTCTTGTATTTCCAGCAGTTTGATTTGGAAGCGCTGCCTTGTCTTGAGACCATTGAAATCAGAACTCAGAACTTGAGCAATATTATCAAAAACCACAAGGCTCACACTGACACATACCTAAATCCAGAGAGACAGACAAGACATCTTCCAGTTTTCCGCCTGAGATTTAAAATATTTCTTTGAGCCGGTCTCCTGGGGAGTGGGGGATGGGGGTGGAGGTGGGGGTGGGGGTGGCAGCGAGGCAGGCTTGGGTAACAAGCTAATTGTTGGTCATTGCATATGCAAAGAACCAGCTTTCCCGGTTCCAAGGAAAAAAGTTTCCTTGCTAACCAACTTTGTCTGGTTCTATAGACTCTCATGGCCCTCCTAGGTCAGGTCACCTTGCCTTTCTGTAGTCCTCGTTTGATCCCTAAATCATAGACAGCTTGGATTGTCCCTGTGGGGTGGATGTATTGTCCTCGTGTTTGAACTGGCGGCAGTAGCCAGAGCCTCTCCTGGAACCGGGCGTGGGGGCGGGGCTCACCGGGAGTCCCCGGTGAAGGTGAGCAGCGCGCCGCGCCAGGAGTGGGGCGAACCCTGGCGGCGTGGGTCGGGGTTCCGGTCGGGAGGGGGTGGGGGGCGGTCTCAGTTGTGTTCTCCGGGGTCCCCACTGCGGCTGGGAAGGCAACGGGAGCGCGGCAGGGGCGGGGTCCGGTCTCGGCTGGGGTCGGCTCCTGGCGGGGGTGGGGGAGGGCTTCCCAGTTGTGCTCTCGGGGGTCGCCATTGCGGCTGGGCACGCCCATTTCGTGCGCTCCTGGGTCCCCAAGGATCGGCATCCAGTGGGCGCAGCGGAGGGGTGCGGACCACGGGTCAGGGCACTGGGACTGCGTGGAGCAGGGAACCACGTATTCCGCCCTCTGTTGGCACATTCTCGGAGCTCCCCCACCTGGCGGTCGCAGAAAGGCCTCGCCTTTGGGGTCAAGGCCTTTACCGCTCCACCCCTCTGCTGAAAAATCTCCGAGTCTGCGCGGGTTTCCCAAGCAGCCTAGGGTCCGCTGGAAGTCCAAGGGACAGAACCCTGAATCTTGGCTGGCTGGCCCAGCCCTGCTTCTGGCACTTTGTAGGCCAGCGGGCCCTGGAGCACCTGCTGGGATGGGAAAGGGAAGGGTCCACGAATTGCACCCTAGAAACTTAGTAGGGTGCATGGATTTCAAACCCTGGTGGCCGCCCAGGCAGCAAAGAAGGGGGGAGGGCATCTTGCTGCCCTTTCATGGCCGAATCTGTGGCTGTCCTGCTGCGTGGGCCTTTTCAAGGGGACCTTGTGCAATAAAAGTTTGGTATTTTGGAACTGAATGATTAGAACTTGTAACCAGTTTAAATTATGTGGTGGTGTAATTCAACACAAAACAAAACCAAACCAAGCTCCAAGTGTTTGGCACAGGGAGGTTTCAATATTGAAGGCCTGTTTTCCTTCCACTGTGGCATTCTATCAAGAAGTGTGCGGGATTTTTTTTTTTTTTTAAGAAAAGTGTTCGAAGTGAGGGAAACAGGAAACCCAGAGGTGCCCCTGTAGTTTGGGGAAGGCCTTAGGAGGTCACTTGGAAATGCTGCTGGCTGTGGGGGAGGGGGGCAGATGGGCTGTGCAGGCTTGTCCTTTGCATGCATGTTCTTGTGTGTGGAAACCCAACTCGGAGCCATCTCCTGATGTGTAAGCATTTCGCAGACAAACCTTGAGCTAAGCAATGCCTTTGTTCCTAAGGAAATGTTTGTCTTAAGCGATGTACATATCCTATGGATTTCCGCTGGACTCTGGCTTCAGGTCGGTTCCCCCAATAGGCTCAGAAACGACTTGAACAAAACAGTATGTTTTCCCCCTACCTTGTTCTCCTCATCTATGTTAAGGAAATGATATAGTTGCCTGGAATACTGCCTTTCTTCAAGATTCATGTCAATCAGTTTTTGGCCCCGGAGGACTCACCTGCTGCCAATGTGACCTCAAGGCATGTCGTGGGGGAGGGGCCTGGTGCCATTCCCTGAGACAGTGCCTTTCTTTCCTGAGCTGACTGCTAGTGCCTGTAGAATATCTGGCTAGAGCCCAGCAGGGCGTACACCCCGCCTCAAGTCTAAGTCAGCAGCTTTCTCTATCTCTTTTATACTTTAATAACAGTTGATGGCACAAAAGCTCTGAGCGATCAACTCATATCGAATCTTCATTTCAGATTGAAGATGCATTCCATGGGATTGCCATCCTAAGTCTTTCCATCGTTATGGAATATCTGTCCATGTATTCAGGATAGTTTTCAGCCAGGGTGTATAAGTTCCAGCGTGCCGGTCTTGTCAGCGTCATTACATCCATGGCAAAGTGTGGTATTCATGTTGACATTATTGAAAGGGAATTTTTTTAATTTCCTTTTCAGATTATTATCTGCTAATGTATACAGAGAACACTGTGTAATCATTCGTTTTTATCAGTTTGGACAGCTTGATAGTTGTCTTTAATTTCTTTCCTTTCTTATACTTTAGGATTTTCCGGGCACATACATGTACTGCCTCACCCCTAATCTCAGTCATGTGTGCAAAGAACTTCTGTCCTTTTATTTGTTTATTGATTTGTTGCAACATTGAATTCGTTTGGACTATGCTGGGTCTCTGCTGCAAGATGGAAGTCGCTAGGACCTCTGGACTGCAGTCTGCCATCTCTTCCTGACCTCTTGTTGACCTCTGCAGAATCCTGGTTGGTGGGAGCTTGTTAGTTCCTTGTTCCTTACCAGGACCTCCTGTGGTAAGTGTTTTCTCTTCTCTGTTGCCTGGTAAGGGTGGATGGTCATTGGCATCCCAAAGCTAGCTAGAAGTCAATTATTTAGGCAGGCTTGTGCATAGATATGGGAGAAGGCAATGGCACCCCACTCCAGTACTCTTGCGTGGAAAATCCCATGGACGGGGGAGCCTGGTAGGCTGCAGTCCATGGGGTCGCTAAGAGTCGGACACCACTGAGCGACTTCACGTTCACTTTTCACTTTCATGCATGGGAGGAGGAAATGGCAACCCACTCCAGTGTTCTTGCCTAGAGAACCCCAGGGACTGCGGGGCCTGGTGGGCTGCCGTCTACGGGGTCGCACAGAGTCGGACACGACTGAAGCGACTTAGCGGCGGCGGCGGCGGCGGCGGCAGCAGCAGCAGCAGAAGCAGTGCATCGATATCAAAAGGGTTGAGAACAGTCAGGTAGGATCACATATGTCACCGTGAAACACTACTTCTCCACGTAGCCAAAGCTAACCAAAGATTTCTGTTCTAGGTCCACCTAGAAGAGATCACTTAAGAGGTAAAGAAACTGAAACTCCATTAGCAAAGGCAGTTCCACATCTCAAGAAAACTTGTGCTAGGCACAGAACTCTTTTCTGGGGGTCCACTTTCCCTACCACCTCCTTATCCCATTCTGTACCCATTCCTTTGCTTCTGCCATCCTGAAACTGCCACCTGTAAGACAGAACTACTTCGTTTTCCTTCCTCAAGTGCCATTGCATTCCACATACCTTCTTGTAATAACAAGTCATACATTTCCCTTCAGCAACCAAGAACTGACTTTTATACTGGCATTCGATATAGCGCGCCACCCCCCACCAACAAGAACAGAAGAGAACAAAACAAAACAATTGCTTTCTTACATTTAACATGTCAGGAAGGTGCCAGACACTATTCATGGAGAGTCAAAAATCTCTTTTGTTTCTGTGTAAAAGGGAGGTCCGTTCAAGTCGTGAGTGTTTCAGAACTTTCATTTCTTTGGAAATGACCTAGCTATGAAATACACTGTCGTCACTTAGTTTAGCACAAGGATAGAAACTCGGGGAACCAAAACACCTGGAGAAACGTTTTTCAGTTCAGTTCAGTTCAGTTGCTCAGTCGTGTCTGACTCTTTGGGACCCGGTGGCCTGCAGGATGCCAGGCTTCCGTGTCCGTCACCAACTCCAGGGGCTTGCTCAAACTCATCTCCATCAGGTCAGTGATGCCATCCAACCATTTTGTCCTCTGTCGTCCCCTTCTCCTCTGCCTTCAGTCAAGACTATGAGAGGCAGATATTTTAGAGTATAATCATTGTTAAGAGTTTGTCTAAAAGCTCATATCACATTTACGTTTTTTTGCTTTTGATGTTGTCGTTTCCAGGTCCTTTCTTGCTGACAGGCTTGTGACAGATATAACAATAGAGCAATTTTTACCTCAAAGGAAACCTAGGCACTATGAACATGTTGTGCTTAATGTTGTTGACTCTTAGACATGTCTATAGTGGAGGAGCAAAACCAAAAATACTAGATATTTCATATTGACTAGTTCCCAGTTCACGGGACTCTGACGTTCATTTAGGTCAATGTTTTCTTGTATTTCCAGCAGTTTGATTTGGAAGCGCTGCCTTGTCTTGAGACCATTGAAATCAGAACTCAGAACTTGAGCAATATTATCAAAAACCACAAGGCTCACACTGACACATACCTAAATCCAGAGAGACAGACAAGACATCTTCCAGTTTTCCGCCTGAGATTTAAAATATTTCTTTGAGCCGGTCTCCTGGGGAGTGGGGGATGGGGGTGGAGGTGGGGGTGGGGGTGGCAGCGAGGCAGGCTTGGGTAACAAGCTAATTGTTGGTCATTGCATATGCAAAGAACCAGCTTTCCCGGTTCCAAGGAAAAAAGTTTCCTTGCTAACCAACTTTGTCTGGTTCTATAGACTCTCATGGCCCTCCTAGGTCAGGTCACCTTGCCTTTCTGTAGTCCTCGTTTGATCCCTAAATCATAGACAGCTTGGATTGTCCCTGTGGGGTGGATGTATTGTCCTCGTGTTTGAACTGGCGGCAGTAGCCAGAGCCTCTCCTGGAACCGGGCGTGGGGGCGGGGCTCACCGGGAGTCCCCGGTGAAGGTGAGCAGCGCGCCGCGCCAGGAGTGGGGCGAACCCTGGCGGCGTGGGTCGGGGTTCCGGTCGGGAGGGGGTGGGGGGCGGTCTCAGTTGTGTTCTCCGGGGTCCCCACTGCGGCTGGGAAGGCAACGGGAGCGCGGCAGGGGCGGGGTCCGGTCTCGGCTGGGGTCGGCTCCTGGCGGGGGTGGGGGAGGGCTTCCCAGTTGTGCTCTCGGGGGTCGCCATTGCGGCTGGGCACGCCCATTTCGTGCGCTCCTGGGTCCCCAAGGATCGGCATCCAGTGGGCGCAGCGGAGGGGTGCGGACCACGGGTCAGGGCACTGGGACTGCGTGGAGCAGGGAACCACGTATTCCGCCCTCTGTTGGCACATTCTCGGAGCTCCCCCACCTGGCGGTCGCAGAAAGGCCTCGCCTTTGGGGTCAAGGCCTTTACCGCTCCACCCCTCTGCTGAAAAATCTCCGAGTCTGCGCGGGTTTCCCAAGCAGCCTAGGGTCCGCTGGAAGTCCAAGGGACAGAACCCTGAATCTTGGCTGGCTGGCCCAGCCCTGCTTCTGGCACTTTGTAGGCCAGCGGGCCCTGGAGCACCTGCTGGGATGGGAAAGGGAAGGGTCCACGAATTGCACCCTAGAAACTTAGTAGGGTGCATGGATTTCAAACCCTGGTGGCCGCCCAGGCAGCAAAGAAGGGGGGAGGGCATCTTGCTGCCCTTTCATGGCCGAATCTGTGGCTGTCCTGCTGCGTGGGCCTTTTCAAGGGGACCTTGTGCAATAAAAGTTTGGTATTTTGGAACTGAATGATTAGAACTTGTAACCAGTTTAAATTATGTGGTGGTGTAATTCAACACAAAACAAAACCAAACCAAGCTCCAAGTGTTTGGCACAGGGAGGTTTCAATATTGAAGGCCTGTTTTCCTTCCACTGTGGCATTCTATCAAGAAGTGTGCGGGATTTTTTTTTTTTTTTAAGAAAAGTGTTCGAAGTGAGGGAAACAGGAAACCCAGAGGTGCCCCTGTAGTTTGGGGAAGGCCTTAGGAGGTCACTTGGAAATGCTGCTGGCTGTGGGGGAGGGGGGCAGATGGGCTGTGCAGGCTTGTCCTTTGCATGCATGTTCTTGTGTGTGGAAACCCAACTCGGAGCCATCTCCTGATGTGTAAGCATTTCGCAGACAAACCTTGAGCTAAGCAATGCCTTTGTTCCTAAGGAAATGTTTGTCTTAAGCGATGTACATATCCTATGGATTTCCGCTGGACTCTGGCTTCAGGTCGGTTCCCCCAATAGGCTCAGAAACGACTTGAACAAAACAGTATGTTTTCCCCCTACCTTGTTCTCCTCATCTATGTTAAGGAAATGATATAGTTGCCTGGAATACTGCCTTTCTTCAAGATTCATGTCAATCAGTTTTTGGCCCCGGAGGACTCACCTGCTGCCAATGTGACCTCAAGGCATGTCGTGGGGGAGGGGCCTGGTGCCATTCCCTGAGACAGTGCCTTTCTTTCCTGAGCTGACTGCTAGTGCCTGTAGAATATCTGGCTAGAGCCCAGCAGGGCGTACACCCCGCCTCAAGTCTAAGTCAGCAGCTTTCTCTATCTCTTTTATACTTTAATAACAGTTGATGGCACAAAAGCTCTGAGCGATCAACTCATATCGAATCTTCATTTCAGATTGAAGATGCATTCCATGGGATTGCCATCCTAAGTCTTTCCATCGTTATGGAATATCTGTCCATGTATT